>NC_139350.1:5909326-6626826 GCF_055883805.1 Amblyomma maculatum | reverse complement strand
GAGGGTGGTGAGAGATCCCTTTTGCGACAACTTGTATTTCAGCTCAGGAATTCTCAGGAGCGCCGTGTGATGTCCGAGTTCCTGATAGCGTGGGTCCTCAGGCAGAGATTTAGCGCTGCGAAGTCAGCAAAGGCTGATTCTGTCTACGAGGTGTCATGGCATAAGGCCTTGAAAGGGCATGCTATTGCTTGTCGGCATTCCCAGTCCCTCTACGCGTCTGTATTGTAGGGCACAGACAAGATTGTGATGCGAAGTAGATGGCCTTACGGCGGTCAAAAACCTGATTTGGTGGACGGTGCGGTGTCCAACTATTTCAGTATGGCACGACTGTGACGTGGGGTGCTCTAGCGGAGGTGCTAAGGTTCATGATCCAAACTTTTTAAAGCTATGCAGTTTGGAAGAGGATATGCCCAAGTTAATTTCATTTCAAGGTCTCCAGATGGTCCAAATTACTCCCTAGCCCTCCACTACGGCACCTATCTCTCTCTGCTTTCCCTCCCACTTTCTTCCCTTCCCTTACGACGCTGTCCAGGGGTCCACAGAATTAGTGTGACAGATACTGTGCCTTTCCTTCCCTGTGAACTAATTATTTAATTGTTAACCAAGGGAATTTCTTAGGTAGTTGCTCTCTTTTTCACATTCCCCATGACCAATCTTCGATTGAACATCTCTTTTCATTATTATATGGTGCCGAAGCTCCCCCCGGAGTTTTATATTGAGTCAGCCTTGTTCGCTAACGGCGCCGCTGTGCACTGAAGGACATCGAGTTGTTGCCGGAGCTTCCGGCTGCCGTTATATTCAGGGCTGGATTTACATCTCAAAGTTCAAAATGTTTCGCGATTATCGTATAAGCTGTCGTTAGGACGTGCTTTCTATTAGGCAATTACAGGACAGACGACTACAAACTTAATTATGTAAGAATGCTTTACAGGGCCAGACGTTAGACGTGAAACTGACCGCACAGCATTTTGACAAATAACAGTTAACTGCAACGCATTAACTTTATAACGCGAGGAGGTAGAATTAGCACACATTTGACGAAGCGTAACGCTGTTTATTGCATCCTGCCTACACACTGCCCTCTCCGACTGAAACACTTGGTGTACGCAAGCGAAAACGCACGCGGAGTACGTATTCAACGCTTGGCGCATGCATGGTCGCTACGCTATAGAGGCACGGTCACTTATATGCCTTGACAGATCTCGGTTGAAAACAATCAGCAAAACATTCTCGCGCTGTCTTTGCCCGCTACGTTAATGGTTGGCTGCGAGCTGATATTTATCGTGCGGCGTCGTGGGCCGCACCACGGCTTCGAAAAGGAGCAGTCAGCCTGCGCGGCGACACGGTTCCCTGCTCTCTGAACCATCCAATCACTGCTGCCACTTTCTCTTGGGCCAGCCAAAAGCCACAGCACGCCACTGCTACGGCTCCCATGATGTTGATTTTTATCTCTGCTGCCAGCTTTGCTCTGCTATTTGTTTAGAAAATTTCGCGTGAATTCGCGAAACAAGTGCTTCAGGGTAATGGCACACCATTCGGTACTTACCGAGTGAGCATGATTTTTTCCCCGGAATGTGCCGAAGGCGACGCCTGCACCTCGTAGCTACGGTTGTTTACTATTCATGTACGTACAAGTGGATATTGCTGTTTAATGTTATACGTCCATGATCCAGTGTGGTGATAGTAGCTTCACATCTTTTTCACTGCCCAAGAAATCTGTAAGTAGCGCTGGTGAGCGCGAACGTACTCCTTGAGGGAAACAGTAGTTTAAGCGGCGCGTGACTCGCGCTTCTGGCTGATTGCATCTACTTTAATCAATGTGAGCGATGCCTAATTATTCTTTTCATAGACAGGTATGTTAAGTGATCGTTTGCATTCTGCAGAACCGCCTAAAGTATGTTCCGTACAACTGGAGATATCGGCAGCTTTATGCACTGCTCTGCCGGGTCACATCGTTGCTTTCGCTAGTTGCATGCATGCGCGCCTTGCGAATTGAGTTGTGGTCCACTTCTTGTCATTGTGGCCGGAACTCCACTGTATCGCCATTTAGATTCGCTACAACATCTAGGTTCGCTACCCATAATTACCGGTACCTGCGGATTCGATATGTCTGATCGTTGCGGAAGGAAGCAGGCGCCGATTATTTGCTCGGAGAACATTAAATTTTTTCGCATACGCGCGCATATTTTCAGTTTGCGGTGAAACCAATTGTTTCTTACCTAGCTGATTACCGCTTTGTCTCCGTTTCATGAGAGCCAGTGAGACTTTCATCTGCCGCGTATCTCTAGACGGAACGGCACGCCGACACGTAAAAAAATGTTCGAGATGCTTCCACGCACACAAATTACATTATTAAGCTACAAAAGTGCACTAAATGTTAAATTTCGCCGTTAAATGTACAGTTGAAGGGCCTCATTTTCAGCCGCGACAGCACCCACCACCTCGAACGACGCCTTTCAGTGCACAGTGGCGCCGCAACGCGGCAGCCGCTAGCGTTATATGAAACACCTTAATAGCTTTACGCAGAATTTTTGTGACCAGTAAGCATTGCCTGTGATTCAACCATTAAAATTTTGAGAACTGGAAATCATCCTGGTGCAGAGAGTCAATATAATTCTTCATATTGCCACTGATAACATCTTCCCACGCTATGTGAAACTAAGTTCGTTCTCTTTGTTAAGTAATGTATTGTTAGACTACTTTATGATCATTCCATCTCGTGTTGTGACCTCAGACCCTAGATTTGTATTTTTCTTTCCTTTCGCCTTCTAGATTTCAACCCTATTTATTTAGCCGGGTTTCCAGCACTGGTAAGCTGGATTAGTATCTTTTTTTTTCAAATAAAATGTGATTTCCGGAATCACTTTCCTTACATTCCTTACCATATCTTATCGTGGCAGAAATTTAACCTGCTCAAGTTTCTGATATGGGAGTATACCATCATTACATTTCGTTTCGTCTCCTGTACACAGCTGTCCGCATGTCAATAAAGCTGCTGACGCTTCAGCAATTTTTCCCCCTGTGGCTTACTTATTCAAAGTATTTTTAGCATCTTGCTTTCCATTCAAGCAGTAAGGTTTGGCGATCACGCAAGCTTGAAGTATACTTCACGAACATACGTTGTCGCGTGCCGGAGGTATATTCTAACCACATTGGGCTTGGTCTGACAATCTCTCCATTATGCCCATATTGCATTAAGGTAATAAGTTAAGCTAGTTGGTGCAGATGCGAAGTCAACGAACGCCAAAAAACTTGCTTGGAGAAAATGAAGCCGACACAACACGGCACAATATGCGCCCACATTGAGCTGATCCTCATAAATATATCAATTTCTGATCTGTCACAGCTTTAATTGGCAAAGGAGGCGGCTGCTAGAAGCCCAGTCTGTGCGTACATACGTGGTTTTTTAATAAATGGTGTATTTTTGTTTGAAAATAGCAAGGAAGATGAATGCTCTGCTATTCAGACTCTCTTCTTTAGACAGAACGTCTACCTTGACGATCTTTTTTCTGTATTTTGTGTGTTCTTAAAGTTATGCTCATAAGGACCGTTTTTCAATATCAACCATTGCTGTCCATGAATTGAAGTTGCTTATCTTCCCAGCTATTTTGTAACATTATTACTTCTTCAATTAATTCCTAAAAATAAGCTGATAGTCACCTCCTTGTGAGTGCGTGTCATTATGTTATTGGGAAAAGAAAAACCAAGAAGGCAGAAAAAGTAGCCAAGTAGAAAACACGTAATGTAAAGTTAATCATGCAGTGAAGCGCATGTCGGTCACAGAAATATCATATATATCCAGGGCTTAAGTTTTTGTGAGGTATTGTACTGCGTAGGTTAGGTTTGCAAGCACGGTACCCATGCAACTATTAACTTTCCCCGCAGGGAAGATTCCAAATCCACTACGAAATCCGGGTGTACCTTAAAAAGAGAACCAAAATTATATGTGCAGTGTATTCCTTGTCGACAAAGACGCCCCGAGCTCTTCTGCACGCGCCAAATGCCTGCCGGCGAGATCATTGAATCTCCACTCTCAAGGCAGGAGGCTCACTGGTGCGAATAAACGGCAGAATGGAAGTGCCAGCAGCAACACACTTTGCCGGTAATGACACTCTCAACAAGTCAGAAAAGCGCCTGCCAAACAAGAAATGAAACAAATAAAACAGAGCAACCAAGGAATAGGCTAAATAAAAGCTGCAGAATATCAAACATATGTACAGGATGAGACAAATCGAATAAAATCAAAGAATGCTACACGTACGCACACGAATGCCAACATGCGTAAATTAATCGACAAAAGAATATGGCATTTGGGCACTTTTCGTACAAATTCAAAGCACCACGAATATACCATGCCTATTTGTTTCCTCTGGTTGTATTTTCGAACATTAACGTCTTCTTCCGCCAGGAGTTGCTATAGGGTCTAACCTTTATTTTTCACTGTCGTCCACGCAGCAGCGCTTCCCTGCAGTGCCATCTTTTTGCGTCTGTTCTAAATTGACATTAACTTGTTGTGAGCTTAAAGTCAGGTTTTCTCTGGTTACCTGTATTAGTGTCTATTTTTGGAACAATGGGCTAAGTACAATTAAGGCACACAATTTCAGCAAAGCTGTTCAAATGGTAATTAATCACCGCCATAACTCTTCGGCGAAGCACTCCCAGCTTCCAATAAATTTCGCATTTGCGCAACCCAAGGTGTCGTCCATTTTGAAGAGATTTCATTTCAGAAGTGGTTTAATTTGAAAGTTTACTGAACTCTCAACAATGACATCTTTCTCACGAGCCGAAAAACACTCCACTGTCTTCTTAGCGACATTTCCAAAGACTTGGCCCCTGTACCAGCCTCTACAATTCCCCCAAGGAATGGGATACGTCATGCAGTACAATGTGCTGAGCTAAACTCCTCCAGCTCAGTTCTAAACCCATATGTATGGTAAGAAAGGGGAAGCCAGAATGGTGGAAATGAGGGAGTGTATAAGTGGCCATCAAAAGTAGCATTTTTTTTTTCGACAGACTGAAGTTCTTTTCAAGTGCGAGTAATGGCTTTCTTATGTACGTAGCCCAAAACGCGCTTTATTTGCTTATTGTCATCAACGTCTCACGTTGAACCCTAAGGACAGAAGCGTAACTGCCCAAGGCCGACAGTCCTCTTGACGAGTTGTTCTCCTTCACCGAATTACGAAGATAGTTTGTCCGGAAATCGTCAAAAACTTATTGCTTCCTTAGGTAATAAGTAATGTTCGTTCCACACGGCGACCTTAGCACTCTTTATCGTTCGCAAACGTTTGCTTACGTCAGATGTTATGGAGTGGCTAAGGAGGTCTGCTGCCAATACCGGATCGAAAATCTTTGGATACGCTTAATTCATTTTCACACAGCGTGCAGAAGAAAATCTACCAGCTGCTGGAAAAATCAGGGAATCTCGACTATATTCACAGACATCTTCCTGGAATGTATATCTTCACGCCGCCGAGTAGTGATCAGCGCAGAACGCTTATGCGCAAAGTATTGGAGGTATAAGATGATTGTGAAAAGCATTCTAGAAACTTGTAAATATTTGGTTCCTTTGTTGGCTTTTGAAATAAAAACGGTTTTATCGCCGATACCTTCACGCCATGTAGAAAGCATTTCTTCAATCAATTTGCTGTAGGAAAGAAATTATGGCTCAATGCGATGATGAGTACTATTCGCTACTTTGTAATATGTTTGACATTGTCGTCCCAATATAGTTGATGTTCACAACTTAGTGCGGTGAAAAATATCCTTTATCTGAAACATTTTGTTGAATATTGTTTATAGATAAAAAAAATTTTTTCAAGAAAGAGCTCGTATGAAATGATAATTTATAAAAACAAACGCCGGAATGTAGTATTAACAAATGAATGAGAAAGGAAAAAGCACCAGCTATGTACCTTTAGTACCATGTCATTTGAGAAACTTTCAGCAAATAAAACCGAGACACTTAAGCAGGATACATAAAACCACATCACGGGTGTAAAAATTGAGTATAATAATTAATATTGCTGTCGATGTGCTGGATGAATTCGACATAAAAACTCAATCACCACCACTTCTCAGAAGATATGGGAGCACACAGAAAGATATAAAACCAAAGGCACTTTAAACGAAACCAAAATGAACACTAGCAAAACGTTTGCAAAAGAATTGACGGACGTGCTCCTATAACATTCCACATGAACTGATTAACATTGGCATCAATAAAATTTGCGTATATAAAAGTAAACTACAGGTAACATTTTTGACCCCAGCCTCGCAGAGAAGCATCACATGCATAGAAATAGCTAGCCCACAATGGACACCCGACGCTGCATCGAGAGGACACGCTCGGCACACTCTCTACCGCTGCCCATTGCTGTCGTGCCGTGGTGAAATGCTATTAAATACGCACGTGTTTCGCGGCTATCTAGAGCCCACCGCATGCGAGGAGGTTATTTTCGTCCTTGTTATCTGCTCAACGTGCCAACGGGTAGTTACATTGGATCAATCCACTGTGATCCCTAGTACAACTTGGAACAGTGTCAAAGCGGAAACACGTGGTGGCACTCAGAAGAAGGGTGAGACGGGACTCCACACCTGTGGACCCTGAGCGGCGTCGCAGACGGCGGACGCCTCACGAAGCCTGCCAAAAGCTTCCTCGGTGCGTTTCCTGAGAGGGTTATTACCTGCAATATGAAAAACAACACAAGTGACAAGTTGGACACATTCACTTTATGCTTAGGCTGGTTGCAACACAATATGCCTCATTGTCGAATCCCTTGCGGAAAGCTCATGATTGCTTTCTTGAAAACCTGCACACCAGTGGCGATCAGCATGCACAATGCGCAAGTGGCGCTCGTGAAGTTTCGCATCACTCCAGGAGATGCTGGCTTTCTATACTCGGCCAAGCGATCTGTACTTTGTTGGAGGCCTCCATGTATCGAGCACCTAGAAACTAACACATGGTCGAAAGCATTTTCAAGCTGTCGTTTGTCTCATATTTTTGGCACATTTGAGGTTGCGGTATTGTTATTGGCAAACCCGTGAAGTTTTCAGCAGCCTTCTACATAAGCGACCTCATTCACTGACACGTATTGCGTGCACCTAGCAGAATGATCGCCGTGGTATAGCACGTTTGGCTGTTTGTCTGTGCATATGACGAACTGGAAGGTTGCACAAGTCGAACCAAAAGTCCGGGACCTTTACGAAAGCCTATCCTATCTGTTAAAAAATAACGCCGTACACGGGTCTACTGCTTGTATTTTATAAAAACCCTGTAATGACCGAAAATCCGAATCAGTTTCTGGAACGAGCAATGACAGCTCACACATATTGATAAATAAAGCAGGCAGTCCCAAAGCCAAAGGCTGCACAGTCCCAAAGCATCGCTGAGCGTTGCTGCGATGGATGGATGGATGGATGGATGAAATATAGGAGCGTCCCCTTTGAAACGGGGTGGTGGCAGTAGCTATCATGTTCATTTTTCTCCCTATATCTTAATTATTGTTTTAGATTGGTTAACTATACCATTATTCTATTTATAGAATTTTTGTTTCTACATTACTATCATTATGTCACTTTTCTGCTTTTAAGCCACCAATCTTCCAGTCGTTTTTTGCTAGCTTCCACCGCCGGTTTATTCACCCGGACACTGTTATCTCTAAACCCCAGAGCTTCAAGAAGAGTTACTGCGCCTACATCGACTTCCGGATGGATACCATTAGATTCGAGTATAATATGGTCAATTGTTTCACTGGAGTTACCACATACAGCACATGCGTCATCTTCATTGTTAAATTTCTTTTTGTAGCTGCGTGTTCTAAGGCACCCTGATCTAGCTTCAAAAAGTAGGGCACTGCCTCTTGAGTTGTCAAAGAAAGCTTCCTTCCTGATCTGCCTTTTCCACTTTCGGTATAATTCCACACTCCGTTTCTTTTCCATCGAATTTATCCAATTTTTACCTTCTGGGTTTTTCACTTGTTGCTTAACGCTCTTTATTTCTTCGGCTTTGTGACCAGCATACTTACTGGTTAGTTTGCTAGTTTTTTTCATCGATTGGGAGTCAACGCTTTTTAGGTATAGGTATTTAAGTACTTTAGCTGCCCATCTGTTACTGTCCAATTTCCTCAGGCGTTTCTCATATAATAGTTTACTGTGAGCTTCCCTGAGCTGCAGCTCCTGATGGGCAGCGCCATCTGTGACAGAAAAGCACAAAACTGGGACGCTGCCAGCTCAGCTCGCTGCCTTCTAAGCGTGCGCCACGCGCTTTCTCTCGCACATGTACGCGCCCTGACGCGCCCGCGCAGGCGCATCGCGACATACCGCCTGCATTCCCTCTTAATTATTGGGCAACCTGTCGGGATTTCCATGGAGGAAACTCTTTATTCACGTCTGCACTGTAAAGCAGATGACAGACGGCGATGAGCAACTATTGATCGCGAAATGTGTTTTCCCGTGTCAGCGAAAACATAGTGTAAGAAGTGCACCTCGTGATAAGTCCGCTATGTAAATATATTGTCGTATATAACATGTTTAAAAAGGCAAAAGTATTATCAGCAGTGTAAAATAAAGTGGCTCGCTCGATGGCCGTCGTTTTGGGCTGTAGCATGGATATATATATATATATATATATATATATATATATATATATATATATATATATATATATATATATATATATATATATATATAGAGAGAGAGAGAGAGAGAGAGCGAAGAGTACGCTTCATTTAAAGAAACATTTTATTGGACTTGACGTTTCGACCAGAAGCTGGCCTTCATCAGGAGTGCGAATGCAAGCGATGGGGGTAGGTTCTATATGCAAAGAGTGGAAAAAGAAACAGGTGGCGCTGAGGAGTACAATGGCATTGTAGTGGTGGGTCTACAATGCCATTGTACTCCTCTGCGCCAACTGTTTCTTTTACCACTCTTTTGCATATAGAACCTACCCCCATCGCTTGCACTCGCACTCCTGATTAAGGCCAGCTTCTGGTCGAAACGTCGAGTCCAATAAAATGTTTCTTTAAATGAAGCGTACACTTCGCTCTATAATTTTTTAAGCGGCCAAGTACGTTATATATATATATATATATATATATATATATATATATATATATATATATATATATATATATTTACAAGTGAAACATTGCTTAATACTGTTTCCAAGTTTATTTGGAGTCGATGTTTTGGCAGGAGCCCTGCCTTTCTCAAGTCTTGAGAAAGGCAAGACTCCTGCCGAAACGTCTACTCTAAATAAACTTGCAAACAGTATGAAGCAATTTTTCACTTGTTTATAACCTCTAGCAACCTCTTGCAGTCGAAGAATACGTATACAGTACGAAAGAGGTGTTTCTTCGAAGGCATGAACGATAGCAGACGCACATGCAGACTCCGTCCGCTGCAGGCTACATAACCGGCTCGCTGGCTCGGAAGGTAGGTGAAATCCAAGCGTGTTCTGCACTTTTGTGTTTTATTTCGATTCTTAATAAATGGTCGTGCTCCATTTACAATATTTGGTTTGCACTCACGAAACCTGAGGTGCGAATGGGCAGCTCCGTGCGAGTAGTGTCAATCGAGCCATAGCTAGGTACGCTTTTGCATTGCGCTTCCAATATATATTTTCGTTATTGCTAATTTGCAGAAATCTGTAAAAGCTTCTCAGCGAGGTATGGTTTCCAACAAAAGGGCCTCGTTCCTTGATATTTCCTCGGCCGTTTTAGAAATTAAAAGGCAGGTCTCCCTTAGGGCACATTCACACATGCGAGTTGATCGCGGACGTCACACGCTGAAAATCTGTTGATTTGGTTGTTTTCAGAGCACTTGCAAAGCAGGTGAGAGCACAGAAAATCGGCAATGCAAGACACGCGTGGAGCGAGACGCAGGATAATCCCCCCCCTCCCCCCCGTCTGCTCCGACGGCGCATGGCCTCCGAGATCCCCTCCGCACGCGGGGGTGATCTTGGAGGCCATGGGCGGCATCCCGACGTTTCACATTTCGCCACCATGCGAGGAATGCGGCGCTGCTGTCGCGTGACGAAACTTGAGCTTGGGTTTCCTGTATCGCAGAACATTTCTGTATTTTCACTTGTGAATCCCAATAGTCCTTTGCGGCTTTAGCTTCGTGGTGCTTACTTTGGCATAGCTGAACCCAGCGGTACAGCGATATTGCATAGCACACCACCCGCTTCGCGTGCAAGAACTTGGCTTAAATCCTTGCGCCGTGAAGTTCTCCCAAAGGTAAACAAAAAAATGAAGAAGAAATCCGCGTTCCAGGGGAAGTGCATAAGGCGGCCTGTTGTTCAGACTGATCTCGTTGAAAAGAGCCGTCAAAGCGCTCCATAAACAGAACGTGACTTGATCACCCTGGTCTAGTACTGGGCTAACAGCTCCTAACTGGACCCACCAGTAACCACACCTTCAGTGTCCAGCAGCTTCAGAGAAATTGATCAAGGCGGCTACCATTCCTTTACCGGAGTGTGATGAAAATACGGACTTTTATAACAGGACATGAAAAGAAGTGCCAGGAAAGAGCGCTGGCTTACAACAGTTGTCAGTAAGCGCTATTTCCTTCCCTTCTTCTTCTCTCCTTCGGACTACTTCAATCGCGCCGAAGTTTTTTCATGTCATAATGGACCAACTAGCCTACCAAAATTCGAGGACACTTTGGCTACTAAAGTGATGAAAGGCGAAAGCCGGAGTGCTGCATTCTGCTACGCGACTGTTGCGCATGTAACGATGAATGCTGTTACGAATAAAGCGAGCGACTACTCTTTCACATTCTGCGAGTGGATTTATTCAGTGAATTCTGCTTGGCAGCGACGAGATCGCGCTCCTTGTATCTTCGCAGTTGTTCTACGTTTACTGTTGTGTGGTTGATTTTACCGGGTGTGCTGCATTAATCATTAATTAATTACACAGTTGTTACTAATAAGGAATTATTTATTATTTATTATTTGACAATAATTAGAATATAGTTAGTCATTAGTAATTATTCAAGAATTATTTCATTATTTGTTAATTAGTAATTGCTCATTGATTGGCATATGGCCATATAAGGCACACATTCACGCATACTGTGGTGTTGCGCTGTGATCGGCCGACACCTCCATGATGTCATCCCGTCCCGACCGATCAGAGCCGCCGGAAAAGCGTCACACTTTTGCTGACGACAACGATGACGCAATATAGGCTTTCGCCTTAAAATAGTTTTACTTTTAGAAAATGGTGACCCAATAAATGTGCGCTGAGAGGCGGGTAATATTATTACCAATATGGATAAGATAGACAAAAGTATCCTACGAGTTTTGTACTGATCTAGATAGTAGCAGTAGTACAGTAACCTGGACAATAATGAGAATCGCAGCAATGCAGAACAATCAGACGTTCTTCTAGTAACTAATAACGAAGTCAAGAAAGCTTTAAATTTTAGCCCTTAAAGCGGCCGTAAGGAATGTATTTCCCGCGCGATTCAAATGATTCTATACTCCGGAGAAATGCATTTTCGCGTAGAATATAGTGGCGGCACATAGTGTGGCACCTTTTAAACACGGAAAAAAAATCGTAAACAGTTTCTCTATAACCTACTTGATACTGCCTGCGGTTGTCAAGAACATCACGCCGCTTTTCCTTTCCGAGTTTGGTGCGTGTGTCTTTCGCCGCGATCAGAAAGTAAATTATGAATACTGGCCCATGTGTTGCCAGAGAAGTAAACAAATGATATCCAATTGATACTTTGAAGCTTCCTCATTATCGGGTTTTAGAGCCTTGATTTAGCTTTCACGTGAAATGAATACTGTCTGATTAAGACTTATCACGTGGGAACATATTTCCCTGCGAGCTTCTGGTGAAACCTGAAGCGCCTTGTCTACCTTTTTTTCTGCCCAAATTACTTGCATTTCACGGCAGAACCGATTTTAGTTCTGATTTTTTTTTTTACTCCCTCATAATGTAGAGGAGTGAACAGGTAAATAAAAAACGATATTGAAGAGCTAACGGCTGTTGCTACATACTTGAAAAATCAAGATGACCGCTCCAAATCCCTCACATACAGTGACTGTATCAAACAAGAGCCAAGTGTTTGATATAAAATTGACCACGCCTGCCCGGCTATTGCCAACTATACATACACTACATGCAAGAACCTGCACCCTTTGACCGGCTCCCAAAGCATTAAAGTGTGAACCGAAAGTCTCGAAAGTGGTATATGCGCTTCCTTTACATCGTAATTGAGTGAGCTTTTCTAAATAGCTATTTGCTGAAACGACTCTCAAGTATTTGTTTTGGCCATCACCATCGCTTTCTGATGAAACCATGAAGGCGGCTTGTGAGATTCTGCACTAGTAGGATATGTTCGTATGTCATTAATACGCAACTTTCCATCAAAAAGAAAGAGAAACCCCAATTTCCGTCAAAACGGTATTTTGTTGAAGCGCTGCGGATAATGTTCGACCGCAAAGGATGAAAACAGGTCAATCATCACGGGCTCGTGTGCGACGTTCGCCTCTGCGCTCCTCCCTGCATCGCAATTCCACCAGAGGTAGGACACGCTTCTGATCGCCGACAGAGAAGAATATTCCGATAGCTGTAATTTCTGCTTCATACAAGTCCACGCGATATCTGGCTTGAAGATGTGTTAAGATACTAATAAATAACGTTTTTGTTTTTACATTTATTTATTTATACTAGATTGTAGACACCTAAAGAAGGGAAAGAGTGCGCTCTTTCATATGCTTTGTTCTTTCAGGCTGCTTCATTTGCGCTGAAGTTTTTCATATCAGATTGTGCTCAAGGATGCGAGATCGAATCCCGGCGGCCGCTTTTCGGTGGAGGCGAAAAGCCAGGCGCCCGTGTGCTGTGCGATATCAGTGCACGTTAAAGAACCTCGAGTGGTCGATATTTCCGAAGTCCTCCAATACGGCGTCTCTCATAGCCTGAGTTGCTTTGGGAGGTTAAACACCAACTCCAAAACAAACCTAACTTGACAATTAAGAAGAATATTCGTCTCAAGAAAGTTGCTAAAACCATATGTGATTAAAATGCCGCTGATACCGCATCCATCACTGCTGAACTAGAATCATTCATTACCGATTACACACTAAACTTTTCCGAACATACCTTTGAAGAAAACTGGTCATTGTACATAAATAAACTGCTAGACCTAATAGATCGCTACGTATCTAAAATAAGACTTTATCTAATCCTACCTCACGTGGTTTACTACGCCTCACATGCAACAAAAATAAGGGCATTTTTTGTCGTGTCAAACTAGCTAACCTTCATAAACGCTGGGCAGCATATCATCGCACTCATGCAAAATATCTAATGGGTGTTAAGATGCAAACAAAAAAATATATACTTTTTTCGACAACACCCTCCCATCACTTCTGCAATCTAATCCGCGTAAATTCTGGAATGTTGTTGGGAACAAAGAAGGCAGGGTAATTCAACTAGCCCGTTCTGACAATGTCTCGATTCCTCCAAACCAGTGTTGTTCCGTTTTAAATGATGTACCTGATTTCCGTTGTGCACAAAGGTATTCCTAATATTTTACCGTCTGTATCTACTTTTTTTTTTTCTTATTTGCCAATGAACTCTGTCAGCATAGACTGGGTGGACATACAAAAGTTTGTTGGAAACTTTAAAATGTCTTATTCATCAGGTGAAGATGCAATCAACTGTAGAATGCTGAAAATCACGGAACCATAGTACTTCCATGATGCTTTTGATGCTCTTTTTTTTTCCCAGTCTCTACGTTCATTGGTGCTTCCAAGAGATTGGATGGTTGGCAAGGTCTTTCCACTTCCTAAATCAGGTAACACTGATTCCCCCAATAACTATCGTCCTATATCACTCACAAGTACACCATGTAAAATTTTGGAACATATTGTTACGGGGAAATGGATTCTCACCTGATTGATTTCCTTGACTCTGATTCCTTCTTTCAGCAGAACAACACAGTTTCAGGCAGGCATTGTTATGTGAAACACAACTGATATGTTTTACAAATGACATATTTCCATAATGATTTGAAAATTTATGTAGACTATGTGCTTTTGGACTTTGCAAAAGCTTTCGATTCTGTTTCCCATGATCCCCTAAATCTTTAACTTAGCGCGCTTAACACTGACCCTAACGTACTGAACGCAGTTAAAATCTTCTTATCAAATCGAACCTAGTACGTCTCTGCTAACGACTGTTCCTCCTCTCACTCTTCCGTAACGTCGAGTGTACCCCACGGATCGGTACTAGGGCCTCTTCTCTTCCTAATTTACATTAACGGTCTTCCTGAATGCATTTCTCATTCTTCTATCAGGCTTTTCGCAGACAACTGCGTCATTTGTTACAAAACATCTAACCAGACTGATTCTAATTATATTCAGGATGATCTCACAAGCGCATCCAACTGGTGTTATAAATCGTTCATGCTACTAAACATTAATAAATGTAAAACAATGCATTCATCACGTCGCGATAGAATCACTGACAAAAAGCGTACTTATCTCCTTTGCGACATTCCCCTTGAATCCGACAACTCTTACAAATACCTAGGTGTTCATATCGCACATTACTATCATGGGATAGATACGTCAAACATGTCACCAATAACGTCAGTAAGAGTTTTAGATACTTGCAGTGAAAGTTCTCTACCGCACCTCTGCCGATAAAACTGCTCTAATATACATCTGCAGTTTGGGATCCTAATATAATCACACTGATAAACACACTAGAATCCACTCAAAATCGTGCAGCACATTTCATCTTATCTAACTATTCCCGTTACACCAGCATTACTTCCATGAAAAACACACTTGCCTTACCGGATATTTCTTCGTGCCGAAAGCGTTTTTGACTGTGTCTTTTCCACAGAATGTGTCATCATAACCCTCTATTGAAGAATCATCTTTTTGCTAGCCCTTCACACATTTCAGCCCATTCCGATCACATATTTAAAGTTGGTGAAATATTTTCGAGAACCAAAATGGGGGTGTCATAATTCCTTTATTCCTAAAAGCAGCGTTGACTTGAACGACCTTCCTGTCTCCATCGCTGCCATGATATTAAAATGTTCAAGAAGGCTGTGTTTTCTGCCATCATATAGCTTCAACATTGCATACCTATGCACAGTATTTTATTTGTACCACTTCTTTCTGTAATGCCTTCGAGCCTAACATCAGGGGCAACTACGCTGGCCATGAATGCCCCTTGCCGTTCTGTGCACCTTGCAATAAGGCTGACTGCTATCAGGTGACGGCGCGGCAGACGTGTAAGCTATATGTACTCGGCCTTTCTGCCTGAACTAACATGACAAATTCTTTCAATGAGTTTAACATTTCTATGTGCGGGAGGAAGTCAGGTGCTGGATTCAGAAGTCTGATAGTTTCACAATAACTTAAAGTGGATTCCTTACAGTATTCTCTCACTGGCCGTACGTTAAGGTCTGCGTGACGCACCGCCATCCTACTTCTTCATATACTGTAAGGCCCAACGCCATTACGCAATCATGTGGAATTCCTTCCGCGTTTTCAATCGGGATATACCTGATAGCAGCTGAGGATTCTTGTGTAAATAAGTTATATTCTTGGTGCATAATAAAATTTGCTCGGCCCTTCTGTCCGAGCCATTTGCACATGTGCAATGAACGTTTGATCAGCACTCACAATGTGGCGAGTAGCAGAGCTCAAAATTAGGTCTTCTGGGACACACAGCAACCGAAATACCTTGAAATCGACTTCGTGCCACACCATTTCCGAAGCGCCAAGTACTGCGTGTTCTGAAAGTGACGATAATAGCCTTTAGAATTTATTAGAAAGGTTCTAAATGTCGGAGGGCGAGTCGGACTTCTCCGGTAACATGGGATATTGATGTTCGGAAAATACCAATGTTGTTCAGGCTTCTTTGCCGGCCGAAAGCTGAAATATGATTACGAATAGAGTTACTTTGACGCCGTATCCAAGACTTCCTGTGCTAACGAACGCTCAACAAGCAACATTGCCCTGAACCCTTTTTACGTATTTTTTCGTGGTGATAATTCAGACGTGATGATCTCGGCGTCAAACATGTATGGGAAGCTGCACATAAATTCGGAAACCTTGCAAGATAGGTCAAGGTGCACGTAATGGACAGACATAAACGTACATGAAATGAGTGTCCAACTGATCAGCATGGGATTTGTAAAGCCCCCAACCTTGCATCACTAATGGAACCCTGCCACGGTGACCTAGTTATTAGGGCATTGAAACCGAGGGTGTGAGACCGAATCCCGTCTGCCGTGGCCGAATTTCGATGGTGATAAAAGCAAGACGCACGCGTGCACTGTGTGGCGTCATTGCATGTTAAAGAACCCCAGGTGGTCGAATTTCCCTAAGCCCTCCACTACGGCATCTCTTATAGCCTAATACCTCCGTAACGCGGCACTTCTTCAAGGTCTTTACAGCAAAGGAGCTTTATCGCATTAAAAGAGCAAAACATAAAAGGAGAAGCGGCGCAGCTACACGAAACGTGCAAAGGAGATAGATGACGATGATGATAATTCATGGTGTGATGGATGGATGGAATATAGGATCGTTCCCTTTGAAACGGGGTGGTAGCAGTAGCTATTATGCTTATTTTTCTCCCTATATCTTAATTATTGTTTTAGATTGGTTAACTATACCAGCATTCTATTTATTAAATTTTTGTTTCTTCACGCATTCAGGAGATTCAGGCATTCTGCGTGAGCGCCATCTGTCGAGTGGCAATCACAATGGCTGTCAACCACTGCGCTTGATTTGGCGCTAGTAACAGTTATCAAAATTGAAGTAGACGATATCTTTCAGCTGAAGTGATACGTCAACAAGACTGTCCTTGTTTATGTTAGTAAAAGTAACCAACTCATTATTAAATAAAAATTCTGGAGATTTGAAGCGGATGTTTAGTAATAAAAGTTTTTTTCCTTTCCATTCTGACCAGTCTTCTACAAACACTCGAGATCTTTATGCTCATTGAAATGTAAAGTTAACACCTAAGTAGAATCAATTAGGTTTAAATATAATATTAAACAATTTTTTTTAGCCCGCTCCGCTCGAAGGCGCTCGGGTTTAGGCTGCTCCTTTACGGAGTTGAAGGCCGCTAACGACCGCCTTTCCCGCTACGGGCCTTTATCGCAAAGGGTTCACGATTTTTCCGTGTAGCTGCGTACGTCAACCGCCTTTGGAGCAAAGAACCTTAATTCTCAAGGCTCTCAGGAGTCGCTTTGTGCGTTAAACCCTATAAACGAAACAAAATCTGCCTTCATTGAAACACGGCCGCCGCGGATGGGTTCGAGGTTACTACGGTTCAGTAGGTGAGCGTGGTAACCACTGAGCCACCGCTGTCGAGGTATTAGGCCTTTCCAGTTTTGCGGAAGTTTGTTTAGCATCGCCTTTAAAGTATCCTCTGAAAACTGAAATAAATCTGCGCTTTTCAATATTTGTATGGCGAATCTTGTGCGGTGTGAAGCTAGAGGATAATTTCGACTACCTGGGTCCCTTATTGCGCATTACCGCAGAATACGACAAATTGATCACTGTGCAGTTAATGGAGGACATGACATCATCTTCCAATGGCTTCCAGGACACAATGGCATAGCGGGCAATCTCCGGGCGGACGAAGTCACACGAACAGCCCACCAAGACGGCGATTGTGTGTTGATTCCCTTTTCCAGGGCAGACGCAGCGGGCAGGCTTCGCACACTTGCGCGGGAACACACACTCTCCTTGTGGAATTCTGGCCAGTTTGCGAACTGCCGCTTAAAATCCATGGACCCTGACATGAAGCTCCGGCTTCCACCTGGCCTACCCCGAAGAAACTTTGCTGTGCCGCCTGTGGGTTGGTGTAGCATCCACAAGCTCGTATTCTTTCATGATATGTATGGCAAACAGCCCTGCATATGTGCAAACTGTGGGTGCGACGAGTCTATAAGCCACATTCTTTGTGAGGGCCCCATATACACTGAGGAAAGACAGTGTCTATGCCGTGCGCTGGAGCATCTAGATGGACGCCCATTGACGTAGCTAAAAATAGTATCGAGTACGAATCGTAAATGTTTTAGAGAAGCTTAGGCACCGCCTTAGTTGACGCTCATGGGAGTACGTAACACTGTGAATAAATTCGCAGAGGCAAACCACACGGCGCAGTTTTAGCCAGGACGGTCAGCAACATACTCCAACATCCAGTCTAAACCCGACCAGCCACGTCAGAACCACGTATGCTACTACTACGTATGCTAGTCGCCAAAGTGTCCTTGATTTTTTTTTTTTTTGCTCTACACTCCAATCACCATCAAAGTGGTCACTCAAAAATAGCTAGCGTTGGAAGGCCGCGGTTTCCAGCGAAGACTCAATCGCACTACGTACAGGCGACTGGTAGACGGGGGGGGGGGGGGGGGGGGGGGGGTACAGTCTAAGACTATCTTTGGTCCGACGGCTGCCTGCCAAGGAGTCGATAAACGGTCCTTCTCCAGCGGCTATTATGAGGCTTCTAACATCCAGTCGTTAGCGCTAACACAAAACCGAGAAGTGCCAGAGCGTCTTCTGTTAGATCCGTCAGAGTGTGCCTACTAATAGCTCAAGGATCCTAAGCTATCGGTGGTGCTTACTTTAGTAGGTGCGTGCTCGTGCAAATGAGTCATGTGTCATGCGTTACAGCTAGCGCTCCATAAGACCTACACTGTACTGTAGCGCGCTGCTGGGGCATCCGCTTTCTCTTTTTTTATACATATATTTTTCGCTTGTGTTGTTGAATGCCGCCAGTAGTGTGCACCCGAAATTAGTCGGATAAAGAACTGAGTGGCGTTGATCAAACTCGGTTTGCAAATAAGTTTTCTCTCAGTCGGCGTGAACACAAGTACTAAGGGTTTAGTCATAAACCACTGAAACGATTTTAGAGTCGCGATTGGTTCATTTCCAAAAGAAGCCGTACACAGCTAAACCTAGCCCGGCTTGGGCCCGCTACTTCAAGCCCGGGCCAGGCCTGGCCCCAGCAAAAAAGCAGTTTTGCGGCCTGAGCTTTATGAAAGGCCGGGCCAAGCACATGCAGTGCTCTAGCAATGACCATGACGCTGCAGTTAGCGACAGTGATGATAGTCGCGATGACAGTGACGGTGCATTTAGGTGATAATAATGGTATTAGCACTGACAATGCCGATTCAGTTAAAGTGGATTCCGCCATTTCCGCTCTAAGCAGACGTAAGTGCAGTCACGTAATTTTGCACCATCATGCACTTGACGCGATAGCGTGCATGTTTTTCCGACACTTTTATCGAGTGCTGGTTTGGCATTGACGACCAGCACTGAGTTTAGCAAAGTGTTTAACGTCTTTAGATAGTTTAGTTTTTGAAGAAACGAAGGCGCAGTAGCTGCCTCACTACTCTGTGGACACGTACATTGCAACTGACAGGATCGAACCCAG
Organism: Amblyomma maculatum; assembly: GCF_055883805.1. NCBI lineage: Eukaryota > Metazoa > Arthropoda > Arachnida > Ixodida > Ixodidae > Amblyomma > Amblyomma maculatum. The sequence continues at coordinate 6,607,402 of NC_139350.1, read as the reverse complement.
GCCGCGGCGGCCGCTTTTCGATGGAGGTGAAAAGTATTCCGTCCGTGTGGTGTGCGATGCCAGTGCATGTTAAAGAACCCCAGGTGGTCGAAATTTCCACAGCCCTCCACTACGGCGTCGCTCATAGCTTGAGTAGTTTTGCGACTTTAAACCTCATAAACCAACCAACCATTGCAATTAAGCATAAAATTGGAGGCACACATATCGTCGTTTCGAATTGCTATGGCAAACTAGCCTCCAACTTGACTAGTAGATGACTGCTAAATGGCAAGTAATGTGGAATAACACCCACCTGAACGCTGCTCAAAATACGGTAGCGTTACAATTCTCATATGAAAGAACGTGCTTATGTCTTTGCGACAAGTTTAAAACGATGCCTAGTTTTTCAGATTGCAGCGACGCCTTTTCGACGGAGTAAGTTGTATAGGCTGTCACGTTATATATTTGCGAACACTGGGCCCTGCGGGAATCCTCCCACATATAAATAAAAAAAAAAACAGGAATAGCTCGTATCAATTTTTCTGTCAGCGCTGTAACTCGTGTGGCTCTACGCACAGCAGTCAAAAGGTGCGACGACTATTTTCGTTAAGGGACACACAACTCGAAAATCGGCATAAATACTCATAAGGCCGCCATATATGCAAACCTACCCATTCGTTGCTCTTTATAGTAAGAGCAAATAAGTTTGCGGTCATCGCATCTCATGAGGTGAGAGAGACGAGGTCTACGAGCCATGGTCTCAGAGGACAGGCATTAACACACGGTTTCTCTAACTGGCCTGAGTGCTGCCGCATCGCCCAGTCTGTGAGGACATGCATGAGAATCGCGGACGCAAACAGTTGAACGGGCAGTGTAGCTCAGATGAACCCTCCGCGCCTTCCTGCTTGATCGCGATTGTGGGATGATATGCGGCGTCGAATTGGGTCCTTTGAAAGATGGCACAGCAGCCTCGTCACGCGAAGCCATTGGACGCAGCGAAGCTGAACCTTTGGTATTCCATGGTGCAGCTAGAGTACGGATAAGAAGTGACATCGAGAGTACATGTTCAGTGAAGAGGCTGGCGAAAAACTTGCTCAATCGATATCTTTTTTCGCATTTCTGTGCAGAACGATACCAGCGAGCAAGTTGCGCTCAGCGTGGTACTCACGCCAGCCTCTTTCTAATGTTGAAATTGCTGTTCTATAAAACCCAAAATGAAGCCAAGCACTTCCAGACCTTAACTATTGTAAGGCGAAAACCTTTCTAGGCACTTGGAACGAAATCCTGTGCTCGAGAGTTATTCGCGAGACCTGTCATATTCCGCTAGATTCCGCGAGGTGTGTTTTTGTCTATCATTCTTGCCATCTGCAATCCCATACTTGAACGCACGCCAAGGAAGACCACGCGGCAGGAGCGATGCTGTACTGTCCAAACTCACACTTTCCGGAGAAAGTGTGACAGATACTGCACCTTTCCTTTCCTGTAAACCAATTATAATTATGTGTAGCACTGCAATGAACGCCGATAAAAGGCAAAGGATGAGAGGTGAATCATAGGAGACGAAGGGTATGTTTTCTCCATTCTCCACTTAAGACATCTAAGAGACCCTCTAATTTTCGTATTTTGTAGGTGTCATCAACGCAAAATCGCCTACTACGACATGGTGGTATCTGTAAACGAGGCTGTTCGAAGTTTGGTTACACCAGAAAAAATGCAATTAAGGCAACAAGTCAGGTGGGAGGTTGAAGAGCGGAGTCTTCACATGTGAGAATACTTCAGAAGAAAAAAAAAGAGGGGGGGGGGGTCTGCCCCCCTCACTGTCTTCCCGATTCCGGGGGAGAAAACACGAGCACTCTGTCCCCTAGAAGCTCCCTTTATAAAGATAGTTTATAAGGGAACGCACTTAGTGAAAGCTGATAACAGCGCAATAAGACGTTTGGCAACATACATTGATACAGAACATAAAGCAAAACCAAAAAGGTAAAAACCTAAATCGTGTGAGGACGTTGGCCGATTCACACACTGGACTGCTGACAAGATCGCGATGTCTTTTTTTATATATATAGTGAAACTGAAAGACTACCCACACACAAGTCCCAGTTCATGTAACGTTATCTCGTCCCGCACTTAGCTTTTATCGCTGAAAAGACTCGCTCAACGCCCGCACATGCCCCACTTCCCAGTTCTAGTACACTAAACGCGAACCAAATGGGAATGCCGATGCCTCATTCCGGCTCCCAGAGGGCGCTTCGTGCCTTTCTTGAAACGTCGACCACTTGCCTTGCATCAGCCTTTAATCATTAACTCCCCCTCATTCCTGCTTTGATTTTAATGTAGCACAAGTCGTGTCCATCGCATGTGACCGTTATTCTTGATCTCACCATGTGTGTGGACCCCGTGCTGATGGGGCTGGAGGCGCTAGAAGTGGCACCCTGTTTGCGAACTGCGGGACTGCCGTCGTCCGTGGCACCTGCAAAAATGAAACAACTTTATAAACAACGTCAACAACATACGCGCCCTGGAGACGCCGCAGTGTAGAGCTACAGATAAACCTTTTTTACCAATATTCACTGACATCGCATAGACCACAGTTTGCTCTTGCATTTCGCCTCCGTCTACACAGGTAGTACGTCCGACGCTCTTCGGGAACTCGCCACCATGAAAAACACTTTTTCAGGGCCACCCAGCATGGAGCACAGGAAATGAGGAGCTTATCGCTAGCTCCTAGTGGGCTTGGCGCTTTGCACTTGCTTTTGCAGCGCCCAAGAGCGATTCTTTACATTCACGTTGAGCGATGCTTCCTGCCCCGCGTCTCTTCTGTGCTCCCATCACTTTGAGGCAGATTAGCGGTACCGTGCTACCTGGGCTGCAGTGCGCTACTACGCTGGAAGACGAAGCAAGTGAGAAAGCATGTGAGGACAAGGGCATGTCACAATTCCTGCTCCTGGAGTTAACGTCGTCTGCTGGGCTGCTCTAATTAGAGAGAAGCAACCCCTGGCCATAATCGGCTGCACGCATCGTCGCCCGTAGAGGCTTCGGCCACTTGTTCGCATCAGCTGCACAGCGTGCCGGAGGTGTTGAATGGATGATTATGGGCTGATGAGTTATGTGTGACTCTGAGGCACGGCACTTCCGGGTGTCGATCCCCCTTCCCATCTGACAACGGCAGTGCGGGAGATATCTGTAACGAGTGCATGTTTACGATAAACGACCTATCGTCCCAAATCACCAGTTGAAAATTTTACTTCCGTTTAAAGGAGTAAATGCACAGGGCCCTCGACATCGGCGCCATAATTTCGTTAAAACAAACGCGCTCAAGGCCATGCACGCAAAAGCAGCCGTGGACAAGCGTCGTGCTACGACCGTTACAAGCTTCCGCCAATCTCCGCACGCAGCAGACTGAACACGAAAAAGCGCCATCAGAAATCAGCCATAAACTTCGTTTGGCGCGAAGCACAACCGCCAAGAAGACCTGATTTCCATTCCGCTTCGCTTCGGCGCCGTTGACGATCGCGCGATGATGTTGACGAATTGATCCCCGCATCACTAATTTCTACTGCATTGCACGAATAGCCTTCGTGCGCTCAGACAACACTCGGCATAGAATTCATTTTGACAGCTGCTATATGTCGTCAAGTCACGTCTGTTCATGCCCGGTGAATTGCCGTTAGAAATTTTTAAATCATTCGAATCACTGTCACAGCAGTTTTTGGTTTTCTGGCGAAATGCATTCCATTAATTCGTTTTTGTATCTGTTCTTAACAACATTCGGGCGGTACGCATTGAGAAACGGGCCAAGAGAAAAAGCCGTTCCTTAACGGCTGGAAAAAATCTTGGTCCCCTTGGCACTGGCGGCAAATTAGCAGCGCAGTTCAGAACAGGAAGCAGAAAGCAATATTATAATACGACATTTTTACGAATTACACAACAAGAAGGTCGCGATGTGATTGAATTAAACAGTCGCTGAATAACGAATTTTGATACACCAGTGGCAACATGTCTCGGCAAGGTGTTTCGGTTATGAAATGCGACCACTGTATTATAAACATGCAATCGAGATCATAAAACTACGCCTTCAGGTTCTCGAAATTTAGTTCTAGAATATCTGCGTCTGCTGATGTGTTAATTTAGTAATCGAAGCGCGCAGGTTATTCCTAAACAATTGAAACCCGTACTTCTTATGCCATTTGGAACTTTCTAACGATCAGTTGTTCTTCCAATATAAGGTTCGATATGTCAAAAAACAGCCTATGATTTTCCTTAATACTGAGTTTATATTCGTGTAAGAGCTTATTGATGCATAATAGTTACTCGAATGAGCTTGAGTCTTTGAGATTGGTTAACTTGAATGAAACCATGGTAATATCATCTGATATATATGATGTTGCTAATCTTGTCAGTTTCATACATTGAAAAGTTGACGAACAGGTGCAAGTATACGATGTCCCTTAAAAAACTCGTAAAAGTTTCCTCGGGATGTCAAGCGCGGAGGCGTTGTTCTGTGCGGAGTTTCGGTGCGACGGAGTGCCTGAATACCTCCTAAAGCTAGTCATGAAGGCAGACCGTCTTAGTGACTGCGGAGCCAAATATTAACAATATCAGTAAAGAGAATAGAGCGTAGAATCCCCCTTGTAGGCGCCGAACACTGAGAAAGCGCCACTGAACAAGCTGGGGTCAAGCTGTCGGAACCCACCAGAGCACTACGGGGTCTTTCACAGCCTAAGTCGCTTTGGGACGTTAAACTCCACAAATCCAACCAAACCAAATGGAACTGCATTTTGCGCTGCCGTTCCTTACAATTAAATATGTTTGCGAGTCGTGTTTAAAAGTCGATGTACTACGCTATAAAATACCTGCCTTTGATAGAAAAGCATAGCGGTGCTTTCGAAATTGTAAAATTAGAGTGCATATGCAAAGCGAGCCAGCTTATTATCTTATGTTTTCCGTCATGAGGTAGAATGTTGGGGTGTAAATAGTGTATGTGCCTCAAATACTAATTGGTTCCGCAAAGTTTCTCTGCAACTTTCATAACTTTAAAATATTTTGAGATCATTCATAGGTTACAAACGGGCTTAATTTGGCACTTTTTCCTACACGCAAATTTATGCTAATCCGCCCACGAACACAGCTCAGAGAAAAACTCTCACAAGCTCACCACATTAAAAATACATCTCGCTATAAGTACGCTTATGTAGTGATCCTTCTTCGCCCGTGCCCCGCTGTGGTGGTGCAGTGGTTAGGGCGCTTTACTGCTGTACCGAGGTACGCGGGATCAAATCCCGGTCATGGCAGCCAGATTTCGATGGAGACGAAAAGAAAGGCGCCCGTATGCTGTGCAATGTTAGTGGAAGTTAAAGAACCCAGCTTGTCGAAATTTCCGGAGCACTCCACTATACGGCATCTCTCAAAGCCAGGAGTCTTTTTTGGACGTTAAACTAAACCTTAAGTTACTGCCCTACAATATAAATCAAAGGCCTAATTCACTCTTATCTTGAACCAGCTGTTAGTGAAAGCCGTTTTTATACTGGGATTTGCACGCTACCTAACGAAACTGAAAAATGATGGTTTACAGGGATTAAGTACCCAAAAGCGACCCAGGCTATGAGGGATGCCGCAGTGGAAGGGTTCGAACGTTTAGACTACAGAGAGTCATTTAACGTGCACTGACATCGCACAGCACACGGAAGCCTTGTTTGTCGCCTCCATCGAAAATCGACCGCTAAGACCACAAATTGATCCCGCATTTTTGGGCACAGCAGCTGATCGCCCCAAATACTAAGCTACGGCAGCGAGATTGAAAGATAACGAAAATAGTCCAAAATTTTAAATGCACAAAGCAAATAGGTAAACAAGTGTCTTTTAGTTTATTTGAGTATGCGGTTCTCGTCTAAAAGGGGTCATGGTAACTAACAAACGAGCATAAACTGATTATTTCTTAAACACCTCACGCTTGAAATCATTGTTCCTCGAAATTTGAGCTGATTCGGTGCAGCGGATTTCTTTAAACGAATTGTTTTTCGATTATTTCGAGAGCACTTTACTAGTCTGGCAACCGTTGATCGCTGTTGTCACAACGGCATACGATTACCGCGTCGTCTCCTACTGGGTGTTTGCTGCCCTGAAGTGCTTTTACGCACGCCGTGGACGGTGGCCCCTGGTGTTTTTTTTTTTTCTTTGGCAAAAGAAACTTATCTGCATATTTTGTTTTTTTTCTCCTGAGAAGCCTTCGCCAAATATGCGGGCTTAGTGATCCTCAGAAAACTGGGCTTGTACGTTCCGGATGTCCGTCTATACAGATTGTTGACGAGACCGCATTCGATGAGCTTATGCTGTATTATTAAACGTACAATCAGAAGCGTATTATTCCTATGTTATCTAGTTTTAGCAAGAAAGCGCTCCCGCCTATGAAAGGCGATACGTCCAATGTTTGCTTCCGCCATGTGCGCCGAGAAGGGAGGGGGGGGGGAGGGGTGCGTTAATTGTGTTCCTAACTGCTGAGTTATTGCCCGCCGCTCTTGCGATGCGACAACTGACTAGGAAAAACAGCACAAATAAGCAGCAAGAGTGGACGCGAGAGCACACCTTGTTAAATTAGATGAGCAGAGAAAACATTTGAACGACGAGGTTTCCTCGCCTATACTTGAAATGCTGTCCTGTGCGTGCGCGTGTCAGTCAAACATATTGTTACGGCGTGGAACCTTCACTCACGACAGAGTAGCGCCAGACGAGCGTCTGGCGCTACTGTGATGCGTTGTGCTGTGATCTTCGCTGTTCAGCGATTCCGATTGTACTTGTATTGTCGCCCTTTCACGATTGCGACTGACTATCACTCCCTCTTCTGGCTCGTCAATCCTCGAGATCCACGCGGTCGCCTCGCACGCTGGGCCCTCCGTCTACAGAAATGTAACTTCAATGATGTATACAAGAGCGGAAGCCGACACGCCCATGCAGACTGACTCGCGAATGCCGTTGCCGTCTACAGTGTGTTACAGTGCCGATTTCGACCGCTACAGTTCAGCCATTGTTCCTGACTCTCCTGAAATTGAGGTGTTTAAAACGGAGCAACGCGAGGGTCTCTACAGTCTCTGTTTGCCACCGCATGCAACCAGGGAGTTAGAAGCCGTTTCTGTATCCGCCATGGTCTTCTGTGGAAAAAGAACTCTCTTTGGGCCCACGATACCTCCTCGTTGTTCCAAAGGCTCTGTGCTCCTCTATTTTGCGTGTGATGCATGACGACCCCGCATCCGGACATCTGGTATCGGCACGCACGCTCCGTCTAGTTCAAGAGCAGTTTTACTGGCCGAGAATGCGTTCCGCGACAAAACAATATGTGACTAGCTGCACGCAGTGTCAGCGTCACAAACGCCCTACATCCACTCTACCTGGCCTTCCCAGCTGTCCGTCCGAGCACGTTGAAATTATCCTTCTTGGACCTTATCCCAAATCTCCAAATGGCAATGGGTGGATCGTGATATGTGGAGACTACCTTACTCGCTATTTTGAAAAAGCAGCTTTACCATCTGCTACCGCGTATCCCGTGTCACTGTTCCATTTGGACTCGGTCCTCTTGCGGCATGAACCTCCACGAGTAGTGATCAGTGACCGAGGCCGCCAATTTACTGCCGATATGATTGAGGAGCTGCTACGTCTATGCACAGTCACCTACAGGCACTCAAAACCATATCACTCACAGAAAAACTGGTTCACTGAACGCATCAGCAGGGCACTGACCAACATGCTTTTCTTCTATGTGGACTCACAGCATAAGAACTGGGACACCATACTGCCCTGCATCACTACGTTTTTAACACTTCTACTCATGAAACTATACCGGCTACAGTCTATTCTACCTCTAGCTTGTACGCTCGCCCGCCAAGCTACACCCTCGGCACAATCCTGCCGTTTTTTACCAGTGAAAATCTGGATGTCGCTGAAATCTTGTCCTTGGTTGAAGAAGCTCGTCGGATTTCCCGCTTGCGCTTCATTGTATCCCAACAGCGTATCAAGGACCGCTACGATGGTCAACGCCGTAATGTTCTCTACGCTCCGGGCGATATGGTGTGGCTCTGACGCCCAGTCCGGCGCCGCGGCTTGCATCAAAATCTATTGACACACTATGATAGCCCTTATGTGGTCGTGACCACAATAAGTGACATCACGTATTACGTGTTACCTCAACTGGTTGCCGTTCGGAAAAAACTGAACTGTCGCACGTCGCTCTCCTGAAGTTATGCCACTCTCGGGGGGAAACAGCATAGCTCGCCCGGCGGGCTTCGGCCAGGTTTGAATTATTCAGGCCAACCTCTCTGTCTTTCCATTCAATAAATCCATCTATCTATCTATCGGCTGCGCAGGGGGGAAATGTGATGGAGGAACGAAGTAGACGGAGAGGAAGGGCAGGGGGCGAGTGGAGAAAGAAGTGGAAGTGGCTCTGCGGAACACGACCAGTATCTGACTTCGCTCGTCTGGCGCTACTACGTCCTGAGTCAAGGTTCCGCGCCGTAACAATAGCATTAATTTCGGCCGGTAAAACCTTTTTGCAAAACTATTCTCAAGCAATGCCCGCCGCCGCTCTAGTCCGACCATCGCAAAGTCCAACGCGATTCAAATGCTTCAGGATCCGCACCGACCACCAGCCGCCGCCGTCTCCGTCTCGCCTCCCCTGCAGCCGCGCGCGCAAAACTGCGACCGGCGCCTGGCTTTTTTCTAGCGTTTAGCCCCCCTCTTCTTTTTCTTCTCTACTTTCTCTTCAGTCCGCACGAGGCAGCGGAGGTAGCTCAGCTACAGAGCTAGTAGCAGGCCCATGCATTCTCTTTTCCTTCCTTCAGTCGAAACAAGAACAACGACTCGTGCATACACTTCGTGAGTGATTCAACATAAACATATACAATTTAAGATTTAGTGTGCGAGCCCAAAACTTCCGCAGGAATGCACCTATCCGCGGATTACGAGTGCCCTAGCGTGTTTACTTATAGAGTATATAAATATGGCTGTATGCTGCTCGTTCGCACGGCATAAAATGAGCGCAGTAGTAGCATTATCAAAAATATTTCTATTTCGCACCAGTTCCAGCTTTATTTCTTAACAAACTGTGCAACAGTGCTGAAAGAAGTGCTGAGAATGCTATACGTCTCCTACCTGCACCGGGCGACAGCTGCTGGCTGCCTTCCGCATTGCTCGCCAGACAGAGTCACATCAGTGCTTCTCGCTCAATGTGCACTCGTTCAGGAATTTAAGCGGTATCGATTTGGGATCACTATTGTCATAATTACGCTCAATGGCCGCATGCAACCACTAAAGCTTTTGAACGCGCTCTCCGTAATCGCTGAAATCGCAGACCCGAGTCGCGGAATAGGCCGGAAGACCAACGCCAACTGACATTCTGGCCAAACTAATTACTTATTAGTTTCAAACTGTGAGCATATGAAGTAGAGCTGCTTGTTTTCTTTTTTCTAACACGCTTAAGCTACAGCCAAGCGCAGCTATTGGGCGAGAAGATTTCGCTCTGCCTCCGATATCCCCAAAATAATATTGCATTTGCGACCATCCGCTCATCAGTTTCTTGGGCGTGTACCGGGCCCGAAAACCTCACGATACGATGATATGCTGGCGTCGTCACCGGTGTATTGCCACATATCAGCTAAGGTATTACCTAACCGCTCAGCTGCAACCGCGCGTAGCCCACTGAGTGCGACCATGCTATAGACGAGTTGCAAAATGACATCCTTTGCAGCGCCATTTATAGACAATTTTAGTTTTGATGCCGGGGCTCAGCCATCTTAGTGGCGCCCCGTATGAGCAAACAGGGAAAGTTCGCTCCGGCTCCTCCTGACGCCATCTTGGGCTGTGCTGTGCGTGTTGATGCAGTGTAAACGGGCTATTTCGCGGTGTTCGTGAAAGGTATCCGATGCCTTGGTGCTATTTTCTGGCTTGTTTGAGAGAGCCAGCAAACCGTATACCATCCGTTGGCATGGCGGCAGCTGTTGGATACAGCATTAGCGGCCGGGGCGACTGCGAAGGACTGCGCTCTGCGCCGAACTCGTCAGGGTTAACTGTGAGAATGTATCGATTGTATCTTTCACGATACGCATTTTTAATTATATTTTATAATCGCAATGGTATCTGTACACACAAACACAAAGCGAATGAACCGTACTGGCAGCTATCCGAACGCGGAATGCAGATACTACTGTGCAATAACACCGATGTTTGGGCCAGTTGGTAATGATCCATATTGAAACCCATTCGCAGCACGAATAAAACAACGACATGAAGAAAACACGCACGACAGGGCGAATGCTGCACTTCCAACTAAAGTTTATTATGAAAAAACCAAGCTTAAGTACAGAGCTACTATCACCTTCTGACAGTCAAACATGTGTGTCTAAAAAAGCAACTTCATTATCATGTAGATAGAGGGATGGGGTGCTGACACATTGATCGCCTGCTTTTCTGATGTGAAATGCCTCAATTATTTCTCTTTCTACCTGATCTCTTCCCCGCCCAAGAAACTTAGTTTTCCGAAAAATGGGTTTGCACTTACAGTCTCGGCAGTGAATTGCGAGATTGCTGCCTTTTCCTTCTTTCACCTGATCGTGGTGTTCTTTTGCTCTCTGATTAAAACAGCGTCCCGTTTGACCTATGTACACACGATTACAGGTGAGTGGAATGCTGTACACTATCTTAGTAGTGCACCGAGTGAACCAAAGGTGGTGCTTGATCGAACAAATCGGCTTTTCTTTTCTCACCATCATAGGACAAATTTTTGAAAGCTTACTCGGCGCAGAAAAGACCACATTTACATCATATCTTTTGGCAACTTTCTTAAGATTGTGAGATAATTTATGAAGGTACGGAATTACTTGAGTGACCTGCCTCTGATCTTGCTTATCTTTCTTTTTAATACCCTTTTTCTTCTGAAGCAGGCTCTCTGCAACTGCAGATAAAGTATCAGGAGGAAAGCCAGACATACGCAATCGCTCTGTTTGCATTTTGACACTTTCGGACATTAGATGCGTACACGATTTTTCTAACGCGGAATTGAGGCAATTCATGGCAATTGCTCTTTTGATTGTTTTAGAATGAGCGCTACTATAGGGGAGGAGTGCCTTTTGTGACCTTGGATTGTACATCCAACATATGTGTCCTTCTAAAAATGAAATTCTAAGGTCAAGAAACTGTATGCTATTGTCACGTGAGAGCTCATGGGTAAACTTTAAACCATTTGAGACCGATCTGAATGAGTCAAGAACGTCAGCAACAGCCTCGTCTATAGATGAATTGTGCGGCTTGTCCATTATCACTAGATAGTCGTCTACATACCTAAAAATACGCACGTCAGGAAGCGAGTTTAACAAACTCTTGTCAACGCGAGATAAAAATATGTCACACAGAACTGGCGCCACACACGAGCCAATGCAAATACCTGCTTTTTGCGTGTAAAACCTGTTGTTAAAATTAATGGCAGTGGATTGTAGATAAAACTCTAATAGGGTTAAGAAACGGTCGCTACTTACACCCGACAAGTTTTGAAAAGGCACTTCTCCCGACTCATCAATAACAGACCTTACAGCCTTAAACAAATCTTTGTGCGGTATGGAATAATACAAATCTTCAATGTCAATAGAGAATCCAAAGGTGGCTGATGTGGTGGCAGAGGTGGCAGATACTACGAAAGATGTTTTCCAGTCATCGCCGCATTGATTTAACGTGAAGTGCGACCCATTTCAATATACGATCGAGCTGTCCTGCTAAAACAATGTATACTTTCAACTTAAACCACGGTTCAAGAACAGTACATAATAAAAGTAGTGTCTAAAGTACCACCCGTCGACGTTTTTATGCAGCCTTGGTGTTCGTCCTGCGGCGCAACATCGTATCCCCGTCCTGTATATCGTAGCAGCCTCGTTTACACTAAGTATTGTTGAGCAAAACGTCAAAAAACGTGCACTCTCAGTTTCACCTTCAAGGAAGACGACAAATTCGCCGCACATACAGCAGTTCTTACGAAAGCGGCCCCACCCGCTAGCGCGGCGGACGACGGCACTCTCGCCGAGCACTACTCCCTAGTCCTCTCTAGGCCTAAATTGTTTCGCGTCGAAGCAACATCCGACGGCGCTTTGTAATTGCTCAGCGCTAGAGTAAATGGCCTCTCATAGAACTGCCTTATTGTCGATCCCATTGTATCAGTAAACGAAATATGTAAATTTCGTTGACGCCTTAGCAGCGGAGCCAGCGTGCAGACGATCAGCCGCGCGCCGCACCAGCGGCATGTGTTAAAAATCTTGTTTATATTGCAATTATCAATAACACGGTATGGGTCAGAAATCCGCAAGCAAGCAATTTTTTGCTGTCGGTTTGCTGTTTCAGTGAAGAGCCGATTTTAGCGCGCTCCTCTGGCCCTGGTGGAAGAGATCCACCGTATCATTGGCGCGGAGGGCTTGCGGAGGCACGGCCTGCCCGGTGTGCGTGTTTACTACGGCGGAGAAAGTAAAATGGCCATCATATTCGTGAGTCCGTCATTGGTACTAAGTCTATCTGGCTTACACAAAACATTCATAGTGAATTCAGGATGGATTGGAAAGCGGTGAAGCAGAAACATATCACAGCCGCATTCGAACTGTCGTTGCATGCTTCCCGCATACGGTCTCGGCTATCATCTTGCAATTTTTTTGCTTGTTTGTGCAGTCCACGATCACGCATAGCGGTTATGATGAAATTACTACTAAAATGGGTGCTAATAAAGGTATTTAAGTCTCCTAAACGACAATATATCGAGGTGCAAGGCCGCTCTGCTATGCATGAAGCATGCGAATGCACAGCCCACTCGCTACTGGCAACAATGGGCCGGCGCATTGAATCTGGTTAGACAGTATTTTCCTTCTCTCCTGCTTGCTCTCGGTAAAAGGGTCTATACTCAAGTGCCCAAAGCTCGTTGCGGCGGCCATTGTAAGGGAGAGGACGCTGCCGGCCGGGTCTGCGTTGTTGCTTGGCTGTCGCTTGTTGAGTGAGTTCGTGTTTTCTGGTCTTCGGCGTTTGTTCTGGATCAAGCAGCTGCATTTAATGACTTGGCACCATGCCAGTTAACTGCTGTGTGCCGCTGTGTACGCAGTACGGAAGCTTCGACAAATCTGGACAAAAAGTGCCCGAGTGACCCCCTTCCAAGGTCCCGCGTTCGTGGTGCACGCGCGTCAAGATTGCGAGCTCAGATTAGCGCATTTTGACCACATTCATATTTGCTTTAGTATGGTGTGACGTAATAAAAGGCAAAATAGAATTTGCATGCCTCACCGCTCTTGCCGTTGAAGTCGATGAAACATGCGAGAGGATTATAACAAGCTCCGATTGCAACAGGACGCGGCCGATCGGTTTTAAGCAAATCGAGCTGAGAAGACCTCCCTTGTTAAGTAACCATACGATCTAGGTGTGCTCTGTTGATTTTAATCAACCAACGTAGCGTAAACTACGTGGTGTTTATGTTAAGTCGCTGCAGGGAATGACTTGAGGCCCATTTGAGAAAGAGCAGGCGATGTAACGAGTTTGTTATTTACCATACGTTAACGAACCAACGTATCAAGCAGTTAGTTTACATACGGTAATGCTGGGCTAAGCATTTAGTTTAAAGATTGGAGTGTATTAGGAAGAGAGATTTAAGGAGGGTGGGGGGGGGGGAGAAAGATATCAGACTACTTGTGCACTTGACTGTTGGAATGCTAGTGTTTTTATTTTGGACAGTGTAGATTTTTTGTGTTGCATGACAATTTGCAGCTGAGGCAAAAACGTAGCTTGTGGGCTCTTCCATTTTCAAACCATGACAAGATACATCATAAAATTTAATTAATTTCCAGGTCTCTTACCACAGATTCCCAAAGGATCCTGACATTTACAAGAAGTGGATTGTGGCCATCAGAAGGGACGAAGGGGCACTTTTTAAGGTGTCAAAGGCAACCAGAGTGCGATCGCTCCACTTTGTTAAGGGCGACTTTATTGTCTATGTCTCAAATGATTACCGGCATTTGCATCAAGCCGCCGTGCCATCAGTGTTTGTATTTAAACAAACTAAGGCTGCAAGAAAACTACCAGCTAGGAGGACACCACTGCAGAGTGTGCCAGTGCCAAAGAGAAAGCGACAGGTCACAGTTTTGGGGTCTCAGAGTGACAATCCCAGCAGCCCAGTGGATGACAACTCTCCTGGTGTGCAGAATAAGCAGGCACACATTGAAAGCATTGACACAGATGAACTCTGTCTTTAAAGTGAAAGGCTGCATTCCCGATAGCCAGCGAGTATCCCCACAGAAGACAGTGCCAAGTGTGATTTGTATATGCAGTGAAAATATTTCACTTCTGCAGAAGCAACTAAAGCAAGCACAACAAAAGAATTGGAAGCAAGAGAAGAAATACAGAGCCTTAAATTGAAGTTGAGATCAAAATGTAATTAACTACATCTTTTACGCCGCGAACTGATCCTAGCCCAGAAAAAGAAAGAAGAGCTAGAAGAGTTGCCTCCATTTGGAAATGCACGATTTAAGGACAGCAATGAACACATGAAATTCTACACCGGCCTTCAAAGCTACAACCATTTCCTCTCGCTTCTCAATTACCTTGATGCTGGAGAAAATATCACTCGCTGTGAAAGCAAAAGCAGCAGAGTCAGAAGAATTGAAAATGTCGCTAGGCGCCACAAAATTACTGCCGAGAACCAACTCTTCCTTGTGCTCGTCAAGCTTATAGAGTTGGTCTGTTTCATCGACACCTTGCTCATTCGTTTTACGTGACTGTGAGCACAGTGTCAAGAAGTTTTCATGTTGGAGAGATCACATGTTTTTACGGATGACAGAAATAACATTGTGGCTGTCGCGGCAAGCTATAGATGCCACTATGCCACCTGCTTCAAGGATAAATACCCGTCGACACGCATCATTTTAGATGCAACAGAGATCAAGTGGGATGTCCCTACATCGTTTTTGACGCAGTCAAAGGTGTACTCTACTTATAAGTCCTGTCATACACTTAAATAACTTTTAGGCATTTCACCTTATGGAGCACTGACCTTTGCTTCTGAACTCTTCACAGGATGCACGTCGGATAGGGAGTGCGTCATACGAAGATCATTTTTAAACCTGCCATTCAATGCAGGCAATTCAGTGATGGCTGATAAAGGATTTAAGATAGCAGACCTCTTACAGAGCAAGAAGGTGAACCTGAACATCCCACCCTTTCTTATGCACGGGCAATTCACTCCGAAAGAAGTAGAGGAGATGCAAGACTTTGCTGCAGTCAGGATACATATCGAAAGAAAAGTAAAGAAGATCAAGGGTTACCACATATTTGACCGATCAGTGCCTATCTCTTTAGTACCATTGGTCAATCAAATGTGGGCAGTTTGTGCCATTTTGACAAACTTGCAGCCACCACTCCTAAAAGATGCAAAATGATAAAATGGCACTTCCGCTTATACTGTTCTTTCCCATCTAATAAAGGCACTATGAATAGCAGCAAAGAGATGGTGTCTTGCACCATAGTAGTTCGTGAAATGCATAAGTTTAGATTCCGCATATGAAAGCGAAACCAGGGACAAGCACTAGTTCAAGTTTATTTCAAAGCTGAATTAATAAACACGCATCTAATCTAATCATTTCCATGTGACAAAGGCAAACTGGCCAGCAGTTGTGAAAATGCTGCCTTTGCATGCATTCCTGCCATATTAATTTGTGCAGTGCTTGTCCTTTGTTTTGCTTTTTCACCCAAAATTCACACACACCTTTCCTTCATCCTATACTTCTATACTGTAGTGCCAGAGAGATGAGGGACCAATGTCTTGAAATAGAAATCATCTAGTATCCCTCTAATACTGTCCCATTGAGCTGGCGAGCATCTTATTCTTTCGATAAGAATAAAATGCTCTCCAAATACAACAGGTCTGCCCAGCATAGCTCGGAAATGCCCATCTGCCCTAAAAGCTGGTAAAAGCGCTCTCCTTCAGGTGTGGTACACCATTACTGATTGTGCTGCAAAAATTGGCAGTTAGTTGTTCTGCTTTGTAGCCCCGCAGGCTGTATGGGCACTTGATTTCCACAACATATATACGAACTTTCTGTAGCATCATACACAATCCTGTCTGGCGAGGCGCCCAACCACGGGAAGGCTGGGTTTACAAGAAGCCCACAGGTGCTGACCATAGGATAGTGGCCCATTTTTGCGCAGCACATCCTCGTAGCGCTCAACAGCCACTGCTTCCATCTTGACTCTGTAGCTGAAAAAGAATGAAATAAGCATAAGGGAGAATGTCAAAATTTGCTTGCGAGTTCAACTTCAATACCGCTGTGCATTTAAATGTTGCATCCGCATAACAGCTGTTCCTATGATTATGGAAAAAAGAGGAGACGTACTTGATTTCAGGGACCCTAGAAAAGTCTCTTTTTATATTTTACTCATTATTTATAATTTTTGATTATTATTATTTTTATTACTTTACAATTTTAATCCTTTTTTCATTGTGCTTTATTACTATCACCGCAAAATTACAAATTATTTTAGCAACACTAACTCCTAATTATTATGTTATCTATCATACAGTCAAATCGACATTATCAATTATATTATGTCACCTACAATGAATTCTGACCAATCCCTCACTGTGGGTACGTGCCATTATAACCAGGGAGAAGAAGAAGAAGGTCTCTTGTAGCTGTCAAGTTTTACAGGTCCGTGGTGGTCCATGGTGACTGTCTGTTTATCACCTGGCCGACCTTTGATGATGTGAGGCAAAGCTTGCGCTCCTTTTGCCATGTGGCACTGTGAGTCTGCTTTTCTCCAGCGCTTCTGCTGCCCCTGGCGTCACATATATCTCCTTCATTATGAAAATCCGAACCATGCGGCAATCAAGCGCGACACAATTTTATTCCTTTTATCCGAGTTAAATAAACTAAACTATCACTCAAAATCCAAAGAAAAGGCTCTGTTATGCCATCACTGCATTTGAACACCTCCTTTTGCATCCCAATACCTGAAAAAATAGATTCAATTCTGGCAAACTGTTCTCAATAACATTCTAGCTACTGCACCAAGCCGCACATTAAAGGAATGCGCTGTTCTTGCTACTATTAAAACTTCAGCTGGGCCTGCTTGGTTGAAAGCAGGGTATACAAGTTATTCACCTGCACAATGCTGCTCCTGTTGGTGTGTGCGGGAGGGACCCATGTTGCTGATTTTTTGAAGAATGCCATGGTTGGGACGTTTTTTTTTTTAAGAGTCGCTGAAAGATTCTCCACTCCTGAAGTAAGCACCTGAAAACCATGGGGCAGCAAATACATTTGGTACCTCTGTAGGCACAGCGAGGAGACAAGCCCAAACCTAGACTTCGTTGTTTCGACTTCATCGGTGATCAAAAGAATTTTTGCGAAATCGTTCTCGGGAACCAAAGCAAGGAGCTCCGTTGCAAACCGCCTCTTCGCGTCCTCCTGCTGCTGGCGACTTCTAGGGTGTACGTGACGCTCCTTCGGCAGCGCAATCCTAGGAGTGCTGACCCCGCCCTCCTTCACTTTTCTCCAGTCCACAGATTGCACTGTCCGTCCTCTGATCGCGTTGCCGCGGTGCATCCTTCACTGTTAGGGCAAGTCTGTGCATGAGACCTCACCCGGAGCCTCCGAAAATCCCTTCTTCTGCAGCAAGATCACCATGCGCAGAACAGCAATCAAGTGATTGCAGGCAAGCTTGCCGGCCGGACAGTCGCACGTCCCGTCGACATGCGCGCTGCATCGTCTACCGCAGTTACTACGGAGTATGGTGGCCATTTTTTTTTTCTTGCTCCGAAAGCATGGCGCTTTCACGAAAATGAGCGCACCACTGTAAATAAATAAAAAAATTTTATAAATAACTGGCTATGGATGCTATCAATGAAGCGCCGGTCAGTACTCCATGGCATAAAACTTGAAAGCCTTACCTGCTATGGCTTGTGTTGGTCTTCAGCTCAGCCACGTTGACGTACGACTCTACGGGAAAGTTATAACTGCGATCGTAACAACGCTCGGTGCGCGACTTGGTCTCGTGAAATTTACGGACGCTCTTGTCCAAGAGCGGCGGAATCAGATCATTTCGCCGTCCCGTGAAGGGAAAAATCACCGACCGTGACATCGCTGCAAGAGGTAGTTACGTCGAAGTGCTATCTCACCCTGAGGGACTACAATCGAGTATTATCGACACAGCAGCTCTAGTTTGCAAGATGAGCGATAATCTCTCACAAGATTTACACGCCGCAACTAGACTCGTGTATGCTCGCTTACGTCGCTATCATGGACAATGGCGGCGCGGCGCAGTGTTGTTAGAACGCGCTAGAGCCTTTTACAGCGTTGCTGGCATTTTGGCAACCCGTCTATATGCCGAAGGAAATATACCTTACTCTTGATCGTTTTCGCGCCGTAACATTTTCATCAAGCAACTGCATGAGGCACAACGCTACTGCAGTCGTACGCGAAAGGAAAATAGACATATGTCCTTTGATATTGTAGCCTGCATCGCAGACGACGCTGTGCCGCCTATACTTCTGTGACGTAGCATCTCAAAATGGCGGTCGCTGTCGGTGGGAGGAGTTTAGCGACTGCGATTTGTATGGCGCTTTTTTTTTTAACGTGCGCCGCGCACCGGGCACTATTATTTGCGAGAAAAATCACATATGTATATATAATTCATCGCCCCTTTACATTTTCGAATATGTTGGTGGGAGAAATCTATCTAGCTTAGTCAAGTCGAAATATTTCGCATATAAGGAATTTTCTCTTTTACAGCTTTCATACAAAGGCTCCTAGGCAAGGAGAGAACAGCAGCAGGGCCGACAAAAATACAACCCAGATTTTAATTTTCTTTTTGGCATCGAATATGTTTGAACCCGCTTGAGCTGGTTCTAACCGAAATTGAAAGTCTTTCCGGAACCGCTGATCTAAGTACGAAAATATTCAGGCCTGCTACCCTGTGGGAAAATAATTTAATGGCAATACCAGTAATCATGGTGTCCTCTTTGTCATCACAAGCTACGGCGAGCACTCATGATGTCCTCTGATAAGGGGAGGCGATTGCTTTTCTCAAAAGCTCATTACCACATAGTACCGTTATTTACAAGAGATCGATCTTGGGCAGCTAATCGTGTGCGGTTTAAGGCAGTGCAAGAAAATAATCAGCCAGACCCAAAGAGGATGCGTACGACGCTGTCTCGCTTACAGAAGTCGTCTTGGCTGGGGCGAACAGCGTCCGGTGAGCTTGACATGTCGATCACCTTGTTGTTCATGAATCTGGCCAGGTTGCAACCCATTGCATCATTCATGGCTGGTCTGGGTCAGGGCCCGTGTCTCTGGGCAGCTCAGTTGCATCTGCCATGCCAACCTTCAGAGAGAACGAACACATAAGTTTTGATAGAGGTAGGTTAAGATGATATCAGTACTGTTCACCGGTTTATATATAACTCGCGCCTCGCTTTTCTATGCTCCGCATACGCAATCCTTCAGGCTTTGCTCCGTTGTGACGAGGAGCAGACATTTTTTTTCTATTTCAATTATTCGACCTAAAGCTGGTGCAGTTCCTGACGTCGTCCATTAGACACACATTTGGCGCCTTAAATCGAGAAATGGCGACAGATACCAGCACAATGCTCATGCTATATATATATATATATATATATATATATATATATATATATATATATATATATATATATATATATTATCCAGCAGGTTTCGGTGGATGCGCCCGTCGCGTCTGTTGTAACGCCTACAGGACATATATTGTCACGCCACTGACGACGAGGAAGGATTGTGCTGGTCTGGGAGACGAAGAGGAGAAAGCGTTGGTGTCTGGGGGCTAGTAGGCTTCACCTTATGCCACTGCCATATCACTGTAAATAAACAGCCCTTTTGCTATTTCACCGTAACAACTTGGTGCAGGTGCGGGGTAAGACTACGAATTCGGCTTGAAAAATTGCACCACCCAAAGACACTTGCGCACTACACACACCCAGTGGCCGCAACGCCTCTGCACTCACACCACAAAACGTTGATGCACGATCATATTCAAACATCACTTTGCGCCCCAACAATTCCTAAACTGATTACTCATCATAGACGCAGTCGCACCCGTATCCACCAAAGCTAATGTATACACACCATCGATGAACACACGAATTTTGTTTTTGAGCATTATAGTTGGAGGGATGTTGGCACACAGCACATTTCCAGCGGCCTCACCCCCGTTGGTCGCGCTGGTTAGTTTTCCTGCTGAGGCGACATGGAGCGCCGCCGCGGTGATGGAGAACGACGCGCACGAAAGGCGGATGGAGGAGTAACACTTCTATCAGATGCAGGGGAGTGGTCGCGGAGATAATCGTTATAGATGTTGCGGTAATACCCACGCTGAGTATTTGCTGAAAAACGGGACTGTATTGCCAATTGTTGGGTACTTTTGGAAGCGCCGGACGGTTACAGCGAGGTGGGAACCTACTGCTGCAGTACCTGGCGATGTGACCTTCGACGCCGCAGCGGTAGCATATCGGTGGGGAAGGTATAAAATGCTGTTGTGGATAAGAGCCAGGCACAGCAGGGCGCATCGTAGGTCTGGCTGAATGCTCACACTGCACAGGAATCCTTGTAGATCGAATAGAAGATTTAGGTGCACTTGAGGTGACGTCATATCTTGGAGCTTCAAGTATCGACGCAGTCGGGTTGGCAAAATGCATTGGCGGGTAGTCAATAGAAGCTGCAATTTCAGGAGCTTGGGAGAAAGGTTGCACCTGAATCGCTTGTGGTGGTGAAGCCGGCCGTCTAGAGGCCCTCTGGACAGAAACCTCAGCAGATTCATGCAGGGGAAGCGTGTGGATCCGTAGAAGTTCTTCGCGCACGATTTGCCGGATAGTTGACGGAAGATCTAGTTGGGCATGGTCATCAAGACTGGCTACGGTAGGCACGTTGGCCAGCCGCCCAAATTTCGGCGCAATACGACGTGTTTTAAAAGCTTGAAACGCGCGGATGTGTCTAATGACATCGGAGACAGTGTCAAGGTTGTCTTTGGCGATTAAGAAGTTGTACACGTCCACCGCGATACCCTTCAAAATGTGACCGACTCTGCCTTCTTCGGGCATGTTGGAATTGACACATTTGCATAACTTGAGGATCTCTTCTGTGTAAGTTGTACAAGTTTCATCGGGCAATTGAGCTCTTTGAGCAAGGGTCTGCTCAGCCCGCTTTTTGCTGGGAACAGAGTCGCCAAAACGCATTTTTAACTCGGTGGCGAACCGTTCCCAAGTCGTCAAGTTGTCCTCGTTATTCTCAAACCAGGTCATAGCCGTGTGAGTGAAAAAGAAAACAACGTTTGTTAGCATGGTAAGAGGGTCTCACCGGTTGTACCGACTAACTCATTGATAATCAAGTAGCCACTTCTCAACGTCCTCACCTTCTTCTCCGGCAAAAGGCCGTGGTTCCCGGTAAGGTTGGGACGGAATAGGGCTGGAGTGGGCAGGCATGCCGCCAGCCTGGCTTGCAGCGTCGCGGCTTGCACGGTTTGAGTCGGTGTGGTCCATGATGGTTGGAAGCGGTGGCAGTCCAGCAAGGCGGCGACTACGTCGAAACTGCAGTTGGTCTTGCTGCGCCGTACTGAAGGATCGAACGGAGTACCTTCCACCAAGTTGTTACGGTGAACATATATAAGCAAAAATAAGTGGAAATGGGCAGGTCATGCAATATCCCGACTAAACCTAAGGGAGACAGACTGGATTCCAAAGGAAGGCAAGCATAACGGGGGGGGGGGGGGGGGGGGGCATACAGGTGGGTGGAGGTGACTAGTTAGTTGGCGGAAATATAGTGAATGACCCTGGCACAATACCGCGTTAATTGTATCAACATATGTTGCGTGGAGCGCTTTGACAAGATTATGGAAAGAAAGACACGCTGATAAGATCTCATTCTTGGCCCACGAAACCGAAGAATCAATGGGCGGACGGTGCGGAGCAAGTGCGGTATCTATACGCGATTGGTTATATGGCCAAGAAAGAAACGTTATCTGCTGTCGCTCTCCCCTGTGACCCCGCATTCTCGTCAGACAAAGCGCCTTACACAACATATAGGTCACACCAGACGGTTTTGAAGAAGCTTAGATGTCCAATGAGGACACGTGCGTGTCATTAAAATTGTTCAAAACGGAATAGTCTTAGAATAGCGTTGCTTATAAATTTGCAGTGTAAAATTTCTTGCTAACTGGAGTAAATTAAAAGTCAAATTCTTAATTTCAGCTAATTTACTAAGTTTAAAAATAATTTTCTTTTGTGTCTACCTAGCCTTGCAACCCATTTATAGAAACAACATACACATGTGCATTTCTCTTCGTATGGTTTATAACAATTGCAGAAATTTAATTTTGAACCCAGTGCATATTGACTGACAATTTGCAAACTTACGATACGAAATTGCGTTCGTAAGCATACGTTCGTTAAAAAGGAGCACTTGTTCGGAGTTCGTGTGCACGAAAGGAAGCACAAATGAGTTTTATATTTTTAGAGGCCAGCCGAATCCAGAAAACTAAGTCACAGTTTACCATAGAGTTCCTTACACTAACTAGAGGGAAAGCTGAGGGCGCTGCACTTCAGCCACCATGGGCGCGCTAAGAATCATGGGCCGGTGTGCTACTTGTTGCGGGACAGTCGGTTTTTCTCGGGTACATGGAGTGGCGTTACTGCGATGTTTCTTTTTCGTCATCATCATCATTTGAAGGCGCGTACATAGACTGCGAAAGCCATAGTAGCGAAGGCGCAAAAGCACACGTCGCCAATAAATGGTTTCTGTTTCCCGAAATGCCACTAAAAACTTTCTTAAGTGATGGTACAACGAAAAATATTTTCATACCATTTTTTTATTTCAAAGTTTGCCTATTAAGTGCGAAATATTGGTATTTGTGCTGCTCAAAACTAAGCCAATAGGAGAAAGGGCCATCGCTTATATTGGATAAATCTCACACTGGCATTCTGTTTCTCTCTCTTTTTGTAATTTATAGTCACAATAATTCAATCTTAGGACATTATTTACGGTAGAACAACGTTTATCTTTTCATTAGTTTTGGCCAAAAGTTGTAGTTCTGCACTCGGTAGCTCACCGGCCCATGATGCTTTGAGCGCCCATGGTGGCTGAACTGGCCGTCTGGAAACTCCATGTAAACGCCCATAGACGGCAGCACAGCTTTCCCTCTAGGTAAGAGTAAGAAACTCTATGCAGTTTACCTCAGCGACAAAGCTCTCCATTTATCTTTCGTTGGAAAATACAATATTAGCAAATATTAACACATAACGCTAAGAAAGCCGCAGTGTAACATCTAACCCGAATCCAAAATAAGCCAGGTATTTCTCTGGTACAGATCAAAATGAGCCAGATTCACTCGTGAGGGCTGTCTTTTGCACACTCTATAGCTGACATTGTTCGCATGCAGCTTCAATTATCCCTTCTGCAGTTCTATTATGCGATTGACTGCATAGCATATGATGTTATCTGTGGAGAAATTGAACCCAGCACACGACGGTAATGAAATTAGCTCTGTTGCCGACGAAGCAAGTCTCTGCTGCATTTACCATTAAAATATTCAATTGAGCTAGTTGATATCGACTTCTGAAAATCATTATTACCGAAGGAATGGCCCGTGCAAACCGGAAACACTCAGACAAGGTATGGCTCTCTTTTTTTTTTTGCTTTATCTGCGCCTACCATTCGATCAGAATCAATAATTTACTATGCTACTTTTTATTTCACTAATATGAAGCTCCCATACACTCCGTCCAGCTTACTTCTCTGTTGCCAAAGTCGTTACGTAAGAAAAAATGTTCGACCAACGCTATCTCAGCCAGTGTTCGACTTAGGAACGTTACCGACAGGACTGAACCCTATGAATAAGGTAAACGCAGCGAAAACCTTTGAACTCTCCGGCTTTTCCTCCTCGCGCGCCGCTGAAGGAGCGATCCTCCCATTGGCTGCGGCGCCCTGATTCCGTGTTAGCGCGCGCTTTTTTTTTTTTTTTTTTCTTCGCAGCTAGAGTGTATTATAGAAGGGTCGAGTGGGCCGAATAACTGGTTCCGGGCTTGCTTGGAGGTGAGGCACCCCACGTAGAAATTGCTGCGGTAGCACTGCGATCGAAGTAGATTGATTTGCGCCGGAGCGGTTGAAGTGGCCGAAGCGTCAGGAATCTTCTCGAACCGCTAGCGGCAGCGGTTTTCTTTGCGTAGTGTGCTTTTATGTGTTATATCCTGCAGTTACAATCAAAGCGTGTGGCATGCCTAACCGAAGACATCGTCACTGCTAAGCAACGGGTTGTCGCACCGATTACTCGGGCGTTAAAGCCGAGAAGAAGCTATCGTTGTTCAGCGTCCCGAAAGATTCGGTTCGAAGGGAAGCCTGGGAGCGGAACCTTCATCGCGCCGACAAGCCTCTGGATGAGAAATGCGCAGTGTGTGAGCTGCACTTCGAATAGCGATACATACTTCGGTTCGCTTAGTGGCCGGCAAAGAAGTAAGGATCGCGCGCGGAGTGCCCGCGCTCACGCCGGTAGCTGTGTCCACGCTTTTTCCCAATGCGCTGAAATACTTGATCTCAAAGGCAACTCCGGAAACGTGCACCACGTAAACATGGCACGTCTACCTTACTCGGAAGCCCGGGTTGCAAAATGAAGAAAAGCTGCACAAGTGTGTACCTACGGCCGTGCACGACAATGAAAGCTACGACGACGAATTGCCAGTGGAGCGCATGCAATCGCCAGCTCTCCAACAATCTCAGATGCCTTAAGACCCCTCCAGCATACTGGTTAGTGCATAATTTTCCCGACTACGAAGGCACTGTTTACACACTGTTAAGCTTGGGAGCAACGGTGACTTCAGAAAAGGCTGTTCTGTTCAGCCTTGGCGCGACCGAGAGTACGCACAGAACATTTCTCAAGAGAAATGAGAAAACTCGTCGCTGAAGGTGCTGCGAAGACTGTGCTGGAAGCAGAGTGAGTCATTTTTGAAGCCGGATCCGAATTTCTTGCATGTCCTGATGCGAACTCAACCTCGGCGGTTTTAGAGAATGAATCTCACTACAAAACTTCTTGAAAAAACAACGGTCACAACAAGACATGCACAGATGACAACAACCACAGGCAAATTTGTGGAGCGAACTGACACATGCAGAGTGGTATACTACTTTCTGTGCAGTAAAGTGTGAAGGTCGTTCCCCGTGCTACTGAGTGCAAGATTAGGTTGAAAGCTTGATCACAGTGATGAAGATGCACACTACATGTTTATTTATTCAAATACCTCACGGGCTCCGATTGGAGTATTATCTGAGGGGGGGGGGGGGGGGGGGGTTACATAACATGGGGTGCGAAACAGAAGCATGTAGGAGATGGTTATTTTAACATCGTTATGTTCAAAACGTTAACATTATACAATGGCAATGTTGTGTCAAAAGTGCAGAAATCAAGAGAAGCGTATTTTGCAATTTGTGTTGCTGTGTATCGCTGAACAAGGTATATACAATGCAACAGTGCTGTCATAAGAATCTAAATAGAACTTTCGCTAACATTACTAAAATATTGTTACGGGGTAGTTCGCACCCCCCGCACCGCACCCCCAACGCACCGCCTAATGTGACAATATATATCTAATTTCCTAGGTGAGTTTGCTCAATCATGCGAACAGAACCTTTAGTTGTTCGTACAACCCCTTCATGCAATTGTGCACTTGCATAAGTAAAATGATAAATGATGACAAGTTTCTCATGTCTTTTTCTATGATCTTTGGTAGTAGCTTCACTACTTTGCACATTACATTTTACCTAAAACAAGAATACTCTTCACATATCGTTGTGACTAAATTGTGCGTAGCATGAGGGCTTAATGAAATGAAATGCCTTATTTCTTTTCAAGAGTCCCATGCGTTTCATGCCGCTACCTGCGCAAGTCCCTGCTGACACGAATGTCTCGACTTAGAAACCGTCGTCACAAGAAAGCCACGACAGCGGCCAAAAAGCTCAGGGCTGTATTGCAGGAGCACAGGCGTCTGTCCAAGAGGCTACTAAGCCTGAAGGGGCAAATTGGGAGCATGAAGGCCAGAAATTCTGCAACAAAAGAAGAGACTTTGGCAGAAAGTACTGCTATGTTACCCAGAAAACAACAGGACAGCGTGCGGCTCTGCTTTGATGCCTGCAAAAAGAAGAGTACAGGGGGCATGAACTTTGCTAAGGAGTGAGTACTTGTGTGGATTTTATAGAAAATGAGAAGCCCAAGACTCTACAGGCACATCAAGAAGCACACATTCTTGTACTTCCAAGTAACACCACTTTGAAAAAGTATACTGCAGCATATTGCCGCGAAACCTTCAAAACAGTATTTGTTGTTGTTTTTTTTAACAGCCGCCGGCATACAGGCTTATCACTCTGATTCTGGACCGCGTATCAGTTCCGTAATCTTTGTTTGTTAATGCTCGATGTCGCGAGTCACACCTTTATCAGTTTTGTTGTAGCGCAAGATGCACCGAGATCTGTCTCGAAGGTTCCGGCCACTCGGGTGTCTTTCCACAATGTTCTAGCCCGTGCTGGTAGCTGTTTGCGACGCTATCTAGATTGTTCTGTGCAGCCTTTAAATTGAGCGTTGCCGAGTGTGACGGGCATTCTTTGTTCGACGATCGACGAGCACGTTTCTTTCTATCGCCGCCGCCGAGTTGCTTAGTTCTTTTGCGGGCGCAAGTCAGCCCAAATAAAGAGTTTCTTTAGTGCTATCATCGACCCTTCATTTGTGTCGTCGACCTCGTCACCACTACGTGACATCTGGTGGAGGTGCTGCATTTGATCCTTGAAGCGAAGACCCAAGCCGTGTTCCTGTCGCCCTGGAAGACCAGCCTACAGGTCACCGAGCCAGCCGCCAACTTCAAGGCCTACAACCCGAACACGGTCTGCTGCCTGACCCCATTCGATCTCGGAAGGCATCGACGCTGACAATGGCCCAGCCTACAGCACCGGTTGTTTTCGTCCAACCCCGTGAGCCACCCCTGCTTCCATGGATTACCGGATGAAGATGCTGGAGACTGGATGGACCTTTTCGACCGTGTGGCAGAATTCAACGGCTGGAATGACGCCGCGAAACTTAGGTAAGTCTACTTTGTTCAAGGACATGCCCAAGTTTGGTTCGAAAATCATGAGGCAACTATGAAGGATTGGGAGACTTTCAAGGAAGCGTTTCTGACTGCCTTTTCAAGCGCCGTCCGAAAGGAAAGAGCCCAGGCCCTCCTTCAGTCAAGACTTGAACTCCCTAACGAGCCTGTCCTGGCGTATGTTGAGGAGATGAAGCGCCTGTTTCGCTCGCCGACCCTAATATGACCGAAGGTGAGCAAGTCAAACTTTTATTGCGAGGCGTTAAAGAGTCGCTCTTTGCGGGTCTTGTGCGAAATCCGCCAAGAACTGTGGCAGAATTTGAAACGGAGGCGTCTACTATTGATAAGACGTTGGCCACCCGGATGTGCCACTACAAGCGACCACTTCAGCCGGACTGCTCAATCCACTACCCCAGCGCATCTACAAGCGGAGAGAACCTTCGGGACCTCGTCTGCGAGATCGTGCGAGAGGAGCTCCGCCGACTGATGCCATCATCGCAACAACCGCAGGTGGCGACGCTCGCGGACGTCGTCCGTGAAGAAGTCCAGCAGGCGCTGCGCGTTCCTCAAGCGACGGCTGCGACTGTTCCAGCACAAGAAGCAACAGCGATGAACTACGCTGGTGCATTACGTCGCCCTCCGCCCCGACGTGATGACTTTCCCAGCACTCGCCGCTACCGTCCTGTTCCCGAAAACCGCCCCTTGGCCCCCGCCCGCCAAGCCTACCAACGACCCCCAAACCCCAGGAAGTGCGACGCCTGGAGGACTGCAAACAACCGGCCATTATGCTTCCACTGCGGTGAGGCTGGCCACATTTTGCGCCACTGCCCGTACCGACGAATCGGCCTCCGCGGATTTGCAGTCGACGCTCCACGACCACGCACAGGTGAACGACCCCAAGAAATTGACAACTATCTGCGTAGCGGTGAGATTGCGCCACCAAGCCGTCGGTTGAGATCTCCATCGCCTTACAGGGCCCGCTTTGCGTCGCCAGGCCGTACCTACGATGAGAGTATGCGCGGAAAGTCCCCAAGCCCGCGCAGGGGACACTAAACAGAGCAACCTTTGGAGGTGAGGTTGCTCAACCGCGAAAAGACGAACATCCTCCGCCGCCGAAGACCACTAACGACGACGCAGCCGTTTCACCGCCGCTCCACACGACGTCATCGACAACACGACCAAAGTGCAAGCAGACACCGCCGCCCAGCGAAGTAACAACGGTATGCCCCGGCCATGACCTGAAGAAACGACGGAGCCGAGATCGGACACTAAGGCCCACGTGCAATGCGAGGACGCGAAAAGTGACCTTGAAGTTGATGTCGACGGTCGCAGAGTCACTGCCCTAGTAGACACCGGAGCTGACTATTCAGTCATTAGTGGACCGTTAGCCTCTCAGCTAAGAAAAGTTACCACCGCTTGGGATGGCCCGCTGATTCGCACAGCAGGTGGCAACCTGATTACTCCATCGGGACGATGCACTGCAAGAATAACCGTAAATGGGCGTACTTACCCCACCAACTTTGTGGTCTTGCAGCAGTGCTCCCGCGACGTGATTTTAGGCATGGACTTCCTAAATGAACATAGGGCTATCATCGACCTGCGATCCAAGCTCATCAAGCTCTCTGCAGACAAAGCCATTCCCGCTACGACGACGTCGCTGCAACACATACCTCTAAACGTCCTCGATGAAGAATTGACCGTCCCGCACCGATCAAGCATTGCAGTCTGCGTAGGTAGCGCAAACATCGAAACCGTTGAAGGCATCGTCGAAGGAAATATCCAATTGCTCTTAGAACGAGGTATCGGCATCGCAAGAGGCATCACGAATTTCCTGAGAGGTCAAGCTCAGGTTCTGGTAACAAACTTCACCGAAGAATACTGGCATCTCAACAAGGGCACGACGATCGCTTTTCTCGACGAATTAGCTGATCTCAAAGATGTATTCGCCCTCCACGACCAAGCGCTGGAAGACGCACCGGACCTATTCTGTCAGCCCACATTTGACATCAACCCGGCATTGACCCACAACAGGAAAGACCAGATTCTCAGTCTGCTTCAAAGCTACGGGGAGTGCTTCTCATCGTCATCGAAGGTACGACAAACACCACTGGCCAAGCACCGCATAATAACGGGCGAACACGCCCGACCTCTGCGCCAAAGCCCTTATCGTGTATCACCGCGAGAACGCCAGGCCATTCGCGATCAAGTTGAGGAAATGCTGCGTGATGACGTAATCCAGCCATCGAACAGCCCCTGGGCGGCACCAGTCGTCTTGGTGAAGAAGAAAGACGGCACACTTCGCTTCTGCGTTGATTACCGCCGCTTGAATAGCATAACGAAGAAGGATGTCTACCCGCTTCCCCGCATCGACGACACTCTCGACCGGCTCTGCAATGCAAGGTACTTCTTATCGATGGACCTGAAAAGCGGATATTGGCAAATTGAGGTCGACGAAAGAGATCGCGAGAAGACCGCATTCATCACACCGGACGGCCTTTATGAATTTAAGGTGATGCCATTTGGCCTCTGCTCCGCACCAGCCACGTTTCAACGAGTAATGGACACAGTCCTGGCAGGCTTGAAGTGGCAAATTTGTTTGGTATATTTGGACGACGTTGTTCTCTTTTCGTCAAACTTTGAAGACCACCTAAAACGACTACAGACAGTGCTGGAAGCCATCAAGTCATCGGGGCTAACGCTAAAAGCAGAGAAGTGTCACTTCGCCTACGAAGAACTCCGATTCCTAGGTCACATCGTTAGCAAGGACGGTATTCGCCCAGACCCGGAGAAAACAGCTGCAATCGCACAATTCCCACCGCCTGCCGACAAGAAAGCTGTGCGCCGATTCCTTGGGCTGTGCGCTTATTATCGACGATTTGTCAGAAACTTTTCGCGGATCGCCGAACCGTTGACGCAGCTTACAAAGGCTGACGTACCTTTTAAATGGGAAGCGCCGCAAGGAGAAGCCTTCGACGAACTTAAGCGCCACCTGCAATGCCCTCCTGTACTTGGCCACTTTGATGGAAACGCCGAGACCGAAATTCACAACGACGCGAGCAGTGTAGGCCTAGGAGCCATTCTCGTCCAGAAGACTGCCAGACAGGAAAAAGTAATCGCCTACGCTAGCAGGTCTCGCACAAAAGCCGAAGTCAATTACTCGACGACCGAGAAGGAGTGCCTTGCGATCATCTGGGCTACTTCTAAGTTTCGTCCATACCTATACGGCCGAC
Organism: Amblyomma maculatum; assembly: GCF_055883805.1. NCBI lineage: Eukaryota > Metazoa > Arthropoda > Arachnida > Ixodida > Ixodidae > Amblyomma > Amblyomma maculatum. The sequence continues at coordinate 6,577,054 of NC_139350.1, read as the reverse complement.
CATTCAAGGTGGTAAGCGACCATCACGCGCTCTGCTGGCTGGCTAATTTGAAAGATCCTTCCGGCCGCCTTGCCAGATGGAGCCTACGACTTCAAGAATTTGACATGACTGTAGTCTATAAGTCGGGCCGGAAGCATTCCGACGCAGACTGCTTATCCCGCGCTCCCGTCGATTCTACCCCGAAGGACGATGACGATTACGCCTTTTTGGGACCGGTAAGCGCCAGCAGTTTCGCAGAACAACAGCGATCAGACCCTGAGCTGAAATCGCTAGCCGATTACTTGGAAGGAAAGACCGCTTCCCCTCCTGGTGTGTTCAGGCGACATTTATCATCCTTCACGTTAAACAATGGCCTCCTCGTGAAGAAGAACTTCGCACCCAACAAGACCGCACAGCTTCTCGTAGTGCCTAAAACCCTTCGGCAAGAAATTCTGCAGGCGTTGCACGATGAGCCCACAGCAGGCCACCTCGGATTTGCGCGCACGTTGCGTCGAATCCAGGAGAAGTATTACTGGCCGCGACTGCCTGCCGAAGTTGCCCACTACATGAAGACGTGTCGTGAGTGCCAACGACGCAAGACGCCGCCGATCAAACCAGCAGGACTACTAAACCCGATTCCGCCCCCAATCCTGCCCTTTCAACAAATTGGGATGGGTCTCCTCGGCCCCTTTCCATCTTCGTCTATGGGTAACAAGTGGATCATCGTGGCCACTGACTACCTTACCCGTTACGCCGAAGCAAGAGCACTACCAAATGGTACCGGGGCAGAAGTCGCCAAATTTTTTTGTCGAACAAATTCTCTTGCGACACGGCGCCCCAGAAGTGCTCATCACGGACAGGGGAACGGCGTTTACGGCAGAATTGACGCAAGCCCTCCTGGAATACAGTCACACAAGCCATCGACGAACAACTGCGTACCATCCCCAGACCAATGGCCTTACGGAGCGCCTGAACGAAACGATCGCTGACATGATCGCTATGTACGTCGACGCTGAACACAAGACCTGGGACGCCATCTTTCCGTACGTGATCTTCGCGTATAACACGGCAGTCCAGGAGACGACCAGAGCGACTCCGTTCAAGCTTGTGTACGGTAGGGAGCCCACGACGACGCTCGATGCAATGCTACCGCACGTAACCAACGAGGACAACCTCGACGTCGCCGCCTACCTGCAGCGTGCAGAGGAAGCTCAACGACTCGCACGGCTGCGTATTAAAGACCAACAGCGCACCGACAGCCGACGATACAATTTACGACGACGCCACGCAGAGTACAATCCAGGAGACCAAGTGTGGGTTTGGACACCTATTCGCCGTCGCGGATTAAGTGAAAAGTTGTTGCGTCGATACTTTGGACCATACAAAATCCTTCGCCGCGTCGGACCACTGGACTATGAAGTCATTACCGACGGAACGTCAGCATCACAACGGCGACGCGCACGCCCAGAAATTGTACATGTTGTGCGACTGAAGCCATATTACGCGCGTTAAAGAATGTGTGGTGTTTAAAATTTGCAGTGCTTATGTTTAAGTTTCTCTGTTCTGGAACATCGAGGCGATGTTTTTTTAAGGGGGGAGTAATGCCGCGAAACCTTCAAAACAGTATTTGTTGTTTCTTAAACAGCCGCCGGCATACAGGCTTATCACTCTGATTCTGGACCGCGTATCAGTTCCGTAATCTTTGTTTGTTAATGCTCGATGTCGCGAGTCACACCTTTATCAGTTTTGTTGTAGCGCAACATGCACCGAGATCTGTCTCGAAGGTTCCGGCCACTCGGGTGTCTTTCCACAATGTTCCAGTCCATGCTGGTAGCTGTTTGCGACGCTATCTAGATTGTTCTGTGCCGCCTTTAAATTGAGCGTTGCCGAGTGTGACGGGCATTCTTTGTTCGACGATCGACGAGCACGTTTGTTTCTATCGCCGCCGCCGAGTTGCTTAGTTCTTTTGCGGGCGCAAGTCAGCCCAAATAAAGAGTTTCTTTAGTGCAATCATCGACCCTTCATTTGTGTCGTCGACCTCGTCACCACTACGTGACAATATAAAAGAAGCTTTGGATTCAACAAAAAGGTGATGAAAATCCTCAAAGAAAAAACAAGCGAAATGGATAGCTTTAGTCGTCACGGGGGCCTTCTGATTGACGAAATGAAGTTGCCAGAGCCCCCTTCAATGGAAAGGTGTGCAAAGTTGCGTGGATTTGTTGATCTCGACTCATTCACACCTCCCGAAGACGCAGGCCTTCCATGCGACCATGGAATGGTTGTCAAGTTTGTGCCGTTCACTGGAAAGTTTTCACAGATAATAGGAGCATTTGGAGCAAACGGAAATGTCAAGGGGAAAAACCTCCTGTGCAAAATAGCTATTGAAGCCGTGATTTTGGCTGAACAAGCGGGGCTCTTTGTAGGTTTTGTGACCTGTGACGGTGCCTCCTGGAATCGGAAAATGTGGACACTAATGGGAATTAAAGCCTCTGCCAGCAAGATTACGTGCGGCGTGAAGCATCCTGTTGACGCAAAAAGCAACCTGTATTTCCTTTCAGACTTCTCGCATCTGCTGAAGTGCCTACGCAACTCACTGCTGAAACGTGGCTTTAATACACCAGACGGACGAGTAAGATTTTATCTGTTTTGAGCGTTCCAACATAGTTATTCTGCAGAGTGACTAACAATGTGTATTTTTATGATGCAGATTTCAACATATTTTGTTAAAGAAGAGTTCAACTATGACAAAAATACCGTTACACTGAAGGAGATGCCGGGGCTGACTTCGAGCCATCTAGACCCGAATGATTTCGAAAAAATGCGGGTCACTCTCGCGTTCCAGCTCTGGTGATCGTGTGCCGCGTGGCTTGCATCATTACAAGGACAGGCTTGAATCCAGTTACGGAAAAGGAGCCATAGATGCTACACAAAAATTCTTCAGGTAACATGTTTTGTACTCTCCATCTGTGCATGCAATAAGACAGCATATGTGGCAGAAAGTTGACTTCAGTTCTGAAATTAGTATTGCTCTCTAACATTTGTAGTGACAGTGGATCTTTGTTTTTTTTTTTCAGGATTATCAACCAGCTGATAAAAATAATGACATCGCGCTTACACGTGGGAAGCTCTCTGGCCAAATTGAAGAAGTGCTGCTGCATTGTCGGCTTTCCTGGACTACATCACTGAGTGGGAGGAGCGCACAAACACTGCAGTTGGCTTCATCAGCAAGACAACGGCTGTCGGCTTTAGAGTGACACTGTCTGGAGTGTTGTGCCTGTTAGAGTATTAACCAAAAAAGCTGGGTTTAAGTACTTAATTACGGCCAAGTTAAGTCCGGATCCAGATGCAAACGTTTGTGGAGTTGTGCGGCAGTCGTCAGGGTGTAATGACCATCCTACACCTGAAAAATTATTGATAACTGTCAACTGCCTGAGCTTTTACAGCATGGCCAAACCTGTGGATGGTGCCAGTATTGAGCCACTAGTCCTCACAGCTCTACTTCACACAGGAAACACAGACCGGACAAATACCACAACCTTGGAAGACACAACTGGCTGCTGTATTTCAAAGGGGGGCCTCGATTCCCTAGAGGATACCGGCAGCCAGAAAGCCAACGGTGCTCCCAGTGAGCTTAGTAGTTGAAAAAAAAGTGACTCGCGCCTCATCTACTGCATGGCAGGATATGTCACCAGGAAGTTCGTGAAAATAAACTGGATATGATGCACGTCGCACTTTTCTGCTTGTGAGCACTGTAGAGGGGAGGTCAGACCTGCACTCAAGTTTTACCAGCTCCCCTGGTACAAGTGGACTGCTGTATCCATCGAAAGAGCTTTCTGAGTTCATTAACTACTTAGAAAGTGCCTTTACGGGCTGCTTCGGCACGAATCAGTTGCATGCTGACAGCATTCTGGGTGTTCTGTCACTGCTCAAGACCAAAACAAAAACAATTGAATACACAGTCTATGAAGGTGAAGTAAAGTCGAAGGTTGTGAAGTTTTATATTGTAAGACGGCTCTGATTAAGGGCCTAAACAAATCTAATGATGAAAGGCGTCAAAGGATGAAATGCCTAAAAGCGCGCAGGTGCCTGTGATGCTTACTAGCAGTACTGCTCGTTGCTGTCGCAAAATAAATGTTGACATGTTTTGCATCAGTTGGCCATTATGTTTTAGTGGCACTTGCCATCAGTGGTTTATAATACATATCATTCCTGTCCAATTATTGACATGTTTCACGGCTTTTTATAGCCAAAACCAAGAACTTAATCGTTTTTGCGCAATGCTGTAAGAAAAGATTTTGCATGTACAACAGAACTTTGATCAGTGATACCCTGCTGGCTCAAAAGAACAAGTTCATAGGGAAGTAAACTGAGCGCTGCGTGGTGTCTGAATCTAAGCCTTGCGCATTGCTGTTGCGATTTGCGCCCGCGGGTGCTCTTGAACGCGCCGACCTTGTAACATTTCTCGTCTCTGCGATTCCAGGCTGTTTCATCAGGAAGCGCGAAATTGCTCCCCGAACGCATTCCTGCGCTCCGTTTAGTTTTGTTCGCGTCCATAGATTCCGCGTAAATTTATTTCGTTTCCGCGCTGACACCATGGCTTTTCGCGATTCCGATGTCCCAAACGCGTTATCTGGTTAAGGGCTTATTTTGTTATCAATGCATGAGACGGATATTTAATCAGTATTCAAAAAAAAAAAAACGTTTGCTAATGGTAGACTCCGTTTAGGCTGAGGCCAGACATACACTTGAACTTGTGGAGTGCGCGGCAGTTACAACTTACCTGACGCGCACACGGAGGGGACGACCAATTTCTGGTTTTTGTCGAGACAGCAACTGCAAGCATTCCGAAACACACCACAGGGACATATCTGGCGCACCACTGCGCCGATGACCCCCTGTTCGAATAATAATAATAATAATAATAATAATAATAATAATAATAATAATAATAATAATAATAATAATAATAATAATAATAATAATAATAATAAACCGTACGCCTAGACAAGGCCAAGGGGCCGCCGCGCCCAGCCAATGCAGTTCGATAACAGCGCCCTCTATTCTCTCGACAGCCAGCGCCTCGCTTTGAGCGCCTCGTTCGTCCCACTTAGACTCTTCTAGTAGTACACTCTACTCGCAGCAGACGCTGGCGCCATTATCGGGTCGCCCGCCTTGCTAACACGCGGAAACATCTTAGCGGGAAGCGTTTCCTTATCGCGGTGATCTTCTGCTGTACTTTGGCTGAAACAATCGGGGAGTTTAGGAGAAATAGTTTTTCGTAGTTTTGCCAGAAAACAAGAAAAAATGCTGCTCGCCGAAAGGTTTCATTGGTTGGTTGGTTTTGGGGTTTAAAGTTTCAAAGCGACTCAGGCTATTAGAGACGTCGTAGTGGTGGACTCCGGAAATTTCGACCACCTGGGGTTCTTTAACGTGCACTGGCATCGCACAGCACACGGGCGCTTAGATTTTCGCCTGCATCGAAAAGCAGCCGCCGAGGCCGGGATTGGATACCGTGTCCTTGGGCACAGTAGTCGAGCGCCCACTGCGCCCCTCCGGCGGGTGCCGAAAGGCCACAGAATTGGCCGGGCGCATTTACGAGCAGACTTGCGGGAAATTCTGTCCAAAGCGTGGACGACTGCTAGTTCACGCCTGAATCGTTTATTCGCGGGCTATGCGTTGATCGGGGCTCGAATGTCATTGAGCTGCGCTTTCCATGTGTCTCTCCGTGGCAGCCCAGTTTTATTGAATGCCTTCCCTGGCGTGTAGTCGTATGGTTGTTCGATCGCAGGCTCGACCCGAAAGCTGCGCTTGTGTTTTCGTGATCAACGCTACATCATTCACGTCGCTCTATGTGCCATCCAGATTAGATGTAGTACGTATTGTCCAGCGCGTATTCATTTGGTTGTTGGAGGTGGGCTCGAATCGAAAGTTGCTCTTCGTGTGTTACGTTGTTTACGCTCCGCCGCACGTGCCACTCGCTTTGAATGTCCAGCTTTGACATTGTAAGCATTGCGGTATGTATTCGTTTTATTGTGATTGGGTTCTTTCCCGACCAGAAAGTTGTACTTAAGGTTCATGAGCTGCGCCGTTCAAGGCGCTCGTTGTGCATGCATGTTGGTTAGGTGTAGCGCCTATGAGGAAATATTCGTTTCGTTGCAGTGCGATTGCTTTGCTTATGAACTCGTAGAAACATTGAGGTTCCCGTTGCTATATATGCAGAGTTCCCACTATTCATGCATGCTACCTGCAGAACAGGTCACGTTTCATCTTTGTCATACATGTTCTAGCCGAGTAAGTAGGCCGTGCGGATTAACTGCAGCTACCCTGAATGTACCACAACTGTGCACATAGTATTTGAGAATTCAACCAAGGACATCAGCTAAAAATACTCGCAGTGGTTTCAAAGTCGTCGTCACTGCCGCTAATTATGCTTTAAAGGTATACTGAACAAATATACAAGAATATTGAGAAAGCACGACAGTTGCATTGTTGAGACACGATTACTCTAGTATAGACACATAATTCGGGTTAGTTTTGAGCGGATGGGCTGTGCTTTTGACGTTTTCTGAGCGGCCGCCGAGTAGGAAGCAACGCGCTCCTGACTGTGAGCTGGCGTATGTAGCGTCACATTTACACTCAGCAACGTCATGGCCCCAGCTGCCCCGCACCTGAGCTGGTTGACCGGCTACCCGCAGTGTCGGTTTCCCCGCGTCGCGCCGTGCACAGTGCTGTGGAGGGTGGAATGCTGCAGACGAGAGAGGTCGAGGGGGACGCGTACGGAGGGCAATTGTTTGAGCGCTGAGAGGGAAGGATGAGTTGTGTGCAGCGTGGTTTAAAGCTGCGCGCTGTGCCAGCTCTCCTGTAGGAACACGAGCAGCAGTTTTAGGACATGCTGCATTTTATTTTTTTTTTAACTTGTCCGTCCGCGCGCTTTGTGAATCCTGAGTGCCACGAAGGAAGGGAAACGTCAGCGGGTGCGATCGCTCACGATGTGAGGCAGGTAAAAGTGACGTGTTATCCGGTTTTGTCAGAGCTTTCATAGGAGGCCGGAAGGTGCGGCGATTTATGAAATATTCATTAAAATACTTCCTTTCCGCTCATATCTCTTCATGGAGTGTGTTGTTTTAGTCACTCAATGCAATAGCTGCCATCTGCGCTAGAAATCTCGGCGGCGATTTTTTTTATTCTGTATACGTTTAAAATCTGGCGGGTTGGCACTTTCATTGCGCTTATATAGGTAGTTGTAAACGAATTCACTGAACAGGGAACACACTCATTGACCGAGATCACCTTTAACAATAAACAGTTAAATACGGTATTGCTATGCTTATGGCGTGCTGAAATAATAATAATTGTACAGGCTTTTAATTCTTTTTAAGAACAATCATGGTTTATATTTTTCTTCTGCGACCTGTATAACATAATTACATAGCAAATCCCTTTTGTCTCTTAGGATCATTACTTTACTGAAGACACCGAATCACTTCAGCCAGCCACTTCCTAAAGAAATCAACGTGCGTGCTTTGATAATCCTGAATAAAGGCAATATTTCCTTTTACAGCGCTCGAAGGTTTGTGCAAGCTACTGCGAACAGTAGCGGTTAAGTTACTGCGGCTGTATACGCTTCTGTACGTTATGCACGACAATTGTGTAATGTGGGGGACTGTCCTCTTACGAGCCATTATTGCATGTGTTGATGAAATCATTTAACTCAAAGAGATGGTTTCGATCCCGGCTGCGTGAGCAGCTTTCCAATGCAATCAAAGCTTAAGGCGCTCGTGTACTGTACGGGGTGTAGATGAAGATGATGATGATGAAAACGTTTATTGAAAGCCACATTGGCTTAAATTAAGGGAAGGCTGATCGGGTCCCTAGTCCGGGACACCGTTGGTAAAAGCCGCTGCCCGTTGTTAAGGATGGCGACAACTGGTTGGCGCGGGAGCTGCCACTTTTTTCCATCAAGGCAAGCAGTCTCGATGGAAAGAGGTGAACGGTCAGGAAACGGCGACGGCGAGACGCCACTTGGACTGGCCATCACAAAATAAAGCCGGAAAGGAACGCGGGGTTGTTCCGCCGGTCAGCGATAGCGGTCAACTACGGGCCATCGGGAAGAAAAAGTTCAAGTGTCTCCCGGTGTCTCAAGCATGGGTCGGTACCCTCAAGGCGGTCACGCGGACATCTCTTCTGTGAAGTCGAGCGGAGTGACAGACGGTGTAGTTTCTGGCTAGGCTTCTTCAATTCGTCTTGCCGTCGGCGCGCGGCGGCCCGTTCGGCGCAGGCGTGCCCCATACCATGAGACGCCGGCAGCCACCGATCGACGCAGGTGTGTCCCAGGCGATGAGACGCCGGCAGATCCCTAGCTCCTCGTTTGCTGTCTCGACACCGCCACAACGGCTTCCTCCTCACCCTCAAGTGTAAACGTACGAGGGGGCGTGTGTGCGAGAGTGAAAGTGCGTTAATGTGAGTGACAATAAGGCGATAAGGAAACTCCCTCGACAACGAGCCCGCCCTTCATCTAGGGAACCTGGGAACATGAACCCTTTAAAACTGTGTGTGTGTGTGTGTGTGTGTGTGTGTGTGTGTGTGTGTGTGTGTGTGTGTGTGTGTGTGTGTGTGTGTGTGTGTGTGTGTGTGTGTGTGTGTGTGTGTGTGTGTGTGTGTGTGTGTGTGTGTGTGTGTGTGTGTGTGTGTGTGTGTGTGTGTGTGTGTGTGTGTGTGTGTGTGTGTGTGTGTGTGTGTGTGTGTGTGTGTGTGTGCGGGCATCGTCAGTTCTTCTCCGGAGTTCTTCTCTACTGCTCCTAACAATGTGAATAAACACGTCTTCGTCCTTCCACTCCCAACTCCTTCGCTCAGCGACACTTCTTCCGGAGGTGAAGCGGGCGTCGATGCGGCCGAGGATCCGTCCAGCGGCACCTGAGTCCCACCACCAACACCGTGCTCTTTCGACGAGGGCTCGTTGTTCCTTGAGGTCCGAGCTGGTCAGGGCCGCTCCCAGCCTTCCCACGTTAGCTGATTTATTATGTCAATACAGGTATTTTGTTGACAAGGGGTGTAGATAAAAACGGCCCCGGAGAAAAGGTCCTCGGAAGATACTGCTCCATAAAAAACGTCCCCGGAAGAAATGGCCCCTCGAGAAGCGGCAACTAGGAAAAAACTTCCCCAGGCAAGAACTGACCCTAAAAATGGTTTCTTTCGGGAAACACACATGACCAAAAAAGATAGACTTTTTGCCATTCATTCTTGGCTTTGAGTTAAATGTAATCATTTTTAACCTGCGTCCTCTGGATGCCCTAGATGTTTACAAGAACTGCTTAAAAGCATGGTGAAAGAGCCGTCTGGCTCTTTATACGTTGCGTCGTTCTGAGCTCCGCAGCTCGTTAAGCAATCATAAGAAAGGTCTAATCAGCTTAGTAATACTGCCCACTGAGAAAGGTAAGGTACAAGCGGATCAGCGTGTGGTAGTCTCAGGGAAGCGCCCAAAGCAGAAGGCATTACTAGAATTACCTCCGACACCTTCTGGTGACGAGGTTTAATCGTTCCTTTTGTGATGGTGTAGAATGATGATAAGGCTGATGATAGTGTAAGCAGGACGAAGCTTAACCGGTTGTACATCATGGCCCCCCTAAACCATCGCTCCAAGCTTCTGGTCCGGTAAAGCCGGTGGTCAGCTCGTCTTTTCCCCGCAAACAAAGCGAAAACGAGGCTTTGTCAGTGTATTACCGCTGTCATCATATTTTTTTATGAATGCCAGCATCACTTCGATGTTGGCGGTAAATTCCAAGCCGACAGGTGAAACCACTGTAATAAAGTTAACAAACATAATCCATTATTGCAGCTCGCCACGGGAAAATGAAGTCTACGTCCTATAGCGCAAGACTTCAGTCTCCGCCTGGGAACATTTTTTTTCTTAATTCACAAATAGCGACATTTTTTCCTGGGACGTTTCTTTCGGAGACATTTTTTCCGGGGACGACTTTCCCGCGGGCGTTTTTATCGTATCCCGTACTGCACGATGTCAGGTGTCCGACATTACCGACAATATCTACAAGTGAATAATATTCTACTGTTAGGCTGTAGCTTCATGTGAAGCACTAATTGGTATGGTTCCTATTCACGAATCAATCCAGTTCGTTTTGCATATTCTTTATCACAACTATGCTACAGTGAGCAAGGAGGTAATCTTTGCCGGCACACTGCACAAACGCTATAAACGACTGCAACCGTTCTGAGTCTCTTATCAATAAGGTTGTGACGTACCCAAAACAAAACAAACAGTATTGAGATAAAACAGACGAATTCCCACCTGTGCACTAAGTACCACAACAAGCGGAATGAGCAAACGCGTCATTAAAAGACTCAATTTTGGAAGTTACACACCCAGCGGTTCATATAAAACTAAATTGCACGTCTGCTATATTTACGCTCAAGAGTGTTTAGAGCCACCTTATACGAGCAGCATTGAATTTCAAATGATATCGCAAGAAAGCGCGGCTAAAACAAAAATACCGCGAGCTTGGTCGTGTCCCCCTATCCAACGTGTACACCGTAATCAGCATGACCTCAGCGCTAAATGCTTTAATAATAAGTTCAATGCGGATGGGGGTGGTTACTGAAGCAACTTATTTTTCAATAACCCACTCTATGATCATCGTTCAGTGAAAACTAAGGTAAAAAATGCAATGAACGATGCATTCGAGCGCGCCAAAGGGCAAACGCTGGAAACGTCTGCTTGCTATCACTGACCAAGGGGGCGCCACCGTCGGTGCCCGGGATGCATCGAGAGGATGCGCGCCGGCGCAGTAGGAGAAGAGAGGAGATGTCGCTATATTTAGTTTATTCAGGGATTTTAAACGGGACCTTTAGCAGCGCCACCTGCGTGGATTCTGCACTACTACTGCGAATTACAGCCCCTTCGAGATATCAGGCGTATTTCTTTGTTGCATCAGCTGTTCATTTTCATAAAGGCGTGCATCACAACACGGCAAATCGTTTGGCACCAACCGGAACTTCCTGCGACAAACAGTTCGGCTGTAATGGCCGTCTCAAGGGCGGAAAGTTCGTCGGTGCAAATCCCATACATACTAAGACGAAAACCTTTATAGGCTCATCAGCATTAGCAGGATCTGTGCGTTCACGAGATTCCATAGAATTGCTCGGGAAACCAGCAGGGTTCTATTTTTACCGGAAATCAAACTCCTACCCTTCCGCTCACCAGCCGAGCGCGTTAACAGATTACACCACGCCAGGCTCGTGAGAAAAAATATATTACGTCTCGTTATCTAGCGTTCCTGCCATCTTCGTGGCAACGTAGGGGCACTACGAGGACGCCTTCAACCGAGTCTACAGGAGGGCGCGTGGCGCACTTCATTTACCGCCAGCTATGAGCACTCAGCGCCGCAACAAGCGCGCGCCACCGCTGCCAAGTGGAGCTGCTCACCTCGAATCCGGCACGGAAGAAGCACTGTGTGATCGGCGGGGTTCTGGCAAATAAACACTACAGTAAAATCAGTCCCATAGGCTTTCGCCGTATCGCTCTTAGGGGTATTCAGTGCCTCAAGAATTTTGGGGCTTTTTCTCAATTAGCAATTTTATCCTCTGCAACATGTCAGGCAATTTTGAGATTATTTAGAACAATCTCAGTCAAACGGGAACAATCTCCGTCGAACACAAGATTGGGTAAATATTTCGAGTTACAAACACACTCGTTATATCAGGAACATTTATTCGTTATATTAGGTATTGCATCGTATAAATGATAACACGAATGCAGTATAGCCAAAAAAGAACATGTGGCTCGACAAGGATGCGTTGTCACTTCACGCAAAAACTTCTAGAATGCAGTCAAATTGTCAAACAGGCTCAGCCATTCAAGCGGCTAGGGCTGGGCTCGAAAACGTGCCGCACATAATTCGCACTGTCGATGAAATTTCCACGCATGGAGTGAGCATTTTCATCAGCGTGAGTGACCTGCATTTTTGTCATCCAAAGGCTGTGGAGGCTCAGCGCCATTACCATGAGAAATGGTATCATCATTTTTGACCGGTAGAAAACGAATTTCATGAGCAGTGGCTGGTAGATCTTTTTTTTTTTTGTCAAAGTTATCTGAAGGCCATACCAGTGGAAAGATGCCTCCCAACATTCTTTAAAGGCACACTTCATTGTTTCAGGTTTGTCGCGGAGAAAACCAATGGTCGACCAATGGCTTAAAATACCTAAGGGAACAAAATTTAGTGCACCAAGACAAGGACAGAGGAAGAAGACACACCCAGCACAGTGTGTGTTTTCTTTCGGAGTCCTTGTATTGGTGCGCTACATGTTGTTCCCTTAGATCATGTACCAAAAAGCCCAAGTATCTACCCTTTTAAAATACCTTTCTCGTGGAGCTATGCTTTTATGGGGGAGGGAGGGGAATGTTTTAGTGATGTCTAATGAAAAATAGCTTTATCGAGGGTTTGTGGCGTTTTATTGACCCTGTAAAGGGCATTTTCTCCAGAGCCACGAGGAGCTTGAGGTTGTTGCTGACTAACGTAGGGATTAGCCTTTCGGGTTCTGCCTGAAAATGCTGCCCCGTAGCGCCACTTAAATAATAAATAGTGTTCACGAGTCAGCCACACATAATCACATGTAACAGACAATATACGGTACTTCTGTCGCCATCTGGACTCCAGATCCCAGTCGTGCAGGAAAGTTAAAAGAACTATAAGCCCTCCTAAACATACAAACCAATATTAAGACATTAGCTAGGTAACTGTATATTTTCTTTCATTGAACACTGTTTAAATATTCCGAAGAGAAACGTACTTTAAGCATGCAGGTTACAACTTCCGACCAATGCCCTTTCAGGGATTCAAGTGCATTGCTATAGGAAACAACGAAGTCTGGCAAATCCTTTAGACGCACCTGTATGATTGTGCGCAAGAAGTCTTTCTGGTCGCCCAAAACTTATGGAATGAGAATAAATTTGCCGAGCAAACAAGTGAGCCAGATCAACACCCCCGCTGCAAACCGATTGGAAAGGGTTGGTGCGACTGTATCTTGCCCAACTTGAACATCAAATGAAAGCAACGAAAAAGCAGCGCATCTTCTTCACATTAGCATACACGTGAAAAATACTTGTAGCATACACCACATTCTGCAACAAAAAAAAAATGTTGCAAACTCTCGCAACGTCGAACATTGAAATATCTCTAACTTTGCAGTTTTTAGACCTCCCCTAGCATACGCCATGGAGTTCTGGCATAGTGTTCGCAGCCGACGCTCATTGTTCCCACATTAGTTTCTTCTGAAGATAACAACCAAGCTACATCGGTGCTCCTAGGCCTGTTCTAACATCTTCTAACACAAGCATACGACGCAAAAACTATTGTTTTCAAAACCTTCTTCAACTTCCCTTCGACTACCAAACAGATCTAGGTAATATGTATCGAATTCTCCTTTAATAGAGACTTTTAATTAAGCGTTACCGCTTACCGCTACCGTATACCGCTCCCGAGCGACGTCAGTACAGGATGCGCTAATTGGTCCCTGCGCACGGAGCCCGCCGGAATTCGACAGGAACGTGGCGCCATCTGTCGTCCTCGGGGTCATCTGCGCATGCGTACTGATGCCCGCGCGATTAACACTCCTACCGCTAATCGCGTCATCTCAGTACCGTACGAATCTTTTTCATCTTATTCGCCCCACCGGCGTGATGCAGTGGTTAGGGAGCTCGACTGCTGTGCCCAATATTCAATTCAATTAAATTCAATTCTTTATTTCTTCAAGAAATGATACATCCTGGAAAGGGGCCAAAGATAAAAGCTGTCTCGTCAGCTTGACTAGGCCATGACCCCCTGCAAACGCAGTCGTGGTTTTATACAGCATCATAAATACCTAGAAATTATTATATTGACATGTTCGAAATTAGTTTGGAATATCGGTACTAGATAAGTGCAAAGGACACATCACTATACCAACTAAGCAAGGAAGTAAACAGATTAGCATATAAGCAAAACTAATACATACATGTTGAAAGAAAAATATTAGAAAGCAAGCACATATTAAAAGCATATACATCTACTCATTCACTCCTTTTCCATAAAATATATTCACAATTCTTTAAGACCATAACTAGACACACATTTATGCTAATTCAGAAGAAATGGCATGTTATGCTGTAATTGTTTCGAAACCTTGGCAGGAACCATACTTTATCACTGCGTGTGGATAGTGTACCACGTCTTCTTTTTTAAAGATGCGAGATTCGTCAAAAAAAAAAATTGAAAAGCTGAACTGGAAAAGTAGAAGGAGCGGAGAAGACGACACAGATACAAGTATTCTTTTTTTTTTTATTTATTTACATGATACTGCAGACCTCTTTGGTCCAAGCAGGATGGGCAAAATCAGTGTTAAGAAGAAATAACAAAGAAAAGGAGAAAGTTTTGCGTGTCATGCACAGATACACTTCTACAAATAACCTGGAAGCATGAATTGGTACAGATAGCCGTTTTGATTATGTCGCTATCAAAAAAAAAACGACAATAACTCTCTCAGAGGTCAAAAACATTGCAAACTCTAAATATACTCTAATAGCTCTAAATATACTGTAGCTTATGAAGGCACTTCGAGTGGGAGACAGGTATTCTAAGTTGGCAATATGTCGCATGATCCTCTTTTGAAGCAAAAGCATCTTCACCATGTTTCCTTTTGTAACCCATGCTAGGCTATAGGCGAAGCAAACAGTACAAAGTAAATCTGGGTTTTTGACTTGTGTTGGAAGATGACGTTGGCAATGAGCTAAAGCTCCTGTTACTGTGGCTAGATTTTTTTACAAACCTCTCCTATACGTTTATCTCAAGTTAAATTGGCCGTAAACGTGACCCCGGGAACTTTATGTTCATTCACTACTTGAAATTCTTGGCCTTGATATCTGGCAGCAAGGCATGTTTGTACTATTTCACTTTTAGCTCTGAATATGACAATTTTCATCCTCTTAGGATATGCACTAATACAGTTCAAAGTCGGCCAGAGGTATAATTTTTCAAGTATTTGATTGCATTTTGGAATTATGTCATCAACGTTAGCATCTGAAATTAATATGCTGCTGTCATTTGCATATTTTATGGTTGGATCAATATTCACAATATCATTGTTGTATACATTAAAAACAAAGGCCCTAACACGCTGCCTTAAGGAACTCCATCACTAATAGAAAAGAAGATTGCTGGTTATCTACGCACATTGACTAGTTCTCGTTGATTAAATACGACGTTATTAGAGCCAGGGGTGTTCTGGTGGATTCCACACAGTGAAAGCTTGTAAGTTAGTATATTATGGTAGAGACAGTAAAACGCCTTACTGAAATCGATAAACAAGCCTATAGTAAAAAGGTTATTTTCAATATTTTGTAAAATATTTCCTTAATGGTTAGTAAGGTAGTTTCTGTTGATCGCCCTTCACGGAAACCACATTGTTCGTCACATATAATATTCTTAGCATGAGCCTTACATTCTTAGCCTGTTTCGAGAATCAAATTGAAAATATGAGCGATAACAGATGCTATGAATTCTATGACATACTTCACTGGCTTTATTTCAATGTTATCTATGCCTAAGGCCTTGCTGTTTTTTATGTTCATGAATGTTGTGTAAACCTATAATTCATATCTAGGTTCAAGGAAAAAGCTGTCTGCGCATCTGTTTCCTGGCATTTGGGAATTCGTTAACTGGTTCATAGTTAACCCAACATTAGTGAAGTGACTACTAAAATGATCTGCAAGTATTTTCCCCAACAGCTCACTACCTTTATGGTTTATCATTTACACTGATGTGGTTTTGCCTCTCCGGCCCATGACATCATTTATCAACTTACAATGTTGGGGTTTTTATTTGTAATTCCAACAAGTAGTTCATAATACGTTTTCTTCGCGCGTCGAAGCTCAGCGTTCAGTTTGTTTCGTGTACTTTTAAATGTAATCATTATTTCCGGCGACGAGTACGTAGGAAAACTTGGTAGAGCTTACTCTTGTTTCTATTATTCTAATATGAATGGGTGTCAGCCAAGGCTTCTAATTTTTATTGAGAGCTTGATCTGCTTTATAGGAAAGTGTAAAGCATTGATTACTATGAATTCGAAAATAAATTTTGAGTATGCAATATCTGCATATTTTATACTGTATAAGTAGGCTAATCTCATGCTTGAATGATGCCAGAGCACAGTCTGATATTTACTGGCCCCAAATTGGCTTCTCCAGATACCTGAGGCCCTTCAGGTTAGTGTACAACATAAACACAGGACAGTGATCGCTGACATCTGAGATAACGGTACCAGTGTGTTTTACGATAGTTTCAATATTAGTAATGAGTTGATCAATACAGGATGCAGTAGTTTCTGTAACACTTGAAATCCATAAAATCAAATTCATAAAGCCTGTGGACTGAAGGGTAGTCAGAAAATTTTCAGTCAAGGTGCAGTCTTCTGAAATATCTGTATTAAAGCCACCTCCGCAAATGAGGCGAAAATTGTTTGGGCTAACATAGTCTAACAATTTTTCAGAGACGTCTAGGAAACAAGAAATACTGCCACTTGGAGGCCAGTATACTACTGCTATCACTTCTAAATGACATTCCAAGGTCAACATCTCATAATCTCTATTTGAAAAACAGAACTCCGGAAGAAGATCGCAATGACGTTTGGTTTCATGTATGCGGCAACACCGCCACCTTGTCTGTTTGGGCGGTTAATAAAATAATTATTTACCCACTGAGGCATAGTGCGCTGCTGTCCCTGTTATCCATGTTTCGATGAGCACGATAATAATACAATGAAAACTGAACTGGCTCAGCAGGTCAGTTATTTGATCTTCTTTATTATTAGCGGACCGAGCATGAACGCGTAAAATTGAACTACAATGCTGATGCAGAGGCTGGACGCGAGAGGGTAAAATGAAATCAAAATATTCCATCTTTACCTTTTATGAAGGCGTGGGAATATTGAAACTTCGTTCAGGGCCTGCTTTGGCCAGGTCCTCTTCGGGAGATAAAGCAGCACATGCAGCTTCAGAGATATCATGGTCAATCTTGGCAAGGTCAGCTTCACATGATATACTTGCGATTTCCGAGTTATCAGTCTGTAGTGCAAATGTATTTCCACTGTTGGTCCAGACTGACTTCCATTTAAAGTGGTACTTCCTTTTCACTGTCATTCCTAGCAATGTTTTCTGGGCAGGACAAAGGTACTCGTTCATGTAGACCGGTGTTTCGTCCTCAAGCCTTATGTCTTTGTTTGTAAGCAGTGTTTTTTCGCTTTCCTGAGAGCAGCGTCACGCTTTGTTGCTCTCTTAAATTGAGCCACTATGTTTGTCACGTCAGGCGTTCGGGTAGGAACGCGATGGCATGTCTCAATGTCAGATTCAGTGATGCATTCTTTGATGGCGTTACCGACCTCGGTAACGTCATCAGTGGCCTCGGTGGCCACAATAATTTCCTTTTCCTTCTCGATGACACCATAAATCTCAAGATTTTCTTTTCGCGAGTATTGCTCTGAATGAACCACTCTTTTTTTTCTAGTTCTGGGGCAGTCTTTTCAAAAGTGTAGCATTTAGCCTTAAGCATGTCATTTTCATTTGATTGCTTCGTACTTTTTTTACTTTTCAGCCTGCAGTTCTGTCTTTATATCAAGGATTTGGGCATGAGCATACTCAAGACTTTGAGTAAGGTTGCGTTGTTCAAGGCGCAAGTCTCTAATTTTATTTTGAAGTTCCCTTTCCATCGATTCTTTAGATGTATTCGGCTCTTATTTAAGTTCTTCTTTTAGCCTAAAAAACTCCTCTTCCATCTAAGCCTAATCCTTCGACATGATTCGCGTATTCACAATCAAAGGAAAAGTACAACTTGGCTACCTAGCACTGGCGGCGACTGACGGAGAAAGATGCAAAACTAGGTATGTACAGTACTAACCTGCAACGAAAAAGGCAGCAAGCACTTAGAAGGTGCCCAAAATTCGGGATCGAATCCCGGCGGCGGCAGCAGCCTTTCGATGGAGCCGAAAAGCTATACTCGGCTCACAAGATATCTGCAGCACTGCGAAAAGCAGAGGAGCCCTTGCAATCGTGGTCCTAAGTGCCTCTCGCCCCTGCGCACTATAATAGAGATTTGTGCTCCGTCACCCCCGCCAATCTGGGAGGGGGGGGGGGGGGGGCGAGAGGCGCGTAGAAGCGTAGAAGCACAATTGCCTATCTTAGTGCGCGTGATCCGGATTGGACCGGGGTGCCTCTGCCTTTCGCAGTGCTATAAACATTTTGTGAGACGAAGTGGAGGCGTCCGTGTGATGTGTGATGTCAGTGCACATTAAAGAACTCCAGGTGGTCAAAATTTTCAGAAACCTCCACTAGGGCGTCTCTCATAGCCTGAGTTGCTTTGAGACGTTAAGCCCCCAAACAAAACTAAACCAAACCTGATCTCATTGCGTCTCCCTTAGCTCTTTTCATCATTAATCGGTCATCTGGCTGTCGTTCTCCCAGCCATAGCCCTTCGGAATTCACCCTTATCATTTCTCCACGATATATTTCAACCATACAGCGAGCGAAAGCCCCAACTCGGTGGCTCGGTAGGTCACTTAGAATCCGCTGTGCCACCGCGTTGGTGCTTTGGCTCGTTATAGCGAAGTTTCGGTACGCTTAAACATTCGCCATTATTTTTTTTTTCGTGCAGCATGGCGGCATGCTCAGCATATTTTTGGACATGCCTGTGCCGCTCGAAGTTCTGGAGCTCTCCAGGCGACGTCAGTACTCCAGCTATTCGCACCCTCTGCTGTCGAGTCGGAGTGCTGCACACCTCCGCTGAAACATTGGGACAGCCATTGTCGTCACATGGTCTGCTGGTCAACACCGGAATGACGCTGTCCTGCGCTTTGTCAGTGCGCTATGTATGCCGTGATGACACAGCTGCTATAATAGCCCACCAGCCGAGCCATTCTCCACCCAGGTCGCGTTGTGTGGCGTGCAAAGCTTGCGTGTGCACCGTATCGGTAGCGGCGCATGCTCGCGTGACAACCCAAAAAAACGTATTCGCTGCTCGAAGCGTCGTCAGTGTGCGTGTGGCGGAGACCATCGACCGTCGCGTCGCTCAAGGTTCATGCCACAAATTGAGTCTTGCCTTCTTTGGCCGGAGAGTACACTGTGTTTGTCTAGGTCGTGAGAATGCCTATGGCGCGTCTGTCCACATGTGTGTTGGGCTGCGCTGTTCAGACACCCTGCGCCCATGATATGCTGGCAGAACCATGCTTATCCTTGGGGTGTGTTGAAAAACAGGCAATAAAAATGAAGCGAAATGTCGACGGTTCTTTGTCGAACTACTATTTGTGCGCCTGTTGCGCAAAGCAAATCAAGATACGAATGTCCGCCAAGGTCGATGCAACAGGCCAAGCAACGAGGAACAAAATGCATGCAGAAACATCACCAGCGACAACTCTATAATAATGATGAACAATACGAAAGGCTCCTGCGAACAGTGATCGCAAATATTTAAGCACAGAAAATAACGCCAAACAACTAGAAAGTAAACATGTTGCTCACGCGCATAAATGAATAGTTTAGGTTTCTTGCTGGCAAAAGACGTGGTCTCTTTGTAGTAATATTTAAACTTGCATTTAGCGACAGTATCTGCAGCGTAGGTGGCCAATGCATGCTACCTTGAATGGCGGATAGATTCAGAGTGAGACATTTTCACTGCATTTTGCAAACGTCTGTGTGCGAAGTGGGTCATTTGTGTCAAACTTTAAGCCTTTCGTTGTGCTGGGAGTGGTAAAGAATTACTTGTAATGCGAAAGCACTGAGTGCTTGTTGAGACATTGCGGCTGCGTGCGACATAGAGTTTGTTACTTTTACCTAGAGGGAAAGCTGGGGGAACTGAACTTCAGTGCTTCAGCCCCCATGGGCGAGCTAAGAATCATGGGCCGCCGCTGTGCTACTTGGTGCGGCCCAGTCGCATTTTTTAGAGAACATAGAGCGGAGCTACTAGAATGTCTCCTCCTCTTCCTCATCATCATCATCATCATCATATTGAGGCGCCAACGTAGAGCCATAGCCTCCTTTATATAAAAGAGGCTATGGTCCTGTTTACCAGAAGTTTCACGTGCAACGTGAAACTCGGAAGGGGTGGCAGTGATGGCGCGATGTACCGTGTGGAGCAGCAACGCTCAGGCTTTTGCATTTCTCCCGTGCGGATTCTGCAGTGCTCTCAGAATATTTTTTTTTCAAAGTTCCCTGAAGGACGTACTAGCAACAAAAAGCTCCCCATCATTCTAAAAAGCGTGTTCTATTGTTTCGAGATTTTCTGCAAATAATGCAATTAGTTTACCAACGACGAAGATACCTTTCTCATGTGTTTTCACTAAGGGGGTGTTTGTGTAGAACTGGACAATTGCTTATAGGGTACAACGCGACCTGGAGGGCTAGTTGGTCAGACATAGCTTCAGGTGGTTGAGCGCTTATAGGGGCTTTTACTGGCGTTTTCTTCAGAATATTTAGGATATCTTGTCCTGGACCAGGACTGTAAGTCATCCTATACAGAGGAATCGGCATCAAGATTTCAGTTATGTCACTTTATAATTTGTTTCATTCCCCACTGCTTAAATATTATCAAGGGAAACGTATTTTAAGCATGCGGAATGAGATTAAAGCGTCTCACTGATACCTTTTCAAGGCTTCAGGTGCAGCACTGCTGCAGAAAACAAAGAGCTGAGGCAAAACAAAAATTGACACACTCGTATAATTGTGCGCAAAAAGAAGTCTTTCTGGTCATGTAAAATAATGATACGAGATACAGTTCGTCGAACAAACAAGTGAGGCAGACCGAGATCTCCGGTGCAGCATTATGAGCGTGCGAATTTGTTGTTTACGTCGTCTGGGCAACTAATCCTGCTCTACGCCAGCAACAAAATTGCACGCTCATATTTGTCGTTGTCTAGCGTGACTTCGATATCTTTTTCTTTCGCGCATAAATTGCGATTGTAGTTTACCGATTGCCCTCTAGCATATCTCAGAACCTCTGTGCTGTCCGTATTTTGTCATCGCCTTAAAACCGTGTACTTTTTGGTACACACAGAGATATAATAGGCACAATAAAGCGTGTCATATTGCATTTTTACCTTCAAATACTGCCAGCGGAGCATCGAAGCCAATGAATGCACTCTAGTTTTACATATGTAACCACTCAAAGAAGCGTCGCCTAATATGCGGCTAGCTGTGCATATATCGGTGGTCAGCGATGTGTTTCAGCTATGCTCAAGCATGTTTTTGTTGCCGCCAGTGAAACGCAACTTTCTTGCACTTTCACTATGAGGGCTCTTCAGCAGCAGATATATGAAAGTATAAGACAAGATCAGACGAGCTGCAGCAATTGCTGCTTGTAGTGAACGCATACGCTCGCAGAGAATACCGCGGAACAAGCTACGCTATGAGGTTGAATGGAATCAAGGATGCACTTCGATGGCCTCTTCGAGATCATCCTCATCACCAGCTTGGCTATACCTACTGCGAGGTGAAAGGTACTCCTTTACCTAACTCGGCCTTGTGTGCATCCATTTGATCACCGCACACTTCTCATTCGCCCACGTACACGTTTCTTCCGGCCAATGCTACGTTTGCCTTCACTGGGAATCCAGCCTGTGATGGCCTGTATTTGTATTTGTAGAAAACCGCTCGTATACAGAAAATTTGTACCGTGACTCTATGTCGTCTTATGCCTTTATAGGGTTTAAGGTCCCAAATCGACTCATTCTATGAAAGTTTGATAAACACACTGGAGCGTATTCAAAACATAGCAGTCCGCTTTGTATATTCAAACTTTTCCAAACATTCCAGCGTATCTAACTTATACTACACAATGCAGATCTTCACAGCTTAGCACAACGCTAAGACACCAATTTTTGAAGCGACAGAAGGAATACCGTTGATTCTTTGCTTATACAAAGATGCTCCCCAAGCAATCCCAACCTCTCACGTTGCCACAAAGATATTTTGATTTGATTTTAATACAAGCCAGGCAATTATTCTGTCTTTCTAAACCCGTTGACACGGACATCTCTGTAACGAAAACGTGTACATAGGTAAATAACATGACGTCATCAAACAGCTGTGACGTGGAGTCAGCAAAGCAAAGAGCAGTGACGACACAGGATAGCTCATCGTTCCGGACTCGAACGGTGGTGCCGCCGCCGCATGAGCCTGGTCGTGCTCTGGAAATGTTCTGCGCTCCTACTCATTTGACTCGATGACCTATCCCACTGTCTTTGTTGGTGCATATTACAAATACTTGACCTGGTGTTCATTCAGCGGTCAGCGTGTTTTTTAAGTGCAAAGTTTGGGTATACTGTGTGCGTGAGCGATCGGACTCCGAAAAGGAGAAGCAAAATTTACTGTTTTTATTTTACGCCGGACTCGTACAAGTTGAACCTGGTTCATATATATGTACATGCACCTGCTATATTCGAAAACTGACAGCATGCTTACATAAGTGACGAATTTTCGGCAACGGCGCCTCCCGCTGGCGCGCCGGTAGACGAACAGCGCCGCTCCCTGCCTGCCCTGGACGTCGCTAGGCCTAGCTGGTTTCACATCAAAGCGGCAGCGGTCAACGGCGCTTCGGAACGGGCTAAAGCTGCAATAAACTTTCGACTTTCGCGCAACTTTACTGAAAAGCCCATCTCATAATAAAATATATTCTTGATTTGCACGATGCCTTCAGCAGTGAAGCTCGCAGACGCCAGGCGCGTCGCATCGGGCACTAATGGGAAATAAAGCTCGCTCGTATCGCTGTAACCACTTCTACCAGCAGACATGGCAGTAATTGAATTACAGTAATGAAATTACTGTAATTTAATTACTTTTCTGGTAATTTATTATGTAATGCATTACTTTTCCGGCCTGGAAATTTCGTATTGTATAGAATTACTTTTTGGCAGTAATTTCAACGCAAAATAATTAATTCCTTTCGCAATTACTTTTACTAAAGTGTACCGCTGCTCTTTCGACAGACGACGCTCAGAGAGGGCCGCGAAAGCAGGAACGACGTGCGGCGAGCCTAGGCCAGCATTATACGCAATTGCACAAGGAGGCAGAACTGAGCAGTACTTTGCATCTCAGACCTCTTGCAACACACACATGCAACTTGCAACCATTTCCCAAGTAGCAGGCTGTAAGGCGCCAAGAAGCCGCCAAAGGAACAAATTGTGCAAAACAGCCGGAGTTCAAAACTAGGTGGGGTGGGAGAGGGTGGAAGGGTGGGGGGTTGACGGAGAGACAGGTGGAAGGGTCCATGGCGTGAGCATTACAGAGCGCAAGATGCCAAGGTCAGTTCTTGGGACCACTGAAGCAATACATAACGTAGCTTCTTTGAGGCCTTCAAACGGTGGTGCTCTGGGCCAGCAAGACGCTGGGTTCACCTCTCATTCTGCGGGCGCTGTTTTGTTGCCGTCGTCTTCTTTTTGTAATGACCCGTGCTGTAGGAAAGGGGGAAAAAAGTTTTCTGGGACGGAACTTGGCGGGAAGACGAAAGAATGTGTGCGTCGCATCTCGAGAGACGTTTTGTTTTCGATAGCTATACTTGCTCTTTGCATGTATGAAAAGTAGAAAGTAATTTAAAAGTAATTGAATTACTTTGCAGAATTGTAATGTAATTTCGTTACTTTTTTGGGGAGCAGTAATGTAATTTCATTACATTTCTGCGATTTCCATCAAAGTAATTCGCAATGTAATTTAATTCCTTTAAAAAGTAATTTTGCCATGTATGTTCCTTGATACATAGTTTAATTTCGGTCATACTATCAAGATTCCTCGAGGTAGGTGGTTGCTGAAGGAGAGTGCAGTGCCTTGTATTTTCCCAAACATTCCGGCGCATCTGTCAAAGCTGCAATCATTTAAGTCGACAAAGAATGAACGTTTTCTTCGCCCGAAGGTTCCGCCTGCCAGAGGGAAAGTGGTATAGAAAATGTGTGTGATGTTGCAGAGATCATCGAACATATTGACGTTGACGCTGGCATATGTACGCCTCAAATTTTATCTTGGCTTGCTGCTCTGCAAGAAAAAGAAACGTTTGAGTCGTGGTGCGCAAGTGCCTCGAACGATGATGTTATTACCTACAAATTGGACGAGTGCAGAGGCATTGTACAAGTACAGAAAGCCGTAGTTGTGAGAAACAGCTTGACTTGATGTTAGCGCGCGAGGCATGCTTGTTCCGGAAAGCTGTTGCGTTCAAAGGGCCTCCAAAATCGCACTTTCAAGCCTGAATGAGGTTGCGATGTTGCTTCGCTGCATTGACTCCCTCAATATTCGTGCGGGGTGCAAAGTGAGCATTTCCCCAGCATTTCAACCTCAACGACTGCCTTTAAATGTAATCATGTTTGGCATAGCAAGAAATGTCTTTTGCCCTCTGAGCATTCCTTGTGTGTTTCATGCAAGAAACTGAAAAACAAAATTGAGGACAGAGTGAAGCGCTCAACAAAAACGAACTTGATGTCTCAGCGAAAGCCACGAATGGTCATCAAACACCTAAGAAAGAAAGTCATTAGGGCAACTGCTTTTCCTGAAAAGGCGAAGAGGGACCTAGAGACTGTAATACTTTTGTCACACGGGCAGTTTCAATGCCCATTGAGTCGATGGAGATGGAACTCAATGGGGATCGGCTACTGCCACAGGACGGTTTTCAATGACGATTGAACTCGATCGTCATAGACTTAGTGAGGTTCGCGAATGGCCATTGGAATGCCAAGGAACATTCAGAGCCGCCCCGCACTCACTCTAAGGAGAAAAAGAGCACATAAAAAGAAGCAACACATCTTCTGGGTTAAATTATTTAGACTTCATTATACAGTTCATCAACTAGTTTTTCATAAGACAAAAAGATCGCTCTAGAGAATGTGCGGCGTTCAGTTGTGAACAAACTGATTCTTCTCTACTTCTCTAGGCTGTATAGGTGCGGCAGTGCGGCATGCTGCAGTGTTTCGCTCATGTTTGCCTTTTACCACGCTTTGCGACAACCGAGACCAAGAAGAGCCCCACATGTGCTTCTAACGATAGCAACTACGAACTCAGCGAAGACCACTGCCGAGCTGTGGCAGCATCGCTGGCCCAAATGAATGCGGCGATTGCACATTGTTCCGCCGTTGCTTGCCTGTGGGCTATGCCGTGCTGTGAAGTATTTGAATACTCTTCTCTGAACTAACTTTCATTTAATAAAATAATTGGAGGCTTATCAAGGTTAAGCCCAGTGGATGCGAAGCATGTTAAGCAGCTGCCTCAGTGTGGATGGGGCTATAAGTAACGGAGACGTGGTTTTAGGTTAATCGTCGTAGGCATCTTGACCGCATACACTCCCGGCGCAAAGACGCTGACGCGGTTGCGGGCACAGAGACTGACGCGACGGCGGGCGCGCGCCGCTTCATCCCTGGCGTGACGTCACATATCACGTGATGCAGCGATGGTGGCGCCGCCGCCGCGTCGCGCGCGACGGCGCGAACCGAAGAGTGGAGGCCTCCGCCGGGCGACGTCCGACGGCGCGATATGAGGCCCCATCTGCAGCCGGTGTGACGTCATCACGTGACGTCACATCATGTAATCTCACTTCGAGGTCAATGGTGGCCACCGCCGGGAGGTGACCGACGGCGCGATATGAGGCCCCATCTGCAGCCGGTGTGACGTCATCACCTGACGTCATGTCACGTGACCCCACTTCAGGGTCAATGGTGGCCACCGCCGGGCGTCGCGCGAAGGCCCGAAACCTACGTTAATATGCTTCGCATAATAGCGGTTAGTGCGATATCTGCCTCGTTTTATCCTGTTTAACTTCATATCTTTACTGGGTGTTATTACCCTTGGCGCCATCTCTCGGATGACACGTTCACTACTCAGTAGTCATTGAAATGTGCCATGTGGCATTGGTGCATCTCGATGACCCTCTAAAATTCCAATGGCCATTCACTGAATGGGCATTGAGATTGCCCGTGTGACAGAGGTATAAGACGCAAGCTCTCGCAATTGCGAGATGCTTTATCCACGTCATTTCACGGCACTTAAGTGCCGTCAAATAACGTGGATAAAGCATTGGAGAAATTACCAAAAGCACAGCAGCGCGCTTTCCGTGCGGCATATAAAGCTGCAAAAGCAAAAACTTCTAGGGGTTCACGCTATGACTCAGAATGGCTCATAACATGTATGCTTTTGCGAATTTCAAGTCCGAAAGCCTACATGCTCATGGTAAAGATGAAGCTCCTGCCGCTTCCGACGACCATGCGGCTCAGACAGATAATGTGACGAATGCCATGCGGGTTCGGCTTCAACAAGATGGCTTTCGCCAGTGTCGGAGCCTTCATGAAGAACGAAACAGACCTGGAGCGCTGTGGAACATTATATGAAGGTTCGGCAGGCTGTTGCTTTCAACAAGCGCACTCATACGTTTGACGGGTTTGTTGATTATGACGATGAACACACTTCAAATGTAGCTGCTGGCCACGCATTGGTCCTTCTGTTTGTACCTCTGTTCCATTCATGGGTTCAACCCATTGTCATCTTTGTAGCCAAACATGCAGCACCTATAAATGTGTTAGCAAGGCTTGTTCTCGAGGAAGTTGTAGAACGTAAATACAATGCTGCTGTTGTTGCTGTAATAAGTGATGGGGCCAGCTCAAACAAGGCCCTGTGGTCCCAGTTTCAGATATAAGGCAAGCTGCACGCCCGAAAGAACAAAGTGGACCATTCCTGTCTACCTGGTCAGCACCTGTACTTCCTATGTGATGTCCCACACATCATAAAATGCATCCGAAACCATCTTCTTCATCGTACGTATTGCATGGTGAGCAAACTATTTTAACATGTATGCATTGTAAGGTTTTGCAGAACTATTCAGGATATATAAAGAGAAATGTTTAATTCAATATATTTTTTAAACCTGCAGATTGGGGAGCACAAGATCAACTTTGGTCATCACCGGAAGCTAAAGGAGGTTGACGGAGAACAACAGCTCTGTGTGGTACCTAAACTAACCAGAGAGCATGTTCAGTTCAGTTCAGTTCATTCGTTCAGTCGTGTCCGACTCTTCGTGACCCTACGGACCATATCACGCCAAGCTTTCCGGTCTCTCACTATCTTCCTAACATCACATAACTTCATCTGCAGCGCCTCGAGGATGCCATCTAACCATCGCGTTCGCTGCCTACCCCTTCTCCGGTGACCCTCAGCCTTTCCCAACATCAAAGCTTTCTCCAGCGGCTCCTCTCTTCTCATCAGATGACCAAAGTAGCTGAGCTTTAACTTTACAATTTGACCCTCCAATGAGCAGTCAGGGTTTTGTGGTCGACAATATCGACTAATTTGATAATCTGGCCATCCAAGGAACTCTCAAGAGTCTCCGCCAGCACCGCAATTCAAACGCGTCAATTCTTCGGCGGTCAGCCTTCTTCACAGTCCAACTCTCGCATCCATACATCACAACTGGAAAGATCACAGCACGAGTTATACGGATCTTGGATGGCAGGTTAATGTCTCTGCTCTTTAATAGGCGGTCAAGGCTGGCCATGGCTCTCTTTCCCAGAAGCAGGGCGTCTCTTAATTTCATGGCTGCAGTCTCCTTCCGGGGTAATCTTGGAGCCCAAGAACAGAATATCTATCACAGCTTCCATATTTTGTCCCTTGATGCTGCAGGACGTGATAGGGCAAGACGCCATGATCTTTGTCTTTTTAATGTTCAGTTTAAGCCCAAACTTCTCACTCTCTTCTTGTACGCGCATCAGAAGCCTCTTGAGTTCCACTTCACTTTCTGCCATTAAAGTGGTATCATCCGCATATTTAAGGTTGTTGATACGTTTTCCAGCAATCTTCACTCCAGCTGAAGACTCGTCCAGACCGGCCTTCCTCATGATGCACTCTGCATATAGGTTAAATAGGCAGGGCGACAGTATGCAGCCTTGCCTCACTCCTTTCTCGATCGGAAACCAATCACTAAGACTGACTGAGGCCCAGTTCTGACTGTGGCCTCTTGCCCTTCATACAGGTTCCTGAGGAGACAGATGAGGTGAATTGGAACTCCCATCTCTTAGAGAGCTTGCCACAATCTGCTGTGATCTATGCAGTCAAACGCTTTCGCATAATCAATAAAGCAGAAGTAGATCGGTTTCTGGAACTCTCTTGCGTTTTCCATGATCCTGCGAAGGTTGGCAATTTCGTCTCTAGTTCCTCTGCCCTTGCGAAACCCAGCTTGTACATCCGGAAGCTCCCGATCCACATACTGCTGCAGCCTACCTTGGAGGATTTTCAACATCACCTTGCTAGCATGCGAAATAAGCGCGATCGTGCGGTAGTTGGAACAATCTTTGGCACTGCCTTTCTTTGGAATGGGGATGTAAACTGACCTCCTCCAATCCTGTGGCCACTGCAGGGTTGTCCAAATCTTCTGACATAATGTATGCAAATGTTAACAGCGTCATGGTTGAGGTTTTGAAGCAACTCAGCTGGAATGCCATCAATTCCACTAGCTTTGTTCTTAGCAAGGCTGGCTAAGGCCCATTCAACTTCACTCTTCAGGATGCCCGGCTCGAGATCAGTAATGACAACCGTCTTATGTTGGGTTTGCACATTCGGGTCCTTCTTGTACAGTTCTTCTGTGTATTCCTGCCACCTCTTCTTTATCTCTGAGGCTTCAGTGAGGTCCTTGCCTCGTTTGTCCTTTGTCACGCCCAGCTTAGCACAGAAGCTTCCTTTGATATCTTTGATTGTCTTATACAGAGCTCTTGTGTTCCTTAATTGGCTGTTGTCCTCAACTGCTTGGCACTGTATGTTCAGGAAGGTATTCTTATCTCTCCTTGCTATTTTCTGAAAATCCGCATTGAGAACCTTGTATCTTTCTCTTTCCCCTATAACTTTTGCCATCCTCCCTTCCTCAGCTATTTGCAAAGCCTCTTGAGATAACCAGTTTGCTTCCTTGAATTTCTTTTGCTTTGGAACTACCTTAGTAGCAACTTCTTGTATTATATCACGAACATCAGTCCACATCTCTTCGGACTCTCTGTCTTCTAGATCTAATTCTTGAAATCGATTCCTCACTTCCACAGCATATTCTAATGGAATTTGATCCAGGTCATACCTCAAAGGCCTTCTAGTTTTCTGCGTTTTCCTCAATCGAAGCTTAATTTTGGCAACAAGAAGCTGATGATCGGTGTCACAATCAGCCCCAGGCCTTGTTTTTACTGCTTGTATAGCGCTTCTCCATCTCTGCCGGCAAAGAATAAAATTGATCTGATTCCTGTACAGACCGTCCGGTGAAGTCGATGTGTACAGGCGCCTCTTGTGCTGTTGAAAATGAGTATTCGCTATGGTCAGGTTGTTTTCTTGACAAAACTCTACTAGCCTCTGCCCAGCTTCAGTTGGCTCGCCAAGACCGAACTTGTCTATAATTCCGGATATTTCTTCACTCCCGACCTTAGCATTCCAGTCTCCTATGAGAAAAACGACGTCTGATGATGGGGTGCGGTCTAAAAGGCATTGTAGGTCCGCATCAAATCTCTCAACGTCAGCTTCTTCAGCAGTAGTGGTCGGTACATAGACTTGGATAACTGTTATGTTGAAAGGGTGACCTTGGATCCGAAGTGAAATCATTCGGTCGTTTTTGGGGTTGTACCCTAGCACTGCTTTGCCCATTCTTCTGTTTACTATGAGAGCGACCCCATTCCTTCTCTTGGATTCGTGCCCACAATATAAGACATAATGGTCGCCGGAGTTAAATTCTCCCATTCCGGTCCACTTGAGCTCGCTGATACCCAAGATATCAATGTTCAATCTGTCCATTTCTCGCTTGACGACATCCAGTTTACCTTGTGTCATAGCTCTTACATTCCATGTTGCTATGTGATATATCTCCTTGCAACATCGGACATTCCGGTCGCTTCCTGACACATCCACAACTGAGCGTCCTTTTGTCTTTAGCCCAGTCGCTTCATTCGTCCTGGAGCTACTAGGAATCGCCCTTTGTTCATCCCCAGTAACATGTGGGACGCCTTCCAACCTATGGGGCTCATCTTCCGGCGCCATATCATTAATGGTATTGTGACTGGCCATAGGGTTTTCTTGGCAGGAAATACTGGAGTGGATTGCCATTACCTTCTCCAGTGAACCACATTTTGTCAGAACTCTCTGCCGTGACCTCTCTATCTTGGGTGGCCCTAGACAGCAGAGCTCACGACTTCATGGAGTTTCGCAAGCCCCTCCGCCACGACAAGGCAGTGATCCATGAAGGGGAGAGAGCATGTTAGCCCTGACAATATGAGGAAGATAAACATTCGGCTGACTGTTCAAGTAAGTAATGATGCTCGAGCGTATGCCGAATTCGCAATGAAGCTCTAATGACTAGGCTGTTGCGAAACATATAATATAGAATTGTTCTGTGCTTCCTTTATAGCTATTTAGCCGAAGCACTGCAGTCGGGCTCAAGGTCTACCGGCGGCTCAAGCAGCCAGAACTAGAAAACTGTGATGGTACTGCCTAGTTCACATTCATGGTGAACACCTTGTTCGACGCTTTAAGGGTGAAACTTCCTCGATTTGGAATAAGTGAGCTCATCGAAGGAAATTAAGGTAAGAATAAATAAATAAGTGATAAAGTGGTACAAATTTTGTGTGGCATTGTCAAGTGATACTGGCCCTCTGGTTTAACTTCCATGTCATTCAAGAGTTTCTTGATGTTTTGAATGTGACTGAGAGGAACCATATTTCTCAAGGGACTGCTATTTTTGCCTCACAAGTCACCACTGAATCTCTTCGTGTGACACTTACATCAGTCATGGGCCTCGTGAAAGATCTTTTATCTAAAGGAGCCCGTTATGTGCCTACTGGAAAGTTAAATCACGATCCTTTGGAGGCCAGAAGTACGAAGGGGTGTATTATCTAATTATTTTGATACACGTTTCTCTTATTAGTATACTGGCAATAATTTGAACTTAATTCGAGCAGGTAATTTATTGTGTGGATACTTTGGTTCCGTCTTTAGGAACTATATTGAGAGTTTTCTTGGTACCCTAAACTTAGCATATTTCGACCAAATTTTCACTTCGTGTCGAATTTCAATTGTTGAAGCTCGACTTATTTGTCATTGTCTAAAAATAAATAGAGCAACCATGTCAAATTTTCAGAGGTTCTTTGGACTGACCAGAAACTACGGAGGAGATGAAGATCACCTCACTGTGGCAAGCTTCTCCCACATATACCGTTTGCTAAGTTTGTATACACCGATAAATGCTTGTGTTTATTTATTTTATTTATTTAGAACATACTGCAGGCCTACAGTAGTCCCAAGCAGGAGGGGCGAATACATAATATATACAAAAAGAACAGGATTAGCAAAATTGAAAAATGTTAAATACAAGTTGTAACACAAAATACAACAATAAATACAAGGCTCAGATGCAAAATACAAAAAGTAAACGTAGAAATAAATGGCTCTCAAATTAAATGCTGTGAAGAAAACATTGAGTCAAAAGTATCAGCTCTGGTTAAAAGATCTGGTGGACGCCTGTTCCACTCCTCAATGGTGCGTGGAAAAATGAGTATTTAAAGGCGTTAATCCTAGCACTGTAAAGGGTTAATGATTGTGCATGATGATTTCGTGTTTGGCGCGTAGTGTTAGGTTTAAGGAAGGGGTCTGCATTCATAGGCAGTTTATGGTTTTTTAGTAAGAAAAGTAGTTTCAGTCTTTGAATTTTCCGGCGCAGCTGTAATGTTTCAATACCGTGAGTTCTCATGAGTGTCGTTGGTGAGTCAGTTACACGATACTTTGAAAAAATAAAACGGACGGCTTTGCGTTGAATCATTTCAAGGGCCTCGATGTTAGGTTTAGTGTAGGGATCCCAGACGGTGCACGCATATTCTAGTGATGGCCTTATGATTGAAAAGTAGGTTAATTTTTTAAGTTGAGGTGGGGCAAGTTTTAGTTTATGTCTAAGAAAGCAGTGTTTACGAAAGGCTGAGGAGCATACGTTTGATACATGTTTATTCCAGCTAAGGTTTTTCGTTATTGTAACTCCTAGATACTTGTACTCGCTGACTTCGGTCAGAAGGTGAGATGAAATATTCTAAGGAAATGAGAAGGAAGCCTTTTTGTTAGTTCATGTATACAGTTTTCTCTAAATTTAGCTTCATGTACCATTTATTACACCATGTATGTATGTTCTGAAGGGAATGTAATGGAAGAGCAAACATTTATGCTTTCTACTGTTGGAGAAACGATGAAGGCTGAAAGAAAGACTTGCATCACATAGACAGCTTCAAAAGACTCTTGAAGAGAAGCTGGCTGAAATCTGCTCTGCAACACAAGTCAGAGAAAGAGTCACCCCGAACCATGGATACTGAACACCAGCAGCCGAAGACTGCATCATTTACTAATTGTGCTGCTACCTCGTAAAATCATTTCTAAAATATGAGAAATGTGACGACTGCATCCGTAGCATTCAATCTACAAATGCCCGGAGGCCTGTTTCACCTTAGAACGAGAATTCAAGGAAGGGAGCCTCAAGAAACCATCATGGGAGGCTTACAGCCTGTTCCGCGGAATTGAAAACAAGATTTTGCTACAGAAGTGCCTCTGTTCTGACACTTTCTAGCCTCATGCAAAGATTGCGAAGTGGCAAGTGTTGACTGCACCACCCACAAAGATGCTACAACTGCAGCTTCTACATTCGTACGTAGTGCATGCATCTTGCTACTACAGATGCTTCTGTCAGAAATGGATGCATCTCCGAGGAAGAAGGCGAAACTGATGTGAACATATTACGATCAAAACTTATCTCTGATGAGAGTTCGCTGCGTTGCATAAGCTTGGCTCAAACATTCAAAACCACGAAGGTCGTTTTCACTTCTCTTATGACATATGCAGGTAATTATTCCATTTCATTCAGCCGATCCTGTCTATTCTAAACTGTTTATGGGGAAAGTATAGTGGTTGGAGTACCTTTTCAGGCAAAGCGATCGATGTGAACAATAAGCTTTACACGTGTGATGTGAGCCAACGCAAACACCGGCCGGTTGGTCGGAATATATAGCTTTGCCAATGCGTCTTTAACGTGTCCAGGTAAGACGAGAATTTCAAATTTTGCTGACCCTCTTCTTTCTGAACGTAGAATAAAACTTCGCTTGCCTTTTTTAAACACATATCTTTGTACGCATGAAACGCCACCGCGTTTACAGGCGTATTTCAACAGGCAAGCAGCAGACGAAGCGCTTGAGCCGCGTGTCTGCAACCTCCTTGATTCAGACGCGTCAGTAGACACGGTGGCTTTCATATGCGTGCAAAATGTGCTTAAAACGCAAACGTAATTTCATTTTCCGTTGCTTTGCTGGAAGAAAAGGGTTGGTAGTATTTTAAAATTTCCACCTCACCCATATTCCGCAGTGGGGGAGAGGGGCGATGCGGCGATGGGTAGGTGGGTGTGTCACGTTGCTGAATTTAATTTATGAGAGGTGGAAGGAAGAAGAAGTGGAGGTTTCCGAACGTCTGAAGCTAGCGCTCTTCCACTTTTCTGGATTTTATATCGCTGTGAACTATTTGTGATCTCGACATCCTTCGGGATGGCGGGCGCACGACCCTTGCGCCCACCCGCCACCATCGAACAGTCTACAGCGTACTCGACGGGTCACCTTGACGTCGCGGACGTGGAGCTTCCAGACTCGGCAGATGACTCCACCGTGACTGAGATGGATTCCGACAACGGCTACACGCCTGTACAGTCGCGCCGCCTGAAAAGGAAGCTGCGCCGAACATCAGTAATGAGTGAGACACCAAAGAAGAATGCTGAAAAGCAAGGGATCTTTTCCGTGGCCTTCGTACCAACAACGGCTACGGCGAATCTGAATGTGATAAACAGACAGCACCTGACGCAGTTTTTCGACCAGCTGGTTCCTGGTGAAGTTGACGAAGTCAGAATTAATCCCTGGAAGAATGTCCTGACCGTGGATGTCAAATCCCAGGCTACAGTGGACAAGCTGAAAGGAATTGGTGCGCTAGGCAACATGCCGGTCCGTTCCTTTCTTGCACATGGGAAAAAGACTACTGCAGGTGTAATCAGCGACGTTGACCCCGAGATAAGTGAAAGCGATCTCTGCACGCTGATCAAATCTACGGCGCGCATTGTGGATGTTCATCGATTCGGCCGCTCAAAGTGCATTAAATTAGTCTTTGAAACTGAATCCCTCCCATCACACGTTAAAGTGGGCTATGTGAGACACCCAGTTCGGATGTATGTTCCAAGACCTGTTCAGTGCCACAAATGCCACAAGATCGGACATGTGAGCGCCGTTTGTCGAAACGAGGTCTCCTGCCGTCGATGCGGCGGTACGCATCCTCATGAAGCATGCGAGACGGAGACTGTCAAGTGTGCGAACTGCTCGGGTGCCCATGAATCGACGGCTAAGGACTGCCCTAAAATTCGGGATGAAAAACGTATACTAAAAAAGATGGTGAGAGATAACTCGACTCATCAAGAAGCGGCCGCGTCTATTCGTCGTCGCAAGCACCGTTCCCGACGCCGACACAAGGAATCGGAAGGCAAGCCTAGCCTGGATAAGTCAACTTCAGAGTTAACGTCAGCTCAGGTGCCACAACAGATTGAGTCTAATCCCGCTAAGAGTACTCTTGCTGTAATGTCGCAGACAATGTCACAGGCCAAGGATCCGACAGAGGCTGTTGTATTACCTACCGCCTCTGATGCTGAGTGGCCAGCTCTACCATCAAAGGCCAACGCCAGGCATAATCCCAGTTTGGTTGCCACACGTACTGAAAATTCCGACAACCCCGACAGCCAGCAGGTAAAAGAAATGCTGAAACAGCTGGTTCGTTCAATGCGGGTGCTGCTCTCCAGCATCAACACACAAACAGCAAAGTTTGCTGTTCAGTTTTTGGACGCATTTGAGCCGCTCTTGGCGGCATTGCAATAATTCACAATGGCGCAACAAACTAACCCCACCTCTGTGACGATGCACTTGCGCCGCAGTGTTGTGATGCAATGGAATGCTCGAGGCCTGCGTGGTCGGCTGAGTGACTTCCGACAGCGGGTACAGAAGTACCGCTTTCCTGTGATTGTGATCTGTGAGCCCAACATGCCGGCTGCTTTCCGCCTTTCTGGATATGTTCTGCTATGGTCTAGAGAAGCTAACGAAACAAGCAAAGTGCTGGTATGTGTACGCCAAGACATTGCGCACGTCCGCCATGCTCTGCAGCCCCACAACACGAACCACTACATTTGTTTGACGTTAACCCTGAAAGGACGAGTATGTTCTGTAATTGGCGCTTATATTCCACCGAGAGATGGCTTGGACAAATCATATCTATTTTCAATAATCCAGTGTT
Source organism: Amblyomma maculatum (assembly GCF_055883805.1). NCBI lineage: Eukaryota > Metazoa > Arthropoda > Arachnida > Ixodida > Ixodidae > Amblyomma > Amblyomma maculatum. The sequence goes on along the minus strand of NC_139350.1, from coordinate 6,541,716 downwards.
GTGCAGCTCCTCGTATTATTGTGGGGGACTTTAATGCTCACCACCCACAGTGGGGTAGTGCAATAATGAGCAATAGAGGAAGAGACCTGGCAGACTTTATGCATACGCAAGATCTCGTCAATATAAACGACGGCTCACCGACGTTTCTACGCGGAACAACCTACAGCAGCTGCTTGGATGTGGCGTTTGTTTCCAGAAGCCTTCATCCCTCCGTTTCTTGGTGTAGTGATGTGGAAACACATGGCAGTGATCACATACCAACGTACATATGCATCAAGTGGTTTGCACCTGCCACTTCACCCCGTGTGCAATACACAGACTGGCCCGCCTTTAGGGCAGCGGTGGAGACTTCCAGCGTGGACCTCCAGTCACCATCTCAAATAGAGAGACTCATTACTTCCTCTCTCAGTGAGAACACTCGCTATGTTAGTGTGCCGGTGTCAGTGTCCAGCGTCGACGTGGAATTCGAGCGGCTTCGCGCGATCCGTCGGCGGGCTGAAAGGAAGTACAGAAGAACGAAATCCGCGCAAGATCTCGCACTTTCTCGCCGAGCTAAACGACAAGTTTTGCGTCACCTGGAGAGGTTAGGACGACAACGTTGGAGACAGTTCTGCTCATCACTGGATCCCCGTAAGCCCCTGTCGCGTATCTGGCATGTTGCGAGAAGCTTGCGCACACCTCCGCAAGAAAGGCACCCTTTTCGTGCCCTGGCCCTTTACCAACGCCGCAATGAAGTTGACGTAGCTGAAGATTTTTGTAAAATGGTTGTGGGCACAAACCAGGCACAGTTACCAATTTCAGAGGTTTTTGCACCACCTTCGTCGAATGATCAATACGACGTGCCCTTTACAATAGCTGAATTAGACGCCGCTCTTGCTTCTTGTCGACATTCATCTGCACCTGGTCCTGACGGGATTACATATTCAACCTTATCGAACCTAGGCAAGGATGGTAGAACTGCACTACTTAATTACTTCAATGATATATGGGCTTCTAGTACTGTTCCTGAACACTGGAAAATTAGCCGCCTGGTTGCTCTTTTGAAGCCTGGAAAGCCTCCTCTCGAACTTACCTCATACCGGCCAGTTGCCCTAGCAAGCTGTGTTGGAAAAGTTATGGAGCGCATGGTGCTGGCAAGACTTGAGTGGTATATCTTTATCCGAATATGATGACTGGATTTCGCCGCGGACGCTCTTCCATTGACAGCGTCATCGACCTTGTGGCGACAGTAGAACACGAAAAGCGTCACCGTCGACTAGTAGCTGCTGCATTTTTAGATATAAAGGGAGCTTACGACAACGTCCTCCATGAAGCTATTCTTGATGGACTTGACGACGTGGGAGTTGGTGGCCGACTGTACTTGTGGATTGTAAGCTATCTCAGCGGCCGCTCTGTTTACATGACTACGCCTGAAGGAGATACTACCCACTTTCAGGTCGGTCGTGGAGTTCCACAGGGAGGAGTTCTCAGCCCAACTTTATTTAACGTTGCGCTAATTGGCCTGGTGAGTGAACTGCCAACTAACATCCACATCAGTGCATATGCTGACGACATCTGCATCTGGGCCTCTGGTTCGACGCGCCCACAACTACGTGCGAGACTGCAACGAGCTGTGTCATCAACATCGATGTACTTACGGCGTCAAGGTTTATTTTTAGCGGCAGAAAAGTGTGCAGTGATAGCGTTTACGGGAAAATGTGTCAGCCGCTACCCGATTACCCTTCATGGAGTCGTAATACCATACGTCTCCAGGCACAGATTCCTGGGAGTAATTATTGACCACCGACTATCTTGGTCGAAACATATTGCTATGGTGAAGAAGAGGCTAATTAATTTTTGCCATGTACTTCGTTACATAGCTGGCATCAAATGGGGTCCAACTGAGCGCTCCTTAATACGGCTTTACGAGGCTCTGTTTGTTGGCTACATCCGGTACAGTCTCCCAGTACTTTCTAGTATGAGCATTTCCTGCTTGCGGACTTTAGAGAGCGTGCAAGCGCAGGCACTGAAAATATGTCTTGGACTGCCCAGATGCACCTCTAACAAAGGCACAATTGAAGAGGCACACGCTCGCCCAATGTCCATATACTTGTCACACGAACCACTTCGTGTATATTTACGAGCACTTACAAGACACCGTTTTCACCCAATCAGCAAGATTCTGGATGAGAGGCCGGACTGCAGTTTTACAATAGCACTCCGCTGCCATCAGTCGCAAGTACCGACAGGATATGCCCTCCCATATCGTCCCACCCAACCACCATGGACGATGGATAAACCTTTGGTGCACCTTCGTGTTCCCGGAATACTAAAAAAATCTATGGTACCAATTAGTGGACTCAAACAACTTACTCTGGCACACATCTGGTCAGAATATCCCAGTTATATTCACGTATACACCGATGGATCTGTGTCAGCACAGGCATCCGCTGCAGCTGTGGTCATACCAGCTCAGAAAACGACTCTGCATTTCCTTTTGGGACATACCTCTACATCAACCGCTGCCGAACTTGTAGCCATTCGGGAATCTATTCGCTATATATGTGGGGAACCACCTCAAAAATGGTGTATATTCACGGACTCGAAGACTGCATTACTAATTTTGGAAAACTTCTTACGCCACACTGCCTATCAGTCCCTGGCACTAAACATTATGGATCTCATCACATCTGCCCAGCTGCAAGGCCACATGATAATGTTTCAATGGATTCCTGCCCACTGCGGCCTCCATGGGAATGAGCAGGCCGATGTTGAAGCGAAAAGCGCTCTCATCAATGGCTTCCAAACAGCTGTGCCTTTTTCAAGAGCGGATACGACGTGTCTTCTAAAGAGTTGTATGAATATTGCTACAGCGGCTTACTGGGCTCAACCAGACGCCCGACACATGCGTCTAAGAAAGCTTGATCGAACATTTAAATTTACTGTTCCGCGTGATATTCCGCGTCATCAGACATGCTTGATACATCGACTTCGTTTAAACGTGGCTTTCACGCGCAAGTACTTACATTTAATTGGACAGATGGACTCACCGGAATGTTTAACTTGTGGCATCCCAGAGACTGTGGACCATGTATTATTGGTGTGCCCAGAGTATGCGAACGAAAGAAATGTGCTAGCTGCTTCCTTGAAGCGTTTAGACAAGAGGCCTCTGTCGGAGGAACTGCTGCTGGGCGCTTGGCAGGACAAGGGGAAGGGCATCCAGGCAGTGCGCGCTCTTTGCCGTTATTTGAGCGCCAGTGGACTTGATTCACGTTTGTAAAGCAAGCTGCTGTGTCTGTATATATATTTCATATGCCTTCTCCCACATCGTCACCCATCATGACCTTCTTTCTTCTCTGCTTCCCCTTCCCCAGTGCAGAGTAGCAGGCCAGATTTGAATTATTCGGGCCAACCTCTCTGCCTTTTCCTATCAATAAATCCATCTTCTTCTTCTTAATTTATGATTCCTAGTTGGCATAGGAATTTGGCCGCGATAGGGGTGTACAAATAAACGAAAAATGTATCCGTTAAGTTCAATCTTGCATGGAAACTTCACTTCACTTGTTGTACTATTAGGCAGGGCTTTTACTTCGGCGTAGCGGCTCCAGTAGTCGGTTGCAATTATTATCTACTTGCTCCCGGATGTCGACGTGATGCACGAGGTAAGTACATGCCGATCTGTTCGAAAGGGCTGGTGGTTGAAATGCCTCTATACATCATGCGGATCGCTTTGGCCGCGTTTTGTGGAGTTTACGGTCATGGCAACTCTTGACATGGTCTCTGACGTCAGCGGAGAGGCGGGGCAGACAATTTGTTCGGGTGCGGGGAGGAACGAGTGGATGGGCGGAGACGACAAGAATTAAGATAGAGGGTGTTTAGGCGCGAAGATTTTCTTGACGAGTATGTCATTTTGAAAACAAACGGAGGCAAATCCGAGCTTGAACACTCCAAGGAATGAAGAGGATTTATCTTCCAGAGGGCCAATGAAGTGCTGTAACTCGTGGGCTGAGCACTCATGTAGCGCGAATTCACTGCTGCGATGGGTTATGAAGATTCTTATGCCGCAAAGCTCTGTACTGTTTGTTGACACTGAAGGCCACTAGTACGCTCCTTTTTCACTTTTGTGTTGCAAATGCCGCCAGAATTATCTCAAATAATCTCAGACACGAGCAACTACTTCCACATTGTTGCCGGTTTTTGTAGCTACTTTTAGAACCTTAGATATTTCATAGTCAGCTTTAAATTCAGCGTAGCCGATAGCGGTAGGCATTCAGTAGTTCCACAACTGCAGAGCACGTTTGATGCTCGAAAGCTCCAAGAAAAGGTTGTGCCGTCCGCCGCGTCCCAGGAGGTCCCGCCAGTTTTGCTAATGTCCGACGCTGTGATCTTGCTTGCTGTGGCTGCCCGAAAGCTTCGCTCCAGCGAGGAGTGTCCCGCATTCGCGCTGGGCCCCTCCTAGGCGCAATGATTCACGTCGCTATGTCGGAGCCTGCTTGGGCAGGTTGCCTCATCGATACCATCGCGAAGGTAGTCGGTGTCGAGGCGCTGCAGTACTTGAAAAACGTCGGCAATATTTTTTTTTTCATAGCAGCTCTTTCATCGATGGCGCAGGCGCGCAAAATAGTCACGAGAAGCGCCCTGCTGATCGCCGAAAAAGAAGTACAGCCGGAGCAAACGAGAGCTGCAGTACTTTACGTGAAGGTGTACAATACAATGCCATTAAATACAATTTATTTGCAAGTTTCTTTTCATATATATAATCTCCTGGTAAGCATTAGCGCGCAGCGCTTGTTGGCTGACATGGCAGCCAGTGAATACACCGTCACTTTCAAAGGCAAAAATTTACAAAACAAACATTAAGTAGGATTGATGCTGGGGAACAGCGCAACAAAGGAAAGACAAGGCCGAGGAGAGGTCTTGTCCGGTCTTTGTTGCGCAGTTCCCCAGTATGAATGCATACCAACTCGGACAGATCTAAGCTTTACTCATCAGATAGCAGTGTTTCATCCTACGCATAAAAAAAAGGTTACGAAAAGCCAAGTAATAACATTCATTAAATATAGGCTCGAAAATGTAGGAAAAATACATTTTATCATACAAAGCCGTAGAAAGTTGTTTTTTCTTCTTTCATTGTTACTCATGGTTCTGGTCACTGTTCTGATTTTCTTCAGTATTCAAGAGATTTAGCTGAGTTTATTAAATATTGTAGGCAAATAATACTTAATCCTCTTTTTACCATAGTTTCGGCTTAACATATCTTTCTGCTTTCTTAGTGTTACATCCTTCTGGAGAGTTATTTTGAAATCACAAGAAAAATAATGACGAGCAACCATGGAAAACCGAAACATTTCATGCACCTTTAGTGCCCCTAATTTCGCAGACCTTTTTTTTTGTGTGTGTGTTTTATTAAATGAAACACAAGCCCTCGCGACAAGCCCTCGCGACAAGCCCGCGCGACAAGCAACGGGAGGAGATCCACCTTGCGCGCTTGTATGGAGCGGATGCTTTCTTATTGTGAGACGCAATTTTTATCTTCTCTCATCTTTATAGGTCGCATCGTGTTGCCCAAAAATTGTAGGCCACCGTCGAGCCCCGCGCGGCCGACTACCCTTCTGAACACGGACTACAAACTTGTAGCCATGTTACTTACCAGGTGACTCCTGTTTTACCTGCAGGACTTGGTTAGCCAGTGTTGGTCCTGTGCGGTACCCGGTAGGTCCTGTTTTCGCCACATTGCTGCTCACGAGAGACTACTTTCTTGTCCGCCTGCCATAAGCAGGTCAACGGAGTTATTGCTGCCATAGACTAGTCCATAATCTTCATTTACACAGAACATGTCTACTTATTCACTCTTCTGTCCTGCTTAGGCCTTCCACACGACTCTCTTAATATCGACCACTCCTTGTAGGCAAGACAACCAGTGAGCTTGCGCTTAATGGCAACAGAGAGGCATTCGCCGTTACGCGGTGAGTGCGTGAACCTTTTGCCACCGACGCTATTTGCCTTTTCATTGTATCCACATTTCCGGGGCATTGCGAGCCACACACGCGTCCGCGGTTTTCCAATGACTGAAGCGGAAACGCGGACGATTTCTGGTATGTCGATGACATTTCTATCTACCGCTTGGGATAGTCACAGCTTCCAATCATTCCTCTTTGTATAGCTTATACAGCCTTGTCCGGCATGCAGCTGAACCCAACAAAGAGCTGCGCTCTGTTCTTTGGTTAGTTTAATGAAAGCTTGCCTCTTACTATCTCGTTCGTGCAAGATGTTCGAGTATTAGCCATCCTTTACACTCCAGGCAGCGTATCTTTGCGCACGCGGGAAGACGCAGTTTTGCGCTCGAAAAACGCGCTCTCAAGGCCGGCCCTGTTTGACGTATAAGTTGGCGCGAAAATTGTGTTTAATAATACTCCAGTGAACGTAACCGCCTAGAAAACATTCTCCATCAACACAATGTTGCCTCGGCGCCGACAACTAGAAATCCAGTCTCTTACGGCAAGCGACCACAGGACAGCATTGAATGGCGAAAACGCCAAATCAACTCGCCAAGGCCCCTACCATGTTCCGCGGTAGGAAAACCAATCAATTCGGAATAAAGGTGAAAAAATACTTCGTAGCGACTACATTCAGTAATCGAAGAGTCCCTGGGCGTCACTTGTTTTGGTGAGAAAGAAAAACGGCACACTTCGGTTGTTCGCGGATTACCGCCACTTCAGCGACGTAATTAAAAAGGGCGTCTACTCCTTTCCCGCATTTACGACACGCTGCACCGGCTCTGTAAAGCGCTGAAGACGACGTCGACGGATTAATAAGCTACAGCCGAAAAACTCCCTGCACCGGCGACACATGGTGTGCAAATCGGGTGATCATGCAGGAGTACTGACGTCACAGTGTATGTAAGCTAAGGTATTACACCGTACTTCTGCGCATACAAAGTCCTTCATCGCGTCAGCATAGAGCAGCTATGTTAAATATTAAATTGCGTACCATCTTCATTAAATTCTTTTCTTTTAATCCCCGCCTTACCTCGACTTGAAGTCAGCGGAAAAGATGAAAATTGACGGAGTAAAACACACGTACTTAAAGCGCGCGCTGGGTCTTCCCATGTGCACATCCATAGAGCAACTTCTGTCTCTCCGGAACACAAGTAGGTGGAACTGGCGGAAATGGTGTGCGCACCTCACAATTAGAGATTGTGCGTCACAAAAATGGGCAGAACTATCATAGCTAAAGTATCAACCAATCCCGACAGGGGCCCAACCACGAAGGTAGAAATTAGGGAAGGAATCAGGAGGTAGAAAACCATCCTCTATTTAAGTAGGAATATGCACCCCGAGCATAATAACAACAAAAGTCAGAAGAGAGCGGCAGACAAAAGAAAGAGCCTCGACAATTCAAGATTCTACCCACTGACAAGTGCGTCAATCTGCGGCAAGTGGAAACGCAGTTGGCCGCTGTGCTGCAGCACCATTTTTTCGTCGATGAGCCACACGGTCCTATTTTTTGCGCGCCTTACGAGCGTCGAGACGGCGTGGATCCTTCGAACGAGGTCGATGGGCCTCATTTTATGCAGAACAGAAACGCGGCCTTTTCTATCGGCGTCAGAATCGGCAAATGTATTTCCTCATCACCGAACTTACTGTTTTGCTATGGAACTTTCTAGATTCTCTGTTCTTCATACTGGCCAAGCAGGCTTTCCTGCAGAAATAGTCGAGCGGTGACCTACAAGCCCTCCACAGAAGACTGTATGGTGCTTCGAGTTGGACTTTCGCATCAGTTTGCGCCACGAAGGGTCCTTGCCTTTTTACTTTGCGCATTTTTGAATTTGTTTTAATTCTTCTCCTCCTCTAAATTTTTTCTGTTTGTGTGTATGGCTCTGTTTTGAGACTTCACCTTTTGGAGGCCAGCGGACCGCCCACCTTACTTCAGCTGCTTGGCAAGAGCTCTGCATGATTCTGCGTCCGACGGCCTAAAGCCAACTTCAATTTTTTTTTTTGTCCTATCGAAATTGGCACTGCTCGTTTCAAAAGAATTCCCGTGTGTAATAATTGCTGAAATTGCCCGTCCAGTGTGCATCACTGTCAGTGATGGTCAAGTGGAAAGCGATAGGTATAAATCAACACCATGTTTAGAAACAAAAGGGGCGCTCGCGACGCCTTAGCAGAGTGGGAGCGAAAAGTAGTCGGAGCACCCATGTGAATACATGCAAGCGATGTTTTGAAAGCAGTTTTTTTTTTTTATCTCACAGGAAACCTATGATGTTTTCTTTGCGTGCATAGCAAACATAAACATCCTGGAACAGATTATGAAAGAGACGTGATTTCAAAAGCACAGTACGTTTAAAACATGCGAAACGTAGGAGTGTATGATTCGAGATGCGTAGAAATACATGTAAACAAACGTAATTTTTCTCGTTTCGCACACCACAGAGTAAGGTGGCTGGTCGTTTGAAGTTGGCGAATGCTTTGACGTAATGTGTGACAAAGTATGCGACGTCATTTTGAAGGCAATCTCTTGTGAAAACTCCGCTATGAATGCGTGTTATGAAGCCGGAAATACCGCTGGAAAGTTCACTATCAGCTAAGCGCATCTCTTAATCGTAAGAGCTTCTGCAGTGTTACCTGACATGTTGCCGCATGCATCATGCATTTAATTTGTCTACTGATACTGTTGTCCAAACTACACATCGTCAAAAATGTCATCGTCAGGGAACGAAAGAGAACGGTGCACTGTAGCAGACCGCGGCGCAGACGATTGCTCAATTCAACCGCAGGGGACTTCGGCGTCAGAGAGCGCGACCTGCGTCTGCTGTGGTGTGCGGTCCGTTTATCGTGTTACGAGAGGACTGTCTTCAGTGGAAACGTTTTTATCATTTCAGTGGCAGCATTTACGAGGCAATGTGGCTTGCGCGAATGTCCAGTTTCATGAGAAGCTTGCTCAATTGGAAGATGCACCGAGTGGATAATGAGCCTTTTAGGAGTAAATGTCCGGCTTCCCAGCACAAATTTTCCTGTGCATGTTAAAAATGCAATGTTACAATATAATGTTAACAATACTCAAAAATAAAATAGCATTCTTTGTAACGCTTTTCGTTAAATCACTCGATAACATTCAATCAGCGGACTCCTTTATCGGTGGTTTCCAAAACCAGAAAAATATTTCAGTGTGTTTTCCTTCAGGAGTACGTTCCTAAGGAACGTACTCCTGACTCCTACCGCCTGCCATTTTTTACTATTTCGAAAATACTCCATCTCTGCAATGATATTTCATAATTTCGCAATATATTGTAGTATGTTAATGGTAACTGTGCACGGGTGGTTGCCATTGTAGGTGCACTTCGAAATCAGAAAGCTGCTTTGAAAATTTTTGGTTTCATGTACTCGTGCCGGTGCTGAGCCTTCTTTTCACCCCCAGTTGGCCCAGCCTTGCACCAGCAGCTTCATCGCATCTAGCATACGTCAGAAATATATGGTTGGTCTATCGGCAATAAGACACTACGACAGCTTTAGGCTTGTGCAACACAATGTAGTGTACGAACGCTTCCAACATTTACAACGTGTAAGGCATCTAATAAAGGTTTATAGACGCGAACCTCTTTTTTTCATTTACGTCGCTTTTGTCTGCTGAGTTTTAAATTTAATTTTTTCGACTCTTGTTATAGCCACCATCGAGGTGCTCAGTTCTCTGTGAGCCGCCCAGTAAAGGTGTCCTATCAGTGACACGGTCCAATTTGTCGCCTATGGCATTGATTTGCGCTAGCACATCACATCTAAGTGATAACTGCGCGTGATAGCGGCTTCGAGCGTCAAAAACCGCCACAATGCTAACGGGCAATGCGAGAGTGAGAAATAACTGTATATCTTCATTGCTGCTCTGTTGAGTTAGAACTTGTGAGAAAAATTCCTCCGGGTCAAAAGTTGAAAATCAAACCCCGGTCCAAGAAGAATTTTTCTTCAACTACGAAGTTCAAGAGAAAGTGCTATAGTTATTTTTTTTTTGTAGCCATATGGCTACGCTCATGTGCATGCTAAGGAAGGAATACTCCGTTATTCATTTTGTTTTGTGTTGTCCAGAACACTACCTTATTGCCCTGTCCCTAATTTGCATTTGTTCCGAAAGCTTCTTGAAGAACGTGTCCATTATGAATGGCAGGAAAGTAAGGAGCCTTCACGACGTAACATGTAACCCTTGCGTGCTAAGTTTTAAAGCAGGGTTTTAAAGCTACGAGCATGCCGTTCTTTAGCACATTTGGCACTTTAGCGGATGTGGAATTGCCACCACACAAAAGGTCACAAGTCAAATATAGGATGTGCTGCGCTTCAAGGAAGAAGCCCTCGTGCTGTATGTGATCAGCTCAGTAACAGTCATTTGATGCAAACAGTAATTCTACGGTTAAAGTTGATTTTTCGCGTTGTGATCCCTGGCAGAAGAAGAAGCATTCAGTCCGCATCTTGCAGCCAAGTTTTAGGCAACCATTCCAATGCTTCCCCAAAACAAAAATAAGAAAGTGAAGTGCAGCATCATGTTTCTCCATATACTGCAGGAGAACCACAAGACCATGAGTAGCGGGCCGTACCGGAACAGTGCACCTGTTACGTATGTACCATTGAAGCTGCCGTTATATGCGGTCCGATCTTCGTCAATTTTACGGCAAATTTCTTGCCACGCACGCCTCATAACAGGGAATGGCATATTTCTACGCCAGAAACCTGGGTCGCTAAAGATGACCAGGTTTCTTCGTTGCAGCCACTTTCTCACAGTGTGATATGCATGCTCAAAAATTGCTGGTTTTCAAAGTCAGCGAACAATAAAACCAATGATAAGGCAATAAAACAAACCAAAACCGCCCCAACTGTGTAACCTGTGCAAGTTTGGATATTTCGTTTCTGTGTGCGTGTGTCTAGCCTACGCAGATTGTCAACAAACTCGGGGACGCGTCCAATAACATTGCGTGCGCCGGTAGCCCAAATATTACTCAAATCTTCACCTTCCAATTTGACAACCTATCGGTAAAAGTAGCCATGCAAAAATGGCTTACCATTTCCTCTGTTCTCGACCGCGCTCTCGCCTTTCAGGCCGCTGAGGCGACTCTGGTGACCAGCAATGTGTTCTCGACTCTGGTGAACAGAGGCGCGCGCGCGCGTCGAGCGCGTTCGAGCCGTCTTGACGTCGCGCCAGTCGCCGTCTCTGATTGGGCCATTGATTGGTGGGGCCGAGCGGAACACGCGTTGCCCCCAGAGACGCTGACACGACACCCCCTCTCGCATTACCTCCTCGTGCTGGCGGTCAGTTTGCAACCGTCTCAAGGGAGGCAGCCGACACGGATTCGCATTTTCCTGAATGAGCTCTCTCGCTAGTTCGAAGGGTGTACTACGTCGGTGCTCTTCGTTTGTAGGAGTGCATCGCGATATCAGGAAAGTAGGCGCACAATTTGTACCAATTTCTAATAACCAGCGGCTCGTTTCTGCAAGGACAGGTATTGCGCTCCTCGCGGAACTCTTGCCGGCTGCTTCGTAGAATTTGTCCCCGCGCAAGAAACGAATACTTTATGAGCCTTGCTACTGATTGACAGGCGCAATCGTCTTGCTTTAAAAGGGCAGCCTACTCCATTTTATCAACTATACTTTTTTTCACCAATCGAAAGCTTCTTTCCCTGGTGAACGAATATCCGGCTGTGTCGCTGAGGAGTACAGAATAAGAACTTACGCCTATTTCTGTTTTATGCATTAGCCTCGCTTCCTCGTGGTAATCGGCCTCTTCAAAGCATAAAAAAAAAAGTCTCTGTCGGTTTCGCCGTAGTGGTTCGAAAACTACACAGTGACGTAGCCTGTGAAGACATTTCTCCATGATAAGTAGATGTTTCTGCCCTGGACGATGAATTGCCGTCTGTGTAGCGTGCCCGAGGCAATTGATAATTGCTTTAATCTGTGCCGTGATGATATAGGTTCTTTTTTTTTATTTTATTTACATCAAAGAGATGTGGGCAGGCTCAGGCAAAAAGCGAATTATTTTCGCTTGAATGATACCCGAGCCATACTACAACGAACTTTTAAGAAGGACATTGAAATTTCACCATATACTATTAGACCTTTGCCTGTTGGTAAAAACTCTGTTGTAACTTACGATTGTTTAGTCTTTGGAAAAGCCGTATGATGGACAGACATGCCGAGCCACCATGATCGTCCAAAAAAAAAAGGGATATGGCTGGCTCGTATTAAGCGGCCCGGTAACTTGAGACATGAACAAGTTTGACTAAATGAAGTTCTTTTTTTTTTTTACGCAAGTTGTCCCATGCAATAAAGAAAAAAATTGCCGCGGTAGTTTAGCGATTACGGCGCTCCACTGTTAAAACCAAGGACGTGGGATGAAATACCGGCCATGGCGGCCATTCTTTTTTTTTTTCATGGAATTGAAAAGCAAGGCTCCACTTTACTGTGCGGTGCACGCTAAGACCCTCAGATATTCAGACTTTCCTGGAGCCGTACACTACGGCGTCCCTCAAGATATGAGTCCCTTTGGGACTTTAACACTATATTCTAAACCGAACCAAAACGTCCCATGTCTTGGAGAATGTCAGCTAAGCAAAGTTGCTTGACTGCTTCGACGGGCGCCAAGTTTTAACGCAACGCGGTCAAACTGCGGGCCTGACTTCTTTACCAACTTAAAATATAAATCCCTGTCAAAACGCCAGTTCTGACATTATTATTGCGATCGTGGGAAGAGACCTTGAATAATGCGCCATTCTCGCCTTCGTCATCAGACTCTCGAAAAGAGCCTCCTTTTACGTCTGAGTGTTATTTTGGACCTCCTTGACCGAAGAAGTGCCCATGTCCGCAATAAGAGAGGAGGGAGAGGTCATTGTGGCCTAGTTTAGTGACTATAGGGAGCTCTAATAGCTTGGGCATCCCCCTCGGATGCAAGAGGTGGTTGGTTTATGAATTATAGTGTTTGACGCCCCAACGCTGCACAGGCTATGAGGGACGCTGTAGTGAAGGGCTCCGGATACCTTAGACTGCATGCGTTGCTTTAATGTGCAATGACATACAGCACACGGACGCCTTGCATTGACCACCGCAGTCAGGATTCCACCCACGTCCTCGCGACCAGTAGTTTCAAAATTCAATGGCGAACAAGTATGGAACGAAGCACCTCCCGACGCGTCACACGGTTTTCGTATAGAAGTTATTGATGCAAAACTATCAGTAAATGGCTATCAATAGTATCGATAGTTTATTTTAATCTATCGGTAGTGTAAAAACTATCAACAGCACGACTGTTGACAATACTGTCGATAGCGCTATCGACATTGCATTAGACAGTACTATCGATACTGCTACTATAGTGAACTAGAATATTGTTCTAGTGGCGTGAACGGAGAGGGGCAGGCATGCTCCTTGGCGTAGAAACCACGAGATGGCGCCACTGCAACTTCTTCTAGCGGCGGCATTGCCGCTGATTCAGACACTTGTACGTGTTCTCTGTGTCGGTGCCCCATTGCAGTGAATTTCTGCTTGTTTAGTAAATATTCCTGCATGCCGCTGCTTTAACTAGCTTCAGTGTAACTATCTAAGCATTGGTACTTTGGCTTGCAAAGCAATTCAGCAGTGGTGAAAAAATTGTGTCGTTGTGTGTTGTCTGCTACCAAGACGGGGCGGTGCGAAATGCTTGATTTGCTTCTGGATGTCAGTTATTGACATGTACCTCTCAGGATAAATTTGTTTACCTGCGAACAATATTCTAGTTCACTATACGTGCGCATATGGTGAACTACCCATGCGATTCATCTGTCCGCGCACCTACGCTCATCAACATATACGATTTTTTTTTTAAACGGCTCAGCGACCTCCGAAACGCATTTGATTCACTTTTACCCAGGATTGAAAATATTCCATACCCAATTTCCGGCGAGTCTTACTTGCAGCGTGTGCATGACGTTGCTTCGCGCAGAAAGGTATAGGGGCAGTCAGGCAGGAGTGCAGACGCACCAAACCAAATGCCAGAGAAGGTTTTCCCCGAGGAAGTCGCACTTCAGAGCCGTTTATCACGTGCACGTAGTCCCGAAATTCGGGCTCAAAGTTTCGCTCGCAGACCACTGAAGATCCTGTCAGTAGTTTGTACTTCCTATGAAGATTGCGCTCCCACCTTTTCCTGAGGTCATCTTCTCTAGGAGCGGCGAACAAAGGCGCCGCAGCCCGGCACAAAGCAAGGAGAGTCAGTCTTCCTCTTTGACATCGTGCCGCTCAGTGCGGACTACACAACACTACAATCAGACCGACAGCACACAAGAGACGATTTATTAATGGTAAAACATTACTTCGCTATGATCACAGATTTCTGTCCGCAGACTGCGTCCACAGGCCGTGTACGCAGGCCGCGTACGCAGGCCGAGTCCGCAAGCAGGCTGCGTAAGCATGCCGCGTCCGTTCCGACTGCCCTCAGCAGCACAGAGGCAGCAGTTCGGGGCTAGTAAAAGGCGCGGCAGCGCCCCTTGCGGGAGGCGCGCCGTTTTGCTTCAGCCGTTCCGTTGGCGCGCGCCTCCGTTCGCGCCACTAGATGATATTATAGTTCACTATAACTGCTACTATTGATAGCACAATCGGCAGTACTACTGCCGATTGTGCTGTGAATAATTATGCAGTTTTTAACCGGAGATTTCACCAAAACAAAACATATGCAATAACCGGCTATCAACAATGCTTTGTGCAATTAATGAATAATTTTTCCGCCGCTTGCGAGCGTGTTACCATGATATGGCTCGGTGCAATTCATTAGTTTTCTTCTGCGCCTTTCCTATACTTTCTCAGACGCGCTCGTCTTTCACCACTTCAGTATCTTACCTTCGATGTTTTATTTTGCAGACCGCGAAACACTTCCGTTCGGGTTTGCCTTGATGCTGATAGAACACACTATGTGACGTAATAGCGATGTCCTCCGAGAAGAATGATATATGAATTCATATCATTGCAATAAAGCACGGGAGACGTGCACGCCATATGGTATAACAGAACACAGTCTCATATTGAGGATCACTATTACGTCACATAGTGTGTTCTATAACGAAACCAAAAAAAAAAAAACAGTTTGTTGCAAGCTCTAACAAAGCAGCCGATCTCGATTACGCAAAGTAATCCAGCTCTTCAGCTATCACACAGCAAAAAAACAATGTGTTTGCGATATACCGCAGTAGTAATGTAAACACCGCTTTAAAAATAGCGAGCGATATGTTAATGATACATTTCGCGGCGCAGAACATTGTGCAACTGCTCCGGCTTCAGTAGTTGCTGTCATTCGTACCTGATATTTTTACTGAGTGCTTCGCAGACAGATCATACATTACCCGAAGGAATTTTATAGATATTATTCTGTTCATAAATATCTACCTAGAGAGCGCCTGCAATTCTTAAGAATGCAGAGGTGAGGGAAACCTCGTGATAGAGCGGATGTTTGTTTAATAGTGGCTCATAGAAAGCCACTGCGTCTTCATCGCTTGATAATACGCCAGTGGTATTCCGCTCAAGTCGATGCTGCCTGCCATTTGAAGCAACAGAATTTTTTCCTTTTATTGCGCGATGTATCATTCCAAGAAGCGCCGTTGATACGACCGTCATCATGGAAAATGCTTCTGGGCGCGGCAGTTTTTGAGACCGGTTAGCCTGTAATCGGACAAACTATTTTTGTCCTTGTTTGTAGCTATATTTGTCCTTCAGTGCGTTTAGTGAAAAGTTGATCAAACGTCAGCTTTAACTGTAGCGTACTACAATACTACACTTCCACGCCAAAAAAGAAGGCCTATTGCTTTCCACTAAACGTCGTCGACAAGGGCGCCTTCAACGAGGATCTGCCCTCGTGCTCACATCAGAAAGTATCGGAGCTTACCGTTGATATCATGCGCATACTGCCTCGTCGGTAGGTCGGTTAGGTCGGTAATGTCAAATCGACACCGGTGCACCATTTGCAACACGTACAATTCTCAATAAGCTCTTCACAGCGACCGTATGCGACAAACACGTATCCGTCGCACAACTGGGCCTCCTTCGGTTTAAGTATTAATATGAGAGTTGATACGTGTTTGCTGCTGGCGACTATCGAAAATAGCGCATGAAAGGTCAGCGCTTGTTTCAGGATACGCTGTATTTTCTTAGCGTCATAAGTTCCTGTAGCAGCTCCCGGGACGATATTCAAACGTGATTTTATTGTCGATCTTTGGGAAGTCGGGCCGCATCTTCTCCGGTCCACAATGCCGGAGCGACGTCAGTACATCAGGGCAGTGTCTGCCTACTATGACTGTGTTTCCAAAGCAGCATGGCAATTCAATTCGTCTTCTTGTCGACTCATCACTAAGAATGAACTATACAATACACACCTGTCCTCCCGTCTCAGGTGACGCGCTGATTGTCTGCAATATTTCCCCTTCCGCAGCACCTCGACGTGTAAATTTCTTTGAATTTTCAGCCTTACTGATCAGTCGATTCTCATCGCGTGCATTAGGAAAACTTGCAATAATTGCGCAGTCGTCCCACGGTTGTCTCCGAGAGTAATTTTAAAGCGAAACTTTACTGACCTCGTCGAGGCAAGGTCGTCGGCGCCGGGAATTGGACTTGAGAACTTCTATATATATATATATATATATATATATATATATATATATATATATATATATATATATATATATATATATATATATATATATATATATATATTGTGAGCCCTCCACGGATCTTCTTTCATTTGCACATACCATGATCTTCGTCTTCCTCTTGTACATACCATCATCATCGTCCCGCGGCGCCGGCTGCGGCGCGCGCTTGGGTTTTTCTCCATCAGATTAAACGCTGCAACGGCATACCTTGCCTTGCCTTCACGACCTTGCCGTCTGGACCTGGCCTTCTTTCACAAGTGGTGGAGGTGAAATTAGATCCCCTTGCTGCCTTGTGCCCTGCCTCTCGCTGGAGCTACGTTCCGGTCGCCGTTTAACCACTACCATCGTCGTGTCAACCGAGAGCAGTCCCGACCCGGCCGGACCCTCTACCTCGGCTACACCGCCGCCTCCGATGGTGCCCACACGACAACGCGACCCGCCGCTGTTCGCTGGTCGTCGCGACGAAGACGTCGATGACTGGCTTGACACTTATGAACGCTGCAGTGCCTACAACCGGTGGGATGATGCTTTGAAATTTCTGAACGTATCTTTCTACCTTATTGAGGTCGCCAGAAATTGGTTTATTAACCGCGAGCCCCACACCACAAACTGGCCCACTTTCAAGCAGCAGTTCCGACAGTACTTCGCTGACCCGGCTGTTCGGACGGAGATCGCAAGGAACAAGCTCGCTACCCGCCGTCAAGGTCCCGATGAGTCCTATGCGTCATACATAGAGGCCGTGCTGTCACTCTGTCGGCGTATCAGTCCCACTATGCTGGAATCTGAACGTGTACACCATGTCTTGAAGGGAATCAATTCAATGGCATATAACACCCTAGTTGCCCAAAATCCATCAAGTGTTGATTCCATTATAACGACCTGCCAACGCCTCGACCAGCTACAGTCCTCCCGATTGCAGTCCAGCTTCACTACTGCCCCGACCTCTACTGACCTCGATCTACGAGCCATGATTCGAGCGATAATCCGCGAGGAGCTCCAAGCTCTCAGCCCTTTCTGCCGGCACGGGTGCGATCATTCGTCTCCTCCTAATGACGCCGGCCTCCGCCACATCATTAAAGAAGAGTTGGCCACTATCAACCACCCTGTCACGCCTGATCCTCCTGCACCTCGCCCAGCACCGACTTACGCTCACGTCACTGCATCCCCTCCTCCTTTTGTTCCCCCACCCCAAGCACCACCCTACAACCACATCAACGCCATGACGACGGCTCAACCGACGCCACCCTATCACGCACCTTGGCGCCCCTCTCGCCCAGTGTGCTATTATTGTGGAATTCGAGGACATATATCTCGCTTTTGTCGCCGACGCATTCAGAATGAGCGACGTCGTTATGACGCCTTCGAAAGTGACACACCTGCATATTATCAGCGACGACCAATTCCTAGTCAACCTCGTCGATTCTCACCACCGCCGGTATCCTCGTCTGAACCAAGTGGGGCTCATGTATCCCGACGCCGGTCTCCTTCCCCATACCGCCGCACTATTTCGCCATTTCGACCAGCAACAACTGTTCCTGTCCGTAATTCGGAAAACTAAGCGATGCAGTTTCCGGAGGAGAAACTGCACTTTGCGAACTTACAAAAAGTCCTCCTCGTCGCCCGTATAATATGATTTCCGTTTTAGCTGAAAGATTACCGGTCGAAGCTTTGATTGACACAGGAGCTGCACTTTATGTTATTCATGCTGATTTGTGCCACCGTTTGCGGAAAGTAACGACACCATATGATGGACCTGAACCTCGTGGAGCAAATGGCGTCCCTCTGCACCCTTCAGCAATGTGCACAGTTCGAGTTGTTATAGACGGCGTCCGCCACCATGTGCAGTTTGCTGTGCTTTCACCGTGTGCGCATTTGATGATTTTTGGATGGGATTTTTTGTCAACAACTTCAGCGTTAATTTCTTGTGGCGACCGTGTCATCCATATGACAGACAGTGATTGTTCATCTGCCATTTCTGCACGGCATCATTTCCTCATTGCCGCAGCTGATACTGTATTGCCTCCACAGTGCGAAACACTTATTACCGTTTCTTCCGAACACATCAGTGACGGGGATGTACTCATCGCACCATATCATCGTCATCTTGCCCGTGGAATCGCCTTCCCATCAAGCCTTGTACGATTCCGCAGCAGCTCTGCAATAGTAGCTGCCACGAACACTTCCCGTGATTCCCTCGTGCTGACTAAAGGAACTTCCCTGCCATGCATAGTGGATGCTCACCCTATATCCATGATGGTGCTCACTGCCCCGCTACCTCCGCAACGCGATTCATCGCAAGTCTCTCTTTCCATGCTGTCGAAGACAATCAATCCGAACCTCAAGCCAAACCAACATCAAGAATTGCTGCAATTGCTTCAAGCCCACCAAGCCATTTTTGATGCCACTTCCCCACCACTGGGACGGACTAGTGTTGCACATCACCGCATCCTTACCGAAGGTAACTCAATTGTACGCCGACGACCTTATCGGGTTTCTCTCTCGGAACGAAAAGTAATTGAAGAAAATGTCAATGACATGCTCCGTCGCGATATTATTCGTCCATCAACAAGCCCATGGTCCTCCCCAGTAGTATTAGTTAAAAAAAAGGACGGATCGGTACGATTTTGTGTTGATTATCGCGCACTCAACAAAATTACCCCCAAAGACGTCTACCCGATGCCGCGTATTGATGACGCCCTTGACTCTCTCCAAGGTGCCGAATATTTCTCGACCTTGGACCTCCGCTCAGGTTATTGGCAAATACCTATGCATGAGAACGACGAAGAAAAAACCGCTTTCGCAACTCCTGACGGACTTTACGAGTTTAATGTTATGCCCTTCGGCCTTTGTAACGCACCCGCAACATTTGAAAGGATGATCGATACTGTACTCCGTGGCCTCAAATGGAGAACCTGTTTATGTTACTTGGATGACATTGTTATCTTTTCGTCAACTTTTACCGACCATCTCACGCGCCTGAATGAAGTCCTCACGTGTCTTGCTTCAGCGGGCCTTCAGCTCAACACAAAGAAGTGCCACTTTGGAGAGAAGGAAATTAAAATATTAGGACATCTGGTTAGCCATGACGGCATTCGCCCAGACCCTGAAAAAATAACCGCGGTCTTGAATTTTCCTCGTCCGCAACGAACTACAGATTTGCGGAGTTTCCTCGGCCCGGCGTCCTATTTCCGGCGATTTATAAGACATTTTGCAACTATTGCTGCGCCACTTCATGAACTACTTAAAGCGCGCAGCCCTTTCGTGTGGACTGAACAGTGCAACACTGCTTTTAACGACCTAAAGCACGCCCTCACATCAGATCCAGTTCTTGGCCACTTCAGCGACAGCGCTCCTACCATCCTGCACACTGATGCCAGTGGTCACGGTCTTGGCGCTGTACTTCTGCAGCGCGATGCAACTTCACGTGAGAAAGTGATTGCCTTCGCCAGTCGGACCATGACTCCAGCTGAGAAAAACTACACCATTACCGAGCAGGAATGTCTCGCCGTCGTCTGGGCTGTTCAAAAGTTTCGCCCTTACCTGTATGGTCGGCATTTCACAGTTGTGACCGATCATCATGCTCTTTGCTGGTTATCTTCACTGAAAAATTTGACAGGCAGACTTGGCCGTTGGATTCTACGCCTGCAAGAATACCATTTTGACGTCGTTTATAAATCGGGCCGCCAACACCAAGACGCCGACGCTCTCTCTCGCTGCCCGGTTTCGGAACCAGCCTGCTGTTTTTCTTCACAATGCATTTCCACCTCTGACCACAGCCGATCATCGCTTCCACCGACGCATATCACTGCAGTTTCTTTTGACGACTCCGAGAACAAGCACGCTCTCCGTTCACAGCAATTAGCTGATGCCTACTGTCGGCCCATCATCGACCGCCTTATCGGCGCTTCGAGCCCACCCAACGCTAGGCTTCGCCGACAGCTTCGCAATTTCAAGCTTGAAGATGGCATACTACGCCGCTACGTGTATTATCCTGATGGAACTCGCTGGCTCCCAGTCGTACCGCGTGTGCTTCGCCCACGTATACTAGCAGCTTTCCACGATGACCCTACCGCAGGTCACCTTGGTTTTAACAAAACATACGACCGCGTGAAAAGACTATTCTTCTGGCCTGGCCTGTCTACCACCGTAGCTAAATACGTTGCTTCCTGCCACCTGTGCCAACGTCGCAAGCGGCCGACCTTTTCCCCCGCTGGTCTCCTACAACCCCTTCCCTGTCCCGCCACACCATTCGACGTAGTCGGCATCGACTTATATGGTCCCCTACCTCTCTCCAATGGGGGTAACCATTGGATTATAACAGCTGTCGACCACCTTACACGCTATGCTGAGACCGCCCCTGTACCGACTGGTTCCGCTGAAGAGGTAGCTAATTTCTTTTTGCGGTCAATTGTATTGCGTCATGGCGCTCCTCGGGTGTTTCTAAGTGACCGCGGGACGGCCTTCTTATCGACAGTCGTATCCGAAGTTCTTCGTGCGTCATCCACCCTCCATAAGACAACCTCAAGCTACTATCCCCAGACTAATGGTCTGACTGAGCGATTTCACCGCACCCTATCGGATATGCTATCCATTTACATCACACCGGATCATCAAAACTGGGATACTGTTCTACCATTCGTCACATTCGCCTATAATACTGCAGTACAACGGACTACCGGTTACTCCCCATTTTTCCTCGTTTTCGGCCGTCCTCCCACTACAATCCTCGACACTTCCTTCTTCTCTACGCCCGACTACTACTCATCATTACCAGCCCAGTTCTTATCCCGTGTAGCCAGATGCCGTCATCTTGCCCGCCTCAACACAGAAGCGTGCCAGCAGGACCGCAAGAGTCGCTACGATTCGAAACATCGCGTGGTCTCTTTTCGTCCTGGTGACGAAGTACTGCTGTATACACCACTGCGCACCCCTGGCCTTAGTGATAAATTTCAGCACCGCTATCTTGGTCCCTACAAGGTAATCAACCAAACTTCCCCAGTAAACTACCAAGTCACACCTGTTGATCCCCCAGCTGACCGACGCCACCGTGGAACTGAAATTGTTCATGTATCTCGCTTGAAGCCGTTTGTGCGCCGCGGTACATCGGTTGGTTAGGAGCGGCCAGGTTGGCCGCTCCCGACCCTCCGGGCAGATTGTGTGAGCCCTCCACGGATCTTCTTTCATTTGTACATACCATGATCTTCGTCTTCCTCTTGTACATACCATCATCATCGTCCCGCGGCGCCGGCTGCGGCGCGCGCTTGGGTTTTTCTCCATCAGATTAAACGCTGCAACGGCATACCTTGCCTTGCCTTCACGACCTTGCCGTCTGGACCTGGCCTTCTTTAACAATATATATATATGGCACATACCCACAGTGGGGGGATTAGCCAGGGTTCAGTTCATGTGCAAGTATTGAATACGTGATCCCGGCTTAGACTTTATTATGCATAACTAATTAATTAGGCTTCATTTTTGCTAAATTATTTCGGAAATTTTAAGGTGGTAGGGGTAGTAATCGATAAAGAACAAAATTGGAAAATACAAATAAAATTAGTAAGTACATAAACGAGAAGCGCTAACAAACAAATCTTCCGGCCGCACTATTATAGCTAGGCAGTAAATCGCACAGTCGTTTTAGGGCGTACCATTTGAACGTTGCACCAAAGGAGAGGAGGACAGGAACTGGTAAATGGCTGTCCTAAGCCAGTAGGAGGAATTTTCAAATAATTTCTTCTCTGAGAGATATACCTCCGGTAGGAGATGATATAATGCTTTCCACATCATCGCATGACGCACAAAGATTAACGACATGAATTACAGAGCGTCATAAATAAAAATTGAAGTGAGGAGCTGCAACGCAAAAGCGTCATGGAGACCTCAGGTTGCCTCGAGCTTCAGATGCGGCGCTCGGGCTTCTTCGCTGCTGCTGCTTCGCTTCTTCTTCTACTCCGCACATCCTGCTTCTGCTGCTTCTTCACAGATCTAGCAAATTTTACTCCTGGCGATACATGTCCACACAACTATACACTGCCTGACGCAATGCTGTGCAGCCTTTCCTCGCCTACCCTTTCATTCCACCACTGCCCATCTTAGTCGCCTCCTTCAAAATGCCCTCGATACATTCGCGTCGCCTTTATCAGGCTCTAGTGTCCTTCAGGTTCGCAGAGAGCCATGGAGAAGTCGCACTTTGGCTGCGTTTCCCTGACGCTCGCGGACAGCCATTGTGGAGTTAAAGCACAGCAAACCGTGCATGCTTAATCGGGCTTTCTAACCTGACTTAGCAACGCCGCGTAACCAAGCATAACATGGCTTTCGCTTGTGTAACCTTACACGAACTTAGATGCAGCATTTTTTTTTTTCTTCGTGTGAGTTACACCACAGGCTCTGAATGAAAGCGCGCTATGTGCGACCCGTCACAGGAAACAGGCATGCTGCGCCTATAGTTCACATCGCAACTGCCGCGGCTCCATGCACTGCTCGGTCGGCGCTTGATAATTCAAGAATTTAGGTATGCGCTTCACAAATATAAATGATGACGCCATGTGAGATTTGAGATCAATCACACCACATCTTCACCGCTGCCATGCACGACAGTCAAACGCACTTCCCTAATTTACCCGTGCGTGTCACTTGAAAGCGCGCTTCAGCCAGTCATCTCCCAATGTGTTACCGACGTTTTAAAGCAAAACACGAAACCGTCTTAGAGCTGCGTTAATTTATTCCATATAATTATCGGAACTGGGGACAAGGTTCCGAGACGATTATTAATGACGCCGTATACTTTTGGGGCACTTGCGATTCTGTACGCAACGCAGCAGCGTTATATTTAAACTGTAGGGGTGTGTTTATTCAGTTGACGCAGATGAATCCAGCTGCTCGGGATAAACTCGCAGCGGGGCGTAAGGCGTAGCGATTCACACAGACAACGACCAACTTCTTCGTCCTCGAGCGCGCCAGCACGCGATGCATGGCAGTGGCTATGAAGACGAAGATTGCCACACTACATTTTCCCCCAGGGTAGAGAAGGAGCCATCTTGGTGACTTATGGAGCCGAAAGAACCGACGGATCGTAGTACGGCTTGATTCGATTCACATGAACTATTTCGCGTCCACGGCGACGCAAGTCCGCAGAGGGCGTAACAGGCTCAACTACGTAGTTGACAGGAGATGTTTGTTGGAGGACTCGGTATGGACCGTGATATCGAGCAAGAAGCTTCTTTGAAAGGCCGGTGGTTGTGGCAGGGACCCAGAGCCACACCAGGCAGTTAGGTGCATATGTAGAAGGCTCGCCGGTGTCGCGGTGGTGTTTTTGTTGCCACTTTTTTTCCGTTGTAAGCGAACGGGCGAGCTGACGGCATTCTTCTGCGTACTGGGCGGCGTCCGAGAGTGGCGTCGAGTCAGAGACATCAGGGCGGTAGGGAAAGAGCGAGTCCATTGTACAGGTTGGCTCGCGCCCGTAAAGAAGAAAGAAGGGAGAGAATCCAGTGGTGGTCTGTATCGCAGTATTGTAAGCGTAGGTTACGAAGGGAAGAACCTGGTCCCAGTTGGAATGAGCGTCGTTGACGTACATGGCCAGCATGTCACTCAGAGTACGGTTGAAGCTTTCGGTCAGGCCATTCGTCTGAGGGTGGTAAGAAGTTGCGGGGCGGTGAATGATGCGGCATTCTTTCAGTAGTGCCTCAAGAGCTTCGGACAAGACAACGCGTCCGCGGTCACTGAGCAGTTCCTTCGGAGTCCCGTGGCGAAGAATCAAATTGTTGGGAAGGAACAAAGCAACGTCTTTTGCGGAGGCAGAGGGTAACGGTGATGTTTCAGTGTAGCGTGTAAGATGGTCTACTGCCACGATAATCCATCGGTTTCCAACAGGAGTAGTACGAAGAGGGCCATAGAGATCTATGCCAACGCGGTCAAACGGACGAGCAGGGCAGGGTAACGGCTGCAACGAAACAGAGGACTTCTGAGGCGTTTTTCTGCGTTGACAAGATTCGCAAGTGCGCACGAAATGTCGTACAAAGCGGTACATTCCACGCCAGTAAAATCGCAGACGTAGGCGCGTGTAAGTTTTCAATACGCCACTGTGAGCACATTGTGGGTCACCATGGTACGCAGTACAAATGTCAGCACGGAGATGACGCGGGACGACTAGAAGCCACTTCCGTCCATCAAGCAAATAATTGCGGTGATAGAGAAGACCGTCACGAATGGAGAAGTGGTGGGCTTGGCGGACGAGCACTTCGGATAAATGACCGGGAGTATGACTTGAAAGAAAATCCAAAAGTGCATTGAACCAGGGGTCATTCCGCTGCTCGGTAGCCATGTCGATAGCGGCAAGAGTCGACAAATCGTAGGCACAGACATGGTCAGACGAAGTATCTCTAGGCAATGGCGAGCTGGAAAGAGCATCCGCGTCCGTATGCTTCAGGCCTGATCGATAAATGACATGAATGTTAAACTCCTGGAGACGGAGAGGCCAGCGAGCAAGGCGACCGGATGGGTCTTTCAGAGAGGCAAGCCAGCAAAAAGCGTGGTGATCGGTCACAACGTAAAACGGTCGGCCATACACATAGGGACGAAATTTTCCGATGGCCCAAATAATAGCCAAACATTCCCTTTCTGTGACTGAATAATTAGATTCTGCTTTCGTCAATGTTCGGCTGGCGTATGCCACAACGTACTCGCTGTAACCAGGCTTACGTTGGGTAAGAACGGCACCAAGCCCAATACCGCTGGCATCAGTGTGGATCTCCGTAGGCGCAGTCGGATCAAAGTGGCGTAGAATGGGAGGCGAAACCAAGAGTCGGCGTAAAGTGTCGAAGGCTTTATCGCAGGCTGGAGTCCAGGCGGAAAGGTCGGAGCTGCCGGCAAGGAGCTGGGTCAGATGAGCGATGATAGAGGCGAAGTTCAAGATGAAGCGTCGAAAGTAGGAGCAGAGGCCGATAAAGCTCCGAAGCTGCTTCAGGGAGGTCGGCTTCGGGAACTCTGCAACTGCGCGAAGTTTGGTGGCGTCAGGAAGAATGCCGTCCTTAGAGACTACGTGGCTTAAAATTGTGAATTTTCGAGCAGCAAAGTGGCACTTCTTCAAATTCAACTGAAGCCCAGCGTCGGCGAGACACGTGAGGACATGCTTTAGGCGGAGAAGGTGAGAAGAAAAGTCGGTAGAGAAAACTACGATGTCATCTAGATAACAAAGACAGGTCTGCCACTTGAGTCCACGAAGAACAGCGTCCATCAGCCGCTCGAAAGTAGCTGGGGCATTGCAGAGGCCAAACGGCATAACGTTGAACTCGTATAAGCCGTCCGGTGTTATAAAGGCAGTTTTCGAGCGGTCATCATCAGCCATCGGTACCTGCCAGTAGCCACAGCGCAAATCCAAGGAGAAATACTCGGCTCCCTGTAAACAGTCCAAGGCGTCGTCGATTCGCGGCAGAGGATAGACATCTTTGCGCGTGATTTTGTTAAGCCTACGGTAATCGACGCAAAACCGGATGAAACCATCTTTCTTGGTGACCAAAACAACCGGAGAAGCTCATGGACTGTTAGATGGCTGTATGACGCCCCGGCGAAGCATGTCGTCTACGTTGTCACCAATGACTTCGCGCTCAGAGGCCGACACGCGATAAGGACGCTGTCGTAAAGGTGCGTTTGTACCAGTGTCGATTGTGTGCATAACGACAGACGTGCGACCCAGAGCAGTGTGAGGAAGGTCGAAGGCAGAAGTGAAGTTCTGTAGAAGGGCAGTGAGTTGATCGCGTTGTGCGGGTGGAAGATCTGCGTCAATAGCTTGTTGAAGAACATCGGGTGGTGTCGAAGCAGTCGCTATGTCGCAAGATATGAGAACATTAACGTCTAATGAAGTAGGCGTTGCAGGAAGAGTATTTACAAGCGCGGGATCAATTTCTTCAATACGACCGAGACACTCGCCGCGTAGCAGGACGGACGGGCACGAAAATGGGTTTGAGGCGTACATTGCACTAAGGCCATCTTCGAACTTGAGGACCGCAAATGGAAGCAGGAGGCAGGGATGGCGTGAAGCGGCGTCGGAAGGTGTGACGAAGACAGTTGAAGCAGTAGCGCTTTCACAGGAGAGTGGAACGAGGGCAGCAGAAAAGGGAGGAATGTCTGTGTCATTGGCGACAAGGAGTTTTGCAGACCGGGTAGGGACGTCACACAAGACGGTATCACAAAGAGGTAAAAAGGAAACTTCCGCGCGGGCGCAGTCTATAACGCCACGATGAGTAGAAAGTGGTAGAAACTTACTTGTTTGCAATTGTTTTAAATGTTTTTGTAGTGGGTAACAATGAAAAACAGCAGCGTGCAGCAGCTGTCACAGAAAAATATAGTACTGCGAGTTTAGCGAGCAGCCTGGGTCAGTCAAGTTTTTCTTTTCATTTCGGAGTCATGGGAGGTGCAGAAAAGTTGAAAGCTTCTTTGAACCATGAAGAACTTTCCTCGACAGAAATGTATGTGCAAGTACGGAGGTGAACAGGCATAATTGTCTGCAATGCTTCCACAGTTGCTTTCGAACTGCACATGGGCGCTTATCGTCGGCATATAGATGCATGGCAGAGCTTGAGTGCAAAGACTACTTATGAAAACCCCCTACTCTCTTTAACATTTCTCATGTTTGGCTCCATCGACAGAAATTCGAACGTTATAGACAACCCTGCTGACGTCGGTAGAGTTCTTTCCACTGTCAGTATGATGTAGCACATTTTGTTAGAAGCGGTCCATCAGCTTCCTCAGAAATATTCTCTACAGTCCACGGTGCAGATGCCGTCTTGTCTTTACAAATCAGCTATGGACGTTGTATTAAATAGAGATCTCCTGAAAATAAACATCCTACATAGTTTGATGCTTCGCCGGACCTCAAGAACATTAATGACCTTACTAAGAAAGATGCATCTAAGGTGCACAAGAAAATTACTTCCATGCATCTCTGAGTATCTCAGGTGTCCATCGCAGATAATTGGGCTCTGTCTGCAGCCATCGCTATCAGCTGGAGTTCAAAGTGTTTTATTTCAGACAACACAGTTACAGTTGTCTAGGGGACAAAAAAAGGCAAATAAGTGCCTGACGAAGAGTTTGCCCCCTTATTACTCCAACTCAGGAGCACAAGACATTCAAAGTGGAAGGCACACACTCAGTGCATAATTCATAATCAGACATGATGAAACGCCTTTAGGGTGACGAACGAAAAGCACAAAAAAATTAACTAGATAAGTGAATATAATGGTTATGCCTGGAGTGACAACAGATATAAAACGATGCTCTTTTTGCAAGCTTTCAAAGACTTGGTTTCATAAATAATGGTTGAAGCCGGATGATGATCATTTAAAAAATTGAAAATTCTGTATGTGAGTTTCTGGGTGCCGTAGTTAGTGCGAAATGTTGCTTTATTGAAATTTGTGTGTCGCGTGTTGTGGTTGTGTACTTTGGCGAAGTACCTGTGGTAAAATGCGAGAGGATCGGAACGCATTTCTAAGTAAGCGACTAACGCTGTCTTTTTGTTTATGACATTCCATATGGTAAGCAACTGGTATTTTCTAAACAATAGATGAGTATGGCTGAGGTAGGGTGCATTTTCTATCAACCGTATAAATTTCTTTTTGGAGTAAGTATATGCGTTCTAAGGTTGTTTTAGGAGCTGTGCCCCAAACAAGAAGACAGTAGTAAAAACGCGAATGAAGCAGTTCTTCGAGTAGTGCCATCAGCACATGGTTCACTGCGGTTTTCTTCTTGGCTCCCTTTTGGTGTCGCCTGTAACGAGGATGGTTCGGAAACACAGCTAATGAAGAGGGCTGACAGAAGATGAGCGTGTTTTTTATGCGTTTTGCAGTCCCCGTATTTTAAATACAATGAATCTATCAGTATGCCAGTCATCCATCACTCGGCTCCCACCTGCTTCTTTTACCCCCTGGGGCCTCCTCCGGGAAGTGTTTTGAACGCTACAGCGGTGTTACATGCGATTTTGTTTTTTCTTCGACGATGTGTACGCAGCGGAAACCACCACGCGCCCCCTCGACGCCGTGCTGCGAATACGTGGAGCGGAAAAGCAGCGGACACGACCACGTATCTTTCGACGTTAAAGCAAGTGGGATCAGCAATTGGAAATGACCGCAAAGTGAAGTCAGTGAAAGCAGCGACGCTGTCCCTTCTGTTAAAAATCGTGAAAGGGTCCATTTCGACACCACTTTGTTAATTTTATGCAAGCGCATAAAGGATTTGCATGCCCGAATGAATGAATGTTTTTGAGTTCGTGTTTTATCTTCTGTAATGATGCGTAAGGCATTACTGTACATGAACCGTCTCATGATATTCGCCTACGGCCGCTGAATAATTTATAATCAAATTCTGTTCCTCATCAGTTTCGGTTTCAGTTTCAACAGCCGAGCGATGGCTGTGATGTCAAAATCAAGTCGTGGTCATGGTCATGTGAGGGATGAATAAACCAGTGATATAATCGTTTCTGTGACGTTTTAATTCGTCAGAACACTAACGCCAACATTCCTGGAGGACAGGTATTACAAAAGGTGAACAGTCGACAATTGTATCGCTTTTTTTTTCATGCCGTGCTTGGCTTAGACTTGATTGTGACGTCACAACCGGCTCTTGGCTACTGAACCCAAAACCTAAACTGGCGCGTAAAAGAAAATTAAATAAAAAATTACTTAGCGGTCGTAGGCAAAAACCGCGTGGTGATCCATATACAGGAATGTCTTACGCACCATTAACAAGAATAAAAATGCCAAAAAAAATTTGGTATCTATAGTTCTTTTAACGCTATCGCGTCTCTCAAACGTATATGCCCTCCAATTTTGTTAAACTACGCTACACGATATGTTGAATAGCACGGCAACTCACGGTAACGGATCGTGTGGCCTTTCCTTGCGTTGGTGTTGCACGGTGGCACACAAAAGATGCCTGGCATGATGTCACATGCACTTTTGGCACTGTTGACACAAGTAGCGATCACACACGCTTGTAGAATACCAGCGTAGCGTTGCGCGTTGAGCTCGAATCTGTATGCAATGAACCTCCCTCGCCACCCGCCGGCAACTAGACTCGTTAAACCTTTTGTACTGCGTTGTTTATTCGCACTACCGACTCTAAAGCGACAGGCACATAACGAATTCCATACCAGAGTTAACAAGAAGTTACCATAACCTTAATCTTTCACCTTAATTGCTCACACCGATGTGTTTAAATACAGTTTCCGCGTGCTATTTAACGTAGGAATATGTACATTGTCCGGTCCAGTGAGTTTCCTCCCAATAGATAGACTTATGCATGCCATAACTAATTCGATTATAACCTATTTGTTCACTGTTCCCTCGCATCCAAGTTATGCTGCATTTTGCCTGTTTTCAACTGCATGCTTTCGAATTTTTGTGGCGTTGTCTTTATAGTTTTGATTGCGCCTATGACGTTTTGTATATGCCCACTTCTGCGATCTCCCCAGTATAGGGGCTCTAGTGTGTGCAAATAAAAAAACAATAACCAGACGACCAGGCAAAGGAATCACAATAAAAACACGTGCCAACACAGCCGACGCACCCTTCCCACGGCGTCTGTCCATCCGTCCTGACATCACCTCGTCACGATGTCATGGCTCCCCCGCAGGGAATGACGGCGGAGACTGTAACTTCTCCCAGCATGCCCTTCTCCAAATGTTGAGGCGCGACGCGACAGCTCGCACCAAGTGCACCTCCAATGAGTGGCTGTGGTCATAAGGTAGCCTTATATACCGCAATGCGCTTAGAGTGTCGTCTGCGAAGCCGCCACTTAGCATTTTCTAGCGCCTCCCACGTGGCGATGTGACATCCTCTAGCCTAATGATGATTAGAAGCCGTTCTGCGAAAGAATATGTCCTTGGTCCTCTGTTATTTACCAAACTAGATTAGAATTAAAACGAATAATGCAGAGTGGGGAAGCTAGGAAACAGAATATATATGGAATAGAAATGACATCGGAATATAAGAAATTGAATTATTTTGCTACGGAGCTCCCAACTTCTTTCATGAAACACTTGCTTTGCGTGTACCCTTAAAAAAGGACCTACCATCTGTGTGTCCATAAAATACTGCACAAGTATGGCGAGAGTGCGGGCCATTATTCGTCGAGAGTCGAACCGTCAACCAACACAAGCATGGGTGTCTGCAGGAGCAGTTTCGCCCTGTACCACACGTTCACGTCGGTGCAGTCCCAATCCAACCTGTGGCATGTGAAGTCTACAATGAAGCTCTATGACCATCTTCGATGGATTTTTAGAGAGCATAGCTCGGTACGCAGGTACTCTCGCTCTGCAGAAGCTGAGTAAGATCGCACAGGGAAAGAAAAAACGCTTAAGCTACACAGCGAATGCATGCTAACTCATTCTGCGACCTCATTTAATTCACCAGCTGGACGTTCTGAGTGAACAGCTGTCATTTAACACCACAGAATTAGAGCGCACGCCAAACAGAAATACCATGGGCATCTCGAAGTTCCCTGGCTGCCCACTATAGCGATGACGTCACAGGTCTTGTATCACTGCAGCGGAGTTGCGGGATTGCTCTATAGAATAAAAACACTGTGCAAAAGAAAATTGATGGGGAGATAGGAGTCGAGCTCCGGATTCTTGGGTCGCTAGTAAGACATGGTGCCACTTAGGCCATCGAGGTACGCTCGTTTCAACTCGATAAAGGAAGGCACTGTCTGCGTGATTAATAAAAACCTATAACCGAAAATTACTATGCATGCTATTGTGAAATTTGAGTGCAGCTCTTACGTCGCATAAAAACTTATGTATTCTTCGTCAGCAGCATGAGCGAGTAGCATCCGTCCGTTCTCCCAGCGGTACAGTCCCACAGTTGACGGGCGAACGGACCCTACTCTTTGAAGATGGACTAGAGTATAGTAAGGTACTGCCTGTTGAGTTATAAGAACATCAACCTTCTTGGTCTGCTTTTCTAATTTCATTGTAGCTCTACAATGTCTTTCTTTTCCTTCCTTGTATTCCCCTTTTTACCTTCTGCGTTTTTAAACCGCCTTCTAAAGCGCACTATTTCTCCGTCCTTGTATCCTGCATACTTATGCGTTAGTTCCCTACCACTTTTCCAGCAGTGTTAGTCAGGGCTCGTTCTGCACAATTATTTAAATACATTAGCTCCACGCCTTTTAACCACAAATTTGCTCCGGCATTTTTGATATAATATTTTACTCTGAGATGAACGATGTCGTGTCTCTGCCGTGTGCACTAGGGCTAATCTTCCCATAGCTTTATTTCTAAATCTGAACTTTACATCTACCCTAAGGCTACAAATTGGATTCCCTAAAATAAGCTACACTTAGCCATGGCCGCTTACCGGTGATTGTTCCTGTTATCCAGATATGTTCTTCGCAAGGCGATTTCAATTCTTTGCGAATTTTTCGCTTGATCTATTAGCATTACTCCCCCTTTCCCTTTCTTCTTTGTTGTTATTATGTTGCAGCTTTCGCAGACATAGCAATCAATAAAAGGTACCGCCTTTGCCGAAAGTAACCAGGCTGCGGGTTCAGCTTCTCAGTCAAGTAGTAGAGCATTCGTAGCATTTTTGAAGCCGTAAATATGTGCAAAGTAAAGGCGAGCTCCTGTCCTCACTTATTAACAAGTTGTGATTGTCTGGAAAGCCATGTCGGCTTTAGAACACATGCGAGAAGCAAAACATGCAGCCTGGTTACTTTTGGCAAAGACGGTACATCTTCTAGATACCGGCATGGTACATGTAATGCACATTGCGTGCAAACCTGTATGTTTGTCCTTTAACTGCGGTTCTGTTTCTTCATCTCCTTCACTTTATACTGCCTTCTATGTATATATAAATTTTACATTGTTCTTTTTTTTTTCTTTCCCAACTTCCTAGAGGCTATTTTTCTGGGTGCAGCATTACGCTTTCTTCGCTTCCACGTGCCCCTGCGCCAGAAACCCCCATGTACCCCTAAAAAAGGTGCTTCCCAGCCTACCGGCTGCCAGGTGATCTCTGATCTCACTCTTCCACTAAAACGCAGGTCTTCACTTCCTGCATGCTTCCTTTTTTATTCCTTCTACTTCAAAGCCTTTCTTCACCACGTCCGCGTCAACATCTTCTTTCCTTCCTAGAATCTCCGTTACTGCTCACACCTGTACTTGCCGTGCTAATTTTCCTTGCATTATCAACTCCAAACGTTAATCTTTCTACCACCTGTTCGACGTCACCGTTGCAGTTCTGGCGGTACCATCACCAGAATGCACGCTTAAAATTATTCCACAGTTTGCTTTTCGTCTCTCTAAGCGCCATGTTCATTGTCCTCCCGAAACATTCAGCACTAAAATCTCCCTGCCACTCTTTAAACCCTTCAGTGTAGATGTTTGGAACTGTTCATGTTTAGTGAGCTGCGGCAATCACCAGGGCACTCTTCCTCCCTCCTCACTTGGGGTTTCTGCTTCCTGTCATCTCTGACTGGCATTTCTAGGGTTTAGCTTTTTTCTTTCCTCTCCATCGCCTCCGAACTGCCTCATCATCACCGTCATGAGCCGCACTATGTCCACTTCAGGGCAAGAGCCTTTCCCATATCCCTCTAATTAATCCAGTCATGTGCCTGCTGCATCCACCTGACCCCAACAAACTTCTGACTCTCATCAAGAAGCAAGAAAGACTTACTAAAATAATTTCCAGTTTCGGAGAGCACCAATAAATATGACATTTTGTTAAAAGTTAGCGGATGGTTTGGAAATAAAGTATGACAAAGTATGCTCCGCTATTTTGAAGACAATAAGTATTTTAAGTGCATAGGTAAATTTGCATTAAAAAGACCGACATGCCCGTAAAAAAGTAGCTATCCGCTGGGTGCTTCTCGCAATCGTGAAAGCTTCTCGTTGACCGACATGCTGCTGCGCAGGCTACATTCCCTGTTAAATACAGTCGCTCAAATGATACACACATTTAAGCTGAAGGCAGTCCTCGCCCCGCGCAATACATGAACCGCGCTCAGCAGTAGACGACCAAATTGCCCCCTTTGTTCGCAGAAGCGACTCTCGCGGACGCCGGCGTTGTCCGCTCACGTATAGTGTGTCGTCTCCGCCGCCGTCTACATTGGGCCGTTTTCTTTCGTTCACCCTTCGTGGTATTTGAGAAGTGCTTTTTGAATGTAGTTTTCCTTAGGCTACACACTTTGAACGACAGTTATTAGTAAGAAAATTCAGTGCATATGTCAGCATGTCAGGCTGAAAGAGAAGCTTGCGGAATTCGGAGAAACACCCAGCGGACAACGAGCATGTCAGCGGTATGTATGGATTCACAAAACATATCTTTAGCGGCGTTTTAAAAATATTGTCACGCTCGTCCAGAATGCATTCGGAATGACGTAGCATAATTCATCACACATTTCTTCAAAGCTCTTGCCAACGTTTAACGATGTTCTGTTCTACCATGCCTGTTCCACATTGTTCATGATGGCTCTGTACAAAAAAAAAAAAAAAAAAAAACACGTCATATAGGTGCCCCTTGAAATCAGAAAAGTGCTTCGAAAACCTCCGCTTCCGTGTATTCTTATGGACGGTAAGCCTACTTTTCACCCCCTGTCTGCGGTGGCGTCGCGAGTGCCCCTTTGTTTGCAAACACAGGGTCAGTCTATAGACCAACACCGTGTTTACAAACAAAGGGGGCGCTCGCGGCGCAGCAGCCGACTGAGGGTGAAAGGTAGGGTGAAAAGTGAAAAGATCCAACTTCTCTTTTATTATATTATCTTAAATAAAATAAAGACTTGCTACTACTAGTACTTGTGTCCACTGCGTGTTCCTTGTTTCTGAGGGGCGCATTTGTGACGTCGCGCCCTCGGGCTCCCGACACCTTCAGGTGAGCTTTAGGCCAACACCGATCTGTGACGTGAGCATGATGTGGTAGCGCTTCTGTCACCAGGCTGGGCCAACTGGGGGTGAAAACTGGGGTAAGCAGCCATAGAAATACATGAAACTGGAAGATTTCAAAGCGACTGAGGGTGAAAGGTAGGGTGAAAAGTGAAAAGATCCAACTTCTCTTTTATTATATTATCTTAAATAAAATAAAGACTTGCTACTACTAGTACTTGTGTCCACTGCGTGTTCCTTGTTTCTGAGGGGCGCATTTGTGACGTCGCGCCCTCGGGCTCCCGACACCTTCAGGTGAGCTTTAGGCCAACACCGATCTGTGACGTGAGCATGATGTGGTAGCGCTTCTGTCACCAGGCTGGGCCAACTGGGGGTGAAAACTGGGGTAAGCAGCCATAGAAATACATGAAACTGGAAGATTTCAAAGCAGTTTTCTCATTTCACGGGGCACATATATGATGTCGTAATTCGGCGTAGAGTAACCGTGAACATCCTAAAACAGATCGTGAAAGTATGGAATCTCATAACCGAGGCGAAGTATTTTTAAAACACCGCAAAACGTATGGAGGTGCGAGTTGGAAGGGCGACCCATAGAAAAACATGTAAACACAGCTTGCTGCAACATTTTTCTCGTTTCGCAGAGCACTAGAAGTGGTGGCCGGTCGTTAAACGTTGACCAGCGCTTTGAAGAAGTGTGTTAAAAGTATGCTGTGTCATTGCGGAGGCAGTGTACTTTTAAAACTGAACAATCTTAGCTGTGAATCCGGACACCCCCAAAAGGCTCATGCAGCGAATCGCGCCATTTTGTTTGCAGTCTGCTATGCTGCCGCATGAGGTAAATTAGCTTAATAATACTGTCGTTCAATTGACACATCCTAGAGAGAATTATATTTCAAAAACAGTTGTGAAACGCCATAGGACAATATGAGCCAAACGAGAATCGCACATTGTAGCAGACGACGGCGCAGCTGGCGATAGCCACCGTGGCCGCCTCCAGCTCCGGAGAGTCTGCTAGCGACAGCGTCGGTTGTGCATTGCCATCTGCAACTGTGCGCGGTCAGTTTATCGTGCTGTGAACGGTCCCGCAAGTCGTCAGACTTGCAGTACTTGCAAGGGAATGAGTGTGCGCTGCAGCAATGTCGGACTACGTGAAAATCTTTTTTTAATCGGATAAACAGCGCTACAGTTAAAAGCTGTACATTTACGGCGTTGTGTACCCGGACCCGTTTTATACGCCTGAAACCCACCGTGAAGTCATCCGGACTGACGCGGGCGCTCTGCCACCATTGGGCATTGCAAACATTGTAGTGTACTTGTTTTTTTTTTTTTCTCCGAGTCGCTTCACTGCATTGGCCGTCCAAGCATACAATTCTCTGGAAACATACAATTATCTTGAGTCAGGTTGGTGCGCGCAAGGTCATTAACGGGCATATATGCTAGTTTACTATTTTTTCGGTTGTTTTCTTTTTCCCCGTGGTATCGCTATGGTTCTCACATGTCGTTCTGCGCTTTCTGTGCGGCTTTCTCGTCCTTCTTTTTTTCCCCGTACGGCGCAGACCAATGCCACGCATACATGGACGTCGGAATATAAAGGCTCTCAAAATGTTTGCTTACGACTTGCTCACCACATGCATGTATCGCGACGCAACTACGTATGCATTCAGTTTAATACTTAGCACCTGTTTAGTCACAAACGATATATTCAGAACGCAATAACGTCGTGCCAATTATTTTGCGTTTTATTCCTCCTAATTTACAGAATGAACAGTGTCTGGATGGCAGCATTACTCTTTACGCGGGTCATACTCGCCGCTAGCACTTGGACTGTTTCTGCTTTTTTTTTTACTTCCACAATGCATCATTATGTCCGAGCGTGGTAAGTACAAGACGTTCACCAAAAAAGAAAAAAGAAAGAAAGCCGCTTGGGCGACTCGCCTCCTAGACGTGGGAGTTCGTCTTGAAACACACCGCACATAATTATTGATAAATACGCTTTACAGAGATGTTAGACGCGAAATGTTGTTGCATACATATATTCACGGTCTTAAAGTAATGCACCAGCTCTTAAAAAAAAATTACTGTTCTCGTAGGCGCAAAGTCACCTTCTTTGCGAACCGTTA
Organism: Amblyomma maculatum; assembly: GCF_055883805.1. Classification (NCBI taxonomy): domain Eukaryota; kingdom Metazoa; phylum Arthropoda; class Arachnida; order Ixodida; family Ixodidae; genus Amblyomma; species Amblyomma maculatum. Next base: position 6,505,109 of record NC_139350.1, on the reverse strand, counting down.
TTTAGATATATTTTGTATGGGCCGCGCTACCGCATGCATTTCTAACTCAGATCCCTAGACAACGAGGCATTTTAAAAGTAGACTGCCTCCTCAATGATGCACAATACTTTTTAACACACTTCTTCAAAGCGCTGGCCAACGTTTAACGACCGGCTACACTTCTGGTGCTCTGCGAAACGAGAAAAATGTTGCGGTAAGGTGTGTTTGTATGTGTTTCTAAGGGGCGCCCTCCCAAATCGCACCCCCATTCGTTTCTAGGTGTTTTAAAAATACATCGCCTCGGTAATGAAATTTAATACTCTCATGATCTGTTCTATGATGTTCATTGTTGCTCTCTGCCGAATAACGACATCATAGGTGCCTCGTGAAATGAGAAAACTGCTTTGGAATCTTCGGGTTCCATGTATTCCTATAGCTGCTAACCCTAGTTTTCACCCCCAGTTGTGCAGCCTGTAGGGTGCCTCGATGCCAGCGCCGCCGTTCAGGGTGGTGCCATCCTTTGACGGGCACCACGCCGCTTCTTTCGCGCTGCGGCGCCATGTTGAATCACGACGGGCGATCGGTGCGGTCGCAGTTGCATGGTGCAAGCAGCTAAGCTTGCGTTGTTCGAGGCTGCGGATAACTCGCTGGTGGTTTTACTTATTTGAGATTGTTAGACCACGTGTCTTACGAGCTTGGCAGGTCAACAAAATGAGCATTACAAGAATTTGAGTCTGCCGATATGCACTGGGTGAGCCCGTAAAGGACTAGGTTGTTTTCATTTCCCCTGGAGCTGAAAGAGAAGATAGAAGTGGGACCGACGGAAAATAATTGAGTCATATACCGGCGATGTAAGTTTCAAGACAATTTTGACCTATATTTTGTTTTGAACATTGTTTTTCTATTCGCGTAGTGTCATAGCTAGAGTCGAATGAAGATGCTTTTTGGTAGCGATGTCTCGCGGATCTCAAGTCAAGGCTCCTAGCTTATTTCTTTAGATAAGTACGTATTGCACCGTTGTAATCGCAAGCGATGTAGCGAAATTTTGTTTGCGGGTATATATTTGCAACACGATAAATGCGCTGTTCATTCATTGCCGTGCTTTCTATTATGTTGCGGAGCAAAATGCCTAAACATGATGTGACATATGTAAACCTGCCGTCACACGCATTATATTACTGAAACTTTTTCTGGGTTTTCTGGATCGACATTTGTCGTAGACTGCGCATTGTTTATAAATATGCGAGGTTCGGTAATGTTCAGCAAAATTTTTATGAAAACGTTCTCTTTATTACTTTGGATAATATTTTTCAAAGTATTTCTTTGTATGAATTTAAATTAACCTTACTAATCACGCTTGGTGTTTTATCTTTCCTTAGTAGCACTTTGATGAGGACGAGTTTGGAGAGAAATTGATAGGATGGACGCCGTCTGTTAAATTTCAGAGCTCTGACCATGCTCTTTTACTGTAGATGTTAGTGGAGAGTATAATTTCCTCAATTTCCAGTGATTCAAAACAACAGCACTTGTTTTTAATTATTTATTCAGCAGGAGTAAACTCTCTGCGAGACGGCCTGCCTAATGTAAGGAAGACAGCAGCTCCTCCTCAACTGTTGGTGCAGAGGCCGGCTAAGCGAATTTGAGGATTGTGACGACCATTATGGCAGCTTGGTGTAGAGTACTTTGTTTTAACTGTTATACCACACTCTACACATCAAATTTACCAGTCTTTCTTGCTCGCTAGTTCGTGGTTGATGTCTTTCCTTTTTTTTTTTCATTTTCATTATTGCTGCGAATGCTTTCACACTGCGCACATAAAAATGTTTGCTCTAAATTTGTTACATAATTCGTGATTTGAATCTCTTTTCACGCTTTGCTTTCATATCTTTTCTACAAGAGTTACAATCGACTATACATACGCAATATATATGTCCTTCCGACTCGGTAATTTATATTACAGTTTGCATTTTTTCCATGTTCGACTGCACTCAACAGTAGAAAAATTATTTGCATTCTAAGCGAAAAAAAAAAAAAAACAGCGGAAGCGATGCGTTCATAAGAGTACAGGGGCGGCGCTGGAAACACAAAATAAAATTTCATGGAAAAAAAAATTCAGTGGTGTTTCCAGCGTCAACCGGTGTACTTGTTTTCATTATGAACATGTCGTTTCGGCTGTTCTTTTTTCACACACCGGGCATCAACTGGATCAACAAGCTACGCCTTTTCAAATTCGCGTCGTATTCGGCTTTGTTGTCTTTACTGTCTGCTAGGGGTGAGGTTGATGAGTTAAGTTACATACTTGTCTGCATCAGCAATAAACATCAACTTTTAGGCGTCTAGCATTTATTTTTACAGCAGCCTGACTGTTCGGTACCCAATCAGAAAATGTAGTTCAGGCACAGCCAAAATAATGCAGCTTTTTCAATCAAACCCTTTATGGTTGCTTTGTTTTTGCAATGAATGATTTTTTAAAGTCGATTACTCTCAATTTCGGATTTAAAATTTTAAGAAAACAGCATCTATAGTTTATGATGACCTCAAATTAATCATTTGTGTAGGTTCACATTCATAGTTTTATAATCACTAGAGATCGCCATGAATAAAATAAAGCAGAGGAATAGCAGTCGAGCAACCGCTGCATATGTCCATGGTGCAAGCGAACTCGACATGCGAGCAAGTTCACGGACTTCCGGCGAATGGGCGCCCAGGAGGAAAACGAAACGAGTGAAAACCTTACTTAATCATGTATGCTATCAACAATTAGAGAAGTCGGTTTTCGAGGGAGCCGAAAAAAAAAGAAAAAAAAAACCGCTGTCGCAACGTTCGTATACTGAAGTTCACGCATCATTAGTATATACCAGCGTCTGCCTGTAAACAGATGTAATTGCTCCTTGTAAGCAATATACGGCCAAACAACTCGCATTTTCACTTCGAATGATTAGAAAAAGACCGACATCAGTTTCTGCGAGCTCATAAAAGAGAAACAGCCCGCGCAAAGAAAGCAAATTCAACCGCAGGGCGCGAGCGGCTGTCAACAAAACTACGGATTAAAAAAAAAGGGCCATGTGGAAAACGATAAGATGATTTCTTCAACCATCACAGGGCAGCAGAACATGCTGGCGAAAGAATCTGTTAAATATTAACAGGTTTTCCAATCCCACAACCGCACAAGCTCGGCCACTTGAGGCCGTAAAATTAACTCGTACAATTACGTATTCGACAATCCGATGTGTAAAATGGCTATTGAGAGTGAAATTCTACACAGTGCGATACTTATGGAAAAGACAATTCAACTCAAAGCCCCCTGAAGCGCTGAAATCAAAAACGGCGCCGTTACGCGTGCTAGCGCAGCGGATCCCGTGTGCTTCAATATGGCGGCGTCGGCGAGGTTGTCTCCACCGTGGACGGCGGCGCTGACATCGAGGCACCCTAGCAGCCTGGTGACAGAAGCGCCACCGCATCATGCTCACGTCACAGATCCGTGTTGGTCTATAGCTCATTCGATGGTGTCGGAAGCACGAGGGCGCAGTGGACACAAGTACTAGTAGTAGCAAGTAGTTATTTTATTTATGATAATAATAAAACGGAAGTCAGATCTTTGCCTGCTACTCGAAGCAACAAGTCCAACAACACGTTCTCCTTCGTCAGCGAAGAAAGGTATGCCGGCAGACGAGGTTCTACGGAATACTGGCACGACTGTTTTTGTGCGAGGAAGGAAGCGCGTCATGGTTCAGTCATACCTTTTTGACAAAGCCCTATAGAAATCGCATTATGAACAAACCGCACGTAGTCACAGTCAGGATAATGGTTCCTGTAGAGTGTTCCCTTTGGTCGGCTTGAATTTATCTCTCTTCTCAGCAGCGTCCCATTGCGCCGTGAGCATTTGACACTGCAAGAAATGATGGAAGACGACCTCGTCGCGGCCACAGCTGCTCGTGCATCTGAACACATGCAGAGCAGTGTTGCATCGGGCGCACAACACTAAAGACGAGGAACAGCGCTCGCCGAAAGCTCCCTCGGGTGCCTCTGAATGACTCCGGCTCCTCAAAGTGACGTCACAACTGACGGAAAAGCGAATTTTCTCTCTCTGCTTTCCTCCTCTGTCGCAGTTGCGCGGGGCGCGGGTGGTTTAATTGCGCACTTTCTGTCGGCGATTGCGCGCGTTTTTTTATGCGTAATCGAAAAAATAACTTCACAGGCGTGATCAGTAAATAACCTACTTCAAAAATGTATACTATTAGTTCATCTGAAAACCGCCGCACTGTCCCTTTAAGCTGCCGTTGATCACTTGCTCGCCGTCTTGCGAACTGCGCCAAAGGCACGTGAAGCGAAACCGATGATAAGGCTTTTTTTTTTTCTTTTAAGGTAATGCTCTCTGCGCAAACATAACAAAGTACAACGCAGCAGGCATGTACTTTTTTTTTTATTGGTAGTCTTAGACGTATTGAGAAGTAGATGGCGTTTTTTTTTTTTTATTTGCACCTCGCAGTCAGCGTGGTCACGTGTGTGGAAGTAGCAAAGCCTACTAATTACCAGTACACCATGACCCATTTTACTACTCTGCTTTTTCCATTTCTAGGCAGTGCCATTTCGAAGCATGGCTGCTTGAAGGTCGGCTTCTTGCAAAGACCGAGGGGTCCTGCTCGTTTCTCAGCGTGCCACCCTCGTGTTCGATCAGTGGTCGCGCTGCAAGTGGCGGCCGTTAGCAACAGGCGCTCTTGGCAGGTGAGAGCAGGGCAGCCGCATAGTGTTGCTATTCTCGACCTGTTGCCCCGACACCGAGTCAATACTGTCGCGCTCTGTGTCATCTTTGTTTTCTTGCCGCCCGGAGGTGCGGGCGTGCGCCCTGCCGTGAGCGAGATCTGGTCGATAAGTTCGCCCGCAGCGGGAGGCGCCAAAGTGCAAAAACGCTCTAACTTTCACGTCATCAAATTTCAGTTTGCACGCTTAAGCGTTTAAGGCGAGCCTTTGTTGGTGCGATTTGGGAGTTTCTTTCTCTCTCAAACCGCTCGATCGTCTGACTGAAAGTGTTCACCTGCACGGTCTCGCATTCTCTGACACACCGAGAAACAAGCTGTTGAAGAGTAACGCTTGCACGATTTTGTACGCGAAATCATGCGCGTTACATTCCCTCGTCTCTTGCATGTGACGTATGAGACCTCGGGTATTAAAGTTGTGAGATATTTGTCATTCGGAGTGTTTATTCATAATAACGCAATATTTTAATTGGCGTCTAAACGGATATAACCTCCTGCTACGTTGCTTTAATGAGCTGTGCGGGAACAAAGCCAAAGCATGAAAAGAATTGCGTATAGGGCGTGCTAAACAGGGGAAAAGCTAAAGAGGGTGTTTGTTGACTAGAGGACGAAAACCTTTGGTGCCATAAAATCGCAAACATGAACAAAAACTTAATATAGACATATTATATGCGCCCCGCATTTGACGCACAAGCGATTAAATTGTAGTAACGTATTTAGCTGACGCACGTGATGACTGATAGTAGTTGCGTACGCAGGTCAGCTTCTTCAATTGTACTCTTCAAACGAGCCGTTCTCTCAATTAGGATAGTAAGCGCGTTGCAACAAATCTACAATGTTTTTATTGAAGCACTTTACGTGACAAGGTATTTAATATCATTTTGTGGGAGCACATTGGCAGAAAAAATAGCTCAGTATTTTCTTTATGAGAGTGCTTGGCAGCCATCCGGTGGTAATGCTGCACCGTCATCATGACTTCACCACCATTTTGGGTCTACCTTCAGCCTCTCGCGGCACTTTGAATGCAATATGCCTAACAGACCGGGAATAGGTAATAAATGTCATAGAAGCCACGTAACGGAAGCGGAAACTTAAAATGGCGTCTATCGCACCCCGGAATAAGCTCCGCTTGATTTGCGTGGCCCACGTACGCCTCGCAATTGCTTGTTCGCATCTGAAATCCGTAACGCGTATGCTCTGGTCCGTATCTGCTACGCTAAATACTGGCTGGTGTCATTTATTTTTTCCACATACTGTCTGTTGGCAGCCCCACATACGTCTTTCGGTCGCTGCACTATACACCGGATTTCTCAGAAAAATGTAGCAGCCAGTCAGTTTCTTTTTTTTTTAATTTTTGTTTTATGTTTTTTTTATTTATTTTTTTACAGTGATCTCACCCTGTGGAACCAACGGAAGGTTGCTGACAGTTATGTCCCTGTCGCACGGGCACTTGTAAGGCCTTGGGAATTAAGGGTCTTTGCTCCAGGGCAGCTATATGGCAAAGCCTCGAGACCTTTTCGAAAAAGGCTCGTGGTTGAAAAGGCGGTCGTCAGCGGTCTTCAAGCTGCGAAAGAGAGCAGCCCAAACATGAGCGCTAGCGAGCGAGCTCAAAAATAGCGAAACATTGATGCAAATATAATTTTAAATATTAGATTTAACCCTAATTCTATTCAGGGGTTAATTTTACATTATAATCAACTTTAACAATTATAATTGTAAGAAACGACTTGGAATGTTTTCGGCAACCGCATTGGCATACACATGCATTGGATTGCTCCTTGTGAATACTTGTGCAGGGTTGTTTCTTTGTAGCCATTTTGCTGTGCGCGCCTTTTTCATTTGGCTGTGTTTGCTCGCTGATGCACTATTTTTTCAAATTGCCACCCTTAAGTTGAACTATTTCATTTATATAACGAGAGTTCGCCGGTCGGCACTCACGGAGGTTACCTGAATCGTCATCCATGCGCCACTGCTCCTTTTTGCTCTTTTAGGGCAGTAAATGTTCAGTAAAGACCTTGAAAAGGGGCAATGTGAACGGGGGCTTAGCATGCGTTGTTAACTCGATAGCGATAAAGGCCTCCAGATAATAAGGCCTCCGTTGACGTTGGCGCCGCTAACGGAAAACCTCTCACAGGTGGTAGTTGGCCGGGTTGTGTGGTGTCACGTGACCACATGGAAGCCGAGTTGGAAAGCACTGTCAAATCGGGTTTTTACTTTAGTACGGGAGGCTGCGATGGAAGTTGAACGTTATGTAACAGTTCGATCCCGAGTAAGACACTCAAATACCACGCAAGCACGCTCTTACGGCTTCGTTGAAACGGGGTTTTATATTTTTGTCGGGTGGTCGTTCACGTATTGTGGCACCGCACGACTATATGCTAATGAGTACACGTGTGATAAAAGAGGCGCAATTTCAGGGATCAAGAGAGCAGCAAAGGAACGAACCCTGTCGCGTCATACTATTCAAGGCTGAGTTTAGGTACCTTCCATTTTTTATTTTCCTGCGTCGTCCAAATTTCAATAAATTGTCATTACTGATTACCTTATTTTTCTGCAATAAATTATTTTGAAAAAAAAAAACTCATTGAAATGTTGACACTATGCCTTCGTTTAAGTAAAATATTTCTTTCGTTTCCCGTAAAACGTAGTCCGATAAGTAGAAATATTTCATGTGACGTCGGCTCCTCATCAGCATCCCTGCAGGACGCGTCTTAGGGAACAAAATCCGCTCTCCCCTCGAGTGGTCTGTCCGATGACATTTTGCGTGTGCGTTGGTACGAGTTTCAGCCAACAGCTGGTAGGGTGATCATTTTCGTCGAAAACCTGTTAAACAAATCTCCGGAAACGATATCTTAAACAGTGCGGTAACGGAAACGCTAAAAGAGCAAGGCAATAATTCTTTCTTCCTCTCTCTCTCTCCCCTCCCTAGCTTTTCTTCTTCGTAAGCAAAAGCACCGCCAGTGATGATGGCGCTACCAGACAAAGACAAGTTCCCTTGTCGAAACAGTGACTCGACCTGCGAACTGAGGCCCCCCTTGTAGAGTGCTCTTTCATACCGATGTAGCCATCTTCCTTCTCCCGTTCTACCCTTGACGGCAATATGAATACGTGAGTTCGGACGTGCTTCGGTCTGCACTTTGGCGGGAAAGGAAAACGCCTACCTTTCAACGAGGATGACGAGCCTCCGTTTGTTCCAGTGCACGGTGCGGTCATGCTTGTTAGCTTTACCTGAGACGCTGTGCCATTGCCCTATTACAAATTTTGACACTAGCTCCACCCTCAATAGTACCAAGCGAGTGTTCGTTATAACCACGGCCCTAATAGATGGGCCACACTGTAGTACTCCCGGTATAGTTAGGATTGTTGTCCATGAACCGCACTCTCAAGGCACGAGGCCGGGCGGTAGCATTCTAACGTTAATTAAAGCTGCCTTCGCTAAAGCGCGGGTAATGGCATCTATCACAATGGTGAAGCCTGCCCCAGTCACCTTCTTGCGCAGCACTGCGACAGTGGTAACGTAGCAGGCGTTCCACTTGGCAGCTCCGTTGATGCGGCCATAAGCGGAGCAAGCGCACGTGCGAGGCGCAGTACACCTGTCGCTAACTATAACTACGAGACACTCGCCAATTTTTATTTTATTCAGGTAGGCCGCGCGAATTCTTTCTGTGGTTTAACGCGTTTTCCACCGCGTTCGCGCGAAACTTCGCATCGGCGTCTCAGCAGCATAATTTGAGCATGGGCCCCGTGATGGTCCTGACACATGCTGACTGAACTTGATTATCATTTCCCCTTTTCTTCAGGAGGCGCTTGATACATTGGACTGCCCGGTTCGTGTTCTCCACCAGACGTTCGGGCATCATTGTCACGTTGCCAGTAACAACGACGAGGCGTCCACACTGTAAAGGACGCGCAACACGCTTTGGATTTTACGTACTGCGTAGGCCAGAGATGTTAGTTTTCTCCCTAATGCATTTTATTTGGAAAGTAGGCTTGGTATTCAACAGAGACCTTTAGAAACACGCAACATATATTGCAGGAAATACATGAATTGATATAAAATCCACAAAACCCTTTAAACATGAGACATGACACATATTTGTTAGCTAAGAATATGCCTCCCAGAAACCTATATATATATATATATATATATATATATATATATATATATATATATATATATATATATATATATATATATATATATACACACCAAAATGAAATCTTGGCCACGGTCAATAGTAGTGAAAAATGAAGACCAACGTGTGAAACAATTTGACGTTTCGGCTGTGGAACAGCCTTCGTCAGAATGCTGTTCAGAATATATATATATATATATATTACGGAAAGAGCGTCTCATAGCATGAGCTGTTTTGGGACGTTAAACCCCCCAAATCAACCAAGCACATATTAAGACAAGAAAAAGACAGTCTCGAGGACAAGAAAAACATGCGAGATTTCTTTTTATTTTTATTTTACTATCGACCCTAATTAGTAGTGTGATAAATTTAAGAAACAAATTATTATATCGAAATAGAAGGAAAATGACACGCCGATCTCTAAAAACGCGTCCGGTGCCCTTAACATTTTATATAACCAGTAGAAGTTTCAATGGACCAATTTACTTAAGAAAGTAGAAAGTTACGACCAACACGAAAGATCGTTTTCAGTGTTTATTTTGCCGACAGCTTCGGGAATGTTATTCCCTTTGTAAAGGCAGCTTTACAAATAACCATTGAAAACTAACAGTCGCGTTGTGATGTATGTATGTATGTATGTATGTATGTATGTATGTATGTATGTATGTATGTATGTATGTATGTATGTATCTATGTATCTATGTATGTATGTATGTATGTATGTATGTATGTATGTATGTATGTATGTATGTATGTATGTATGTATGTATGTATGTATGTATGTATGTATGTATGTGTATGTGTGTATGTATGTGTGTGTGCATGTATGTATGTATGTGTATGTATGTATGTGTATGTATGTATGTATGTATGTATGTATGTATGTATGTGTATGTATGTATGTGTGTATGTATGTATGTATGTCTGTATGTATGTGTGTATGTATGTATGTATGTATGTATGTGTGTGTGTGTCTGTATGTATGTATGTATGTATGTATGTATGTGTGTGTGTGTCTGTATGTATGTATGTATGTATGTATGTATGTATGTATGTATGTATGTATGTATGTATGTATGTATGTATGTATGTATGTATGTATGTATGTATGTATGTATGTATGTATGTATGTATGTATGTATGTATGTGCGTGCGTGCGTGCGTGCGTGCGTGCGTGTGTGTGTGTGTGTGTGTGTGTGTGTGTGTGTGTGTGTGTGTGTGTGTGTGTGTGTGTGTGTGTGTGTGTGTGTGTGTGTGTGTGTGTGTGTGTGTGTGTGTGTGTGTGTGTGTGTGTGTGTGTGTGTGTGTGTGTGTGTGTGTGTGTGTGTGTGTGTGTGTGTGTGTGTGTGTGTGTGTGTGTGTGTGTGTGTGTGTGTGTGTGTGTACCGCGTGCCTCAGACTGGCCACGCCGATACAATTTTCTGCGAATCTCTAATAAATAACTAACACCGATACTTACTCTAACTCCCGCAGTAGGATGGTCAGTCCCAAAGGGGAATCGGACTCCGTGAACTAGACGATGCCATATCAGTTTTTGAAAAAGAAGGTATTTTAAAGTCTTGCAGAGCAAGGAAATACGACACTTTTTTTCCGGTTTCTTAACCCGCGGCAGCCAGTCGACGCACGCGGCGGTGCAAGTTGCAGCGAGCGCAGCGACCTTGCTGCAACCATCGCCAAGCCGTCGGCCTACCCCTGCGACGGGGCCATCCAGTCACACCCGAAGCTAATTCGTTCGCTTAAACCACGGTTGACAGCAGCACACTCGTCACAAGCTATTGCGCTAGTCACGCCATTTTCTTTTTGTATTTTGCGTACCCGGAAAAATATACCCGCGAGGTTTTCTTTATCACAAAGAAAGTAATGGAGGCTTCTGAAGGTGCTCTCCAACTTTGCAAATCACAGTTATTGTCTCAAATTAATATTTAGTAATATAGAGAAATTTATTTCATTAAGAAATTAATTCCAAAACAAAAACTCGAAATGGTGCGCAACACGGCTGATAGATGTATGCAAACTGGTTTCCCAAGACTACATTGAATCTCTTTTTAGCCCTTGGCTAAACTTAGCTGCGACACCAGACAGATAGACCAGGCGTTTTTTTTTTTTTCCGAAGGTCCAAAATTTAAAAAAAAAGACATTACTTTATGCTAATTTTTTCCCTGAGGCTATATTGGGAGCTACGGCAAACACCAGATAGGACGTAGAAGGTTTCAATTAGTTCACTAATTATTTGAATAAAATAATTAGCTTCTCAATTTTTTTATTTAAGGGGTATGTTGTATTTGCACAATTGGAGCTCGACCTCGAAATAGTATAGCCGCAAAAAAAAAAAAAAAGGTTTTGTTGAAAAAACAATAGCCGCGGCCATTAAGATGTCAGAAAATGTGACCCTGGACCAAATAATACAGAGCCAGTGGCACTTCCGGCGTAGATCGCTCGGTCAGTGCGGACTACAAGCGCAATGACTACGTGCATTGGGTACCGACGCGGCTGCTATCCCCGAGGCCGCGGTCGAAATGAAATCGACAACGAAGCGCCCGTCTGGCTCTTTGGTGATGCTGGCAGAGTGAGGAAATCTCCGGGCAGAGCGATCAACGTTGCAGGCGCTGTGCTGGTGTGGAAAACTGCCTATCAGGGTGACATTTGAGGGCCTCATACGCGCACTAGAACTTTTTTAAATAAAATTGTTTCTCACAGCTATACTATTTGGAGGACCAGCTACAATTCTACGAATACAACATACCCCCTCAAAATGAAAATTTAGAGTTAATTACCGTATTTATTTAATTAATGAACTAATTGAAGCAGTTGAGCTCTTACCTGGTGTCGGCACGAGCCCCCTGATAGCCACAGGGCTAAAACAAATCTAAAGTCAATTATCTTTGTCTTAAGAATTTGGACAAGAAAATAAACACCCGATATGTATTCAGATAAGAAAAGCAGTTCGACTTCCCATGACCATTTTTTGTTTCCGAATAAATTTTTATACATAGTGGACAAATGTCTCGACACAAATGAATAAAACTCAGCTTTGCCGGATTTGGCATAGCTTTCATGAAAAAAAAAAAAGAACATCGTGTACAACAAGAGGCGGATAACGCCATTTTCCATTTTAAAAAAATGCAGGTTTGGAGACCTGCTGCTTGCACACTAACGTTTTGTCACTTGTTATTTTGTACTCTATAAACCTATGCAGACCTTTTCTCTTCAGTTGATTGAACAAAAACTCGCAAATATTGCTCTAGGAGGGACAAGCTGCAAAACTGTGCATTTTCAGTCTTACATTCTTGTATTGTGTGTTACGTTGTAGTCACTAAAACTTCGTCTATTTATTATGCTGGTTATGATCTTAATTTCAGGTAGAATTTAGAGCTCTAGACCACTAGAAGTGTTCTCCAGTACGCATCAAAATCGCCCAAGATTCGAAAATAGCAAAAAAGAGGCAATTTTCATTATGATTTAAAGAAAGGCATCACCTACGGTTTTTATGAAACTCTCTTTAGCAATTCTTAGAACCTCAGAATTATTACGGACGGAAAAAAGTGTTGCAATACATTGATTATATTATAAGATAATTAAAACTGAGCGCTTATCCAGAAAATTGTCAATATTCAGCCCTACACTTGGCAGGACGCAATAAAGTGTTGCCACTGGAACTTTTTATCTATTTTATCCAGTCCTTTTTATTTCTTCACTCTGGGAAAATTTGCAGCTCCAATTTTGTCTGTTCTTTCTTCATATTATTTTGAAATCGGACAAAATTCAAGAATACCGAAAGTAAACAGCTTTAATTCCAAGAAAATAAATATCGTATGTCCAATTTTTATCGAAGTGTACCGAAACCAATCCTAAGCATTTTATAAATATCAAGCTCAAAAAGGAATTGCATTATGAAAAATAACATATAACAATAATTATAAAACTGCAACGTAGGGTTTCATTCTATGGCAGTGCTAAGGACTTCCTCTTATGGAGTAGGTTTAAAATAATCGATTTAATATTTGCCTAATTAGCTAAATTCCATTTTATGCGATATCCAAAACCTTCTCAATGCTTATAAAGTCGTTTTCTGCTTGTTGGCAGGGTTGACGATAGCTTAAAATGGAATAAATTCGCTATGTCTTGAAATTTCATGGCATAACGAAAGTGACGGTTGAACTGTTTCTTTATCCTGTAATTTTTTTTTTTTTTTATATAGAGAAACAGGAACCGAGCAAAGTGTGCCTGAGAACAAACTGGAGGTAATGGCCTCCTGGTAAAATCAATAGAAAATGGGCATAATGCGGAGGCAAAATATCCGATGATCGTTAACGGGCAAATGAAGATATATTAGAACTCAAAAAGAGCGTAAAAGCTGCAGTTAAAGCATGTCAAGTCGTTTTGAACTGGCGTTGAAACGATTGACGTAATCACCAAATAACGATATTTCGGCATTCAGGTTTTTTTTTCGCAGCGCATAGTGATGAATAGGGAGCCTGGCGATGACGTCATTTATAGCGGCTGCAACGCTTTCCCCGAGAAAGAAAAGCAGCGCCAGCGAAGGTGTCATTTGGCGACATCAGACGACACACAGAGGGGTGTGAGCGAAGCATGATGAATCCGAAATATTCTCAAGAATGAAGATTTTCTAAGAATTACTTTGATGCTGTGAGGACAAAGCAGAAAGAATGATGATGGCTGGCGCTGCCATACTTCAGTGAAACAATTGCTGTGCATCAAGATACTTGCTTTATTTGAATACTGCAAGTAATGATTTTTTTTAATGTAGGCCTGTTCATCAACACATGTAACACTGCTTGAACCTGTGTCTTGAAGGCAAGCATCTCAGGTGATCGTGCACGCAGTGTTTTCAGATGCAGAAAAGTGGCACCAATAGCAAAGAGAATAAAAACGAATAAACCTAAGGAGAATGCAAGTAATGGAAATGTTATTCTATCTATTCGATTCCTTCAAGGCCTGGAAGAATTTTAGAAGAGAATTGAAGGATGAGACAAAATTGGCAACCGGTACTTCAAATTCAGGGCAGTCAGACTGCAGCGATGGAGGCAGGAACATGATGGGAAAATCTCAAGCAAGCACAAGGATATAAAAAGAAAAAAAAACAAGAGATTCAAGGCTGATGTGATTCATAGCACAACATTTGGGAGGCAGTAATGAAGGCAGGGATAGTAACCTAGCAAAGGTGCTACTGGGACAGGAGTCTTTGCAGGTAGACAAGTCCAGTGTCACACTCTCATTACTCACGCAATTAACGATCAGTTAAGAAAGAAGTATATTGACAGGATAGAACTTAAACAATGGCAGCCAACCCTTCACCCCAGCTATCATGACGTGAAAGACACCGCCAATCTGTGCAGCGGCTAGACTTCGAAAGCATCGTGGTGCTCTGTGAAATGCCCCGTCTCGCGCAGCCCAACCACTTCAGCTAGAAGGGGGAGGCAGCAGACCACCAATGCTGTGTTTTGCAACAATGGCACGAATCTATGATTTCTCTATGAGAGCGAAGCGTTTGCAATGAGACGACAGATAGTGCTCTCGCGTGCCTTTGCGCGGTTGTAAATTTGTGTCTTGATTGCTAATCTTCTGAATAGTTGCGCAGCTTAAAAGTAGCCTTATGACGTCGTTTCAGTGCTTCCTGTAATTACAATAAAGTGTCTCAGCTTACTTCACCACCCACAGTAATTGTTTGCCAAACTGCGGTGAGCTAACAGCCGCCTACACTCCATGTCAAATTCGCCACGTTGTTATGCGCTCGCCTCAACGTGGTCGACAACGTGCCGTACAACATATGCCTTTACGGCAATGGCAGCATATCCTTTACGTCATGAAAAGTCATTTTGAAATTACCGCATGATGTGTATGCACGACGTATTTCCCGCTGCACAACGTCAGCCAATCAAATTAAAGGAAACGCCCCTCGACAGCATGCAGTACATTTCGCCCCATTCGGAATACCAGCACAAGTGCTTTCCTTTCTACCATCTATAACCCCCCCCCCCCCACACACACACACACACACACACACGATTACGTATTTTTACCGTACAGGCAGCATGAATAGCTCTGCTAAAAGTCTGTCCGCAAGGTCACGTCGTTTTGACGTCCCTGCAAAAAGCCATTTCGACAGCTTAAAGATTCGCGCCAAAATTTGAAACACGTGAGTATTCTGAGAACCAATCAGAAAAACAATATATTGCTGCATAGGTGGCCAAGTCACGTGTGCTCACTCAGGCTCGCTCGGAAAAGTTTGGTCCATCTGCGGGCTCACTCTCACTCAGACTCACAAGGCCCGGACTCTCTCACATTCATGAACTCAAACTCGCGCAAGCTTGGGACTCACTCGAGCTCACTCAGACTCATGAACTAAAACTCACGCACGATGGCGACTCACTCGGGCTCACTCAGACTTACAACTAATCTGGGCTCACTCCCTCAATTCAACTAACGACGCATTTGAACTCACTCATCTCGACTCATTCATTTTTGAGTCGCGACTCATCTGCCCTCACACACTTCGACTCACGACTCATCTTTTAATCGACATAGTCAAAATAATTGCGTAACAAAAAACAAGGAAATTACTCTACATCATTAGCTCACCAAGAAGCTTATTCAGTATTAGAATTACACAGGCAATTCAAGTCCGCTAGGATCTCATTAGCGAATATTGCCCATTACTCACTCGATCACTTCAGACCTTGATTCTTTAACCTCTAAGCAAGAATTCATTTGATTTCATAGGAACTTTCTAGGTCGGACACAGCACGACTCAGGTCATAATCTGAATGCGAGTCCGTACTCACTCACGACTCAGATCATGATCTAAATGTGAGTCCGGACTAACGACTCAGATCACGATCTGAGTGTTAGTCCAGACTCACTCAGGACTCAGATCATGATCAGAATGTGAGTCCGGACTCACTCAAACTCAGACCACAATTTGAGTGTGAATCCGGACTTACGATTCAGATCATGATCTGAATGCGAATCCGAACTCACGGCTCAGATCACGATCTGAGTGTGTTTTAAAGGAACCAAGATGCGCTATAAAAAGACAGCCACAGGAAAAAACCAAGGGGACAGACAGAGCGCAAACTATCAACGCAAACTATCAACTATCAAACTATCTTGGTTCCTTTAAAGCAATGCACCAACTCGCCCAACAAGAAGTTCTTCTAAACTATCTGAGTGTGAACCAGGACTCAATCACAACTCAAATCTTGATCTGAGTGTGAGTCCGGGCTCACTCATGACTCAGATCATGATCTGAGTGTGAGTCCGGACTCACTAACGACTCAGATCATGATCTGAATGTGAGTCCGGACTCACTCACGACTCAGATCATGATCTGAGTGTGAGCCTGAGTGAGCCCGTGTGCGTCGACTCATTAGTGAGTCCGCCGACCTATGTATTGCTGAACTCCGCCCATGTGCGTCAAGAATAGGGCCCAGCACAGGGATGGGTAAACTGCAGAGACAAGAGATGCGGCACCATCGAGTGCCTAAATTATTGATCTAGTAAACTGTTGCTGGCCAGAAAGAGTCTCTTGAGTGTCCAATATCGATTTAGGATTTCAGTGAAGCAGTGCCTTTTCTAACGCAGAGATGGGGGGGGGGGGGGGGGGGGAGAGAGAGAGAGCTTCAAAAATTTCTTTTCAACACTGCGCTGTCTTTCCATTTGACTTGCCCATTTTTAGGCTTACCTAATGCATGAATTGGCTTGATAGCAATTTAGTGAAGGTACACTGTAGCTGCGCACCAAACAGTGAGCGTTGATTCCAGTTTTGCTATTGCATTTTGCTTCTCAAACAAAAGAACTCGCGCTTTTCTTGGCATGGCCATGCCACTCATAAGAGAACGAAATAAAGTGACACGATGTACACTTTTGTCCTAGTTTCTAAAGTGCAACTGTTTTTTTTCTAACTTGCCTTTGAGATATTCGGAAATTTCCCAGAGTGAAGCCAAGCTAATGTTCGTATCTCCGCTACATTCCAGAAGCACGTACAAAACGAAAATTCAAGCGGAAGATCTTGGTTTGGCTTGGCTTGGGGGGTTTAACGTCTCAAAACGACTACGGCTATGAGAGACACTGTAGTGGAGGGCTCCAGAAATTTCGACCACGTGGGGTGCGCACTGACATCGCACAGCGCACGGGCGCCTTGCTTTTTGCCTCCATAGAAAAGAGACCGCCGCGGCCGGGGTTCGATCCCACATGAATAGAAGTGGAGCGCCCTAACTACTGCGTCACCACGGCGGGCCGAAGGAGCATGCTTTAAAGTTTCCAACAAAACGCTTCGAGTGTGTGTATATGCGCTAATTACGCAAGCGCGTCGCTCGCACGATACCACAGCTCGTACATGGTTCGGCACTACTCACGCAAAGCTTATGCAATGCTCGATTTTTGAACATGGAATGAAATGACAGACTTAATCGGATGGATATACAATCAGAGAGTTGACTTCCGAACCGCGTATCTCTTTCACTCGGGCTTCTCAGTCGTCTGCTCCAGATAATGCACGTCATGGATTCGAACTTCGCACTCCCGAAATACGGTTGGGTTACACTTGCAATCGAATCAGCGAATTTCGCCATAAAAATTGTCGTGCTTATTAGAACCTGGCCGCCCGAGTTGCCGAAGCCGCTGTAAGCAGAAATCGTGACTATTTTCGCTCGCTTACGCGGCAGCCTACACATGTCAAACTGGCAGATCTTACTGGAGCCGAACAGCAGGCGGTGCATTGATACGCGCCACAGATGCAACCCGATAGCTTTGCGAGCACGCAAGGCAGCGACCGGGAGTGAGAGTGCGAAAGGAGAGCAAATGAAATGCACACCCTCACTTTCTTTCGGATATGGCGTTCTCTGTCAGGAGAAAGAACCAAATGCAGCCATGCGTAAAAATTAAGGCACTCGGAGAACCTCATAACGGGTTTAGAAGTGGCAGATGCTTAAACAACCCAATGCATATTAATAGCTAGGGCGCGAAGCAGACCTCTGTATTAACCTCTGCATATTTGTTCACACGACCTATGGTTTAAAATGTAAAAACAAAAACTCACCTGTCTGATATAGGGTTTTCAACTGTGTATATTTATTTTACTTTGTGGGGCTCCGCAGCCCATTTGGGTGTTTTAAACCGCGCGCGCGTCTATTTGTATTGTGTTTGAACGGGCAGCGCGAGTGCGCATGAGCAAGCAGATAATCTTGGGGGGCGTGATGTTAGCGGCGACAGACGGTGTAGATAATCGCGTCGGAAGCGAGGCGCGGGGCTTTTTTGCCCCGGCGGAGTGGCCGGCGCGGGGCAACCGGCGAGCGTCATGGGCCAGCAGGGTGTGCACGGACGACTGAAAGAAGATCGCCGACACGAAGATGGAAGCAGTGCCTGCAGTAACAGCCTAGGCGTATTCCTGTGAGTTGCTGTACCACGAGGGGCAATCTTTCTTGTGTCGCCGTTAGCGCTTTGGCCCCATTGCTCGTTTTATTCGCTCTGCAGTGTGTGTTGTTTCGCCCTGACATTCTTCCCGCTTTCCGTGGGTTTTTTATTGTCGCGCGCATGAACAGCCTGTTCTCAGCGCAGTAGCGCCTTATGTTTCTCTGTTTTGCTTTTTTTTGTTTATCCGGAATAAACCGGCGTTTTCACTCGGGCAAGGCCATGGCTCGCGGACCCGTTTTTTGAAGGCGAGGCCTTCAACTTTCATTATTTTTGTATGCATTTGATACTCATCATGAAATTGTGCCTATTAAGTGTCTTCATTGTATTCATATTGTACCTACATATATTTCTTTTGCACATACTGCGCACAAATGTAACTATTGGTTTGTTTCCTTCCTGATCAAGGCAACTGTTGTGTGCCAGCCTGCCGCAATATTGTATTTTCGATGCTTACTGATCATGTAGCAGGGGGCTGAGGCCACGTCAGGCGACCGCGCCTTTAGCCTCAGCCTCCTTTTAGGCAAATGTCAAGGAAGGAAGGAAGGAAGGAAGGAAGGAAGGAAGGAAGGAAGGAAGGAAGGAAGGAAGGAAGGAAGGAAGGAAGGAAGGAAGGAAGGAAGGAAGGAAGGAAGGAAGGAAGGAAGGAAGGAAGGAAGGAAGGAAGGAAGGAAGGAAGGAAGGAAGGAAGGAAGGAAGGAAGGAAGGAAGGAAGGAAGGAAGGAAGGAAGGAAGGAAGGAAGGAAGGAAGGAAGGAAGGAAGGAAGGAAGGAAGGAAGGAAGGAAGGAAGGAAGGAAGGAAGGAAGGAAGGAAGGAAGGAAGGAAGGAAGGAAGGAAGGAAGGAAGGAAGGAAGGAAGGAAGGAAGGAAGGAAGGAAGGAAGGAAGGAAGGAAGGAAGGAAGGAAGGAAGGAAGGAAGGAAGGAAGGAAAGTTGCGATGTACTAAGGAGTATTTGGAAGCGAATAACAGTGACAGGACTTACTTTTGGAAACAATATTTTGTGTCTAAAGGTAGCTATGTACAGTCGAGGTCAGAAATAAATCAGTGAGCGGTTGGACGATTAGACTTGGTGCCAGCGATAAAACCACAAATGAGGCGATAGAAGGAGATGTGGGCTGGGCATCTTTCGAAGCACGGGAAGCTCAGAGCAAAATATTATATAAACGCGTGAGGACATTGGACCGTAACAGCTGGGTAGCTAAGTACTAAATACCTATATCGAAAAAGCCTCGACTCAAAATGGAGAGTAAGTAATGTGAAACTAACCAGTAAGTATGCAGGACACAAGGACGGAGAAAAAAAATAGCTATAGACGACAGGTTAAAGGCGCAGAAGGTGAAAATTGGATATATTCAATTGTAAAACGCAGCGTGTATAGCGTGTTGCACAATTAGAGGTGCGATGTAGAATGCTTTTCCCAGCTAAACCGCGGAATCCTCGCAGTTCAAATTTTGCACAGAAATGGTATTTTGTTGCTAGTATTTTTTAATACCAAACTTGTTTGGGGTACTTGCCTGATTCGATCAAAAGAAGTCAGATGTTCTCATCTTGTGCGGCGGCGACGACGCCAGACGAGCCGCTGCCCCGACGATGATACTGGTGGCGCCACCTCATGCTGCTTACAACAACTCAAACCTTCTGCCAGAAACGTTCGCCTCTTTTCCTGCTACAGAGTTGTTGTAGCAGCATGAGGTGGCGCCACTAGTACCATTGCTGGGGCAGCGGCTCGTCTGGCATCGTCGCCGCCGCGTAAGATGGGAACATTTGACTTCTTTTGATCGAATCAGGCAAGTACCCCAAACAAATTTCGTATTAAAAAATACAAGCGACAAAATGCCCTTTCTGTGCAAAATTTTAACTACGAGGATTCCACGGTTTAGCTGGGAGAAGCATTCTACATCGCGCCTCTAATTGTGCAACGCGCTGTAGTACTACATTGAAATTAGAAAGGGCAGATCAGTTAGGATACATCTTGTGACGACTCAGCTCAGGAGGCAGTGCTATTTGAAGCTAAATCAAAGGATGTCTTAGAACACGCAGCTGCAAAAAGAAATTTAACAAAGGAGATGACACAAGTAAGTGTGCAGAAAAAAAATTGAACTTCTTATAGCTGGATGTGACGGTATCGAAATGAATTTCGGTGCAAGCGCCGTCCCTCCTCCCTCTCCGTTATGCTTTCGAGATAACAATGGCCGTGTGGATGGTCCTGTGACGGAAGTTAGAAAAAAGAGATTGGAATGTTGGCTGCTCAAAAGCACAGATGTGACATAAGGTTAGGAGTGCAGGAGTGGGAAAAGGTAAAATTTTTAAGAAAGTGGCAAAACTATGTACTGCGTTACAACGCAATTAAAGAAATATATATGAGAAAAAGCCGAAGGTGGTGGCAACAACCACCTCCCCGTTTCAAAGAGGCCGCACCTGTCTTCCATTCAACCATTCATTCACCGCCGACAGATGGTGCTTTCAGAGCCTATACTGTCGGTCAGTTTTTTTGTAGCTCTGTACTATAACAATTCAGAGAAGGTAAGGAGGCGGGCCTTTGTAGCAGTGCCGTACTGAGAGAGGATTGTTCACTATTCTGTTCCGGGTTGTGGAGGTGTCAGACACTAATACTGAGGTAGCCCACACCATGGCACAAAGACAAATTCAAGTATTCCTCCTTTCCCTGTCTGGCCTCTACGGCTAGGCCACAGAAAGCTGTGTTGTGTATGAGCATAGTTCAGTAGCGTTGCCTCTCTGTGTCGATGAAGGTTTAAAATTCGACCTTCTTTGCTTTTTTTCTTTTTATTCGGATAAACAATAAGAAAATATTCTTTTGGATGTTTAGGATCAAATGCAAAGCATTTATTTAATCAAGTTTCATAACAGAAAGCATTGCTAGAACACTGCACCGCCTTCATTCTTAGACTCGAGCTTAGCATTAGCCCGATTCCGGCCCTTGATTCAAGGCCAGAGCGCGGCCCACGATTTTAAGTTTATATAGCTACGTTATCACTGCACTCAGCCCGTGCCCGCCAATCTCAACTTGAGGCTTGGGTCAACCCAGGCCCGTTCCAGAGGCAACTGAAGAGGTAAATTGCACTCTTAATGCATTTGCTTCTGATCAAGTAAATGGCCGACAAAGGCACTCAAATCGCAAAAACACTTGAAAACAATGACTAATTTCTCCCTCCACGCATGAGCGACTATGCGCAGCTTTACCCTTTTTCCCCACATGACGTCATGACTCAGCACCTCCAAAGTGACAAACGCGCACGATAGAAAGTTTCCACATAGCTCCCATGTGAATGGATGGATGGATGGAATATAGGAGCGTCCCCTTTGAAACCGGGTGGTAGCAGTAGCTATCATGCTCATTTTTCTCCCTATATCTCAATTATTGATTTAGAATGGTTAACTAAACCATCATTCAATTTATTAGATTTTGTTCCTACATTACTAACATTATGTCACTTCTCTGCTTTTAAGCCACCAATCTTCCAGTCGTTTTTTGCTAGTTTCCACCGCCGGTTTATTCACCCGGCCACTGTTATCTCTAAACCCCAGAGCTTCAGGAAGAGTGATTGCGCCTGCACCAACTTCCGGATGGATACTATTACATTCGAGTATAATATGGTCAATTGTTTCACTGGAGTTTCCACATACAGCACATGCGTCATCTCCATTGTTAAATTTCTTTTTGTAGCTGCGTGTTCTAAGGCACCCTGATATAACTTCAAAAAGTAGGGCACTGCCTCTTGAGTTATCAAAGAAATATTCCTTCCTGATCTGCATTTTCCACTTTCGGCATAATTCCACACTCTGTTTCTTTTCCAATTTTTACCTTCTGTGTTTTTCACCTGTTGCTTAATGCTCTTTATTTCTCCGTCCTTGTTACTAGCATACTTACTAGTTAGTTTCCTAGTTCTTTTCCTCCATTGTGAGTCAACGCTTTTTAGGTACAGGTATTTAAATACTCTACCTGCCCATCTGTTACTGTCCAATTTCCTCAGGCGTTCCTCATATAATATTTTACTCTGAGCTTCCGGTACTTCGAAAGATGCCCAGCCCATATCTCCCTGTACCGCCTCAGTTGTAGTTTTGCCGTGGGCATCTAGTGCTAATCGTCCAACGGATCTCTGATTTGTTTCTAATGTCGACTGTACCTCTGATTTTAGGCACAAAACCGCATTTCCGAAAGTAAGCCCGGGCACCATAATTCCTTTCCAAATACCCCTCAAAACCTCATACCTATTGTATCCCCACAATGCCTTATGCTTCATTATCCCGGCATTCCTTCGCCCTTTGGCCTTAAGTGACTGCTCATGCTTTCCAATGTATGCCAATCCTTCGTTTACCCATACCTCCAGATATTTATATTCTAGGTATTTCAAGACCGTATTTTAAGACCCCCCTGACGGCGTCCGCGAGAAGTGCAAACCTTTATCTACTCTAGGCCTAAGAGACCCCGCCTATTTCCTCCAAGCAATGGCTGAGTATACACGTCGACATCATCGATAGCAATTACTGATCACAGTTCCTCCAGGTAATGCCTGAGCATACTTATCATCGATAACAATTACTGACCCCAATTATTGATTATGAATTACAAATCTCAGTTACAGATGAATTGCAGTTACCAGTTACGGTTCACAATCAAGATTTACCTGTCACTGACCTGATTACAGCGGACGATATGCCAGGTCATTTCCTTACTTGCACACATACACACAATACGGTTCAGCAGTTAACCCCCATGAGACCGCGTCTTATAGGGCAAGATTATCTGATGCATAACTAGCATCCTGATGATTACATTACCGTCAGTACACATGTCCAACACCTGCTGCTACGGCGCACGTAACAACGCATTCAATAGGTCCCCTCCTAACACGATTCAACCAACAATCCTGCGAGGGCCTGGAATAGCGTGTCCTACTCTATGCAGAGAGCCTGGGTTCGACTCCAATACCCGCCTGATTAAATTCAGCCGAATATTTCACTGCTGCGAATCACACCAACCTTATCACCAATTTCGGCTTCATCTGATCGCTCCTGTATTTGTTGGCACCATTTTCAGGTTCGTCAGATTACCTTCGACCCCCGGACGACAGCTACAGCACAACCACGACAACGCCGGCTTTTCCGTCTGACACGAGCACCCTTGTCACACAGGCACACTTAACCACGGTTACGGTAACCGCGCTTCTTCACGCTACCGCATTAAAAGCGTTCCTTATACTATTTATGCGCAGCCTTATCGCTGTTCAGTTACCATAAAAAAAAAATCCAGTTCTGCGACGGATTAAACTACGCTGTCCAAAAGGACGAATATTGTGTGGTTGAATGAAAAGCGGTCAGGAAATGTTATGCGTTTGACATTGGCGAAAAAAAAAAGGTTAAATTCGTCGTTTCTTGCAGTTTAACCTTCTCGATGCTCTTAATACACCGCTTGCTACTCCTCTCTCGGTACAATTTTCGCCTAGCGTTTTTCAGTAGGCCTAAATGCTCATTCACAGCAGCATGAAGATATGCTTTCAAAGGCCGAAAGCATAATAGCCCCTTTGTCACGTGCCTTCCTCCATATGTTCGTTTTCTTCCTGAGTTCGTCAATCTGTTCCGTAATGGACTGCTCGTGCGTTAGCATGACTGGCGATTTGCCAAGAGATCGTAGGCCGTAGCCCACAAGGCCGTTGACCTGGCCGATCAGGAGTGTGGATACCAAGAAAGCGTCGTACACCTTGGCTGAAAAATAAAAGAAGTAGTGACATAAGAGCATGAATACAATATGGCGGACATGGAGGCATGTGAGCACTTTTGTAAGAGTTGGCCTATAAATACTCGGAAAAGCATAATGCCGTCCGCCCTGTACGCGGTGAAGCACAAGCGTGCTTGACCTCCAAGCCTCAACTTGTAATTATCTAACAAAAATCCAAATGCGCGTAATGATCGCTCAAGCTGATCTTATTGGCTGTGTTTGGTAAGTCTGTGGCTCATAATGAAGATATAAGAGGCGCTGAGTAAAGTGTTAAAGATGTTATTTTATCTTTGTTTCCTCCATAATATTTCATTGTCTTTCCCGTTTATCAAAAAAAAAACTTTAAAGGCCGAATCAGAATTCTTAAGGTTAAATACTTGTTATTTCCGACGAAGGCCACCACCGATACGCTATTTTCTGAGTAACGAGCTCCTTAATGATATCGAGTTAATATTCTCTGCAACTATCATCCCATGTTATCATTTAATGACAGCCTAACCTAAATGTTCCCGGTGGCACTGAAAGTAACATGCGAAGGTAACGCATCCTCAGAGGAATTTTTGTACATCAGAAACTTGGTAACAAGTATATAACTCAGCCAAATTATTGTTCCTGTCCCACATTTCAGACGTGCAAACATTTACAAAATGACGCCACGGTCGCAAGCACCACAAATGATTTTGATTTTCACAAAAGTAAGGCTTTATATGTACGTCTTCAAACTTTACGTACCATCTAGAACGCTCCTCCTGAGAGAAACAGTACGTCGCAGAGGTAGGGAAATCAATGAGCGTAATAATGAATGTTTATCATGTAGATACTGGCAAGAACCTCCCGTAAGCAGTTCTCCATCGTTTCAAACAGAATTGCGATGAATTTAATGATTTTGAATTATTTATTTTTCAGTCAAGCTTTAAATCTTCGAAGTAAAAAAAAAAGTTCGAAGGACGATTAGGATATTCCCTAATGCGAAATTTTAGCCCAACTATTTAAGAATTTTGGTACATACTGAGGCAGAACTTTTGAGATGTACGTACGCATGTATACGTGCGTGTATGTATTGGTTTGGTATGTGGGATTTAACGTCCCAAAGCAACTCAGGCTATGAGAGACGCCGTAGTGGAGGACTCCGGAAATTTCGACGACCTGGTGTTCTTTAATGTGCACTGACATCGCACCGCACACGGGCGCCTTGCTTTTCGCCTCCATCGAAAAGCGGCCGCCGAGGCCGGGATTCGATACCGCGCCCTTGGTAACAGTAGTCGAGAGCCGTAACCACTGTGCCACCCCGGCGGGGTATGTATGTATCTATGCATGTGTGTGCATTTTTGTATGTATGTATGTATGTATGTATGTATGTATGTATGTATGTATGTATGTATGTATGTATGTATGTATGTATGTATGTATGTATGTATGTATGTATGTATGTATGTATGTATGTATGTATGTATGTATGTATGTATGTATGTATGTATGTATGTATGTATGTATGTATGTATGTATGTATGTATGTGTGTATTGTTACGACCATGCATCCGCATTTGCGCGCTCTATTGTTCGCCTGTGGGCATGGATAAGTGCTGTGGATATGTGGTGATGGTCCAATGGCTCTAAGTGAGCCTGTTTCCATAAATCCTTTTTGTAAGCCTGTTTTGCTTTGTGGACACCCTGCAAATGCCAAATTGACCCTGTCAAGAGAACGTCTGGAAAAACACAAAGAAACGTCCCCCTGCGGGAAATAGCAGGAAGTGATTTCTTTCTTTTGTTCACCCTTCCAGTCGAGAAGTGCTATCCTCCAGTGATGAATGCCTCCTATCCAAAGGAGACGACAGAGTGACATGTCCGCTGACGTGCAGGACAAGAAAGGAGCATGACGCATACGGCCATTAAATGATTTCCCGGGAATGCAGGAAAGATTTGCAATTGTCGAAAACGGACAATGCTGGGAGCGTATGCGGCGCTCACGTGCACTTGGGTTTCTGAGAAGTAAATCCACTTGCCGGAACCAGCTGCCTATCGATTCTTGGCTGAAGAATAGAAATGTACCTCCTCGCCGTTCCCAAGCTTTTCCCGCCAACAAGTGACCAGGCTCAACGAAACAATGCCGGGCCAGTCAGTGCTTCAGACCATCAGTGCAGTGATGTGTTCGATTGGATGCCGATATCTGAGGGGCGTGCCCTGGATTTGGTTGGTCAGCATCTTCAGAGAGGGGCTGGACATAGGGGATTTTAAGGACGCTGCAGAGCACGAAATGTCGCTCTGAGCCCTTGGGTAAACGGCTCATCCAGTCGCTTCTCGCTATGAACTCTTAACGCTTGTCATTTTGCTGATGTACCCTTCTTTTTCATGTAAATAATCCTGTAAATAAGTTTTCTCAAAGTGCCATTAAACCTGCTTGTATATATTTTACCAACTTCGAAGATTCAGTCCTTCTTCAACCCCGAGTCTCTGCACGCTACCAAGTGAAGGCCGGGTCGACGTAGCCCCAGCGTCACGACAACTGGTGACCAGCGTTGGGATCTGGATCTACAAGCTACAACATCTGGTGATTCGAG
This sequence comes from Amblyomma maculatum, assembly GCF_055883805.1. NCBI lineage: Eukaryota > Metazoa > Arthropoda > Arachnida > Ixodida > Ixodidae > Amblyomma > Amblyomma maculatum. Next base: position 6,478,512 of record NC_139350.1, on the reverse strand, counting down.
GTGGATCAGAATCTACAAGCCACAACATCTGGTGATCGGAGGTGGCATCTCAAGCAACAAGCAGGAGCAACAATCGGCCAACAAGAGAGCAGCTCGGAACATCGATCGCATGTGTGGGTGAGTGCTTGGCTTTTCTTCTGATGTGGACCAGGTTCTAGAACAGGGTTAGATTTTAGAACTGGTAAAGAGAGTGTGGAAACGCCTTTAGGTTTGGTAGTTTGCACTGTTGTTTTGGAAGTAGCCGACACTCGGAGCGATCATGGACCTACAAAAGCTGCAGAAACCGGAACTGTTGCAATTGTGTGAGGAATTGGGAATTGATACAAGTGGTTTGGCACGAAAACCTTTGATTATAAAGGCAATCACAGATTTGGGAGCCGATGATGAGGAGCTCAGTGAAGCATGGGACCTCATCGCCCAAAAAAAGGAGGAGCAACTCAGACAGCAGAAAGAGCGGGAAAAAGAGGAAAAGAGGCGTGAGCGTGAACTTGAGAGGGAAAAAGAGGAAAGGGAGCGCGAACGTCAGAGGGAAAAAGAGGAAAGGGAGCGTGAACTTGAGAGGGAAAAAGAGGAAAGGGAGCACGAACGTGAGAAGCTTGAAAGAGAAGCAAAAAAGCTGGACCAAGAAATTGAGCTCCGGAAATTAGAACTAGAGTTGAGCAAGAGGTCGGGCGATTGTCCCCAGCTAGCGTATACCTCGTCTCAACAAGGAGGCAGATTTCAAGATGTCAAAGTACATGCAGCCATATGTGATATCAGGGGATATCGGTCTGTATCTGGCTAACTTTGAGCGAACCTGCGAAAAACTGTCCTTCCAGCGAGACACTTGGTCTCAGAGATTATTGACGGTTCTGCCCAGCGAGGCAGCGGAGGTTGTCGCGCGGCTAAGCAAGGAGGACGCGGACAACTACGAGAAGGTCAAAGCTTGCCTTCTGAGAAAGTATAGGCTTAGCGCCGAGGCGTTCAGACAACGTTTTCGGAACGCTACTAAGTCCAGGGACGAGAGTTACCCTGAATTCCTGTACAATTTAAGAGTAAATTTGGGCGAGTGGCTAAAGAGCACAGATTCCTACAGTGATAGGGACGCTGTAGTCGAGCGAATTCTTTTGGAGCAGTTTTATAACTGCCTCCCAGAAAAAGAAAGAAATTGGTTACAGGACCGAGGCGAAATTAAGTCGGCAACTGAAGCTGCCGAACTTATTGAGGAGTATGCTTCGCGCCGACAATTCAGCAACCCAGCAGTGGATAGGCCCCGCAATCCCAAGTTCAGTGTGAAAAACCGTCAGGAAAGGCACTTTGCTAGAGTTGGAAACGAAGAAATGAAGGTTTCTTCAGGCAAATTCCCTAGAAAGGACGGCAGTGAGAAAAGTGGGGAAGTGACCAACGTGCAGAACACAAAGAATAAGCTTGAGGCTAGGAAGCCGCTCACATGCTTTAGGTGTAATGAGCAGGGTCACATTGCCGTCAACTGCCGGAAAGAAAAGATTGCTTTCTCGTATGTCAGGGACTGCGATGAAAATATGCAGCTTTTAGAACCCTACCTGCATGACCTAGTAGTCAACGGGAAGCCTTGCAAGGTACTGCGCGATTCGGCCGCAACGATGGATGTTGTCCATCCGGCGTATGTATCGCCTTCCGACTATACAGGACAGTGTGCATGGATCCGACAGGTAGTTGAGGAACAGAGTGTGTGCTTGCCGATCGCGAACGTGGTCATCGAGGGCCCTTTCGGCGAATTAACAACCGAGGCTGCCGTTTCAGTAAAGCTTCCTAAGTGCTATCCGTATTTGTTCTCCAACAAATCGGACATGCTGCTGCGAAAGAGGGGCATCCTTTTCGGAGACAGAGTTGTGCAAGCCTTAACACGTTCAAAGGCGCGAGAACTAGCTACACTGCTCATTCCAGAAAAATCCACAGCGGAGGAAACGGCAGTTAAAACAGTGGTAAATGCGGAAGATAGCAGGTCAGAAAACTTTGAGAGCGAGGCATCTCAGATATGTCAACTTGAAAGGGAGCTTGATGAGACGCGGAATGAGGACGTTCTTGAGAGTAACCTCTTGCCGCCAGTGTCTGGTAATCTCACGAGACTTTTAAGTGGAACCCGAGAGGACTTAGCTATAGAGCAAGCCAATGATCCCAAGATACAGGAGATAAGGGAGCGCCACCGCGCCACTAAGACAGCAAACAATATTTCTTTCGAGATGAGAAAGGGAGTGCTGTATCGCTTATTCAAGGATAAGCGCGGAGTAGAGCGGGACCAATTAGTCGTTCCCCAAAAGTACCGCGGAGACTTACTGCGACTTTCCCATGGCAGCTCGTGGTCATGTCACCTTGGAATAAAGAAAACAAAGCAGAGGCTGTTGCAAGAATACTATTGGCCTGGATGTTTTAAGGACACGGAAAATTTTGTACGGTCATGCGACACGTGCCAGCGGGTTGGAAAGGCGCAAGATAAGTGGAAAGCTCCGATGGTGTTAGTACCAATCATTACCGAGCCGTTTCACCGGTTAGTAATAGATGTAGTTGGGCCACTTCCTGTGACAGAGTCAGGGTACCGTTATATCCTCACTATGTTATGCCCAGCCACAAAGTTTCCAGAGGCTGTTCCGCTGCGCGAGGTGACGTCCGAGAGTGTAGTGGATTCGCTGCTGTCAGTGTTTGCACGAGTTGGATTCCCTTCCGAGGTCCAAAGTGATCAGGGTAGCGTTTTCACGAGTGTCCTGACCACCTCATTTCTCGAGCGATGCGGCATTAAGGTAGTGCATAGCTCGATCCATCATCCGCAGAGCAACAGCGTAGAAAGATGGCACTCTGTTCTCAAACGAGTCCTGAGGGGACTGTGCTATGAAAACAAGCGCGAATGGGATACCTGCCTGCCTGCAGCGCTTTTCGCTTTGCGGTCAGTGCCGCACGAATCCACTGGATTTAGCCCAGCCGAGTTGGTGTACGGAAGGTCACTGCGCTCACCTTTGCGAATGGTGCGCGAAGCCTGGGAGGGGCGCGGAGAAGACCCAACAGTAGTAGAATTCATTCTGAACCTCTTGAATCGCTTACATAACACTAAGGAACTCGTTGAGGCCAGCATGAAGTCAGCCCAGGCTCGTTCTAAGGTGTACTATGATAAGACAGCCCGTCAAAGGACGTTTTGTATCGGGGACCAGGTGATGTTGCTGAGAAGTTCAAGGCAGAATAAGCTCGAAGTACAGTGGGAAGGACCGGCTGAAGTCGTTGCAAAGCTTTCTAACACTAACTACGCAGTGAAAATTCCCGGTAGGCGTAAAGAAGTGCGCATTTATCATTGCAATCTTATGAAGCCTTATGTGCAGAGGGAAGCCGTGGTAAATCTAACGTTAAACCTTCCCGAGGAGATGGGGTACAACTTGATTTGCCTCAGCGGAAAAGGAAGCAACGCTCAGGAGCTTCTCAAAAAGACGGAGCAGAGAGGAGAACTAAAGAAATCCCAGCTGTCCGATCTGGGCGAGATAATAACAGAGTTTGAGGCCTGCTTCGTGGACAGGCCAGGCAGGACTGATTTGACTGAGCACGATATTGAGCTGACTTCAGACGTGCCAGTGCGATCAAGGTGCTACCGATTCTCTCCAAGGCAAAGAGAAATTCTGGATAGGGAAGTAACTCGCATGCTGGAATTGGGAGTAATAAAACCCTCGGAAAGCGATTATGCTTCGCCTATGATCTTAGTAGAAGCTCCAGGTAAAGACCCTAGGCCTGTGGTAGACTACCGAAAGCTAAATTCTCTCACCAGGGATCAAGTGTATCCTATTCCGAATATTGAGGAGAGAGTAGAACAGGTCAGTAGAGCGGCATATGTGACTACGCTGGACCTTACTCGAGGATACTGGCAAGTACCGCTCACTGAACGCGCCAGCAGATACGCGGCTTTCGTCACTCCGACGGGCAGCTACCAGCCAACAATGATGAGTTTCGGGCTCAAAAATGCTCCATTTTGTTTTTCCCGACTCATGGATAGGGTTTTAAAGGGGTGTGAAACATTCGCGGTGCCTTATTTAGACGACATTGCGGTTTTTTCCGACTCATGGGCGGACCATATGGTACATCTAAGAGCTGTACTGAGCCTTTTGCGTCAAGCTGGACTAACCGTAAAGGCCGAGAAATGTTGCCTGGCAAGGGCGACCGTGGACTACTTGGGTCACAATGTAGGTCAGGGTTTCAGGAAACCCAGCGAGATTAAGATTTCTGCGGTAGCAGACTATCCGCGGCCGAGCACGAAGACGGAAATTCGAGCATTCCTAGGTCTGACTGGGTACTACAATCACTACATCCCTAACTATTCAGCTTTGGCTAGCCCTCTGACCGACGCTCTCCGCAAGACAGAACCGACAAATGTAGTCTGGGACGAACAAAAGGAAGCCTCCTTCGTAAACCTGAAGGCTGTGCTGATTAGCCGTCCGGTATTGCGAGCTCCAGACTATGACCGAGAATTCACGGTCCAGTGTGATGCCAGTGATCGAGGGCTAGGTGCTGTTCTCTGCCAGAGAGATGACGACGGTAATGAGCACCCCGTGCTCTACTTGAGCAGAAAACTGAGTTCTAGAGAGAGGGCTTATTGCGCGTCAGAGAAAGAGTGCGCTTGCATTGTATGGGCCATTCAAAAATTGAAGTGCTATCTTGGAGGGGCCAAATTCACCGTAGAGACGGACCATTGTCCCCTGGCTTGGCTGCAAACTGCGACATCGAAGAACAGTCGCCTTCTTAGGTGGAGCTTGATTTTACAGCAGTACAATTTTGAAATAAGATACAAAAAGGGGAAGTTAAATGGGAATGCGGACGCGCTTAGCCGCTGTTTCTAAGCAGTCCGAGGTGTTCCTCACCATGTATCCAAATTGATAATCAGGTTTTTATTTTTTTTTCTCGTGCGCTTGTATATGTGTGACTATGTAAAGCAGCACGTTTGGTTTTCTAGGAATACGTGGGTCCTGAACGTCTTGAGAGTGGGCTTTTCTCGAACAACAATGGCAGTTTTCTTTTGACCTGGTCTCTTCAGACGGGAGCCGAGTGCTTGCTTCGACATGTGGTTGAGTTTCAGACAGCTCGAGCAATTTGGCCTACGACAATCAAGACAACGCGACAAGCAACAGCGAGCTTCAAGCGTTCACGTGCAGGCCATTAAGTCGTCTCTTCATGCAGCAGCTGCGACTGCTGCCCTCCGAGACTCTTCTGACGGGGGAGGAGGCTGTTACGACCATGCATCCGCATTTGCGCGCTCTATTGTTCGCCTGTGGGCATGGATAAGTGCTGTGGATATGTGGTGATGGTCCAATGGCTCTAAGTGAGCCTGTTTCCATAAATCCTTTTTGTAAGCCTGTTTTGCTTTGTGGACACCCTGCAAATGCCAAATTGACCCTGTCAAGAGAATGTCTGGAAAAACACAAAGAAACGTCCCCCTGCGGGAAATAGCAGGAAGTGATTTCTTTCTTTTGTTCACCCTTCCAGTCGAGAAGTGCTATCCTCCAGTGATGAATGCCTCCTATCCAAAGGAGACGACAGAGTGACATGTCCGCTGACGTGCAGGACAAGAAAGGAGCATGACGCATACGGCCATTAAATGATTTCCCGGGAATGCAGGAAAGATTTGCAATTGTCGAAAACGGACAATGCTGGGAGCGTATGTGGCGCCCACGTGCACTTGGGTTTCTGAGAAGTAAATCCACTTGCCGGAACCAGCTGCCTATCGATTCTTGGCTGAAGAATAGAAATGTACCTCCTCGCCGTTCCCAAGCTTTTCCCGCCAACAAGTGACCAGGCTCAACGAAACAATGCCGGGCCAGTCAGTGCTTCAGACCATCAGTGCAGTGATGTGTTCGATTGGATGCCGATATCTGAGGGGCGTGCCCTGGATTTGGTTGGTCAGCATCTTCAGAGAGGGGCTGGACATAGGGGATTTTAAGGACGCTGCAGAGCACGAAATGTCGCTCTGAGCCCTGGGTAAACGGCTCATCCAGTCGCTTCTCGCTATGAACTCTTAACGCTTGTCATTTTGCTGATGTACCCTTCTTTTTCATGTAAATAATCCTGTAAATAAGTTTTCTCAAAGTGCCATTAAACCTGCTTGTATATATTTTACCAACTTCGAAGATTCAGTCCTTCTTCAACCCCGAGTCTCTGCACTCTACCAAGTGAAGGCCGGGTCGACGTAGCCCCAGCGTCACGACAGTATGTATGTATGTATGTATGTATGTATGTATGTATGTATGTATGTATGTATGTATGTATGTATGTATGTATGTATGTATGTATGTATGTATGTATGTATGTATGTATGTATGTATGTATGTATGTATGTATGTATGTATGTATGTATGTATGTATGTATGTATGTATGTATGTATGTATGTGTGTGTGTATTTATGTATGTATGTATGTATGTATGTATGTGCAGTAACAAAACACTATTTTTCTCATAAGCCAAAGGGAATTTCTCAGAAGAGAAAGAAAAATACGGAGAGCTCAGAGCTCGTGGCTCTTTCTCTTCTGGGGAATTCTTTGGCTCGTGACTCTTTCGTGACTCCTGCGCTCGTTTACACCGATAGCTATTAGTTGTGTACTCGCTTCCTACGAGAAATTCCTGGCTTCATATCCGCTCCCTTGTGACGTTTTGTTTTTCTTTTTTTTCGTCTGAGCTTGGCTGATGCAAGCAACGTACGTCGTCTTTGGTTGGTCCAGATGACGTGCAGTAGTGTTTGGCATTAAATATGACAAATTCAAAGGACGAGGTGGTTATATGCTCCAATGTTTGAATTACCCGCGCCAAGAGTCGTACACTCTGACATCACCATCTCGCGAGCCAATCAGACGTCAGGCGCGAGATCTGAGATCGTTGCTCGGCTCTAGCGTCTGTGTCTTCACACTAAAATTAGAACCTCTCAGATATGGTCCCTCATCACCATAATTATTATCGAACGCAATCACATATAGCGTAGATCGTGCACTTTTTCTTTGCATTTGTTCCCCATGGTGATTTCCAATATTTTTTTTTTTGTAATATCTGTTCCCTACCCCGCCGGGGTGGCGCAGTGGTTAGGGCGCTCGGCTACTGTGCCCAAGGATGCGAGATCGAACACCGGCCGCGGCGGCCGCTTTTCGATGCAGCCGAAAAGCAAGGCGCCCGTGTGCTGTGCGATGTTAGTGCACGTTAAAGAACCTCAGGTGGCCGAAATTTCCGGAGTCCTAAACTACGACGTCTCTCATAGCCTGAGTAGCTTTGGGATGTTAAACCCCAAACACCAAACCAAACCAATATCTGTTTCCTCCTGAAAACTTGTTTCACAATTTCTCCCAGTTATGTGTGTGGCGTACACTATTTTTTTACTGACTGACTTTTTTTTTGTTACTGTTCCCCGTTCTAAAGTCCTGACCCTTACTTCCCTAGAAAGCATTACAGGTGCATTTCTTATCATATCTCCAACCAGCCTCCTATTCTTTATCCGTTTTACACAGTGAAATTTTAACAGCCTATGTTGCTATCTCACCATTTCCGAAGCGCTCTTCACGCGTACTTTGTTAAAGATGCATTAAGTTCCTTTGTAATCGCTCATTCCCTCCTAGAAAAAAGTACCAACGTCGAGCCTGCTTGTGCTGATCGTTCATGTCCATGCACTGTACTTTTTACTGCCCGACTATCGCTTTTATTTTTTTTTTCAGGTCGGGGGACCATAGGCCTTCACTTCAGACAAAGCCATCTCCACTGCAGCATTCCTTTATTCCTTCCCTACTCGCCTCATCTCCCTCCGTTTTCTACTTCGGAAGCAAAGGCCTATAAAAACTCCGCCACGCATGTCCGCACTGCCCAGACGAAGTCCTCTTGTCGATATGTTGACTTGGTGACCGCGACTCCCCATCAACTCTTGTTCGGGTTTCTTTGGCCTTGAATCGCGAGTCAGACACGCTAAGCAAGGCCATCCAGTTGCGCTTCAGTAGGACATGGTTAAAGGCCGGTGCTGTGTGCCTTGTGGTAAAGAAAGCAGCAGTGTTCATGCCTGCGAAGTTGTATGCAGAGACGATCCCAGGAAGCCAAAGGAACTCTGATACCGATAAAGGCACTGCATACCGAATGAGCTCTGAATATGGGCGGAAAGGTTTTTAATGTATTTCCCTGTACAGATTCTTGTCATGTCAGTAACCAACAAGGTATTCGCCGAAATAAACTTTTCCAACTGCTGGTTTATTAACTTGGACAATGCGCAATAGACTAGAAAAGTGAATGTCCCTTAATTAAAGAATTTTAGAGCGCAGCGCTTTGGCGCCCGTTCCTGTGTTTCGCGTCGTCGTCGGCCTCGTAACCAGCTCAGCCCCCCTTTCATCCCCCCAGTTCGAGCCGGCGCTTAGGCAACCGGAGCCTCGCAGGAAGGGGGGGGGTACTCAGCTGCGAACGATGGGGGCAGGAGCGCGCGCAGCAGCCGGGGAGCAAGAGGAAAGGAGGGGGGGGGGGGGGCAGGAGGCAGCGCTAGCAGCGAATGACTGATACCGCTGCCGCCGCTAGCGAGTCAAGACAACGTGGCTGCATAGAACACCGTCGCCGCCATGCAGAAGAGGAGAAGGGGGTGCCCTCCTCTTCCTGCGTGGCGGCGAGGGTGCTCTCCGGTTGCCGAAACGCCGGCTCGCTATCAGCGGATCACGGTGCATCCCGTTGTCACTCGCTTCACTCGCTAGCGGCGTCAGCGGCATCAGTCAGTCGCTGCTATCTCTTCGTCGCGCAACGTTCCTACGGGCCCACGCGTTGCTTCCCGCAACCTCACGATAACTCAGTTGCTCTCTTCATTTCTCCGACAACAAAGCTTCTTTCATGACAGCCAAGAACTGTTAGTGGAGAGTTTCTTCATGGAATACGTGTGAAAAATTAAAAAGTTTTCTGTAATTGTACATACGTGTCTTGCTCGAAATCATTGCCTCAATATATCGAAAAGGCGGAACAGCTGATGAGCTGCGCTCAAATTTCTCATTAGGAAGTAACGTAATCGTGGGCAATTTTTTCTGTATTCTTCCCGCTACATAGTTTTCTCGCAATGATACTCTTCAGAAAGCATTTATACTGTGGGCCTCAGCCCTCACTCAGGGGGGTTCGTGAGCCGCCACCCATGCGTCAAACGACCGGCAACAACGTGAACAAAAGAAACCGCTTTAGTTTGAGCAGTCAAAAATAAACTCTATGATGAAAGGCATGGTGAAACGCATGGTGAAAGAAAACAATCTTGCGAGTTGCTGCACAGCACCGTACAAGGAAGCGAGCATCGATAACACGCCACACAACCAGGTGGAAACACAAGAGCCAAGCCGCATGTGACGAGGCCGGAAAGCGCCTGCGCTGCCGGACAAAAACACGACGCTTCGAAAACGCACACACTCAAGTAGAGCTCCCTGCGAACGCCGCTGCCCGGGCCGTCCAGCGGGAAAAAAGCCCCCTGCGGCTGTTTGCTCGTCGCTTATCTAGACGCTCGGCGAGTCACGTGCAACGTTACGCGTCAGAGTCCAGGCTGCCTGACATGCGCAGTAGCGTCGGCGCCGGCCGAGTGCGGCTGGCTGCGTTGTTGCATTGATATGCTCCAAAACAGAGGGGCCGAGGGCCCCACAATACTGATGAAAAGACTTCCGAATCAAAATTTCTATCGAGGTTTAAATTGCAGTTGGTACACGGCGTACAATGACGAAAGACCAACATTGACCGTTAAGAGGTCAGCCTGGGTTTCAAGGGATGCGATGGGACAGAAGCGCAATCGAGGTGCACGTACCAAATGCCCGGATTGCTAAGGTGCTTTTGCTGATGTTGTTTAAAGTTTCTATGTCAATGCAATCAAAATCGCATGCCACGGCTTCTTCACAGTGTTCTTGGTCACCCACGATGCATACCCGAGACCTAGGCATGATAGACCATTTCAGCCTGCAAAAAAAGGCATACAGACAGCCTGAAATACATTTCGACTGAAATATGTGCCAACAAGCACGACCGCTGAAATGCAATAGTAGCGTACAGATGGCGAAGAAGATAGAAAATAAAAATCACTGTTTTGATGAGCATTCAGAGTAATCAACGCCTGTGTCTTTTATTTTTATTTCACTTACATGTTTCTGCAGACCTTTTTGGTCCAGTCACGAAGGGCAAGAGTCAAATATAAGGAAGCTTTGTATTGCATTCTAATAACAGCGATTTGCATAAACACATATGTTTTAAAGATCATGCATGCAGATAAAAATACTTCGAGTACATCTTTGTCAAAAAGAAGCGGAAGGAAGTCAATTTCGGTGGTTCAAAATGTTCTTAATGGCCTTTCTGAAATTATCACACGTCATAACATCCTCTGGTAGTAAGTTCCATTAACAGATTGTTTCTGGAAAAAAAAGGGAACTGGTGGGAATTGGTTTTTGCGAAGTGAGGAGTCAAGCTATAGTTGTTTGTGTGTCATGTTGTTCGAGTTGAACTTGCAGGCTTTTTAAAAGGATAGCAAACAAAAACGCAGGGATGAAGGAGGCGAACCTACTTAGGCTTTTCCACTCTTTCGTTCTTATGGAATTAGCTACGCTATCCCGTATTTAAAAACAACTAAAGCAGAGAGAGACAAAGTAGACATCCTCATCAGGAAAGATGTCGAAACAGCCCTAGGTTTACCTGCGTGCACATCAACCGAGACGGTCCCCAACCTAAGAGTGTCAAACACCCTGGAGGAAATGTGCGAGGCGAAACTTATACCACAATATATCAGACTCACTGGCAGCAAAGCGGGCAGATACATCCTTAGGAAGCTTGGCTACCAAATTCCAGAATCGCGAGAGGGGATAATCGCCATCCCCAAAGAAATTGTCATCAAGTTAAGAATACCCCCCATCGCAAGAAACATGCACCCCATACACAACGAGGAACGCAGGAGAAGCCGAGTCCAAAGACTCCAAAGCTCTCTCCTCCAAAAACAAGGGGTAGTGTACACTGATGCGGCAGAGTACTCAGAAGGGCACTACACTGCAGCAGTAGTCAACGACAAAGGCGAGCTAATCTCGAGCTATAGCGTAAGACACTCTTCACCAGAGGAGGCAGAGATGGCGGCGACTGCCCTGACAATCACAAATCCATCAAGCAGAATAATCATAACAGATTCTAAAACAGTAATCAATACCTATGTCAATGATAAGGTGTCCAAAGAGGCCGGCAAAGTTCTGCAAGCAGGCAAGGAGCACGTACCTAGCGACCTAATTTAAATAATATGGGCACCCGCCCATAGTGGACTCACAGGGAACGAGATCGCCAACGAGGTCGCCCGAGGACTCACCCACCGGGCCCCAGCGCGGGCAGTTTACTCCCTGTCCAAAAAGCGAGACCTAACCACATACAGAGAAATTCTAGAACACTACACAATAGCTAGGAGAGCCCCCCCATAGATCTCTTACAAAGAAGGAAGAGGTAATCTGGAGAAAACTGCAGACGGGCACCTTCCCAAATCCGAATATCCTACACAAATGGCAACCTGAGGTGCACTCTTCCAAGTGTAAAAACTGTGAAGGCATATCTACCCTAAATCGCATGCTCTGGGCTTGCCCAGCGCTAAACGGGATATACGGAAATAAAGTCATGGGAATCCTCCCTTCACAGCCAGGAAGAACAAATCCAGAAAGAAGTCATCCGTCAAGCCCAGGCCGCCGCCGGAAGCCAACTGATTCCGGCTGACATCTAGGGGGGAAATAGACGGTGAAAAGGGAGCTGCGTCTCACCCGATCATTGTTACGACCATGCATCCGCATTTGCGCGCTCTATTGTTCGCCTGTGGGCATGGATAAGTGCTGTGGATATGTGGTGATGGTCCAATGGCTCTAAGTGAGCCTGTTTCCAGGAATCCTGTTTTGTAAGCCTGTTTTGCTTTGTGGACACCCTGCAAATGCCAAATTGACCCTGTCAAGAGAACGTCTGGAAAAACACAAAGAAACGTCCCCCTGCGGGAAATAGCAGGAAGTGCTTTCTTTCTTTTGTTCACCCTTCCAGTCGAGAAGTGCTATCCTCCAGTGATGAATGCCTCCTATCCAAAGGAGACGACAGAGTGACATGTCCGCTGACGTGCAGGACAAGAAAGGAGCATGACGCATACGGCCATTAAGTGATTTCCCAGGAATGCAGGAAAGATTTGCAATTGTCGGAAAGGGACAATGCTGGGAGCGTATGCGGCGCCCACGTGCACTTGGGTTTCTGAGAAGTAAATCCACTTGCCGGAACCAGCTGCCTATCGATTCTTGGCTGAAGAATAGAAATGTACCTCCTCGCCGTTCCCAAGCTTTTCCCGCCAACAAGTGACCAGGCTCAACGAAACAATGCCGGGCCAGTCAGTGCTTCAGACCATCAGTGCAGTGATGTGTTCGATTGGATGCCGATATCTGAGGGGCGTGCCCTGGATTTGGTTGGTCAGCATCTTCAGAGAGGGGCTGGACATAGGGGGTTTTAAGGACGCTGCAGAGCACGAAATGTCGCTCTGGGCCCTGGGTAAACGGCTCATCCAGTCGCTTCTCGCTATGAACTCTTAACGCTTGCCATTTTGCTGATGTACCCTTCTTTTTCGTGTAAATAATCTTGTAAATAAGTTTCTCAAAGTGCCATTAAACCTGCTTGTACATATTTCACCAACTTCGAAGATTCAATCCTACTTCAACCCCGAGTCTCTGCACGCTACCAAGTGAAGGCCGGGTCGACGTAGCCCCAGCGTCACGACAACTGGTGACCAGCGTTGGGATCTGAATCTACAAGCCACAACATCTGATGACTGGAGGTGGGATCTGGATCTACAAGCTACAACATCTGGTGATTCGAGGTGGATCAGAATCTACAAGCCACATCTTGTGATCGGAGGTGGCATCTCAAGCAACAAGCAGGCGCAACAATCGGCCAACAAGAGAGCAGCTCGGAACATCGATCGCATGTGTGGGTGAGTGCTTGGCTTTTCTTCTGATGTGGACCAGGTTCTAGAACAGGGTTAGATTTTAGAACTGGTAAAGAGAGTGTGGAAACGCCTTTAGGTTTGGTAGTTTGCACAGTTGTTTTGGAAGTAGCCGACACTCGGAGCGATCATGGACCTACAAAAGCTGCAGAAACCGGACCTGTTGCTATTGTGTGAGGAATTGGGAATTGATACAAGTGGTTTGGCACGGAAACCCTTGATTTTAAAGGCAATCACTGATTTGGGAGCCGATGATGAGGAGCTCAGTGAAGCATGGAACCTCATCGAACAAAAAAAGGAGGAACAGCTCAGACAGCAGAAAGAGCGAGAAATTGAAATTGAAAGAGAAGCAGAAAGGCTGGAGCTAGAAATTGAGCTCCGGAAATTAGAAGTAGAGTTGAGCAAGAGGTCGGGCAATTGTCCCCAGCTAGCGGTACCTCTTCTCAACAAGGAGGCAGATTTCAAGATGTCAAAGTACATGCAGCCATATGTGATATCAGGGGATATCGGTCTGTATCTAGCTAACTTTGAGCGAACCTGCGAAAAACTGTCTTTCCAGCGAGACACGTGGTCTCAGAGATTATTGACGGTTCTGCCCTGCGAGGCAGCGGAGGTTGTCGCGCGGCTAAGCAAGGAGGACGCAGACAACTACGAGAAGGTCAAGGCTTGCCTTCTGATTTTCGGAGACAGAGTTGTGCAGGCCTTATCACGTTCAAAGGCGCGAGAACTAGCTACACTGCTCATTCCAGAAAAAGCCACAGTGGAGGAAACGGCAGTTAAAACAGTGGTCGATGTGGAAGGTAGCAGGTCAGAAAACTTTGAGAGCGAGGCATCTCAAATAAGTCAACTTTAAAGTGCGCTTGATGAGACGCGGAATGAGGACGTTCTTGAGAATAACCTCTTGCTTCCAGTGTCTAGTAATCTCACGAGACTTTTAAGTGGAACCCGAGAGGACTTAGCTATGGAGCAAGCCGTGGTAAATCTAACGTTAAACCTTCCCAAGGAGATGGGGGACAACTTGATTTGCCTAAGCGGAAAAGGAAGCAACGCTCAGGAACTTCTCAAAAAGACGGAGCAGAGAGGAAAACTAAAGAAATCCCAGCTGTCCGATCTGGGCGAAATAATAACAGATTTTGAGGCCTGCTTCGTGGACAGGCCAGGCAGGACTGATTTGACTGAGCACGATATTGAGCTGACTTCAGACGTGCCAGTGCGATCAAGGTGCTACCGATTTTCTCCAAGGCAAAGAGAAATTCTGGATAGGGAAGTAACTCGCATGCTGGAATTGGGAGTAATAAAACCCTCGGAAAGCGATTATGCTTCGCCTATGATCTTAGTAGAAGCTCCAGGTAAAGACCCTAGGCCTGTGGTAGACTACCGAAAGCTAAATTCTCTCACCAGGGATCAAGTGTATCCTATTCCGAATATTGAGGAGAGAGTAGAACAGGTCAGTAGAGCGGCATATGTGACTACGCTGGACCTTACTCGAGGATACTGGCAAGTACCGCTCACTGAACGCGCCAGCAGATACGCGGCTTTCGTTACTCCGACGGGCAGCTACCAGCCAACAATGATGAGTTTCGGGCTCAAAAATGCTCCATTTTGTTTTTCCCGACTCATGGATAGGGTTTTAAAAGGGGTGTGAAACATTCGCGGTGCCTTATTTAGACGACATTGCGGTTTTTTCCGACTCATGGGCGAACCATATGGTACATCTACGAGCTGTACTGAGCCTTTTGCGTCAAGCTGGACTAACTGTAAAGGCCGAGAAATGTTTCCTGGCAAGGGCGACCGTGGACTACTTGGGTCACAATGTAGGTCAAGGTTTCAGGAAACCCAGCGAGATTAAGATTTCTGCGGTAGCAGACTACCCGCGGCCGAGCACGAAGACGGAAATTCGAGCATTCCTGGGTCTGACTGGGTACTACAATCACTACATCCCTAACTATTCAGCTTTGGCTAGCCCTCTGATCGACGCTCTCCGCAAGACAGAACCGACAAATGTAGTCTGGGACGAACAAAAGGAAGCCTCCTTCGTAAACCTGAAGGCTGTGCTGATTAGTCGTCCGGTATTGCGAGCTCCAGACTATGGCCGAGAATTCACGGTTCAGTGTGATGCCAGTGATCGAGGGTTAGGTGCTGTTCTCTGCCAGAGAGATGACGACGGTAATGAGCACCCCGTGCTCTACCTGAGCAGAAAACTGAGTTCTAGAGAGAGAGCTTATTGCGCGTCAGAGAAAGAGTGCGCTTGCATTGTATGGGCCATTCAAAAATTGCAGTGCTATCTTGGAGGGGCCAAATTCACCGTAGAGACGGACCATTGTCCCCTGGCTTGGCTGCAAACTGCGACATCGAAGAACAGTCGCCTTCTTAGGTGGAGCTTGATTTTACAGCAGTACAATTTTGAAATAAGATACAAAAAGGGGAAGTTAAATGGGAATGCGGACGCGCTTAGCCGCTGTTTCTAAGCAGTCCGAGGTGTTCCTCACCATGTATCCAAATTGATAATCAGGTTTTTATTTTTTTTTTCTCGTGCGCTTGTATATGTGTGACTATGTAAAGCAGCACGTTTGGTTTTCTAGGAATACGTGGGTCCTGAACGTCTTGAGAGTGGGCTTTTCTCAAACAACAATGGCAGTTTTCTTTTGACGTGGTCTCTTCAGACGGGAGCCGAGTGCTTGCTTCGACATGTGGTTGAGTTTCAGACAGCTCGAGCAATTTGGCCTACGACAATCAAGACAACGCGACAAGCAACAGCGAGCTTCAAGCGTTCACGTGCAGGCCATTAAGTCGTCTCTTCATGCAGCAGCTGCGACTGCTGCCCTCCGAGACTCTTCTGGCGGGGGAGGAGGCTGTTACGACCATGCATCCGCATTTGCGCGCTCTATTGTTCGCCTGTGGGCATGGATAAGTGCTGTGGATATGTGGTGATGGTCCAATGGCTCTAAGTGAGCCTGTTTCCAGGAATCCTGTTTTGTAAGCCTGTTTTGCTTTGTGGACACCCTGCAAATGCCAAATTGACCCTGTCAAGAGAACGTCTGGAAAAACACAAAGAAACGTCCCCCTGCGGGAAATAGCAGGAAGTGCTTTCTTTCTTTTGTTCACCCTTCCAGTCGAGAAGTGCTATCCTCCAGTGATGAATGCCTCCTATCCAAAGGAGACGACAGAGTGACATGTCCGCTGACGTGCAGGACAAGAAAGGAGCATGACGCATACGGCCATTAAGTGATTTCCCAGGAATGCAGGAAAGATTTGCAATTGTCGGAAAGGGACAATGCTGGGAGCGTATGCGGCGCCCACGTGCACTTGGGTTTCTGAGAAGTAAATCCACTTGCCGGAACCAGCTGCCTATCGATTCTTGGCTGAAGAATAGAAATGTACCTCCTCGCCGTTCCCAAGCTTTTCCCGCCAACAAGTGACCAGGCTCAACGAAACAATGCCGGGCCAGTCAGTGCTTCAGACCATCAGTGCAGTGATGTGTTCGATTGGATGCCGATATCTGAGGGGCGTGCCCTGGATTTGGTTGGTCAGCATCTTCAGAGAGGGGCTGGACATAGGGGGTTTTAAGGACGCTGCAGAGCACGAAATGTCGCTCTGGGCCCTGGGTAAACGGCTCATCCAGTCGCTTCTCGCTATGAACTCTTAACGCTTGCCATTTTGCTGATGTACCCTTCTTTTTCGTGTAAATAATCTTGTAAATAAGTTTCTCAAAGTGCCATTAAACCTGCTTGTACATATTTCACCAACTTCGAAGATTCAATCCTACTTCAACCCCGAGTCTCTGCACGCTACCAAGTGAAGGCCGGGTCGACGTAGCCCCAGCGTCACGACATCATCCATACTCTCTGACGGGTGCAAATAAAGTGATCTGTCTCTCTTTATAGTTAACGATGGTGTAACATAAGGCGTTACTGAGATGCCAAACTTCCCCTGAAGCAAGCAGTCTAACAGAGAAGTTCTCTTTGGTTTGCTTTCATAAGGAGAGTTCCTTCTGTAGGTACAGCCTGACACGTTTTTTAATGAGGTGGGCTGTCCCCATTGAGGAGCCATATTCCTCATAAGGCAGCGATGGTCTACACGCAAAGCGAATCGCCTTACGCGAGAAAACCGTGGTTCAAACCCCAGTGTCGTGCAGTTAGTTGTTCACCGGAAAATAAAATTATGGGGGACACTTACCCGGACACTTAACCGTACCCGGCGTACGGTTGGCTTCGACGGTGCAAGGCGAGGATGGGGATGAACCGCACCTCCAACCAAATGTTACGTGGTGGCATGACAAGCGATGGAACACGGCGACACAACAGAAACAGAACGACGTGATTACATGACGATGAAATATGCTTTAATGGCCAGCGGGCCTGGCGCGAGCGCCCCGCCCCCCCCCCCCCTCCCCGCGCCACTGCCCGCTTCGTCATCTTCGTAGCAATATGATGTGAATTATTTGCGATAAGAATGCATTAATCCAGTGGTGCTCAAACTGGGTTTCACGGACGGAACCCAGCTGCTTTTGTGGCTTCCGCAAGCTTCCTCTCTCCAGATGCCCCCCCTCCCTCCCCTTCTTCCTGTTAAATGCGAACCAAGCAAAAGTAAACTAAACCCATTTTGGAGCGTTATACATTCTTGTCCTAGCTCCTGCCTCAGTTTCGCGCAACCAGCATAGCTATACCATCGGCAGCACAATCCTTTGGCATTGCGCCAAGGTGCAATGAGGCTGTGGTATTGCAGGCGACTGTGGTTTTCTACATTCTTTCTCTGCATTAAAAGTCGGAGCATAAATGAGAGGCGTGCATGTAATAAAAAGCTGAGTGCCAGAAGGAATAAAACAAACAAATGCTTACAAAAAGTTAACTAAATTACAGGAAAAACCAAGACCGGTCCATTCATAATGCTACAACCTGATTGTGATGGCAAGGGGAGGGGGACCCTGACACATATTGATGGCTGTCGGCATTCTTTGAGGCAACAATGTTTGAGAACCACAACATCAATCAAGCAATGACATGCACGAACGCGTTCGCCATCCTTGGCAACGCGGCGGCTCACGAGCTATAGCTGGAGTTTTATACTAACGGGATAATGATGACCCCCTCGGGCAAGGGAGTCATTCAACATTACAGATTGGAACGTAGACTGGTACCCCCATTAGACCTATCGTTAAATAATACGGAGGCAGTTGTCTGGAGACGACTCGAAACATGCGTACCCACACCGGATACTCGCGAATAAAGTATTCCTGGATGTAAGATCAGATGAGTGTAAGCACTGCGGATTGAGAAGATTCAGTTCCTTGACCATATAATCTGGGAATGCCGAAATTCTCCTCGGATGGTGCTAATTATTGTCACGTGGTGGTAACAAGGTCGATGACACAAATGAACAGTTGGTGATTGCACTGAAGAAACTCTTTATTGGGCTGACTTGCGCCCGCAAAAGACCTTAGCAACTTGGTGGCGGCGATAGCAACAGAAGGGCTCGTCGATCGTCGAACTAAGAATGCCCGTCGCACTCGTCAACGCTCAATTTAAAGGCTGCTCAGACAATCTAGATAACGTCGCAAACTAGCACAGCCTGGAACATTGTAGAAATATACGCGAGTGATTAGAATCTTCGAGACAGATCTTGACGCATCTTGCGCGACAACGAAACTGATAAAGGTGCGACTCGCGACATCGAGCATTAACAAACAAAGAATACAGAACTGATACGCGATCCAGAATAAGAGTGATAAGGCCGTATGCCGGCGGCTGTTATAAAACAACAAATACAGTTTTGTAGGTTTCGCGGCAATATCAATTCTAAACAATTCTGGGAGACCCTGCTGCGTAACTCGGACCCCCCGGCCAGCATCTAAAGCGGTGCTTCCGCCCCCCCCCCCCCCCGGCCTAATACCGCAAATAGAGGGGGGGGGGGGGGGAGTGCCAGTTTTGTCGGGCATTAATATTGTTAGGAAAAGTATACAGTTTTAACGGCCCATTCTGCCCTGATTGATTGCTCAACTGGTCTTCTTCGCTTATACCTGCCCTCCGGAAACACCGATGTCAAGCCTCGCCTCCGATCCGCCGAATTTGTTCGTCTACCACCCGAAGCTGCTATTTATGTCCCGCTGGCCCCGATCCCCACAATTCCTGACGGCACATACGTCACTTGCCCAATTACCGATGTTGTTCTCCGTCACAACGTCATACTCCCTCATACCGTCGTGACTGTCACTACTAACCGCACCTATCTTCCTGTACTGAACTTCAGCCGTTCGACTCAAGTTTTACCCAATGGTATCGCACTCGCTGATCTGTTTCCTTTGGCGGACTGCGAAGTTGCTGCTCTAACCCCTCAGCATCTGTCGGAGCAGCATATATCGGCTTCTTCTCATTCGAACCTCTTTTCAGGCATGATAGCCGCGGATCTGCCAGATGACCAAGCCAGAGCTCTCTCCGACCTTTTGCTGTCGTACAGTGATATATTTGATTTCGGGGACCGACCATTGGGCCAAACATACGTTGTGACCCATACGGGTCACAACGTATGTTGTGACCCGGGTGACGGGTGACGGGTGACGGGTGACGCCAGCCCCATCCCAATCAATACGGGTGACGCCAGCCCCATCCACAGACGGCCTTATCGTGTTTCCCTTACTGAGCGGCATGTTATATAGAAAGAAGTTGACAAGATGCTGGCGCAAAATATTATTGAGCCTTCCTGCAGTCCCTAGGCGTCTCCTGTCGTATTGGTCAAAAAGAAAGACCAAAGTTGAAGATTTTGTGTCGACTGTCGCCACCTTAATCAAATAACAAAGAAGGGTGTTTACCCTCTTCCGCGAATTGATGACGCGCTTGACTGCTTGCATGGTGCCAGCTATTTTTCGTCCATCGACATGCGTTCAGGCTACTGGCAAATTGCTGTCGACGAACGGGATCGCGAGAAAACCGCATTTGTCACCCCCGACGGACTCTATCAATTCAAGGTGATGCCATTTGGACTCTGTAACGCTCCTGCGACATTCGAGCGCATGATGGACTCACTCCTCCGTGGCTTCAAATGGTCAACATGTTTATGCTACTTGGATGACGTCGTCTTCTTCCCTACTTCTCATCAGCACGTCGTCGTCGTCTCGATACTGTGCTCCGTAACAGTATTCTTTCCTCCTCCTCGTGGTCACCTTAAGCAAAGCATGCCCCATCACGCTCTTTCAAACGTTTTAAAGTGCTTCAAAATGCTTAATTGAATTCGCCTGCCGTACATACACTTTGCCACAGCTTAAGGGAATTTTGTACACCATCCCAACTTTGGATGCCACAAATGCTGGTGCTTTATTTTGTAAGCCATGTTGTGTGCAGCGTTAACTTTGTGAACCCGCTTCAACACCTCGTTGAGAGCGAAAAATATCCTTGAGCAGGTTAGAGGCTTCCATTTGGTTTTCTCTAGAAGAGCATCCAGTTTAATAGGCTTGCAAGTCTATTTGTACATTTTACACGCAGGGTTGATTGCTGTTAATATTCCTCAATGAAGGAAGTGTATGGACAGGCTCTTGGGCGGCTTGCCTGTATACACAAGTTACGAGAGGCGTTGCTCAAAGAACACGGATTTGAAACCACACCTGGCAAAAAAACATTCGCCGTCATCTACAAGGAGGCGTCCTCGGTTCCTTTCGTTGCAATCGATAATAAGTATTTCTGATCAACTTGGTTATGCCTTTGCATTTCATATGCATCTCATCCTCCCTTTTTGCACGACGGTATACGTCGTTATTTCTCAAGCTGAGCACTGAAATCAGAATCAAGTTTAAGATTTTTGGTTTGTACTTAGATGATATTGTTACAGACGAAGGAGGAAGAAGAGGGCAGTGGCGCGGGCAGGAGAGCGCGCACTAGGCCAGCACACAGATTCCTTAAACGTCATCTCACGACCATCGAGCATCTTCTCTCTGTCCTCTGTTCTCCTGTTGTCATCGCTTGCCACCACGTAACATTTGGTTTGAGACGCGGCGTACGTCATCCCCATCCTCGCCTTGGAGCATCGACGCCATCTAAGCCGGGACCATCGACCGAGGGCCCAGGGACATCGCCGAGCAGCTTCGCCCCAGCCCTTCAAGCCCAGACCTGACTAACTACCACCGCCCAGCCCCCAGCCCAGACCTGAAGACAAGGAGAACAGACATACCAATCAGAACCGAGATGAAGGACCCGAAAGACCCGAATGACCCGAAGGAACCGATGGACACGAACACGCAACCCCCGCCCAAGCTGCCCGACGTGACCTCGAGCCATCGGTCCCATGGACTCTGGTGACGGATGGTTGACAGCTCCAGGGGAGGCGGATCACCCACGCATCAGACATCGTACCGGCAAGCCGTTCTATTCTTACTTCTTCAAGCATCCAGACACGCCCATCATCATGCCATGGAATCATCATCGGTAAACTTCCTCGTCTACGATCGGGACGATCGCCCTGTGGCCCCGGGTCATGTTACCGACGAAGGAGGAAGAAGATGGCAGTGGCGCAGGCAGGAGCGCGTGCGCTAGGCCCGCACACAGATTCATTAAACGTCATCTCACGACCATCGAGCATCTTCTCTCTGTCCTCTGTTCTCTTGTTGTCATCGCTTGCCGCCACGTAACAATATCTTATCTCGGGACGCGCCCATCGACTATGCGTCAAAGGAACGTCTGTCCCTATATTTTATGCTCTGCGATCTCACTGTCGAGTTTCTGCTATACGTATGGTTGTCCATGTATCGATTAGATGTAGGACGTTTACTTCCCCTTTTAACCGAAAAACACCGATAAACATAATTGTAAAACAGCGCGAACAACGGTAGACAAGAACGAGAAAGACACGGGACGAGCGCTGACTCTCAAATCTCGCGCTGTTTTACAATTATGAACGTCTACCAACTTGCCCAAATGAACATTCTGCTTAACCGATAAACATCTGCCGGTAAAAAAAAGAAAAAAAAACGAAATTGGTCAAAACCGAGAAACACTTGTTGCTGGAATGTTCATGCTAGCCTGGAGCCCATTGTTCACGAAAACCTTCCCATTTCCTTTCCTTCCCAGTACAGAAACAGGCTAGCAGACACTCAGATCAGCCGTCATTGAAAGGGGGGGGGGGAGCTCGCGGCTCCGCCTCGTCGGCTGCCAAAACGCACCCACATCTTCGCTGCTGTAGCAATGGACTATTCGCAAAAATCTGTAAGTCAGCTCCTGCTCAAAGCTTGTTTTCCAATCAAACTAACTAGTTCCGCTGCTAGGAGAGCTGCCAGAGGAATTCATTCGATGTGAACAGATTCCGCAGTTATCGCCAGTACATGGTGAGCGCTCTTATCCAACCTCTTTTGTTTTGGAAAATGCATGCATGTGACTGGACATTTTAGGTTTTCCCGTGTCAAGCGTAAATATTGAGCGAGCATTCTTAAAATTGCGTGCTATCAACACAAAGGTGCGCGCTGAGAGGGCCGATAAAATTCTAATTATGCTTGTATATATTACAATTAAATCCGAAAAGCATTCCCTTACAAAAATGAGTTTTGAAACTCTATTGTTGGATTATTGACCGCCTTTTGAATTTACTGAATTTCGATAGACATTCAACCCCAGCTGAATGCAATCTTTACAGGGCCAACAGAATTTTCATTGTGTTTTACCCAATAGACTTTTTGTGCAATTTTTTCTATGTGCTTTTTGTTGTCAGTTTTCAAAGTTCACGAACAATTAGCGTGTACTGTTCATGCTGACCCATGTTTTTAAGTAGTTTTAGGCACAAATGATAAGAGCATGATGTGACAATTTCGTTATGAATTTTTGGTCTCACTTGTTATCAACTATTGGCCACATTCTGCAAAGGGAAATATAAGAGCAGCATGCAGTTGCGTGCTCGTTCATGTTATATAAAAGTACATATTAACGGTGCACACTTAGCTCAAGCTTCGCAACACAGTGAAAATATGCCCTAAAAACTTCATGATGGCAAAGCCTCCACTAATAATGCAAATACATCGTTGAATGTCAATCAGAATCCGTAATGGATCAGCTTCTGTATGTCGCAGAAGGTAACTTTAGTGGTAGGACATATTTTATATTTATCATTAAACAAGTTCAGTGAGTCATCATACTAACAAACAGGATCCTAGATTGAACCTACCATGTAGGGCAGGACAGAGCTTTTTTAAACCAGTTCCAAAGTTCACTATATATATGCTTCAGTGTCTGACATTCTGCCCAAGCATAGGTATTTTTGCCCGTAGCTTTTTGCCGCAAAATGAGGTGCAGTCTGTATTGGAATCCTCCACCGCTGTATGTCTTTGGAGAATTTTACTGTTATTTTTTTCTTTTCCTTCCTTTCTTAGTGGACACCATGCTAAAATGAAGTCACTTTAAACATTGAGGGGTTCTAATAATCACGGATTGATCCCACGCATACTATTGAGTTAACACGCATAGCAAAAACATTCGCGTATGAAAAAAAAAAAGAAAAAAACAAGATTGCATGCGTCTTCTAACGGCGACTCTTCTTTTCAAAGAAGCATTCGGCCGCCGCCTTGCTCCTGTCCGCACCCACTTCCCCCGTGCCCCGCGAACGGCGCCAGCATGTCCGGAGAGGTCGAGGGTCGCTTCCTGTCGGCTGGGGGGAAAAAAGGGGGAGGGAGGAGGGGTTGCTCCCGCTTGGTCTCCGCTCTCTGCCTTCACCGTGGTTTGTTTTCACGGAGATGACCTTGGCTTCAGCAGTCGCGCAGCGGGGGTGGCGGCTTTTCACCGAAGCTGTTCTTCTGCGCCCCGTTTTCTTTGCACGCAGACGCGGGTACGCTGCTGAGTGCGGCGATGTGCCAGTTCAGTTGGCGTTTTCCCGCCACCGTGGTCGCATCTTGCACTGTGAACGAAGCACCGTATGTAGGTTTTTGGCTGGTAATTATCACGAAGATCGTTTTGTTCAAATTGGAGCGCGAACGTACGAATTTAAGTCTTCGGAGGACTCCGCTCTTGGGCGGCAGCTTCTGCGCAAGGAGGACGTGTTTAAGAAGTTCAACAGTCACAGGCGTTTTGGATTCTAGGCGAAAAGCCGGCGCGGGCGGAGGGAGCGTCTGCACTTTGGTGAGTGTTTTACTTTTTCCTATTCGTGTTTGTGCCAGTCTTGTACAGTGTGTGCTACAAGGTGAAGCCCGCATGTAAATATTTCTAGCAGACAAACCAGCCTCGTCGGAAAAAAAAGGAGAGAGAGAGAGAGAGAGAGAGAGAGAGAGAGAGAGAGAGAGAGAGAGAGAGAGAGAGAGAGAACGAGGCTTGTCTCTACGCGGACGCTGGGGCCGATGGAACGCCAGCTAGAATGGCGACATTTTCTTTCTTTTTTTTAACCGGTGACCGTTTTTGACGGATTGTTCGGCACAGTGCTGTACTCTTTCGATACGCTACTCGCGCTGAGACGGACACATTATCGAGATCATAATATGCCTCTGTCACACATTGTGGATTATTGAATCTGTGCAGCTCCGCCATTTTTGCAGTGTTTGTTTTTGGTTCCACTCATTTTAGTGCCTATAGCTGGTAATTTTGCTTTAAGTTTTCTGGGTAGTAATGCTTGTGACCTGCGCTTTGCTATTTATATTCACAATGGGATCTTTGACGGCAGCATATATTGTTTATCGGGAAAAATGAACGATGTGGTAGTGCTGCCGAGCTGTGGAGGCGGCGGTCGATGCCGTCTAAGCAGTGAAAGACAGTGACAACTCATTTTAGACAAGAAATTTCTTGAGCTATGGCGTGGAGCAGCGCACAAATGCCTTTGCTCTATTTTTAGGTTAGTATATACCGCAACTTAATTATGATTTATATTGTTTATTTCAGCATCACATGCGAGGAGTTCCCGGACGTATCAGCGTTTTACGCAAAGAATAGCCTGGCGTCATACCTTGCATATGCATTGAAATAAAGCAAATAAACAACCCAGCTCATGTTACGGGTTCACCAAAGATGCATATTTTTTCTTTCTCATTAACGCGCATTTTTTATTCTGTGTTCCCTTTCCGCTGCGGATTAACAGAAAATGCTGCGTGATCAACGGTTAGCCAGGAGCA
Source organism: Amblyomma maculatum (assembly GCF_055883805.1). Classification (NCBI taxonomy): domain Eukaryota; kingdom Metazoa; phylum Arthropoda; class Arachnida; order Ixodida; family Ixodidae; genus Amblyomma; species Amblyomma maculatum. The sequence goes on along the minus strand of NC_139350.1, from coordinate 6,453,504 downwards.
GGCACGAGGTGGTTTACATTAATGCAAAAGTAGCACAGCACATATCCTTGCTGCGGTCAGTCAACACATTCTATGTTCTGCTCGACCAATCAACAATTTAGTCAGTTTAGTGTAGGTTAATGAGTGAGTAAGTATAATGGGGCTTAAAAGATCAAGATCTGTTTTGTTCTTTTATGCCTCACTATGCTTATCATTAACCAGCACTGATCAGACAGGATTGTTGATTGGTCGGGCAGAACTGGTGACTTATCGCAGCTAGGAGATGTACTGTACTACTTTTGCATTAATGAAAATCACCCCCTCCTGGCAAACCGATGGTCGTGTACTATTTTCTGTTGTTCAGGAGTGGAAAGGTAGCAGAAAATCAAAAAGCGTCACTTGCAGAGTTTCTGAAGCATTTGAGCCTGAAATCAACAGAATTTCAGTTGCGCGAATTCCAAAAGCGCCCTTAAGAAACACATGGGCCACTATTTCATAAGCGCTCAACAAGAGGTCAACACTGCATCATCCAAGATGTTGCCGATTATCGACAGACTTTCAACAGCGTGTATTGACACAACGCTTTCGAATTTCTATAGAAACCCTACATGCATTTTTGTAAGGGTTTGCTTCAAGGTCAATAAAATTTGAGCCTTTTTGCTCTACAATCTATAGCGTGCTTTGAGAGTTTTTGTTGTTGTTTTCAATGATAATCGTTGCGTTTTACAGTTTGCGCCTTGCAACTATAGCCACAAAATACCGATTTCAAAAAATTACATAAAAGAGGAAAAACATATGGCGAATTTTCAAAAACAACCACTTGAAAATACGCGGCCGAATTGCATAATGCGAATTAAGTTTCTGTGAACTAGCGTCTTTCTACAAGGCTCAACTATATTACGGCACGCAGCACCACAGAGAAATGTCAAGTACATCATGCTTCATATTTAAAAATACTACATTTTACATATGGTTAAACAGTTATTTTAGAGCGCAGCGCTTTGGCTCCCGTTCCTGCGTTTCGCGTTGTCGTTGCCGTTGTCCCTCGTAACCAGCTCCGCAGCGCAGGGTAGCGCGCGCTCTTACCGCTACCTTTCACTGAAAGTTGCACGATCGTGAAACCAACAATCAAGGCGGCAAAAATGATGAAACGATGGCTAAAATAATGGCGTCAAAAATACGACATATATATAAATTAGCAGCAAAATACCATCACAGGAAAAACTTTAGGAGCCAAAAACCTTACATAGTGCACATTTCCATTTTTCTACACTTTGGAAGCGCGTGAATGTTTCTGGTGAAGTATTTCCGCGCCATCAGGATGATTTTGTGATATGCTAACCATGCAGCAAGAAGTCATGCCTGCCGATGTATCCGATGTAAGAAGTTGCGGGAACATAACGCGAATGGCAATGACAAAACTCCTGCTAACTTTGCAACCCTCACTTTCGAGACTGTACCTGCGTCGCCTCGCTTTGAACTTTGATTAAACAAACTCTTGCATACCGTCGAAATGAACTCTTCCGTGCAGTAATAGAAGCAGCCACCATAAGCAAGCTAAAAGGTAGCATGCAATCAGTCACCCTCTTTTGAAAAGAGATTTCGTTCCTCTCGAACTGAGTAGGATTTTCGCGTGTCTAACATTTTTCATGTGATGCTTTTTTTGAGCTCAATTTTCGGCCTCACTCGCTTTAATTTGGTTTTCATTCCAACTTTTTCTTCATCATAGTCTTTAGCGCCATATTTTTAGCCAAGTTAGTTGTTGATTTTGGGCCCCTGCCAGTTTTCTCAGTTTCTTTTTCATCATTTCCGTGCATCTCGCGTTGGTTTTTTTATTTGTTTTTAGCGCTTATATCCTTATTCCTTTTGCTGTGTTGTTTGCTGACTACTTGGGGTAGGTTTTTTCTTGCGTTGCCCTTTTCCGCGCTTTTACATTTAGTTTTACTTCGTTTTTTTTTTTTTCTTCATCACTGTTTTGTGTCCTGTGGATTTTTTACTTCCCGTCACTTTGGTTAACCTCTGTTTTGGAATTTTGGGCTTTAGAGGCTGTCCCCTACCCTCTGTCCTCTTTTCTATAGTTTTTGACTTCTGTTATTTTGGCTGCGTCATTTTGTGTGTTTGTGATGATAACGGTGGCGAATTTTGCGGTTCTTGAATTGTTCAAGCCGTTCAATAACGCTGCGCATGATCATCGCTTGACGACCGTTGTTTCTAATATTGCGCATAATGCGTAAAAGGTTCGGCTTGGTTTCATTTGCAGGGCTTAGCATCCCAAAGCGGTACAGGCTACGAGGGACACAGTAAGTTTCGGCCACCTCGTGTTCTTTAACGTGCACTGGCACATCACAAGCACACGAGTGCTTCCCTTAAAAAGCGGCCGCCGTGGCCAGGATACGATCCCGCGTCCTTAGGTTCAGCGCCCTAAACACTGCACCAACGCGGCAGCTTTAGAAGTATAAAAGGTGCAGTTGTCTCTCCATCCTGCGTTTGCCAGCGCTTCATGTCTCAAAAATATGTACGCCTTTGCCAAAGGTAACCAGGCTACATGCTTTGTTTCTCTATCCTATAGTTGAACACTCATCCTCGATGTTTGAATCCCTTCTATGTCAAGGAATGAAGGCCTTTTCATCTTTTCAGAGTCTCTGAAAGGCTCCACTACACAAACAGAAGCAAACCACACAGCCTGGTTACTATTGCCAAACACGGCATAGTTTGCCCGCTTGAAAACTCAAAACATCCTATTTCCACTGACAGTACATCCAAAGCTACGCTGTGAATGTTCTGAAAGTAAATGTATAGTAGTCGAAACTCCGCACATCTCGGCCTTTCAGTTGCGGAGGACTTCATGGTACCCCATTGTGAGAGGCGAGCTTGGCTATAGTGAAAGAGCCGCCTTACTTGATTGTGCCAAATATGCGCTTGTCTTGATCCGGATCAGTGTTTGTCAGTTCGATCCATAGCTCGACTTTCTCGAGCCGCTTGCGCTGCCGGTACGAAGCGCTCTCCACGATCGAAGCCATGCAATCATGGAGCATCTCTTGGCCCAATGCAAAGCTGCGAAAGTGTAAAAAAGCAATGCAGACACTTTGTCCCAAAATATCGTTTTGCATCTCTCAGTTTTTCACACACGTCCACTTTTTTTAAACATCTTAGAGGGAGACGGCCCGATTCTTCGTTTTTCATGTCATTCACCTTACCGACGCCAAAGTATAGAACTTAATAATGTCAGGTATACTTTGACACATGTGAAAAAGGCATTCTGAAAAGCCTCCAAGCGTAATCAAATTACATAACTTTTGTGCATGTAATGAAATTATATGATAGTTGACTATCATAACATTTGCCTCGCTCAAACGGAAAGCGAAGTCGGCTTTGAGAGAACTGTCAATAAAAGTCCAATTTCTTCAGACCGCGTTCTTTTCTTTTTTTGCTCCTGTACTGGTCGACTGACCACGACCAACTTATTGCTGATATTTTATAATTGTCTAATAGCCTTATCATGCGAACGTTTTAATACTGTTGGAAGCTGGCGCATATCTATACGTGCCAGGTGAAGGAAACTTTCCATGTTGTTCTGCGTAGCGTAAAGTAACGAAATTACCTTAATTTTCTTCCTCCAAAGCGTCACGTTCGTTGCTTTTTTTTTATCGCTCTGTAGGAGAGGCCGAAAATATATAAAGACCACATACTGCCGACTCTCTGGAAAAGGAGTGGAGAGGATTCTCGATAACATCAGACAGCGCCGCTAAAAACAGGCAATTTTGTTGCTTTTAAGGCTTACACCGGAAAACAACAAAAATAAAATTAGAGAATGTGAAGGCAAGACATTGCGCTTAATCAGCGATATGTTTCCGCAGAGCGAGAAGGGTTTCTTGTACAACAGGCTCTAAGCTCGATTCGGGAAAGCGCACCTTGAAAAGAGTGCAACTTTGCACGCAAATCTCAAAATTCATAAGGATCGTGCAGGCAGAACGCACTGGTCTTTAGGTCAGATGTGTTCAGAGGAGGCCCCCATTGTGGCGCAGATTTCTAATGAGGAAGTAATTACTTATCAGCATTCGCCCGAGCGTAGTCATACGGCTGAAACGAAAAGCTACCTCAGGAGCTTTGTAGTTGAAGATTTTTTTTTTCCCGATTTAGGACCTTGAACGGGTCGTGAAACAAAACAGTGTTGAAGACTATCGAATACAGCGTTTGTGATGAGTATTGCCTATGAGATTTTGCAGTTGTCCGTACAGTTGTATGCGAATTCAGTGCGAGGCTTAAAATGTATTTGAGTAGGGCGTCTCATTCTCTATCGTCCGCTGTTTTACGCTGTCCTTTATGTTTGAAGGAAATGCGACATTTTCAACTTCTAAAACATTTCAATTTCTGCATCCAGTATTTTGTTTTGGCACTAAGACCTTTCCTATTGTTTTTAATTACACTTACCTAATTCACCAGAATACATTAGTGTTTCAGGCGACGTCTTATTCATCTACCGCAACCTACAACCTCTACTTCTCTGTTCCTATGAAGGTAGCCTTATACTGTCTTAGCGCAATTCCAGGCCGATAGTATAGTTAATTTTCCGGTAACTATTTCCTGGTACTTGTGGGCAATAAAAAAGGCAATAAATTGGGCAATAAAAAAGACATTTGTGCCGAGATCCGCCCCGCAGTCTCCGAAAGAAGAGCTGAGCCAGAAATTCTAGACGAGGAGTGTACCCTCTTATTAATCTCAACGCGTCAGAATAAAACTTCATAAAGCTTCTGTTTGTAAAATACATTCGATATAGTACGCGCTGGTAATACAGAGATAAACATATTAAAATTTAGGAAGATCAGGACACAAATGGCGTCCGCAACACTAAGTGAATATACGCTTGCGTACGAAAGGAAACAAAGTAGGGTACCAGCATATAATTTTTTGTTTCCCATATGTTCTCAGTTGACATTACGTGCTGTTGTATAAGGTAGTGGTGCACTTTCTCAAGACCAATTTTCATTTCCGACAGGGCAGGTATGATCGCACTTACAGCCAAGTATTGCGTTCTCTACAGTCATGTCTGGATCTGTACCTATATTTGAGCAAGTTACTGCCGAAAAACATTATGTCCAACCCATAAGGCGTGTATGTAAAAGGTTACAAGGCAAAGCTATATATGAGCATCGCATCAATATCGCCTTGCGTAAAAAAAAAAAAGAAAAGAAGCCGTTGCTTCAGACGAACAACTCGAACTATCTAACTAACCAAAACTAATTTGATTCACCTCGCGGTGTTGTCGGATCGCCTCTTCCACCGAGCATTCAGCAGCCAAAGCAGGTGTTGGGAGATCTCGGCTGCGGCCGCCGATTGCCTCAAGCGACAAAACTATATGAATACTTCTTTTTGGGCGAGTTGGTTCATTTTTGAATATAGGAAAATTTGAAACAGCGCTAACACACACAACAAAAGAAGATAGACGTCCGACGAGACAAAAGCGCTCGCTACCAGACAGCGCTTGTCTCGTCGGTCGTCCATCTGTTGTGTGGTTGTGTGTGTTAGTGCTGTTTCAAATTTTCCTATCGACAAAACTATGTGCTCGCCGCTGTGAATGAATGAGTAATGCGCTCCTCCACAATAAGGCGCCAATAGCGCATCGCGAAAATTGCAGGCCCAGATCGCCACGCAAGAAGCGCAGAGCATGAAGGGTGAATCTCGCGAAACTATATGAGAGCCACATTGCCGAAATGCGCATCATCGCGATGAGCCTCAAGTTCTGACGCTCCTCACTAAGTGGCAACCTAGACCTGTATATGTACAGGGCAATCTTTAACAGTCATGCTCGATGAATGACACATTGAAGGAAAAAAGTGTCACACGCGACGGCGTTTATGGCTGCCGTTTGCTCCTCGCGTCTTGTGCTGCTCTCCCCACTACTAACGCCTTATTTTCTTGCTTTAATACCTCACACATAGTTTTTAGCATCCGTTTATATGTGAAGGACAACCCGATAGGTATAAAGCCCAGTTTTAACCAAGCCGTACGAACGTGCCTGCGAGGCCTAGGGGCAGCGTGAATGCTTCAGAGTGCAAGAGGCTGACGTCCCTCAAAGGAGAGTCCCGAGTATGCATACCCCGCTATATCGGCCATGTCAGGCGGTCGCATGAAGTCAAGCAATCCTAGGACAATCAATGCTCGGCCAACCAGCTGCCATAGGCATGCCAGCGATTTTTCGCTCACAACGTCAACGCCAGGTTTTCTGGGAAACGGGGCCTTTAACGCCATCGCGTTAATATAGGAGGCTACATAGTTAAGCATATGTCCCTCACTGTCGTTGGCGTGGTTAACTGCCGCTCAGCCATTCCGCACCGCTGTCTTCAGTGGTTGCTGCAGAGCATCATGTATGGCACTCGCATAATGAACGCGTTTATGCAGCTACCTCTGCTGAGATATGAGATTACGAACCTCATCTTTCGCCGGACACACAAGGACGTCCAAGAGGGAATGGCTCTTTTTCTTCGTCGTCGCTCAGGATAGAGAATCTCAGTCTTTTTTTTCGACGACAAAAACTTGAAATTTTTTAATCCTGGCCTGCCGGTCGTACCTTTAGCACAAGGTGTGACGGAATTCATGACAAGTAGGCACGCAATATATCTGGCATTGGCATACTCGATGCGATTAAAGCGAGCTAACGACTTTCTTGTCAGCCCTATAGGGCGGCAAACTGAAGGTGCTCATATATAAGTCACCATTCGAAAACAATGCGAGGAAACTGTTGAATATAAAAGATGACAGCAGGCACTGCCTGCTAGCATGAGTCAATGTGAAGGACTAGACACGAAAACAGAAAATGATCGAGAAATGCATCATCGTCATCATCAGCCCACTGCAGGGCGAAGGCCTCTCCCATTTTTCTCCACTTAACCCGGTTCTGTGCTAGCTGCATCCACTTGACCCCTGCGAACTTCTTAACCTCATCCGCCCACCTAACTTTCTGCCGCCCCCTGCTACGCTTTCCTTCCCTTGGAATCCAGTTTGTTACCCTCAGCGACCATCGGTTATCCTCTCTTATGATAAGCTACATTTCCTGCCTATGCACATTTCTTCTTTTAGTGCGTAGCACTACTAGCCGCAATCACGGATTTCTCCGATGTCTGTCCGAAGCCGCTCACTCTCTCTCTCTCTACGTGAACTTGATGTGGAGAAAGAGAAGGTGGCTACGAGGAGGTGGAGCGGAGGTGGAGCGGAGGTGGAGCGGTCGCAGAGCTGTAGCAGAAGCCGCTCTCTCTATCTGTCCATCCATCTCTCCGTGAACTTGAAGAGGCTATATGCCTGCGACGCGATAAATTTGTACCGTTTTGCTGTGGATGTTGCTTAGAGCGCGCATTATGGACTGCGCGCTGTGAAATTTGTGCATGGATTTTTGTATTTAAAAAAGGCTACTGATTAAAACTTTATTAGAATCATCTTACTTGTCGAGCATTTTTGAGAAGCAATTACGCATGATTTGCCAAGAGCAACGTGCATTTTGATGGCCAGAAATATGAGTTATTAACCGTGTCGTCAACATTTCCGTCATTCCGTTTGCCTCTGCCTATTGCGCCGCAGCCGTGCGCGCATGGGATGTCTTGGGGACACTGCTAATTTGCAAATTTCTTTCCAGTCTCCCTTTCACTGAGGAGCATAAATTCCTATGAGGACAAAGCGTGCGAAACAAGTCGCTGCCTTAGTGAAGCAGAGAAACCACTTTCATCAATGATTTTTGCAACCGTTATTAGCTGTTTTTGCTTGAAGATGTCATTCGCGCTGAGCTGAATCCCAGCGTCCTTGAAAAGCTTCTGAACCTTCACGGTAACTCCTGAAAAGAAAAAAGCGCAAGCTCTGTCAAAAAAAAAACAGCTGCAGGTAAAACAGGCAAACAGTGTATAAAACTGTATTACATACCTTCAGAACTTCCTGTGCGTTGGTTAGCGCTGTGTGTTGGTCCTTGAGAAAAAAAAAAAAAACGACAGAATTATTATGCCATCTAAACCACTCTTTACAGATACAGAGATATCACTAAATTTCCGTCACGCATTGAAAACTTTTTCGTTTTGTTAAATACTACAAACAGCTCATTGAATCTATATGTGAAGAGGATGAAAAATGGGTCTTGTTTAAACAGGCCAGTCCTTTTCTGTTCTTAGGGTAACATTATGCTGAGAGTGATAAGGTTGAAATGTAGTATTTTCACGTGCATTTGGTGACGTGGCTAGATAAAAGAATATTCCTCGTGTATCTACGGATGACTTGTGGTTTCATCACTTCATTTTTATGTTGTAACAAGCTCTCTACTCGAATTTACTGCAGTAATATAGAGATTGTTTAAGGTATTAATTGTTTGTTTTGATCAACAGTAGTGGTGAGGAAGCAAAAGCAGATAATTTATCACGATTCTAGCACTCATGTATTTCAGTTTCATGATCAGAACTAAAGACAATGCGGGGATATATCAATGTTTTTCTTTTTCCTGAATGCTTGATAAAAATCATTCACGTCAATGTGAATCATCACAAAGGAATAGTGGCCGCATAGCGTATCCATAGGTAAACATACCGTCTCAATCTATAACTTCCACCTCCTCTTCTAGTTGTGCAGCATCGTCCATGGGAACGGCGCTCGAATTTTCACTACTGTCCCCATTCTTGTGTGTTGTCAAAGCCTCTGCGTGTGCACAGAACTAGTACGACTTTGCGGGAACGCCTCTTTCACCTGAAATCAGATAGAGTGATTCAGGCTACAACCTCAAAAAACGCTGAAACAAGGCCTTAACGAAGTTTGGGCATTACCTCAGAAAAGCGCGGAGCAGCTGCACATCGCGTGCACTTTAAAGCCACGCTTGTTGCATAGCACACAAGTCTGAGATGTAGCTAAGGCAGGGCTTCACGGAGCCCGAAAAAAAAAAAACATTCCCTATCACAACCCTTACTGAAGTGCTGTTTTTAGGGACGCGTTGCATTGAATCTGCGCCCCATGTCTTGGAAAAGTTGGAAAATATCAGCATTCAAACAAAAAGACCAGCACAGCTGTGCGGACTGTGTCAAATTTCGCGGCATGAATGAACACGAGAACACCACTGCCGTGAAACACATTTTAAACAAAAACTTAAGCAGGGTCCCAGTTGATTCAGCTTGGACATTCCGCTACTGAGCAAAATGTCTGAGCACTCACTGACACAAAGATCGAGGAAACGAAAGATTGAGCAATGGCTGATTTACTTACGCCGCCGCTTCGTCGATCCCGGGAGCGATCGCCTTGCATCGCTAGGACGCACGGGAAGGTGGACGGATGGAACAGCGTCTGGCAATAGCTTTCTGTTCTTGTACACTCATAACTAAAAAAAATAGACTAGTTGACAAACAGCCCGCAAAAGCGTCGCTACACGTACGGCTCACCTAGTATCTTGTACACCGGCTACAGAGTCTTCCTTTTTGAAGTGCTTACTGCCCACTAGTGGCAATGCCGAAGGTTGCTTCCCCATTCTTAACTTTATCAATCTAACCTCCTTCATTTTGAACAACTTAGGGTAAATTGGAAGCTTACACCGGCTTTCTTCCTTGATTTTCACTGCGCACTGAGCAATAAGTCACCATGATTATTCGCGAGCGAAAACGAACGAAAGGAGCCGGCATCGTCCGGGAGGAGCAGCAGCCCGGCTGGCGGAGTCAGACTGCGGCGATCGCAGCGGCGCCAGTGTTCGCTCTCGGAGCTAATAGTGCTCAACCTTGGATCTTACAGCCATATCCATAACACTAGAAAAAATAATTCTTGGATCCAGCATTTCTGCAGCACAACATACGGAAATCAATATCATTTCGCACACCCGCTCTCCTCAAGATAGTTCGTGTTGATGTGGATGCCGGCACACAATTTGCACGATCGTTTTCCCCTGAATCGTATTGCCATGCATCTGGTTCCTAGGAGTTTGAGAAGGCGCGTCTTCATTTTTCATTCTTTATCATTCGCTGTGCTAAACGTAACCCTCACTTCCATATCAGTATCCATTTGTGTGTTTTCGCGTGTTTTGGTGGACGCGATAGAACGTGTTGCTTTGTGTACACCCGTTATTGTTGCCTGCCATTTGTGTCCCTTGTGCAAACTTAAATATCGCAGTGTCTTATTTGTGCACAATGGTGACCTCGATTCACAGTGCTTTTATAATTTTATTGCTGCTGAGCTGTACCCACTAAGAGCGGGCTTCGTCAAACTGCTTTTTGCAGGTTTTTTCCGTTGCCCCCTGTCTTCATTTCGAGGAAAAATAAAAACTTTTCGATCAATTGTTTGATTAATTAATTATTGATTGATTGATTGATTGATTGATTGATTGATTGATTGATTGATTGATTGATTGATTGATTGATTGATTGATTGATTGATTGATTGATTGATTGATTGATTGATTGATTGATTGATTGCGTAAATGATGTCCTGTATATGACGTGCCATGAGATTTTGAGTGATCAGTTAAGTTCAGTCGTTCAGTCGTGTCCGACTCTTCGTGACCCCACGGACCATATCACGCCACGCTTTCCGGTCACTCATTATCTTCCTAACATCACATAACTTCATCTGCAGCGCCTCGAGGATGCCATCTAACCATCGCGTTCGCTGCCTACCCCTTCTCCGGTGACCCTCAGCCTTTCCCAACATCAAAGCTTTCTCCAGCGACTCCTCTCTTCTCATCAGATGACCAAAGTAGCTGAACTTTAACTTTACAATTTCACCCTCCAATGAGCAGTCAGGGTTTTGTGGTCGACAATATCGACTAATTTGATCATCTGGCCATCCAAGGAATTCTCAAGTCTCAGCCAGCACCACAATTCAAACGCGCCAATTCTTCGGCGGTCAGCCTTCTTCACAGTCCAACTCTCGCATCCATACATCACAACTGGAAAGACCATAGCACGAGTTATACAGATCTTGGTTGGCAGTGTAATGTCTCTGCTCTTTACTAGGCGGTCAAGGCTAGCCATGGCTCTTTCCCAGTAGCAGGCGTGGGTCTCCTAATTTCATGGCTGCAGTCTTTCCGGGGTAATCTTGGAGCCCAAGAAGAGAAAATCTGTCACAGCTTCCACTTCTTGTCCCTTAATGCTCCAGGACTTGATAGGGCAAGACGCCATGATCTTTGTCTTTTTAATGCTCAGTTTAAGCCCAAACTTCTCACTCTCTTCTTGTACAAGCATCCGAAGTCTCTTGAATTCCACTTCACTTTCTGCCACCAAAGTGGTATCATCCGCATATCTAATGTTGTTGATACGTTTTCCAGCAATCTTCACTCCAGCTGAGACTCGTCCAGACCGGCCTTCCTCATGATGCACTCAGTATATAGGTTAAATAGGAAGGGCGACAGTATGCAGCCTTGTCTCACTCTTTTCTCAATCGGAAACCAATCAGTAAGACCATGCCCAGTTCTGACTGTGGCCTCTTGCCCTTCATACAGGTTCCTGAGGAGACAGATGAGAGGTGAATTGGAACTCCCATCTCTTGGAGAGCTTGCCACAATCTGCTGTGATCTACGCAGTTAAACGCTTTAGCATAATCAATAAAGCAGAAGTAGATGGGTTTCTGGAACTCTCTTGCTTTTTCCATGATCCAGCGAAGGTTGGCAATTTGGTCTCTAGTTCCTCTGCCCTTGCGAAACCCAGCTTGCAAGTCTGGAAGCTCCCGATCCACATACTGCTGCAGCCTACCTTGGAGGATTTTCAAAATCACCTTGCTAGCATGCGAAATAAGCGCGATCGTGCGGTAGTTGGAACAATCTTTGGCACTGCCTTTCTTTGGAATGGGGAGGTAAACTGACCTCCTCCAATCCTGTGGCCACTGCAGGTTGTCCAAATCTTCTGACATAATGTATGCAGAATGTTAACAGCGTCATGGTTGAGGTTTTGAAGCAACTCAGCTGGAATGCCATCAATTCCACTAGCTTTGTTCTTAGCAAGGCTGGCTAAGGCCCATTCAACTTCACTCTTCAGGATGCCCGGCTCGAGAACAGTAATCACAACCGTCTTATGTTGGGTTTGCACATTCAGGTCCTTCTTGTACAGTTCTTCTGTGTATTCCTGCCACCTCTTCTTTATCTCTGAGGCTTCAGTGAGGCCCTTGGCTTTCGCATTTCTCCATTGCATGTTCTGCAGTGCTCTCGAAACTTTTATTTCCTCTAGTTGACTATTTAGTTTGTCGCCGGTTTGGTACTATTGTGAAGTTCCTGTATGTGTTTCTCAGTTTCTCCTTCCAGTCTAGCTGCCCCCGTTTCCAACATTCTACTCAGGCGCTCCTTTTCCCATTTGCGCACTGGTCCATTCCTTGCCTCCCAGATATGAGCTAGTTTATGCTGAGCTAGTCCTCACTTGCTTCAATTTCGTTAGTGTGCGCTTCGACGTCGCCATGTGAAGCTTCTGTCTACTTCTGTTTGTCTTCTGTATCTCGCAGGACATAACTGTTCGTTGTTCGCGTCTTTGCGTAATTATTCCTGTCTTTGTATCGCTTAGTTGGCTTTCACGCATCGACCTTTCATAAATGATGTCGATACGTTTAATACTGCCAACAGAAGAATCATGTTAACTTTGTCAGCATCAGTGATCACACAAGCGTTATTTTATGCATCAAACATGGAAACGACGCCATTTTGTAAATGGGCTGTGCGTGACAACCAACTTTCTGGTGAACACTTTTGACAGTCGTCATTTCGACCGATTTCGATTAACAATATTTAAAAGACTCAATTTTAATGCTGACGGGCTTAACTTTGGCAATATAACATTTTCCCTACAATAAGAAATAGAAAGTTCAATTATTAATTTTATTCAATCTTTCGTTTATTCATTCAGCTTTATAACATAACATAATATCCGCTGCGTTACGGTCCCACCTCCCATTCATAAACTGGTCCGAGAAACCGACATAGGTTTTAAAATGCATATCTGTAGACACGAAACAAAATCATCCAACATAAAACGGACACTTCGTATTGGGTCATCCCAGTACGCTGTGACACTGTAGCTAAAATGAACTAAAATATTCAGAAAAATGAAGTGGGAGTTCAAAATGTGCTACTCAAAGTGTTGAGTTAAGGGAAACCTGAAAGCATGACATGTACGCATGCAGAGACCTCCTCTCTCAGCGAACGTTATCACACCACACTTAATAAATAACTGCGTAAGCATTACAGTAACATACCAAACCAACTTCCTGATGTTTAGGGTACGACTGCGGGAAAAAAGTCTGGCTCTAAATTAGTGAGATAGCACAATGAGAATAAATAGGTTAGAGTGTTGCCGCCGACACCCGGAGTGGTTCGTTTCTAACGTATACGAAGCGCATGTATTCGTATATTACATCCAGCCAGGTCATTTTATAAAATAAGCTATTTGTTTTATTGTAAGGGTGCAGTGACACTAAGACGTCGACAAACGAAATTCATGAGTGCACAAACAGGATCCAAACTAAAACAAATTGCGACATATAACACGCGCTCTAGTTAATAAAAAAAAATATTACACCAACCCAAATATTGTTTTTGCTTTTTGGCTACACACTGTGCAACGCTTTATTCACCATATAAAGCCATACTTGAAATTAGAACACTCATGGGGCCGTTGTTAGGCTGGTTAAATAATACCCAGCGAACTCGAATAATCTTTAAATTCCAGATGGGGTGTAGTAAAGTTGGAGTGAAGCTTTGTTCCTGCTCTGACTCGTTCAAGATAAATGCCGACGGCGACAGCTTTGCTCGCACCCATGCTCCACGCAGATTGTCCTGTTATGACGTCACGCCATACGTGCTGCAGCTGCTGCGCCTCTGCTCCGACACAGGAGCTTCACTTAAGATTGTCACAGGAGAGCCCTCACAACGTTTTCTGTAGAGACGCCAACGACAGTGATGGGTTAGGTAATAGTCGGGTCAGAGACGAATGCACCATCTCAGCACAGCTTGTAAAGCCCACATGAAGCGGGTTGGTTAATTATGCTCGAAAACCTGTCGTAACGAAGACAACACAATAGATGCGGCCGTCTATCTTACTGACTTGATAAAAACATGCGCTCATCAAAGTTTGCACAAAAATGCAAAACGATTAACATCTCGGTGCCCATACGGGTGTCTCGATCACAATGAAGCGGATGACCGGGAGGGTGACTAATATTGCTCATTAAATCTTTGTACATTGAATGAACGTAACATACGATTAACCAGTTGCGAGGTGATATCCTCGAGATATATAAAACAGCGCCTTTCGAAAATTCGCCCCCATAATAGTGACCTAATCAAAGCACCTATATGGGCGCTGAAACGTTGATATTTTTTTCCACGACCTTTTGCGAGAGTAATTTTTTGTCAAGCCGGCATGAATTTTTCTCGACACGCGTGATTCCGTCGAACTTTAGAATTCACAGTTCCTTTTATGTAGTGTTTCCTTCATGGCCCAACGAGAGCTGCACCACGATCTAAAGAACAAGCGTTAGGTCCCTCACGGCGGAGCGGTTACACATCGAGCTTCTCTTTTAAGGCGACAGCCTTCCCATACTCATAGTGAAAACATCAAAATCTCGCGTCGGCGAGATTTGTCCGCAAGATATGTCAGCGAGATCCCGCGAGTTACAGATACTGCGCCTTTCCTTTCCTGTAAACCAATTATAGAAAGCCGGCGAACTTTGATGCGTTCAATGAAACGCTGGTTATGTTGGACGAGGGGCGCGCGATGTACCGTGTGCAGCAGCAAAGCTCAGGCTTTCGCATTTCTCCAGTGCAGATTCTGCAGTGCGCTCGGAATTTTTGGTTTGGTGTAGGAGATTTATCGTCCCAAAGTGACTTAGGCTATGAGAGACGCCGTAGTGGAAGGCTTCGGATATTTCAACCACCAGGGGTTCTTTAACGTGCACTCACATCGGCCAGCACACGGCCGCCTTGCTTTTCGCCTCCATCGAAAAGCGGCCACAGCGGCCGGGATTCGATCCAGCATACTTGGGCACAGCAGACCATCGCCCTAACCACTGCGCCACCGCGACGGGGTACAAGCATTTTTTTAACGTTCACTGTCCGCCTTAGAGTTATATGAAAAGCTTTCATAGTTCCACTGGTCAAGGGAGATGCAGCATCTCAACGTAGCTACCTAAGCAAGCATAAATTGCGACGTGGAAACTTCTACCAACACAGACGCAGAAGAGAGCTGCAAAAATTAATTCTCCCGTTTCATCACGAGTTCCACGAATTTGATTAACGCATGGTTTTGAAATATCCCTTTCCTAAACCAAGCCGCAAAAGCAAATGCGCAGGACACCGTATCTGGCGATTGCTGCTTTTCTGGGAGACTTATGCAGCGGCACCCGTACATGCTGCCGAGGGGAGCAATGTAATGCTATATAAAAAATAGAGACACGAAGAAAACTAGCAATTCCATCATCTTCGACCACGTCTTTGTATTTTTCCTAACCGCCCGTTTCGTTATTGTCAGCACTGAATGACAGGATGGCAGGCAACACCGACGATGAACAATCGATTAGTTTTAAAACTCAGCCATCATTTACTCGTGAATAGAAGCATGCTTAAAAATTCTTGCAAGCTTCGTGCTGGGCAAAAGAAATTACCTTTTGCTTACTGTGTTCATTTCCCGCAGCGGAAGTCCTTCGGGACGTCTTTTGGTAGGCGCGCACCTCGAAGAACATTACTCAATGAATAAAGAACAAATATTCAAGTACTGTGCAGTTTACAAGACTTAAATACTGTTCACTCGACTGGAGTCCTCAGGCCCACTTGCAAATAGAATACAAACTTCCTCAAATTAACGAAAACATCGCTCCATGTAAGTAATCAAAATTATGGCACGCTAAAACACTCTAAGGGTAAACAAGATAACATTGCAATATGAATATTATGCATCGTTGCTAAGCAATGCACTCTAAGAAAAAAAGGTGTGATCTTACCCCTTTAGGGGGGTAAGTCCACTGACGCACTGGGGAGCCCCTTTGGGTGCAAAGTTACACCCTCGACGGGGGCTTAAGTGTGTCTGGTGTAAAGTTTACGCTACAACGAGGCTAACGTTATGCCATATGGTGAAGTGCAAGTATATGCTTCTGGGGAATAACGTTACCCTTTCTCAGAAGGACTAAAGGTTAGGCCATGAAAGTGCAAACATATGCTCTAAAATAGGGTGCATGTTTGCTCCCAGCTGGAATAAGCTTATGCTTAATCATAAGGCGTAAACTTACCCTCACAGGGTCTGCATTTATGCCAGCGTAATGAGCTTACTACAGCACCCCGTAAGTGCATCTTTGCACCCTATGAATGGGCGTAACTTTGCACTTTTACGTTCATATTTATGCTTCGTTTGGAAGGGTAATATTACCACCCAGAGGAATAAAATAAATTCATATTATAGTGTTTTTTACACCCATTTAAGATAATGTTCTTTTCCTTCGAAGGGTATGTTTGCGCCCTTCTAAATATAGTCTAGGCGCACACTGGTACGCTAGTAATTTGAAAAGAACCACACTTCTACTGATTGTGCAGTCAGTCACAAGACATGGCCGCTATCGAAGCGATACGAGACATACATTTTCTTTATTTGCAACGCAAGCGACTCCAAGCGTTTGGCACATGTGTGGTAATGCTGCCTCCGCTGCAACATTAGACAGCATTAACATAGGCCCTATTCAGAAGAAAAACGTTTGGTGAAAATATGTATGATGTCTTCGTCAGCCGGTCACAGACGCCCTCGCTTCCGCAATGTTGGTTTCTTCGTGCTAGAGCGACATATTTGTGACGGGTCATGTAGCCATTCAGGGTGCAGTTTGCACACCGATATTAGTACATGAGAACGGAAGGCAGGGTTTACTTTTTATTGCATTTGAAAATGGCAGGATAACCGAGCAGTCTTTTGTCATCGTCGTGGTTGAATCCATACTCCGAGGGAACCTGTGTGAGAGAAAAACGAGAGAAAAATGAGATGTGGAGGGAATAGACACATTCACAATGTATACACATGCTAGCGATGGAAACACCTCGGCGACTAAACTGCGGCGGCGCGGCAAAAAAAAAATGGAAGCGTGTTGGAACCGCATCGCGGCTGCAGATACAGCAAGCGCTTTCTCTTGCATGGAGAACATTTTTCCAGCACCGCACCCTTCTTGTGGCCGCCAAGCGAGGAACATCTGACGGGGCGGGTTACCGAGGATCGCTCCTATTTTTTCTGCACAAATTCTTTCGCAGTAGTGGTACCGGCCTGTTTTCCAAGCAGTATATATAAGTGCTGGGCTACTTTCAGCTAGCATGTGTAGTGATATGCTTTAGGCATCTGTGGACACGCCCTGATATACCTTCCCCCTGCACTTGACAGCCCTGCATTCAACTACTGCTCAGAAAATAAGCCCACTCAACTATTGTGAAAAAATGTTTGCTGGAAATATGCGAGGGAACCTCAGTAACCTAGCCGTCCCGTCAAGGGTACCTCACCTGGCGCTCACAGGAGGGGTGCGCAGCTGAGAAAAGGTCCATTATTGTGCAGCAGGCCAGGGCGTCGATAACTGAGGGGACGTTCGTGAAAAATCACGCTCAGAAAACTCCTCCATTTTCGCAAGCATGGTCATCAAAAATGGTAGATGAGGGGGCTTTGTGCAATTGCATGAAGCTACTGCAAAAATGTCCATTATGAGACATGAAATTAAGCTGCGCGAACTGGCCTGAAGTTCAAAGCTGTGTGCATGATTCTGTTAAGCGGTTTTACTGTAGGAGAAAGGATATGACACAGTAATCAACAACGCAAGCTCTCAACGCCAGATAACTCTGAAGGACATGTCCCAAAACTAGACCAAACTTAGGTATGCCTAAATAAGAGTGCAAGGAACAACAAGGAAACACACAGAAGAATGGACGGACACAGGCGCTCAATAACAACTGAAATTTTGTTTCGGAGCACAACACATATAAACATGCACAAAGGTGTGAAGCCAAGGTGATGCTGTGCGATCACCGAAAACAGTCTATAGTAATCGCCCTGGCTCCACCTCTTTATGCATGTTTATATATGTTTTGCTCGGTAGTAAAATTTCAGTTGTTGTTCGTCTCACAAGTTATCTGCAGCACTGCAAAAGGCAGAGGAGTCCTTGCAATTGTGCTCCTAAGTGCCTCTCGCCCCTGCACACTATAATAGAGAATTGTGCTTTTATACTGTTGCCCCCGCCAATTTGGTGGCAAGAGCCGCGTAGGAGCACAATTGCCTATTGCAGTGCGCGTGATCCTGATTACACTGGGGTGCCTCTGCCTTTCGCAGTGCTGCAAGCATCTTGTGAGACGAAGTATAGTCAGCGGCAGTGTCCATCCATTCTGTGCGTTTCCGTGTTGTTCGTTGCGCTGTTCTCTAAGAATGCAGTGCCCACTAGCCCGGCATCTCGCACTTGCAAACTTGGGTAATCAAGAATATTGATTACGTAAGTGCCATAAGAAGTCAATTGTTACGAGTTTAGTTAACCACCAAATTAGCTTGATTAAACTGTATCCTGATGTAAACAACTGCAATTTGAAACCACCTCAATATCACAAAAAGCAGTTTTAAAAATTCTGGTTCACCTTCGCTGAAACACATGCTATACGTATGGGTGGTCACTCAAATGCAGTCACGCTGCTGATCATAGAGATTGGGACCACTCGAACCTCGGACTTAACACTGTGCTCACTATTGCGACGCATGCTGATTAAACGAGTACCGGCTTAAACCCACAATAAGGGCAGCAAAAAGTTTGAAAAATGGAACTTACAAGCACCATGCGCCGGTTTACGTTGACCGCTGCCGCCGCACCTGCTGCTGTCGCCCATCATTGACATGCGTAATGAAGTCCGAAGCTGGTACATGGCGCCACCGCAGCAGCAGCAACCTTTCAAGTCCATAGTTGTTCTCAACGCTGGCCCAGCGAATCTGCTAACGTGATCTCTCCTCCGCTGCTGCTTTTGGGCAGCCCAAGACTGTTGCAGCACTAGAAGATGCGTACCTCTTGCTTTATCCAAGCTCCACGTCGTCGCTGATTGCAGAGTCGTCGTGAGCTGTGCCCTTAACAGAATTCTGCCGCGTCAGTTAATTTAAGATTACGTCTTTACAGGGGGTAGTTCCCTGCAGCGACAACGAAGGACTTTGCTCGCACATATCTATTTGTATGTTGAGTATGATACAAATATTTACAACTCAAGGGCAGTGCAGCCCATAGGCATAAGACTGAGACCACTTGATGCTTCCGCGTCCGAACAGGACATCGCTTCTGCTGGAATAACTCGTGACCCCACGGAGCCTTGAGAAGAGTATGTGTTCAGAGCCACCATGTGCTCGCCGTCGAAAAGAGGCACGCATTTTGGGCTCCCTGGGACCTGTCGTATTGTTCACAATGAAGTATTGTGTACCTCGCCTAGGCACAGTGGAAGATACAGCCAAACTGGTTTCCGAAAGTCCGTCGAAAAATGACTTCATGCTGGGAAGAAAAGAGTTCCGGGGAGCAGCAGGTTCTTCAGATTGTTTCTTACCTCTGTCACAGCTTCCACTTCTTGTCTCTTGATGCTCCAGGACTTGATAGGGGCAGACGCCATGATCTTTGTCTTTTTAATGTTCAGTTTAAGCATATATATATATATATATATATATATATATATATATATATATATATATATATATATATATATATATATATATATATATATATATATATATATATATATATATATATATTATACATACGTGTGTGTGTGTCCATTTGTAAACTAAGAATGTCCGACTGACATACTTTCCGCGGTACAGTAAATGAAGGTGAAGAAATCCTTATTTTCAGTGTATCTGGTCGCATTCAACAAAAAACTAGTAGAAAGAATCACCTTTTGATGAAATTTGTCCTCGAGTGTCACAGCTTTCAGCTGCCCACCAGCCTGCCTCTAGTTAACGCTATAAAATTAAATAATTTCAAGCCAGCATGACACCAAAGCTGTAGACGCGATAGCGCCTTTAACACGGCGTTTTCATTCCGCGAATTCTTGCCGTTAAGAGACGCAGAGTTTGGCAATGTGATTAACGCCTTTAGTTTGCTTTGTTTGAAGGAACGGAAGGTGCGCTATCTGCCTCACTTCTCGTTGAACGGCGAATTTTAAAATTAAAGGCATAAGAACGGAGGTAGAGCCGCCCAAATCTTTAACTGGCGTGCGCATGACGACCTCCTTTTCTATGCTCCTGCGCCTTAATAAGGACAATACTTGCCAGATGATCAAGATTACGCAAAAGCTTGGTGAGCCATTTCTTATACTTGACTTTTCGCAGGTTAGCTGCTCTGTAACACTCAGAATTACAGAAAGTACTGCCGTCACGAACGTCAGTTAAGATTTCGGCAGCTGTACATAGGTCGTTGGTTCCAATCTCTGTCGCAAACTAACCTTCAACATGACTAGCAGATGGATGCTAAATGTGACGCGAAAAGGGTATGACACCACCCTGAAAGCTGTATAAGGAATCGATTTTATCAAGATTTTAATATAAAACAGAGCATATATTTTTCCACGAGTTGCGAGTTTCGGCGACGACCATGGCAATGGCGATGCCTTTTCGGCCGAACGAGCTGTATGCGCTTCAGGTAAAATCAAATATGTGCATAATTTTGTTGCTGAACACAACCAGCACCTCTTTCTCTCTTTTATTTTAATCCACCTTCCTTCGATGCTTCTCAAGCTTCCCCTTACGGTGTGGTTCGGGATTCTACCAAGAAGTGTGACAGATACTGTGCCTTTTCTTTCCTTTAAGCAGCTTAGGAAATAAGTTTGCAGAACGGCCCGTGACAGTTCGCTATGCAGTCGGAGTGGCTCCACTATAAGCCTGAAACAGGCTGTGCACTGCCAGAGCATTACTCCCACAAGCAAAACTAAAGTATCTGCTGTTTCATTACAATTTAGAAGCAGTTTTGCAGTCATTACGTCACCCCATAGAAACCAGGACACACCTGCAGCTTGCAGTTCCTGACTGGGGAGAGTAAACATGGAGAAGGACCCAAACGCCGCGAGAGAAAAACGGTGGCGAAGGTTGCACAAAAGGCGTCCCCTCTCTGAAAGCGACGGTGCAGGAACGAGACATGATGGGACAGAATGCTACACGAGCGCCCCATCGTGACATGTGCCCAAACTATTCACACCGCTGTCTAAGGGGCACGAACACACACACACAAACACACAAACGCTGGTAGAGAGGGTAAGTAAGGTTGCAGTAGGGTGCAAGTTTTCTAAGAGGGGGTAAGTGAATAGGGACCTGCTTCCAGCAGGTGCAAAGTTACCCCCAAGGCCTTCTAAAGGGGGTAAAGGACCATGCTATGCCCTTTTTACCCCTTTCGCACACCCTTTTTTCTTACAGTGTGGTTAACATTAGTTAATAATTACCCATCTTAATTTGCAGTGATAACGAATAATGCTGATTAGAATGACCAAAATGCAGTGCTACTTAGTAGTGGGAAGTACTAATGCTTATTAGTACTTCTGCTTAGTGGCCTTAATTTCCAATGTTGCTATGCACTGTAACATACCAGATCTTCGCATAAGCCCCCCGCGCTATGGCATTAAACGAGCGCAGCTCAGTGGTGAGCTGCATTGGTGAGTATCTTGATGGCGTGGTCGCTCTCTATTTGCCCCCAACGACCAGCAAGGTTACGAAAATAAAATAACAAATTGACAAGAAACGGTGAATTAAGCACTGATCCCAAAAAATACATTTAACCTCTTGTGACAGTAAACATAATGCGAGAATAGACGTATGTGCACTAACAGGAAGTGACTGCCATGAAATAAAAATAATATGCATCTTTGGTGTTTGTGCGCTAGTTATAGGAACCGCTACTAAGTGCAAAACATCGTGCAATATTCTTAGCATCGTGTATTTCACAGATTAAATTCATTATGATAAGATAGCATGGGTGCGTTGTCGACGTGTGATGGCTGGCTGGCAGGCGGTTCTTTTCGCTTCGCTTGCTACTTGGCTTTTATAATAATTGCCGGATGTCTTGCATGGTACCATACATGGCAAAATTACTTTTTAAAAGGAATTAAATTACAAAACTAATTACTTTGCTGAAAGTCGCAGAAAGGTAATTAAAGTACAATACTCATTACAGCTCCCAAAAAGCAATGAAATTGCATTACAATTACTTATACTGAGTAATTCAATTACTTTCAAATTACTTTCTAGTTTCCATCCATGCAAAAACCAAGTAAGATAGTTAACAAAACAACTTGTTCCCCAGACGCGAAGAACACGCATTCTTTTGTCTTCCCACCAAATTCCGTCCCTGAGAGCTATTCCATCCCTCTTTCCTATAGCACTTGCCATTACAAAAACAATACAACCGCAAAAAACAACAACAACCAAAGCCGAAGCATTGTCGAATGGTCGGGAAATGACTGGCGAGTCCAGCTTCGTGCAGGCCCGGAGCTGTCTTCGCAATTTGAAGGGCCCGAAGAAGCTAGGTTATTTATTGCTTTCGCAGTCCCAAGAATCGACGTCGGCACCTTGTGCTAACTGCTCAGTAATGCTCAAGCCACGGTGGCTCACGCCATGGACCACGGAGGAAGGAAACAACTTAGGAGAGGCCCTTGCCATTCCCAATGCATTGGAGAAAGTGTGGCGGAAGTGACGTCAAAATTTAGGGTTAGCCAAGTCGGGCCATTAGCAACGGCAACGATATTGCTATGAAAACTCAGGCCACTAGCAACAGCGTTGCTAAGGGCCCTAGGTAAGTGAGCGTCGCGGAGAAAGAAAATGCGGAGGGTAAAGGAGGAGGAGAGACGTTGCAGCATCCGGTCGCGGCCGGCTTCAAAAAAAATTACGTCAGGGCCTCTCAGTTCTTTCCTTCCTCCATGCCATGGACCCTTCCGCCTGTCTCCCCCCCCCCCCCAATCCTCCCTCGCCCCTTGGCGACGAGTATAACAGGCACCAAAGTGCCCCAGCCGACGCAACAGGGAGTGCCACTGCGCCGCGCTCCCAACTAGTTTTCAACTCCAGCCTTTTTGCACCATCCTTCCCTTCAGCATTCCCTTGACAGCCTTGTATCTTGCTGCTTGGAGAATGGTTGCCATGGGATAGCCGCACTAAGTGACCCTGTTACAGACGAGGTTTCAGACGCACTAGGTTCTGCTCAATTCTGTCTCCTTTTGTCGATCCATTACGCTGGCTTCGGCTTGCCGCGCGTCGTTGCTGCTTTCGCGACACTCTACTTTGTTGTCTACTGAAGTAGTGGAGCACTTTAGTAAAAGTAATTACGAAAGGAATTAATTACTTTTGCTACAAAATTACTACCAAAAAGTAATTCATTACATTACTAAATTACTAAACCTAAAAAATTAAATACATTACAAATTACCGAGAAAAGTAATTAAATTGCAGTAATTACATCACTGTAATTCAATTACTGCCATGTCTGCTTGATACCCATGTTACTCGGAGGATCCCGGTAAGACCTGGGAGAATCTCCGAGTGGCCTCCTTCCCGGCGATCCGCGCTCTTGGATGGTTTTTTTTTCGTTCTTATCTCTGGCTGTTGGCTAGTTAAGCCTGTTTGGCCATGGCCGACGAGGCTGCTCCAGGCAGCCTACCGTCTCTGTGCGACGCGTCCTCATGTCGGGCGGCTCCTAACACCGTCGCGGACCAGGCTTCGTACCACCCCGACGTCCTTGCACCTCCTGGTGAGCTTCGTGAGTCCAACCCTGCCTCCTCCTCCGCCAGTCCCCATTTGGAACCCGACATCTCTAAGCTTTCGGGGCTCCTGGCCTTCCGCTGCGGTCAACTGCGGACTCGGAGTCGCTGCAATCGAGCCGCTTGAAGTTTGGCACGGAAACTGACACCATGAGGGTCCATGAGCAGATCGTTGCGGCAATCCTGGACAAAATTAGTCCCGCAACGAGGGCAGTCTTTTCGCCTCTGATCTGTGCCCTGTACCGTCACACTGCGCACTTCTTTGCGTGTGCGGTCGCTGAGCCTAGTCATTCAGAAACGCTCCGGACCTCTTTGGCTGCGCAAGAACATGAACTGAGTGTCCTCCGAATGCGACTTGCTGACGTGATTACCCAGGATACCACGACTGCGACAGACCTCTGCGACGTGAGGCGGCAACCCGAGGTCCCTCGGACATATTCTGCCACGTAGAGAGACGCTTCAGAATCTCAATAGGGAGGCGCTGCCATTCCAGCTCCTGCTGCGACCTCTGACCCGTTTGGGCCTCCTCAGTCTGCAGACTCCTGCCCGGATCACCAGCCGCACCAGATGTTCCTAACTTCTGTTGCACCCTTAGGCCACGTTGGTAGCGAGGTGGCGGCTTTGCTCAAAGTGAACATCGATCCAGAAGCTGAGGGAATCGGAGCTGTTACTCTCCGGGCCTCCGTCACGCCCTGACGGTTACCTCCAGGAACCCTGAGGACCACGACCTTCTGAAGTCTGTCATCTCACGGATCGAGGCCACGCAGACCTCCGTCGATGTTCGAATCTCCAAGCAGCGGAACCCGCACGGTCGACTGACTGGGGTTGACCTCGATATAAGGCCGGAGGAGCTCATCGCGGCACCTAATCATTGTAACCACGCTCTTCATCTGGACCCTTCTTCCTGTAAGGTCCGGCTCTATTTTGCTCAGCGCTCCGGACAGTTTGTTTACGTTATTGAAACTGACCCCCCCCCCTCCCCTCGCTTCTGCCCGTCTCTGCGCGGCGCGTCGTGTAACCATCGGTTGGACTTCCGTCGAGGTCCATGAGGACCTGCGTGTTCCCCTTTGCACTTTTTGTGCGCACTATGGCCATGCTTTGACGATGTACAAGCTCAATAATGATCCTTCGAAGGCGGGTTGTACCCGTTGTGCGGGACCACAAGCCTTCGCGGCTTGCCCTAGCTCCGTCCGGGACCCGAACGTTAAGTGTGTCCCCTGTGCTTCCTTCGGTCGCCCTTCGAATCATCATGCGGGACATGAGTCGTGTTCTGTTTTGCACGAACGTTCGGACAAAATCCGCCCCCGAACTAAATATAGGCCTTAGCATCAACATTCCGAGAAGAGGCGATCACATCATTTGGCGCTAGATCTCAAAGGCGCGTTTGATCACGTGTCTCACGAGGCAAACCTATCTGAGCTAAATAACCTAAACTGCGGCGAACGCACCTTCCGATATGTCAAGAACTTTTTCTCCAACCGAAAGGGCAAACGATTGGAATGGGTGACATAAGATCGGACCTTCAAGACATACCAAACAAGGGCACGCCACAGAGATCAGTCATCTCCCCGCTGCTCTTCAACATCGCCATAATTAGAGTCGCAAGGGCTCTGCAACAGGTCTCGAACATCGGATACACCCTGTATGCTGATGACATTACGATCTGGACAACCACCGGCTTTCTAGGTCAGATGGAAGAAACACTTCAAGCAGCAGTACCCTGCGTGGAAACAGAGGCCTTTCGATGCGGGCTACGATGCTCCCCCGATAAATCCGAAGTTATCCGCATACATGGATACCACTACACATCACCAGGAAATCTTAGCATCCTCCTGCATGGGGTCACAATCCGGGAAGTACCACTCATCCGGATCCTAGGTCTCTGGCTTAAAAGAGCGATAGGAAAGTAGATCCCGTGCTCCACCTCCTAAAGACTACAACACAGCAGATCTCTAAAATGATCCGCCGGGTGGCCAGAAACAGAAAAGGAATGCAGGAAGAAGACACGACCCGTCTGGTGCAGGCGCTTGTCGTCAGTCGCCTTTCCTATGGACTACCCTACCTCACTCTGTTCCGAAAAGATCTCAACAAAGTCAATGCAATGATACGTGCAGCTTACAAGAACGCGTTAGGCCTCCCACCATACACCTCCAACGTCAGATTGGAAGCTCTTGGACTGCACAACATATTTGAAGAGATTCAAGAGGCTGTCCTTCTGTCCCAGAGGGAACGCCTTCTGTCAACTGAGACAGGCCGGCTCATTCTCGAGCGCGTTGGCTATCCGACGGACCTACAAGCCATCCAGTCAACGACTAACATTCCTGTTTTGTACCGGGCAAAAGTATATGTGGCCCAGCTCCCAAAAAAACATGTCCCCAGTCCTAAACGAAGGCAGAAGACTTACCTTAAGCGCGCAGTGGAACGCAGTCCGAAAATTGTCTATCTGGATGCCGCTCTATACGAGCGTAAAACGACCGCAGCAGCAGCCGTGTTGGTGGGCTCTTCTTGCACAAAAGTCTCAAGCATGTCCATCCCGCACTGTACTATCACAGAAGCGGAAGTGGCGGCGATCGTGCTGGTCATTACCTATGCAGACGCGACCAACCGAAAGCTTCACGTAATCAGACTCACAAGCGGCGTGTCGGCTCCTTTTTGCAGGCAGACTACCTACAAAATTAGCTCACTTCACAACTAATCCATTGGCTACAGATTCACTACTCCAACGTCAGATCACTTGAGTCCCGGGCCACTCCGGGTTGGAAGGTAATGAGGTCGCGGATAGGCTAGCTCGAGGTCACACAAACCGAGCGACTACCCTCTCCGATCTCACAACTAGCATCCCTGCATGTCCTCGTGGCCTACGGCGCGCGACTTAAGTACCTTCGCGAACAACGTCGGATTTAACCCTCTTCACACAAGGGGCTAAATGCACAGGAAACGCGGGAATGTAGAGAGCTCCAAACAAACACTTTCCCCAACCTACACCAATACAGCATCATTTTCTCAAAACACTACACAGACATCTCCTTGGTGCAACGACCAGCCCACCGCCTGCCACATCACATGGGGGTACACGGGTCCCAAACCTGCAGACATAAACACACACCATTCGGAGGCGCAGTGGAAGGCCACTCTTCTATGCTCTGACCTAGCGACCCAGCGTAGGCTGGTAACTCAGGCAAGAGCGGCAGCCCAGGTCACTGGGGTATTGAAGTGAAGACTCCACTCACTGCCCCCTCCCCCTTTTTCTTTTTGTTCCCTTTTCTTTCTTTTTGAAATAAAGTTTTTTTTTCTCTCTCTCTCGACATGTGTAAAAAGAGAAGGCACCAGAAAAAAATGAAGGCGCTTTCAAACTAATATCTCTCGTTGCGACCTTAAAGGAACAAGAGTTGGCTCTTTGCCATGATCACATTAGGAAGCCTGAAATGCAGCATCTATCAAATGCTCGACAGAAAACTGCTTACGACCGTTCGTAATTACCCGTATTATATGCAGGTTAGGTCTGTAGCTAACTGCAGCAGCTGTTAAACTTGAAACTTGAGCAGTTTTGTAAATCGGTATTGCAAGGCTGTCTTCCCTGTTCATTGCTCTTTATATCGAAATGTGAATGTCCATTTTCGCACCGGTTACAGCCATTTCTTTTTTGTTTTTGTTTTTTACGTCGGCAGTATGTAACAATTAAATTTTTATTACCCCTATAGTGAGCGGCTAGCAAAAGCAAAGTAATCCAAGTGAAAGGAATCATACAGATGTGCCAGGATATCCTGGACAAGTACCATGTTTTGACAGAATAAGTATGATTACGATTCCCTTAACGCAGGGTGCACAGTAGTCCCTCAGTACGACGATGTTTTCATCCCTTTAATGTAGCCGCAAAGGCATAGACAGCGTGAAACCCTGGATTAACAGAAAAAGCGCACATTTGATAGGTTGTGTTTCTTTTCTACGGTTTAACGTCTCGTAGCGACTCGGGCTATCAGAGGCCCGTAGTGGAGGGCTCCGGAAATTTGGACCATGGGATAGTTTAACGTGCACTGACATCGCACAGTGCATGCAGGCCTTGCTTTTAGCTT
The DNA here is from genome assembly GCF_055883805.1 of Amblyomma maculatum. Lineage (NCBI taxonomy): Eukaryota > Metazoa > Arthropoda > Arachnida > Ixodida > Ixodidae > Amblyomma > Amblyomma maculatum. The sequence continues at coordinate 6,425,760 of NC_139350.1, read as the reverse complement.
CTATAGTAAAGCAACCGCTACGGTCGGGATCGGACCCGCATCCTTGGGTACAGCAGTTGAAAGCCCTAACCACTGCATAACCGCGACGGGACTCGCCTGAGAGATGCGGAAGAGTGGAGCCGACCTTAACAGCCTCTTACAATGGCCAGCCATTTGGAAAAGCGAAAGGGCTGTAAATTTTCATTCTTTAAAATTATTGCCCGAGGAGTGCTCTAAATCCATTACTGCACCCGGCTGCTCTCCCCATTCTTTCACCTGCCCCGTTCATTATCTCTCACAAATTAACAGGCAGTGCGGCCTTTCGAACTCTGCTGTGCGCAAGGAAGGCAACCCGCGGCCCACGTTGAGGAGCGAGGAGCAACAAAATGAGAAGACATCAAATAAGAAGCCGACGCTCTGAACGCCACTCCATAACGGGGCCGCGAAACGTGAGCCTAGAAAACCCGAGATTCGTAAGCGCAGCGCCGCTCTTTTGCCAGCGTACGCCGGTACTTTTCCCGCGAAAAAAAAAAAAAAAGAAACGAGAATTAAATGCACGAATAACAAGCAACGGTAGACAAAGAAAGGTTGGCTCGAAAAAAGCAGAAAACGGCCAACTTAATATGGACATCCTCCCTCCGGCAGAAGGACTTGTTATGCGGCGAGGCAAGAACTGCAGCAAGAACAGTTGGTTCCTTGCGGGGTAATGAAAACCACTTACCAAGAAGCTTCTCGGCACTCTATCGCGCAATAAAGCCCCACTCGAGCTTATTATGAAATCCCGCTCCTAGCAGGCACAAAACCGCAGCGGCGCGACTTCTCGCTCGGTCGAGTTAGCCGCCAAGTCGAAAAAATGCGCCTCTCATGCATTCAGCATACGCTCCCGGAAAGGCATCCAATACGCCGCAACCGCTCTGATATCCTCTATGTCGACGCGGCAGGGAATTCTAAAGTAGGATTTTTCACTGCAGTCGCTGCCTACGAAGATGGCAGAGTGGGGGCCGCCGCCACTATCCGAACTAATTCGCCTGCAGAAGCGGAACGAGCCGCCATAGCACTCGCGCTTGCCCATTTAGCCATTGACAAAGACATTACAGAAATTTGTACAGATTCTCAGACGGCATACCGCCACTAACTAAACGGCATGGCGACACCGGCCGCGCATCATATTCTTACCACCGCTACCTCTCTCGACCGAACGGTTAATCTAACGTGGATCCCATGGTATGCCTCGATCCCCGGTAATGAGCGCGTTCATGCGCTGGCTCGAGAACTTTCTACCCGAGCCTCGGATGATCAGGCACCCAACTCCGCGCAGAAGGCCGCATCGGTCCTTTCTACATACCACCAAATCACCACATTCTACAAACACAAGCGCATGACACTGCCACCACCCCACAGCACCTTGTCACCCTTATCCAGTGCTACATGGCGACAATTGCAGACGGATTGTTTCATTTCCCCCCACCGTCTCTCATGCCTTCACCCTGGCTTGCCCCCTCACTGCGACACCTGTGGCGAGCCAAAATCCTCTCTTTTCCACTACCTGTGGGAATGTCCTTCCCCCCAGGCAGTGCCCCCCATCCCCCATCCCACCTTTTCTTCCTGGGAGGCTGCTTTGCGGACAGCTCAACCCACCGGTCAGAAATGGCTGGTAGATCGTGCTCTATGTGAAGCAAAAGCCCGTGGACTCCTGGACTAGTAGGGGACCACCCTGGAAGACTTTTTCTTTTTTTATTAAATAAAGTTGTTTCCATCCATCCATCCAATACGCAAAAACAAGACAGAGCGAATGTAACTGTTCGGACGCTGTTCTGGGGCACGTTTGTAGGTCTATGAGTTCACCAGGCTTTGTCTGCATTTCCTTGAGTTTTGAGCCACGTGGGTGGTCCGTGCAGTCATCTCATTCGACTGCTTAAGTACTATTCCGAGCCATGAATCCTGGGTGCAGTAAAGAGTCGGTTGGTCTTCAAGCATTGCACAACATACCGAAGCCGTCACAACTGCTGCTTGATACAGCAGGAACTTCATTGAGAACGTCAAAAGTCATGGATGAATAGTTTAATCGGAGAGCAAGAATCCTCGCTTGCAGGACAGTAACTTTATGATGATGAGCCCTGTCCACGTGCCCAGAAGGCTAGATAAGAAATTTGATGTGGCCCGTATTTAACTCACATGTAAGAGAAAACGGCGGGTAGGAATTTTGCAATGGCTTGCCCGTTACAGGAATACCGGAACTTTTGACAGGTGAAATCTAATAGACTCTCTTCGAAGATCACGAAAGCCGCCATATAGAAAGCTACGTCATTCAGAGTACATAGGGGCGGAAGCTTCTCGGTAAGTGTTGCATTCTGGGCAGCTGCTAAGCGTCTGACACAGCATTGTGAAAATGGCTGATTTAAGGGACTTATTTCTTCTACCTGAGACATGCACAGTGTGGGGATTCACAATCCCCTTCCTCCATTATAACGCCCGCGCGTAATTAACACGCGTGATTACCAGCGCTGGTAGAGAGGTTGGAGGAGGAGAGGGCAGGCTGGCCACCCACCGCCGCTTCCCGGTCTCCTGCGGCGACGTTACCGCGGGTTTCCCTCTTTCCTGCCGGCGTAACCGGGAGACCTCCTCTCCCGTTCCGTATCGAGGAGCGCGACTGTAGCAACTCGCTCGGGGTTCTAGGGCGAATGGGCGCGCACGCGCGTGGCTCATGATTTCCACCGAGGAGACCACCGCCGTCACCGAGAATCGCCCATTGACCGTAGGCACTTACCGCAACGGAATGTGAGCGAGAAGCCGTGTCAGGTGAGACGACTCTTCCTCTCACCACCCTGGCGCGCTTCCCCATTAGGTGGTTTTTCTGTACGCGGCGTTCGCTCGCTACACGGTGGTTGTTCTTGATTGCTATTCCTTTGCCGTGTACTCGAGCACAATAAACTGTGTTCGAGTACGTAACTCGGTGTTTGTCCCCTCTGGCCCGAACCCGCCGCAGTGGCGATTTCTCGCACCGCGGGTTAGGGGTCACAGCTCTGTCTGCTAGGACTGGCACGTCGGGGCTAGAAGGCGACTGTAGCGTCTAGCCCCCGCCCCCGTGGCGCATCTCTGCGAAAATGAACCCCCATAACAGTGAACGTACTCAAAATGTGTCATGTGCCTTTTCTGTACAGCGATGGGTGGCTGCGGGTTTAGTTTTTAAAAGACGCTGGCGTAAATCTTTCTCGCTCCCCAGCAAGATTCCATTGACAAGAGAATAGAACGGTCGAGTCCCGACCCCTCTACTCCGTGATGCATGTAAGGAAGGCCGCCCTAAGCAAGCAAAAGCGCACTTTGGATTCACAAATTATCACGTACACGAACACCTTAGTCCCGCTCTTCGTTGCTTCAACTGCCAGCCACATGGCGAAGAACTGTCGCAGTCCGGGCCGATGCAAGATCGGTTCGGGGGACCATGAGCACAACGAGTTTAAATCAGTACTCTAACTCAGGCGCGCGAACTGCTGATGCATCGAGTTGCTTACTTCTCTGGTTGCCCTCAAAACATTGGGCCTTGATTACTTCGACGACGTAAAATATTGAATGGAAAATCAGCCAATCCATATGCACCGCTTCTTAGCCTCGACTGCCTATACTGGTTATAAAATGGTAGAATGATGAGCTGTGTTTCACTCGCTGACGCTGCAAAGATGTGCACGTCAGGAACCGGGCAAGTATTCTTCAATTGGGATTCTTCAATTACGTACACTCAAGAGTTGAAGAGATCTGCTCACCAACGATCTGCCTGCAAAGCTCATCCCTCGGATCCTCTCTTTGTGCACATTGACTTTCGATGGCAGCATCAGCAGTAACGTCGTTGTCTGAACACAAGGCTTCCATCACATTGGTACAAGTTGGTCGTGTTCGTGCTATTTGGAGCAGTACGATCGATTCTGTCACCGCTTCCACTCACAAGCAGCGTTCCGGAGTGAAGCCTCTGTCGTTTTTGGATCCTTTGCTGGCTGAACTAGAAAGGTCCAGACTTGCACAATCAGTCGCCTAAGTATAATCGCTATCACGATATCGCGGTTTTTCAGTGGGAGGTCAAAATGTAAAAAAAATAGAACTTGGAGGAGATTTTTGTAGACTCCTTGTACACATAATTTCTTTGTATTGTGTCTACAAGAAACATTGAACTACTATCGACCTTGTGGTGACAGTAGAACACGAAAAGCGTCACCGTCGACTAGTAGCTGCTGCATTTCTAGATATAAAGGGAGCTTACGACAACGTCCTCCATGAAGCTATTCTTGATGGACTTGACGACGTCGGAGTTGGTGGCCGGCTGTACTTGTGGATTGTAAGCTATCTCAGCGGCCGCTCTGTTTACATGACTACGCCTGAAGGAGATACTACCCGCTTTCAGGTCGGTCGTGGAGTTCCACAGGGAGGAGTTCTCAGCCCAACTTTATTTAACATTGCGCTAATTGGCCTGGTGAGTGAACTGCCAACTAACATCCACATAAGTGCATATGCTGACGACATCTGCATCTGGGCCTCTGGTTCGACGCGCCCACAACTACGTGCGAGACTGAAACGAGCTGTGTCATCAACATCGATGTACTTACGGCGTCAAGGTTTACTTTTAGCGGCAGAAAAGTGTGCAGTGATCGCGTTTACGGGAAAATGTGTTAGTCGCTACCCGATTACCCTTCATGGAGTCGTAATACCATACGTCTCCAGGCACAGATTCTTGGGAGTAATTATTGACCACCGACTATCTTGGTCGAAACATATTGCTATGGTGAAGAAAAGGCTAATTATTTTTTGCCATGTACTTCGTTACATACTTGGCATCAAATGGGGTCCAACTGAGCGCTCCTTAATACGGCTTTACGAGGCTCTGTTTGTTGGCTACATCCGCTACAGTCTCCCAGTACTCTCTAGTATGAGCATTTCCTGCTTGCGGACTTTAGAGAGCGTGCAAGCGCAGGCACTGAAAATATGCCTTGGACTGCCCAGATGCACCTCTAACAAAGGCACAATTGAAGAGGCACATGCTCGCCCAATGTCCATATACTTGTCACACGAACCACTTCGTGTATATTTACGAGCACTTACAAGACACCGTTTTCACCCACTCAGCAAGATTCTGCATGAGAGGCCGGACTGCAGTTTTACAAGTGCACTCCGCTGCCATCAGTCGCAAGTACCGACAGGATATGCCCTCCCATATCGTCCCACCCAACCACCATGGACGATGGATAAACCTTTGGTGCACCTTCGTGTTCCCGGAATACTAAAGAAATCAATGGCACCAATTAGTGGACTCAAACAACTTACTCTGGCACACATTTGGTCAGAATATCCCAAATATATTCACATATACACCGATGGATCTGTGTCAGCACAGGCATCCACTGCAGCTGTGGCCATACCAGCTCAGAAAACGACTCTGCATTTCCTTTTGGGACATACCTCTACATCAACCGCTGCCGAACTTGTAGCCATTCGGGAATCTATTCGCTACATATGTGGGGAACAACCTCAAAAATGGTGTATATTCACGGACTCGAAGACTGCATTACAAATTTTGGAAAACTTCTTACGCCACACTGCCTATCAGTCCCTGGCACTAAACATTATGGAGCTCACGACATCTGCAAGGCCACATGATAATGTTTCAATGGATCCCTGCCCACTGCGGCCTCCATGGGAGTGAGCAGGCCGATGTTGAAGCGAAAAGCGCACTCATCAATGGCTTCCAAACAGCTGTGCCTTTTTCAAGAGCGGATAAGACGTGTCTTCTAAAGAGTTGTATGAATATTGCTACAGCAGCTTACTGGGCTCAACCAGACGCCCGACACATCCGTCTCAGAAGGCTCGATCGAACATTTAAATTTAATGTTCCGCGTCATCAGGCATCCTTGATACATAGACTTCGTTTAAACGTAGCTTTCACGCGCAAGTACTTACATTTAATTGGACAGATGGACTCACCGGAATGTTTAACTTGTGGCATCCCAGAGACTGTGGACCATATATTATTGGTGTGTCCAGCGTATGCGCGCGAAAGAAGTGTGCTAGCTGCTTCCTTGAGGCGTTTAGACAAGAGGCCTCTGTCGGAGGAACTGCTGCTGGGCGCTTGGCAGGACAAGGGGAAGGGCGTCCAGGCAGTGCGTGCTCTTTGCCGTTATTTGAGCGCCAGCGGGCTTGATTCGCGCTTGTAAAGCAAGCTGCTGTGTCTGTATAGGTATATATATTTCATATGCCTTCTCCCACATCGTCACCCATCATGACCTTCTTTCTTCTCTCCTTCCCCTTCCCCAGTGCAGAGTAGCAGGCCAGATTTGAATTATTCGGGCCAACCTCTCTGCCTTTTCCTTTCAATAAATCCATCTATCTATCTTGAACTACTATTTGCATCTAACTGTCTTGCTTTTCATCGCTCGCGAACACGATAATTCGACAGCACGGCGTCTGTATAATAGGTCTATTCGCGCGGTCGTCGGTGTCGTAGCAGAAAATCTTAATAGACCAGTAAAATTCTCAAACAGCTATATTTTAATGACGCCAAACTTATCGAGGAGGTTCCAGTAAATATAAAGGGAAGTGCTTGAGTTGAAAAGAACATTGCTTTACGTTTTACGGAAATCGAAACCAGGACACTGCGAGTGCAAGGCATGTAGAGAAACCATTTTTTGTTTTTGTTTATTGACACAGGTGAGAAAATGCTGCTTGGTTCGAGCTTAATGAAGATGGACCAAGGGAATGCGCTATGCGAATGAGATCCGATAGCGTTATTGCGATCTTTCAAGAGTCCTTGCGAACTATGTCTCTGCCACGATTAGGCAAAGGTCTGCTATCCACAATACGAGTTTATTTTTGTATTCATTTTTTTTACCGACACCGCATGTAAGCACTTCTCTTCACCTCCTCTCCGCATGGCATCGAGCGTGGGTCAGGCACGCGCGTGACGTCCGAATAAATTTAGCCTTGTGCAGGCGGCATGTATTTATAGACAAACAAGTGCTACCCGAGCAGCTCGCGCGAGTATCTTCGGGCAGCTTGGCACTTCACGTGACGCCGCAGTATGTCCCAGTGGAAAAAACAAGCGTGCACAGACGTCGGCCGGCATGACCACTGGAAAATGATGGTTTGTTGGCGGCGCTTTTTTCGCCACACAAGAGGATCGTAGGTGAAAGCATTGTGCCAGGCAATCAGACGTCTCACAACCCTGCTGCTTATGATGGAGCCCGCCCGCATACAAGCGAGCCTTCCCGAAAGATGTGCGCGACACTGCATGTATACACAGCCACCAGTTGATGCCCGGACTATTCTTTTCTTTCTGAAAACAACTCTGTGCTCACGCACTGCAACTCTCACCTCGCGGTAAAGGACGTTCTTGGGCTATCGCCAAGCGGGCCTAGCGTGCCGAGCGCGGAGTGGCACTCGATAGTTCTGTTCGTCGTCGCGGCTCTCTCTTCTGCGTAAGTTTGTGCACAATGACAAGAGTAAGACGAAGCAAAATACGCACAGTGTTCTATAACTAACACATGCCTCGGGCAAGCTTCGCCTTCTTCCTCTCCGCTCGCACCAGACGATAATTCTTGCCGGTGCCTCCGTTTAAAAAAGTGCTCGAGGTCACCACTCAATTCAGCGAAATGCGGGCAGCAGAGAGAACACTTTCCCATCTTTACCAAGGTGTCCAAGACTTTCGAAAAGTCTTCACAAAATACAGTTTCATTGCACGCTAAACTGAAAATGTGTTTAATGCCAGTCAAGGAATGACTAATTGAATAAAACATTATTAAACTGAGAGCCGTACATCCCTCATGCAGCGCGAAACTTGTCGCCGGAAATAGTTGTACAGAAAGTCACACGACGGAATGTGAAGAAATAAATAAAAAATTGTGGTAAATTGGTTTAAAGTGGATGAGGATGTATGTCGTAATGAGAGACAGAAGAGACCGGATATCCGGTCATGGCTCCTTCAAGCCACGCCATAGAGAAAGAGATTGGTAAAGAGCGGACACTCCCATAAGGCCCAGCGGCCCACTTGACTGTAGTGCACCAAGCGGCCGGCGGCAACTACTTCCGGTCTTGCTGAAAGGCGCGTGATTTGAATGCTAGCATGCGCTGCGCCCTTCCCTGCCCTTTTGGCTCATTATTTTGGTTTTACACGGTCTGCTAGTGTTTCTATTTATGTTCAGCATGCATAACAACATGAAAAATAGATTCCCAGTTCTCTAAACTGGCCATCAACGCAGCTGCGTCACAGCCTTTGCAAAACAGTATTGCAGAAAAACGCCAAGTGCTTTGTGAAATGAACATTATTTTGCTGCATATAAAACACACAAAAGACGCAACAGATGTAGACGGATGCATTGACAAAACTTGGCACACATTAGGCGATGTGCAAAATACAGAAAAATAAAAATACACAAGGCGAGAAACAGCACTTAGGTAGAGACAAACAATAGCATAACGTTGATTTCCGAATTATGGCAAATGATATGTAACAAAACAGGCATTATACATAAACTACACAGTCCCAGTCGCGGCTACCTTAGCAAGGGTAACTTGTATTGTTCAGGGCTGAGAGAAATACTGACGCTTGGGGGAAGGCCACACCATTCACTCGTCGCATCTGCCGTGCTTCGGCTGCAGTCCGTGGGTCCATTCAGTGCTGTTGGAAAAGGAATGAACATGATGCAGAAGGTTGCAATGAAATGTAAGGCACACAACAGTGCATGTGGGTGCGTACTAAAGAATTGGTGAGCAGCAGTTATGGTCCAGAACAGAAAAGCTGTGATTCGTAAAATTGATACAAAAGCTACTCTTGAAACGTAGAGGTCAGGAAATGCAGGCTAACCGAACCTATCTGAAAATGCATTTCTACAGTGAGTGAAATAACAGCCACTAAACTAACAATATTCCTCAAGAGCACTGAACAGCTGAAGCAATGAAGCTTGCTGCATAATAAAACATTTCTCACTTTAACGTTGTCCCGTTAAATGCAACGCGACACCATGCAAAACTAGCCGTTCGCAAAACCGCGGCCGGCGGGCACGCCATGTTGGCTTGCCCTTCATACGCGACTTTATGAAGCGCAGACCACCGTGCTGAGCTAAACTGCCCGAAATGCCTCGCAGTTTGACAAGAATGAAACATTTCACACCTTGCGGTTGCCCTGTCAAACGCGACACCACGCAAAACTAGCCGTTCGCAAAATCGCCATGTCAGGTCACCGCGGCGGTCAGCCCGCCTTGTCATGCCTGTTAGCTTGCTCTTCACGCGCGACTTTGTGAAGCGCAGTCGCCGCCGTACTGAGCTAAACTGCCTGAAATACTGCACAGTTTGACAAGAAAGTCAAGAATGAAACGTTTCTCACTTTACCGTTGCTCTGCTAAACGCGACACTTAGCAAAACTAGCCGTTCGGCAAACTGCGTCAGCACGGCCGCACCGGCCGGCGAACACGCCATTTTGGCGCAACGGCGTTCCTTTGTGCCTTCACATGTCACTTTGTCAAGCGTGACGAGCTAAACTGTTCGAAATGAAGCTGTTTCCCGGGAACACAACATATTACACCTTGCCGTGGTTGGGAACCGCCAGAGTTACGGCGTAACGAACTGCGCCTGAACAGCCGGCGCGCCTGTTCACGAGCTGCGAAACTTATTGGCACCGGCCGGCATGGTCAGCGTAAACTGCTTGAAATGCAGCGTAGTTAAGCAAAAAACGTTGCTCACCTTGCCGTCGTTCCGCGCAGCAGCCCACGAGAGGTGCCGTTGTCAGATGGGAGGAGGTTTGGCACCAGAAGGCGCCGCACCTCAAGGTCTCACATAACCTATCTGCCCGTCATCATTCATACATCATCCCCGGTACGTCCCCCCCCCCCTCCCGGATGTCCGGGGAGCGGAGGTTTTTGTTTCGGGACGACGGCCATACCCTGGCAAGGGGGCAGTCGTGTGGTGACACGCACACAGCAGTCACCGTACACTATGCTAACTGTGTTTAAGGTCCCCGCTGTGATAGCAGGCCGAACACAGGGAGACCGGACCTTCTTTGGACCTCGGATGTCCTGAAGGACAACTGTAACTTTAAAGGGCTTCATATTGACACTGTTATGGTACGCCCGGAAACCTCGCAAATAATCGGTGGCCTGCTCCACGTGTCTATGAACTCTGGCTCGCTGACGTGACGCTGCTCACGGCTTAGGTGAAACCAGACTTCCCTGCGTACTCGCGCGAGCACCTCATGAAGGCCCGGAACACTGCGCGAAAATGCAGCGGCGCACCAGGCAGACCAGACTTGGTACATGCACTTGATAGCAGTGAGGCCAGATGAGGAGTTAAAATCAAACTGTTTATTAATACTTAATACTTAAAAAGAGGTTCGGTTGATCTGCAGAGGGTCGCCTGGCTGGATGTGGTGCGCCTTCGTGCGCGTCCGTGCTTCGTCTCGTCTCGGCTCCGAATGCCCTCTTCCCGAGGCGTCGGGTCCTCGCGTTTCTTCTCCAAAGTTCGAGGGGAGACATAACTCAGGCGGGGTTGGCGCAGTCGTCAGCACGCAGTTCATCACTTGAGACAACGCTCAAGACGACCCAACTCTCCCGTAACCGCGGCGACCCGAGAGGGCGTGCTCACGCCACGCGGAACCCAGCGAAGAGCACATTCGCTCGGTCGGATAATCCCCTTAGCCAAGTAGTCATTGACCTGTTCCTTCATGAACTGTCGGTCCGCGGGGCAAGCTCGGTACGGCCTTGTGGCGACGGGAATATTGTCCCTAAGTTCAATGCTGTGCTCTACGTGAGTGCAAAGCCCCAGCGCATCTGTGCTCGTTGTGAATGCGTCGTGATGACGAGTCAGAATTGAGCGGAGCTCATCCCTTTCGTTGGCGTTCGCGTCACGGGTCATTTTAGATATAGTCTCTTCAACCAGGTCAAAGAAATCTTCGTCGGGACCCGGGCCCTTCGAGTTCAATCTAACGAAGCCGATGTCGCTCTCTGGTGAAATTTCTTCAGCGACTGTGCGGTTGCTGAAGGCTGCTATCAGTGTCTCGCCAGTACGATTCACACTGCATGCGCCTGGAGTGTGTACGGTAGATTCACTCACCGATGGCGGTATTGGGACGAGGGTGACATCGTTCGTAGGGTGGAACGTGACGTGGAGGTTCGCGGCACGGCGCCAGTCTGAACCAAGAATCAGATCCATGGCACTGGGCAAGGGCGCGATCACGACCTCTTCGAGCCGCACGGTCGATGTTCCGACGGTCACGTCCAACGCTGCCACTCGCGTTGGTCTGATGCATCGGTCAAGCACTTCAATGTGATCTGGGGACGCCCACGGTCGGGGGCGAACGTTAGGGCCCCCAGAGCTTTCGTTAGGATGGATACGTTTGAGCCGCTATCGATGCAGACTCTCACCGGTTGGTTGTCGACGAGGCCCTTGACGATGGGCAAATTGCCTCCCGTTGATTGCAGAAAACAATTCGCTTGCCTGTTTATCGTCCCGGTATTGCCTGCGCCGTTGGATCTGGCTGCTCGGCGTTGTTCCGCAGCGATCGTGGCTCCCGTCTTCGGCCTCGTGCAATCCCTCGAAAAGTGGCCCGTAGTGCCGCAGTTGAAGCAGGTATGCACTCGCGTGGCCCGCATCGGTTCGCGCTGTTCTCGCGGCCTTGACTGTTCGCGGAGATCGTTGCATCCGTCTGTCGCCGCCCTTGATCCGTCGCTGCTCATCTGGTTAGACCGCCCAGGACCAGATTGTCGGAACTGCGTCTTGACTGTCCTGCGTCGCCTGGTGTCGAGTAGCGCTGCGCGGTCGATCAGTTCAATGACGTTGCTGCAGGGCTGTGCAGCGAGTGGATTAGCCCATGTGTCGTCGTCGATTCCGCTGAGAATCAGCGAAATTCTTTCTTCGTTCGCCATCGGGTACGGAGATTTGTCAAGCAGAGCATTTTTCGAATACATGTACTCAACCAATGTCTCCGAATTGCGTAGTCTTCAATCAGCCTGCAGGTCCAGGAATTCCTGCATCGTGAGCCTTCTGTCGAAGCGCGAGGCGAAGGCTTGCTTCCATGAGTCCCACGATTCGCAACTCATGCCGTAAGAGCTGTGCCAATCCTTCGCGGCTCCTTGCAGCCGTGCTGCTGCAGTAGCGAGCGTCAGTGATGGGGACCAGTGTGCCAAGGCAGCTACGCGCTCCACCTGCGATATCCACGTCTGGGCATTTTGTTGCGCATTGCCGTCGTACTCGGGGATGGCGGACGCGGTGTCGTTCGTTGATTGGATCAGAATGGGCTGAGCTGGCTCCGACACTCTCGACAATACCTCCGTCATTTGCAGTTGCGCGCGTGCGAACATGGCCATGATTTCAGTCAGGCTTGGCGAACCCTCGGGAGCTGGAGCGTTGTTCTCCCGCGAGGACTGCGGAGGTGTACCACGATTCATGTCTGCCGGCCGTTGGTTCGTTGTCGTAGTAGGCGCGAGACTTCCTTCGTTACGTTGGAAGTCCGTATCGTGCCCCGTTCGTGTCGACACTGGATGCAGTAGCCCCGTTGCGTCACTCGCTGCGTGTGACCTGCGTCGTTGGGCTACAAGCCGTTCCAGTTCGTCAACTCTTGCCTGCAGAATTTCGACTGTCGTCGGTCCCTCCGTGTCCGCTCCTCCGTTGTCATCGCCTACTGCTTCAGCCTGGCTGGTAGCTGAGTCGGACGCAGCCAGCGAGGCCTGAAGGCGACCGTTGTCGTCCAGGAGGCGTGTGACAAGAACATCCTTACGGCCACTGCACGGTAGTCCACGGGTTCGAAGCTCGTCGGCCAGCCGCTGTTTTTTCAACTCCATGAGAACACTGCGCATTGTCGATTTCGCTGGTGACCAGATGAGGGTGGTCTCGGAACTCGTCGAGGTTGTTCTGCTGCGCACTGTGGAGTCCGGTGGTTCTTCGCGCGCGCGAGACGCCTCTGCAGATCCTGTCGGCTGCGCCGTGATAGCAGTGAGGCCGTCCTGCGTCGCCTGCGTGGCTAAGGGGATTATCCGACCAGGCGAAAGCCAGTACTGTGCTCCTACCATTGTGGTGGACCAACCAAACCACCCAACCACGCCCCGACGAATGGTCCACGACTACAGGAAACTGAATGAGAAGACCATCAACCCACCGTACCCAATGCCAGTGATGGAAGATGTAATCGACGACATCATGCGAGAAGGCTCGAGGTACTTCACTGTATTGGACGTGAAGTCCGCCTTTCTCACAGTGCGAGTAAGGCCCGACGACATCCATAAGACCGCCTTCGTTACGCCGGACGGAAAATACGAATACTTGAGAATGGCTTTCGGGTTCTGCAAGGCACCGCAGACCATGCAAAGAGTCATGCGAGACACGTTTGACGGCATGAAAAGAACATCCACGTACATGGACGATGTCGGCCAGGGAGCAGCTACGATCCCCGAAGCGCTGGCACTGCTCGATGAGGCGCTAAGAAGAGTCGTCATCAACGGCTTAAAGATGGACATTAAGAAGTGTCAATTTGTGCGAGACGGCATCTCATTTCTTGGCTATAAGATCTCCGCAGAAGGGCGAACCCTGGACGAGTCGAGAGTCGCAGCCGTGGACAAGTTCCAGCCTGAAAGCAACGCCAAGAAATTGTACTCGTTTCTGCAATTCGCAAACCATTACCGCAAGTTCATCCCTGAGTTTTCGAGACTCACGCACCCACTACGTCAACTTGTCTCAAACGATATGCCATTCCTGTGGACGACAGCGCACCAGAAAATCGTTGACGAAATCAAAAGTGCATTGAAGAATCCACCGCTATTGGCGAACTTTCGCTCAGACTGCCCAACGCAAGTGCATGTCGATGCTTCTCAGACAGGACTTGGAGCGATATTGACACAAACACAAGACGGACGAGAACGTGTTATTGAATACGCCAGCCGATCCCTGAACAAGCATGACAGAAATCTACTTTCGAACATGCTCGAATGTATGGCGCTGCACTGGGCCATCACAGAAAAGTTTCCCATCTATCTGCGTGGAGGCCCTCGATTCACAGTGCATACAGATAACTTCAGTCAATCCTACCTGGTGGAAAAGGGGGCGAAAAACCGCCGATTCGCAAGATGGACCCTCGACCTCGCGGAATACAGCTTCGATGTTAAACACAGGCCGGGAAGGCAAAACGCGGCTGCTGATGCTCTCTCGAGACAGGCGGTTGGAGCGGAACCAAGCGAAGACGAAGTGATCAGCAATGATCTCACCTGCCTCGCCGTGATTGTGAGCAAACACAGCCGAATACGCGAACTTCAAAAGAGCGACCCCGAGTGCCAAAAGTTCCGTGTCGAAGCTGGAAAGAACAACTCCAGCTATGAAGTCGAAAACAACATCGTCCTGAGAAAATCAGTCGAGGGAGGACGCGTTTGCAAAAGAGTTGTAGTTCCTGCGGCGCTCCGTAGCAGCGTCATGACGGTATTTCATGACAACAACGGTCACCTGGGAAGCGAAAAAACAAGAAACCTGGTGCAACGAAAGTATTGGTGGCCGTCGATTGCGAACGATATCCGCCGCTACGTCGAGTCATACCACACTTGCCAGACGATATATTCCCGAACAACTCAAGCCGAAGGACGCCTCAGCCCTCGAGAGGTTCCGAGCGAGCCTAACGTTGTCATCTCTCTCGATCACATGGGTCCCCTCGATGGAAGGGAAGGTTATATTCTGGCGTGCATCGATCACGCTACATAGGTACATGGATGCGGTAGCAGTGCCTAGCACTTCTTCAAAACATTACCTGGATTTCCTCACGAACCGTTGGATTCCCAGATTCGGCGTCCCGAGCATCATCATCACAGATCAAGCAAGGGGCTTCGTGAACAGGCGAACAGCGCAAATCCACCAGACTTGGAATCCAACACCTGAATTCACCTCCGTACTGGCCATAGTCAAACGGACTGATTGAAAGAATGGTGGGAACATTGAAACAAGTTCTACGAAAGCTCATAAGCAAGTCTGAAACCTGGAAAAAGGGGTTACCCAAGGCTACATTCGCCATCAACGTCACGAAACATCGCTACGGCAAAGAAAGCCCATTTTGGCTAATGCACGGCTACATCCCGAAAGTGGCTGGGGAACTTAACATCGGAACTATTAGTGAAGAAATCGATGACGCACAAAGACTACATGACATGGCCAAGGGGCGCCACGACATGAAGAGCTCTCTCGAAAAAAGTCAGCAAGAAACAGCGAGACGGTATAATGAAAAACGTCGGACGCCGACCTTCCGGTGTGGAGATCGTGTTCTTCTCGAGCTCGGCGCGAGGACCACATTAGACGCCAAATACGAGGGGCCGTTCGAGATAAAGGAACTGATTGGTCCCAACATGGCTGTTATAAGCAGAATTCCCCATCTTCCTGGAAAAAGAAACGAAAAAACCGTCAACGTTGAACAATTGAGACGGTACAAGGAACGCGCCTTGGACACCGATGAATTGACACCAGCGGATACGAGCGCCTGAGGACAGGCGCAAAATTTAGAGGGGCCGTGTCAGCACGCAGTTCATCACTTGAGACAACGCTCAAGACGACCCAACTCTCCCGTAACCGCGGCGACCCGAGAGGGCGTGCTCACGCCACGCGGAACCCAGCGAAGAGCACATTCGCTCGGTCGGTGTGTTCATCTCTCCACACCTCCGTTACGACCGCGCGGATACCGCGAAGAGCACGTTCGCTCGGTCGGTCTGTTGTCTGTCTATTCACACCACCGTTACGACGGCGCGGAGACTTCGCGCCCCGCGAACCCCGCCTGAGTTATGTCTCCCCTCGAACTTTGGAGAAGAAACGCGAGGACCCGACGCCTCGAGAAGAGGGCATTCGGAGCCGAGACGAGACGAAGCACGGACGCGCACGAAGGCGCACCACATCCAGCCAGGCGACCCTCTGCAGATCAACCGAACCTCTTTTTAAGTATTAAGTATTAATAAACAGTTTGATTTTAACTCCTCATCTGGCCTCATTGCTATCACACTCAACGAGCAAGAGCACAAACTGTTTCACAGCATGCCTGGGTAACGGGTTGAGGTACCTGACAGTTTGATATGACACTCCTGGAATACTAAACAAGGTAGCCACTCGTCGAAGGAGGGCTGATGGGAGAAGACATTGTGTAAAGATGTGCACAATGTCTTCACGACCACCACAGAACGGGCAAACTGGATGCAAGCTCGCTCGTGTGAATGCCTTGCTGCGGATGGGGAGCCGTCCGTGTGCAAAGCGGTACATGAACGTTGCTCTGCTTGCATCCAAAAAGTTTGCCAGTATCAGATTCCAGCTTGGACGCATATTAGACAGATCTGTTTGAATCTGTGCCGCACAAGCGCGGCGAGCCACGAGCACACATCCGCTCCCTTCGACAACTTCTTGTCGTCTGCTCCGGCGGGCGGCGGGCTACCGCTGCAGCGAGTGCCGTCGCGCGCGTCCGCGCATGCGCACGTTGGTGCCGCCATCCATCAATCGGCGGCAGCGCAAAAAGTCGCGCGTCATTTCCTGGGGCCAGTTTTTGCCGAGTGACCGCTCTTTACCAATCTCTTTCTCTATGACCACGCAGCGGAGTAGCCGTTCCGAAGTCTAGCATGGCGGCGGTTCGGTTCATGGCGGCAATATGTTTTTGTGAGCGCGGTACGCGGCTCATATTTTGCGGATTTAACACGATTTAAGCATCGTCGTTGGTATCAATAATTTCAGGGCATTACTTCCGAAGCGTCTAGGGAAATCTAAACGGACCTGGCGGTTTGACAACTTCTGGCAAGACTCAAAAATGTGAAGAGATTTCTACAAGGCCTAGGACCGGTGATTGTTGGGTAAGTAAAAAAATGTTTTTCGCTTCTTTTGTGCTCCTTCAGTTGTGGTAGGTGTGGTAAGGTTGGGCTGAAATCCAGCAGCACATACAAAGACGAACCGTTACGCAAGCGGGCACAACGGCAAGTGGAAATCGGCAGTGATTACCGCCGCTAATCAAAATTAGCGAAATATCTAAATGAGGTGACGTTTGTTGTCCCGAAGTTTGAAATGGGCCTTATTATTGTTAGGTATGTTTGGCTTTCTATGGTGCCCGTAAAAGCTTATCTCCGTTGCCTGATTGTTGCTGCCTCGGATTTGTCACCGCATGCCGGTGATGACGGAGACGGGATTTGGCGACGGAGAGGTGCGTTTTCAGCTTTGCTTTTTTACCGCCGCCTCGCCGTTCGGTCAGAGGGAGTACAGTTACGCTATATCCCGTTTCTAACAGTAAACAGCTAGCATGAAGTACGATAAAACACTGATGAAAATTGTAACGCATCGTGTTTAAAAAAAAAATTGTCACTGCACAGCGGTGTGCTACTACACTGTAATGCAGATCTGCATTGCAAGCAGTGACTTTCTCCTGCTCCTTTCGAAAATTAGAAATAGCTAGCCATACTAGCCTTTTTTTTTTGCGTTTACTACTCTACCAAACTTTTACTAAATTGTCTCGGTGCGCTTATATATGCACGGATCAGACGAAGTAGCATCTGCAGGTTCTTCACTCAAACCCTCCTTGCTCAAACCAAACTAGGAAAAACTTCTCTCGCAAACAACAAAACAAAAAAAAAAACATGGAATTTGCGTACCCGAAAGCCTTCTGCGATTGGCTGCCTCGGGAGCTGCTTCCGGGCGACATGCAAAATTTTCTACAAACTCAGAACCTGAGCGACTGCGACTAGCGGCAATGCTTTGGCAGCCCTCAGCCCACTGCCCCATGCGGTTAGTGCTTATAGCAAATGTCGCACATCATGCACGCACACTGATTACTTCTATATTTATCTTGACCTAGTTAGTCATTTGAAAGAAATTTATGCATATTAATAAGAGATCTCTTATGTACTGTTTTCTGCAATTTCACCTTGTGAATGGTGTAAAGGCGAAAGGTATGCAAGCAGCTAAAATACTGCAGAACAAGAAGCCCACACTTGTGAAGGTCACTGCACGGGCCATATGGGGGGATGAAATCCTTGCCAGAAGGAGCATTTGTGATGTGCTAGCCCTAAAGCACACAAGCTCTGGTGAACCATCCGTTCACACATTCAATTTGGATTAGATTCTAAGTATTAGATATTCCACAGTGCTAGAGCTATGTCCGTCACTGTTTCATGGGCCTTTTTTCAGTGATGCACGTTTGTTATTCTGGCCTGTACAGCTTACATCATTGAAATGTTGACTTTTTTGTAATGGAGTTGAAGCTACAAAGTCTGAATGTGCTATCTCTTCCTTTCCTGCATAATATAGTACATGGCCACTTTCAGTATATTTTGCAAAAAAAAAGGGTAGCATTTCCAGATACGGCATATTCCTAGAACATTTTTCAGTGCTAGAGTCACAATGTAGCCCTTTTTATTACCTCAATTTTTGCTATGGTATGATCTTTCAAGGAGCTTCCATTCATGCCAATAGCTTCACAGTGGATAAAGTCAAGCAATCACCTAATGAACAATGTGACAGGTGGCCTGGCACACACCCTTGCAACCATTCCGTTTTGCAGGTTGGCACATCTAGGGATGTTATGCACTGCTATCCTTGACCAAATTTTTCTGCCAAGGCTATATTAAGGCACCTTACTAAGTTTTAAACCGCAGTTGCCTCACTTTTAACTTAAGTATATAAGAAGCTTAATTATGGTTTGTTTTGGGATTTAGCATCTCAAAGCGACTCAGGCTATGGGAGACACCGAGTGAAGGGCTCTAAAAATTTAGACCACCTGGGGTTTAATGTGCACTGACATCACACAGCACATGGGCGCCTAGCTTTTCGGCGCCATCGAAAAGGGGCTGCCAAAGCTGGGATTTGATCCCACATCCTTGGGCACAGTTGTCGAGGGCCCTAAACACCGCACCACCCCAACAAGTGCTATATTTCCTTATGTCTCATGAGATTTTTAAAGTGAGGACATATGTTGCAGGTATGTCAAGTCAGGGTAGCCATGGCAAATTATGTTCTTTTTAATTTGTGCTATCACCTGCATTTTCTCTTGCAGAGACTTTGAAACACTGGGGCAAAATGAAAGCCCAGGATGTCACCCCCACATTCAAGAACATCAACACAGTGCTGAGCGAAAAGATGCATGGTGCCCATAAGGCAACACGGAAGTTGGAATGTGAATAAACATAAACATCGGAAAATGGTTACGGCGCTCGACTACTGTGCCTAAGGAAGCGGCGGCTGCATTTCGTTGGAGGCAAAACAGAGTGGCGCCCGTGTGCTGTGTGCTGTGCGTTGTCAGTGCACGTTAAAGAACCCCAGGTGGTCGAAATTTCCGGAGTACTAGGAGTACTACGCCCGGAGTACTACGCCCGGAGTACTACGCCATACTCTCATAGCCTGTGTCGCTTTGGGATGTTAAACCCCCCACGAACCCAACCAAACCAAACATCGGAAAATGTAAACAAAACATGTTTCATTGCCCTTTCAGTCCCACATCCTCCTTTCTGGGACCCGAAGCTACTGGTCCCAGAAGCTACTGGTCCCTGGTGCCTTATGGTCCCATAAGCTTTATGGTCCCACAATCTTTATGGTACCAGCAGCTACAGGGAATGGGCCAATAAACCTTAAGAACTGGGACCATAAAGAATCCCATAACCACATTTTCACCTGGGGCTGGCAAGCATCATTTCCTTGCTTTTGTATATATAATAAAATAACCACTAAAACAACAAATGCTGCTAATGCTAATCATCTTAAATTAGTATCAGATAAGCAGACTGCTGAACTACGTAAAACAAGCTGACACAGTATACCCAGTGCCTACGTTGTTGTGTAGCGCTGTCGAAAGTTCCTGATAGAAAAAAAAAATGTATTTGCGCAAAGCTTTGTTGGAAAGAATTTCATTCCTTCTAAAGTCATTTTTGCCTGCACTGCTTATTGATACATGTTCTGATAAAACACACTTTGCACCGTCTCCAGTTTGCTTTCCAAAGATGGAAGGTGACATGCATGCCGCAGCGATATAAGTAATTGACAAATTGCACACTAATTTTGATCTGTCATATCTGCAAGCTCAAAAACAAGTACCAGGATGCTGTTTAGCTTAATTCACTGCTGAAAGACACCTCTCGCTGTAGGTCACAGTGGCATTACTAAGAGTTTTGCTCCAATTGGTGAACTATCTGGTTGAGAAGCAGCTTCGAGCGATGCAGTCCGACAAATGGGGTTTTTTGTTGTCTTATCGGAAGACCTTTTTGCCCAAAAAGCCCGCCAGACTGTCATGAATTTCTGGGACGTTAAGGTACAACCCTCGCATTTTAAGCAGATGGCAGAGGCTCTGCTAGAAAAACATTTTGAAGGTCTCGCAAAGAAAGTGAAAGATGCTGAGCTAGGTGTTCTTGAAATCTTTTTTGCAGCCAAGAAGCATAAGCCTGAGATTCCTTTCAGGGCAGTGATATCCGAGCACCTCTCCTGGCAGATGGTTGTGTCCACGTGTTTGAACACTTCAGGTGAATGACCCGTTCCTGGTTCCCAATTCAGAGGGTGTTGTTTGTTCCTACTTTATGACAACCCTGGAGGCTGCTCTAGTTTTAGTGTTTATGTAGAAGATCTTTTCTCTACCATATGTTCTTCTCCTGCAGTATATACGTACAGCAATCCATTGAAGCTCAAAATGATGAGCACGCTTTTCAAAATAGATGCGGGATTTCTACTGCATCCTTTCTAGAACTCCTCACTTTCTATCTCAACAGTATGTACGCCTCTTGGGAGAGCCAAACATTCTTACAAAAGTCCGGTGTTTGTATAGGCTCAACAGTGGCACCAGTGCTCAGCAGCATTTTCTTTAGCCAAATCGACAAGAGAGTGGTGAACGATTTGACTGGTGACAGTGTACACATTTTTAGATACGTTGATAATTATCTTGGGATTACAAAGTCCCTTCAACCAGAAATTGTGACCTATGTTTTAGAATCTTTTGTAAAAAAACGAGTACGGACTTAAATTTCCGCATGAAATTTCTCGGACTGACACACAGCAGTATTTGAACCTACCGCTGGCCTTTGAAACATCCCATGCGTGCTGGCAATATTACCCTCTGAGTGAAAAGCCTCTGTTGAATTGCAAACCTTGTCACTCGAAATTAGTTAAAAATGGGATAGTAACCAGATGCATGAATATGCTCTTAAAAAAGTCCTGCTTTTGCAAAATGAGCAATAGCATCACAGCCCAGGTTCACCGCTGTAGGCAGCCTGTTTTCTCCAATTCTGTTCTTGTTTCGTGTTCAGGCAAGATCCTCAAAAAAACTGAAGCCCTCTCAAAGTGACTCACAGAAGCGCTCCAGTCCTGATGAGAGAAGGAAAAATATAGCTGTGATGCCATATGTTCATAGCCTTTCACACAGATTTAAGAAATGGGGGCAAAATATGGTGTCCTCCTAATAAGGTGGGCAAGGTTGGAGCAGCAGTACAAAGGAAGAAAGATTGAATTGGCAAGAGAAGCGGTTGTAAAATTAATCATATAAACAAGTTCATCTCGTGTAAGGTTGCTGCGGTATACCAGATTCCTATGTTCTGTGGCTGTACATACATTGGACAGACAGGCCGGCGCCTCAGTGTACGGCTTTCAGAGCACCAAAATTGTTTAGGTAAATGTTGAACAAGTTTAGCTAAGCATTGTCTAGAGTGTCAGTGCACTCTGTTCCTTGACTACATCGAAGTCCTGTTCGTTCATAATGATCGTGTGACAAGGGAAGTAGCCGAGGCATACCATATCGTGAGGGAGGAAAAACGTGTCAGCCAGGAATCAGTACCCTTATCTCATAAGGAAATGGATATGTTAAACAGGGGGGAATGACGATGATCTCACGTGCAGATATGACTCGTTTTAATTATGTGACAAGCATGTTTGACAAAGCGCATTCGCGCATGCTTGATGTTTGCCTTTATAAGACAGTGTTTTTTTCTGATAAAGGCAGTTGCAATTTCAGCGCCGTGTGCGTCTTTTTCTTCTACTTTGTCCTGTGTCTTCACGCTGTTTTATACGAAAAATGAGTCTTCACGTTGTCAACATAAATTTGTGCGGGAATGACCACTATAGTGTATGTCAGAAGCTTCCTGTAATTTTTGCAACAGTGCTTTCGATGCGCCTACTGCTCGTTCTTCAACTACATAATTAAGAGCATCGTCAGAAACAGTTTGCTTCCCTCATGCCGCCATCGGGAGGGCAGACTCCCATGACTTAGTCGGAAGTGTGTGCATATTTATTTAAACTGTTTTGTGCGGCATTAGAAACAAACTTCCTGATGTCCTAGCCATATGCTTCAGGGGATATACTGGGCGTTGCCGAGGACGTATATCGATAAATGCACTAAAATGAGCACAGTGGCCAATTTAGGCACAGCTAGTGTGCTGCGCAGTACTGCTGCAACAGTTCAGCATTGTTTTACCTTCATATTTTATGTGTTATCAATAGCTGCTGGTCAGGGGCGGCACAAATATTCTGCTCGCTGGTTTGGGTACCAAGGCATATGAACGAACAGCTTCGGTGCTGCAGAAACAGTGATCAGAGTCGACTCTCATTCGGTCGCTTTGTGTATATGCTCACAGCTAAGGACGGTAGATAAGAGTTCGAGGTCGCGACATTTGTATCGATTGCCGGGTTTTGTAATACACATAAGAATGTTGTCGGTTTTAAACGTTGCTTGCTTCTGCAACACTGCAACTGCTACAGATAGTAAGAAGCAGAGAACACCGTTCTCAGTACACGCAATTAATGTAGCCATTCATTATTGCATCCATGGCAGTAGTGTGTGATGTGGTTTGCTGCTGTTCATGCTATGAAACCACCATGAACGACACATGCTCTCATATTGCAGGAGACTGAGGGCACCTTGGTGGTAGTACTTGACCATCCATTCCATTGCATTTGATTGCACCATGGGTGCCGTGGGTATGGAGTGAATTGAAGGAAAAAAAGGGTGCCGCATTTGTCTTATAGTGCAGTGCCATCTGAAGCTTACTTTCTTGAGCATTCATATAAGCACAACAGCCTTGCACTTCATCCAATCTGTAGAATGCTCGAAAATACCTTTTGTGTTGGCATATAGCCTGCAGTGCCACTCTGCAGATACCACCAGAGTGCAGCTCTGCTGGCCAATCATACTGATGCAGGTGTATGGGTCGTTGGCAAAAAAAGAAATGCAGTTCAGTTCACAGCAGAAGCAGACCTGCAGGGTGCCGCACTGACTTGCACATCTCTCGAAAGTGCTCCTATGGTACCAGCGCAATGCAAAAATAAATACTCAGGCTTCCAACATTTGGAGGCAACACAGTTGTGAAATGTATAAGTAATGTAGTACACAGTGAATGACATGACCACTCGCTCTGTTTCGCTCCAAGTTACACAACAAAGCAGCAGGTATCACATCAAACTAGATACAAGGAGTCTTACTAGATATTGTTGGCATATGAGGATTGTTCTGTGCCCTAATCCCTGCATATTGGAAACTTCATTACAAGTTTCTGTGATATGTCATGTTCAAATGTTTCATTGACACTGGTACCTTCCTTGTTTCACTACTGTGCAAGTTTTAAAAGATTTTTCGTATTTTGGCTTCTAAAACAATTTGCAGATGGTCAAAAATCTTTGTTGAAAATGTGAGGTTTAGTTTGGTTATGTTTGTGGGGTTTACAGTCCCAAAGCGACTCAGGTTATGAAACGCTGTAGTGGAGGACTCCGCAAATTGTGACCACGTGTGGTTCTTGAATGTACTCTGACATCGCACAGCACTCGGGCGCCTAGCTTTTCGCCTCGATCGAAAAGCAGCCGCCGAGGCTGGGGTGTGATCCCCCATCCTTGGGAACACTATTCGAGTGCCCTAACCACTTTGCCACCTCGACGGGGTGAAAATATAAGGGTGCAGTCATTTCCTTCATTTTGTTTCTATTGCAACATGTCACACAGCCAATTTATAAAAAACACTCTTTCCCACATGGATGCCACTTCACAATGCCAAAGTAGGGCTAGGTATCCTTGAGGAAAGTATGGACGATTTCAGCTGTCGAGGTATGTTTTGAAGTGCCCTTGTAATAGTGTCTGCCACTTTGCAGTCTCCAATAAGCCAGAAAAACGCTGAAATTTGGCAACTCAAATTATACTGGTTGCATTGCTTCTGTCCATATAAAAACTGTACTTACGGGATCGAAAAAGCACAGGTTCAGTATGCTTGATACAGCTGGGAAAGCCCGGTATGTAGTGTAGTAAATGGCTGCCAGAGGCCTCCATTAGGTTGCGCTTTCTGCACCAGTTGAGAGCATTCTCAAAGTACAATTTGTCAGTGCGGCTTTGTGCCATCTACACTTCCGATTTGACGCCATGCTGCACAAATTCTTCTGCACCAGCCTACCCACAAGTCTTCTTCTCGTTCAAATATCTGCTTGATTTATTCCATTGCAAACTAATCTGTTGTCATGCTTGTTTTAGTAAAAGTGTTTCCTGCCACACTTCCCATGTGCTAGATGACTATGGTGGTCACACTTAGCAAGTCTAAGTGGGAATGTGTGGCAGATGGGAAGGGCTGTTTTGTTGTGGTTATTTTTTTCATTTTTTTTTTGTGATACAACATGCGGAGACCCATTTCTTTTTGAAGGTGTCCTCCGCATCAATGTCAGTGGTACCTCGACTTAAAGTAGCGATTGGTTTCAAGGATGCTAGTCAGCCTCTACCTTCACCCGTTAGTCTGTCCATGCCTGCCAGTAAACGTCTGAGAATCACTATTCCACCACTGCCTGCCAACAGACGGCCCAATTTGTGGAGTTTGAAAGTTAATGCTCTTTAATTGACAGGCAACTGGCGACACATTTTGGATGGGAACAGCAGCAGCCTTAATGCACACAAACTGTCTTGGATTCTGCTGTTATCTCTTCGAAGTATGCAATGACTCTGACAGTTTGCTGCATCACTTTGCACAACGTACAAAAAAGGGCAGAGTCAAATTCATAACTTTTAGACTTCATGCAACTTTTGTGAACTAATGCAGATTGCTCCCAATCTGGGGAGATCACGTCACATGGTCTTGTGACATCACATTCCTCGCCAACCAATCAGCGCTTGGTCATATACATTACCTGACCTCTCCACCAAGCAGGACATTTCCTGCCAACACCTCGTTTTTCTGTTCATATGCACTATAAGCAATTGCATTAATAAATGAGTTTTCTTATCTTCAGCCCATCTCTGCATCGGCAACCACTGGTGCACCCAGTCAGCGCTACCCCTTGTGTAGACTCCAGCAATGGGCCTAGTGCCACGATTAGGATTAGGCACCATGTTAGGATTCCTAGAATGCTGCTTAAAGCTAGTTGTTCTATGCTAATTAGTGTATTGTGAATGGAGGAATGCACAGCGCAAAATAGACGTGTCTGTTTTAAATGTGTTTTTTTTTGCGTTTTCATATTCTTCATTCACATACGATACTTTCAATACATCTAACATACCTGCCATGGCGAGAATATTGCATGCCATTCAATGTATTCATTCTTGCAGTAGAACAGTGGTAGCGCTATGCTGTCAACTCACCTGCAACATTGGCATTGGCTATATTATATAGTGTACAAACCAATATGGCTGGCACGTAAACATAAACTTTATAAAGCCACAATCACTCCTAGGAAATTTGATATATAGTTTGCGTAAGGCAACACATGAACTGAAAGCTGATCTGGAAGTGGAGGCACGATTCTGCTCTCACTCCCTTTAACTTCAAGAAAACACCACAGTGAAAACCAGAGAGCAAAGCAGGAGAATTTCGCTATGAATGCTAACTTTCAAATGAAAATTTATTCAAGCTTTCAGATCAAGAAAATTTGCATGCACTGCCCTCTCTATTCAGACCAGGCCAGCTACCCACGTAGGAACACAAGTCATAGCCTGTCTCGAGGGAAAGCGCGCTTCTTACGGCCTCCTCAATGGAGTATGTTTCCACATCTCGGTAGGGTCGCCACCACCTCACCACTCTGCTTCAGCTAGCGCCGTTCACGCGCAAGGAAAGCACCCGCTTCATGCCCCCCCCCCTTATCACTTGCAACCTGCAAGTCCTCACATTTCAATCTTTATAGTTCATACAAAGACTGCGTAGCCAGCATCATGAGATTTGTGATCTATGAGACATGAAACTCAGATAAATCGCGTGCACAGGTGCTCCTCTCGGTGCGACTGCATGTTCGCATGAACCTCCTGATCTACTGTCACCACAGCTTTCTAGCCCTAAATTTTGAGCAAGCACAAAATGTATATGTCATGCAGTGTGTCGAATTACATTCTCAAAGCGTTTGCTTGGCTTCTAAATTTCAAATAATATCCTGGAATCTCAATCGATGCCATTGTCATTTAGCTAGCTAAAAAGCGGCATTAAAATCATTCCTAGCGCTTCGCAGATTGAGATTAAAAAGCAAATGAACTTTTCTCTAGGTTCCGCATACGGTACATTCAGAACAATAGCAATCGGGCTGAAAGAGTATGTAGTCTTGCGATTGAGGCTTGATCAAGACGTCGGGCGTGAATATTTGTTCTACAGAAGTAAGGAGAGCAGCAGACAAGATCATTCTCCTTTAAAGCTGACCCCTTTTTTAAGGAAATTTAAGGAAGGAGAAAATTATATTCCTGTTCAAGAAACTGAACATTCCTTTATAGCCCTGTCCATTATTTCACCTAAGTATGATCTGTGGAAGGACGGCATGTGTGCACGTGTGTCTGTGTTTTTTTTTTTTGGCGGGGGGGGTGATTGCTTCTAGCGTTGTTGCAATCATAACTAATTACATAGTGCTTCGACAGCAGCTTGTCTGCGGGGAGAGTCTCGGCACCGAGCACCTGACCACGGTGGAGAGCTTTTAATGCGCTAATAGTGTCTTCATATGGGCATAAGGGATTTATTTAATGTAAAACATCTAAATAAACACACCCGCCACGGAAGAAACCCCATTTCCAGTTTTAAGCCAAAGACGCATGCTAATCTCAGAGGCACTCTATTTTCTAAATTATTATTTGCTATTTCTACAGCTTATTCGAAAGAGCTATTTTCGAATGAGCTATGCACAACTCGCAAAAAAATATGGTGTCCACGAAAATTAGTTGAATTTTGACAGCGATTGCCAGCATGCATATCAAAGAACATAGAGTTACGACTGCGTCAATAAAACCAAATTTAGTGGCCGTAGTTGTCGTAGACGTTTTTACAGGGCGATATCTAGGAGCGCTTCGGCTTTCATTTCTTTCTGGTTCGATCCCAGCAGTGGCGGCCACATCTCAATGGAAGCGATACCATCAAGGCATCCAACTTCTGCACAATGCAGGGCACATTAAAGAACACCAGGTGATCGAAATTTCCAGGACCTCCATTGCAGCGCCTCTCATAGCCAGAGTTTCTTTGCGACGTTAATCCACATAGCCATGCCACCAAGCTAACCTTGCATTAACAAGCTTACTTATAGTACTTGTCAGCCCAGTATAAATATTTGCAAAGAATGGATCAATACACCATCTTCTGCATTTAAGAGAGCAGTACCTGTCGTATATGCACGTCATATTTTTGAAGAAGAATGATTCATCTTTTTGATGGTTCTAACTGGCAGATTGTGTTATAAGGACTTCGTTCACATGTGGAATACCCTGGAGACATGCATCTAAAGCAGCTATGCTATGCTTTCTTTTATTTCGGTGTTGAGTGTTCTACAAAACCAGTAGATGACAGCGTGAAACCAAGCAAAAACCACCCGCTGCTGCTGCTCCAACAGGTGCAGAAGCGAACGTTGAGCTGGTCGCGCCTCTTGTGGCGGCAGAGAGTGTAAATAAAAGAGAACCGCTCCCATTGCTTTCGCGGCAACTGAGAATTTTTGATTGATAAACTTTATTGGGGAAAATTGGGGTTAGGAAAGGGCAGTAGTCAGTAGTCCTCTCTACAGGAGTCCGTTGACCTCAGCAGCAACTCAGGCCCGCTGCACCAGCATGAGCTGATGCTGTGCATCCGAGTCGGCTAGAAGGTCCTCCCACTGCTCAGGACTAGGGCTATCTATTTTAGGCATTATGGGGCTTGCCCTACGTCACCATGTTGTGTGATATAGTGTAGCAGTGTCTCCGCACCAGACACATTCGCTTTTGTACTGTGTTGGCCATATCTTATGGCACAGGGCTCTGTTTGGATATGGGTTTGTTTGTAGGCGCCCAAGTGTAGTGGCTTGTTCTCGGCTTAGTGTGTCATGTGGAAGTGCGTACTTTCTGCACTTTCCCTCAGAACCAGCCGTGCACATGTATAGAACATACCAAAAATAGTAAATGCACGGACTGACAAATTTATTCAAGGAAATGGCCCAAGTCATTAAGGTAAGATACGCTGAAGTGCACAACATAACAAAAAGGGGTCTGCACTGCAGTTAAAAAGAAGTACAATTCATATCGTTCCAAGGCATCTGAAATTAGTTGTGAACATGAGCCATATTTAGGCAGATGTAGCAAGACCATACTAATGCGCAAATATAAATACACAACAATTGATATAAAAGTGCAGACTCCGTACAGGTACCAAAAAATGGAGATGCCAACTGGACTAAAGTCATTTCTTCAAAGAATCATGAATGCTCTGCACAACATGTCAGAAAGTCGACTGCAGTGATGCGAGTGCTGTGCCATATTGAGTCACAAAGCATACCTTGCCCCATGCTGCTAGATTATGAAATGTGGGCCAAGCCGGCACCAAAATTTTATCCCTTCAAAACGTTTTTTGGCTGCCATGTGTTGTACGATATGCGCTTCTGTAAAAAACACCATCATCATGGCTCACACATGCGCCAGTAGTCACACCATAGCAACTGCTGTTTTCTTAAGCTGCATCTTACCATGGCACGCTCTAATCTGCATAGGCTGTTACAAAGTAGACAGACATGAGAGAGTGCCATGAGAAGGCTCACTACAATCACCCTTTCAAATAGCATGTCACAGCTATGCAGATTGAAAAGGCAATTTTAGATCAATAAACACTTCAAGTAGCTGCTCAAATCTGGACTCAATGGTCCCACCGTTCTTAAAGATGCATAGCATCCATAGTAAGATTCACAAGCAGGATGAGTATCACTTTACTGGTTAGCCTCGATTATGTGGTTTAATGTTCCGAAATGACTCGCGCTGTGAGAGATGCCATAGTGCAGGGCTCTGGAAATGTCAGCCACTTAGGGTTCTTTTCCATACACTGAAATCGCACAGCACAAAGGGGCCTTGCTTTTTGCCACCATCGAAAAGCGGCTGCAGCGGCCAGGATTCGATTCTGGGTCCTCTGGTTTTGCACTCGAGCGCTTTAACCATGGAGCAACTGTGCCAGGACGTCACCTTATTGAAATCTTGCTGAAAGCTTTATGAAAGTGCAGAAATAAACTTATTTATGTCACTAAAAGCAGCCAGCACTGAAAATGTCTGTAGTCATGCATTCGGGTGAATGCAATGCTAGTGCAATCAAGTGCCTTTGTAATGAAGTGGTTTTGACCTTGAAAATCATTCATAATACAGGTTACTTCATCGTAAAAGTCATGCGCAGACCACTTTATCACATGAAATAGAGCACGGTAAGCATGTCTTATAAAAGAAAACCTTTATTTACCATCAACTGATGAACTATTTCATGAAACAAGTTGTTACTTTTCTTCTAGCTGGGCACTTCTTGCAATGAAATGTGCAACTGTAGCTGATCCTTATCATATCCTTATCATGGCATGCTCCATGGTGAAATCCAAGAGCAGTGCAAAAGCACAAGCAGGGAGATAGGAAATGCCAGCAAGTGCTCATTAAAGTGTCGTTGTGACACCTTCGGACTGGATCAATGCAAAACGGCCGGCTACATCCACCGGCTCTGTAGGCATGTTCACACTTGCTGTTTACAGTTTTCCAGTGCCCATCAGCAAGCGGAAGCATGTAGATTGATTTTGCCTAGTTCTACTTTTTCTGGTGGCAGGTAGTGCTAGTGTCACTCGTCAAGATTTTAATTTTAAGGTAAAGGTCAATGACTCCAACCAACCAACCAAAAATTTGGTTGGAGTCATTGACTTTTACCTTAAAGGGCCACTGTCCAGGGAAGGACCTTTAAAGCAAAGGAGCCCAGTGTTTCGACCAGGTACCGGAGATAGTCTGTGCAAAATGCTACAGCGATACACGCACCGCAAAGCAGCAAAAATACAAATCAAAACTCTCTCATCCTTCTCGTCGGAAAACCAGCTTCCCTATTCTCTATGAGCCGCAAGGATGACGTCGTAGTCGAAAACGACATCCATTGGTCCGTCTCGCTGTCTGAAGGTGAAGGATGGGTGTCTGCCGCTCACTGCGCACTTTTTGTGGCCTTGCATTCTGGGGGCGACGTCTCACAGTAACCGGAGAAGAAAACATTTTTGACCGGAGGGTGGACATTGGGCCTTTAAAATTAAAATCCCCAAACAAGTCCCTATATGCACCACAGCTCAGCGGACGGCAATCGCATCCCCACTATGTGTGTTCATTGTAAAGCTGTAACAGCTGCCGACATTCCTTCACTTTGTAGGCAAATCTGTTGTAGTGCCATAGTTCAGCTGGGACATTAGTTTCATTGCTTAGGCGTTCATGGTATTCATTTTAATTTAAGCAAGTGTGGACACCAAAATTCAAGCTATCATTTTTTTTTCAATAATTCATGACACTACAAAATAAGCATAGCATTGGGCCCTGTCTACCAAATAACGCATAATTCAATTTCCGCTAGCAAGCCATCAGTTTCAGCAGTCGATCGGTGGTTATCATGCAAATGAACATACAGCTATTACGTCGCTGCTTTTGTATGCCTCGTGTGACCCCAACTCTCAACTCGTCTGACAAAAAAAGGGGGGGGGAGGGGGGCACTACAGCTCGGCCTTTAAAGGTATGTCGCAACAGCAATAATGGCTCAGCTCCTCTTATTCGTTCGCGTCCATTCACTCTGCTACTTGCCTAATCAGTAGTCTTATTTGTGCACCTATTATCCCACGCACATTCATTAGCACACAGTCGCAAAATATATCCGATCTCATACCTGCTAACTTGGCGAGATCAAAAATCGGAAGATCTTTTATTTGGGCTAAGGTGGGGTGGGGGAGCGGCACGTTCAGGACGCAGCGTCCAGTGAGTGATAATCAAAATACAAGCAGCAACTGCATGCATGAAAGGCAAGTCCTACAGATCTCTGCACGCCGCCACCAAGTGATCTCGCTACATTTCCGCAGCTGGTCGACGCAAACTTGTTGGCTAGCCGCCGCTGCAGTTTTCTCTCGGTGTCATTGGTGCACTGTTTTAGTTTTATGTAAACCCATTATTAGCCCCTTTACATGGAAGTCTGCTCGTGACCATTGTTGGTCGTGATAGTTCCGAAAGAAGAGCTATCATGCTATTGATGGGCATGGCGCAGTTCAGTAACATGAGACACGCTGCCGAGCGCAATATAGGAGCATCAGATGGCATGATATTTGGGCAAAGCTGCAGAAATAACCCTTCACCACCAAGTGCGCTAAGAAGCCCTTTAGTCGAGATCGAAGGCGAGGCCAGCTAATTTCTACACCTACTGCGGCTGCGCGCTGCTGCTAGCTGCCGCCGAATTTGTTGCCTACAAGGACGTCGCCACGAGCCTTCTTACGAAGGCAGAAACCACTTTTTGGAAGATTTAAAGCAATGATCATGTCATGTCATGATCATGGCAGAAGGGTTGGAAGGCATGCCATCATTTGACAGACCACCCAACGTAGACATAAGTCCCCATTTTAAATAAGCTATACGAGCATGCCGGTGTGGTCTAAGGGGGGCGCATGTCTAACTTGGGATCAAAGAAACTTGGAAAGCTGCAGTTCAATCTCGCGCTCCGACCTCAAAGACAGAAGTGCGAGTTGGCAGCACCTGCCAATTCAGCTGCGTCACGAACGTCACACAACCCAACAACTAATCAGTGCACGACCATGTCACCATCCAACTACCATCAGCCAGAGCCATGCCATTGATTTTTAACTAACAATGCCAATAACAGATTTTTTGTATAACAGGGCCTTTGATGCTACTGCATTAAAATATGTTATTTACTGCACTTGGGCTCGCTACTGTTACCCGTGGAAAGGGACTCCACAGGTACCGAACCCACCCGGTACTCTCGAACATGCACAGGAAACCAAGATGACCGTCTGCTGACAGGAAGATAGGAAAAAAAAAGCATGAAGCCACACAATCAAAACATTAATACTGAAACAGTATAAATGTTGAGTGCTTCATTAGGTCATTTCACATGACATCATCAGCCTGACTATACCCACTGCAGGGCGAAGGCCTCTTCCATATTTCTACACTTAACCCGGTTCTGTGCTAGCTGGATCCACTTGACCCCTGCGAACTTCTTAATCTCATCCGCCCACCTAACTTTCTGCCGCCCCCTGCTACGCTTTCCTTCCCTTGGAATCCAGTTTGTTACCCTAAGCGACCATCGGTTATCCTCTCTTCGCACTACATGTCCTGCCCATGTCCATTTCTTCTTCTCAATTTCCACTAGAATGTCGGTAACTTGAGTTATTTCTCTGACCCACTCTGCACGCTTCCTATCTCCTAATGTTACCCCTACCATTTTTCGTTCCATAGCCCTCTGGGTTGTCCTCAACTTAAGTAGAACTCTCTTGGTTAGCCTCCACGTTTCAGCGCCATAGGTGAGTACAGGTAAGATGCAACTGTTATATACTTTCCTCTTTAGCGATACCGGTAAGCTGCTAGACACAATCTGCGAATGCTTGCCAAATGCGCTCCATCCCAATCTTATTCTTTTTGTTATTTCCTTTACATGGTCCGGATCTGCGGTTACTACCTGTCCTAAGTAGACATATTCGCCGACTACTTCCAGTACTTCGCTACCTAATGTAAACTGCTGTTCCTTCCCGAGGCTGTTGAACATTACCTTAGTCTTCTGCATATTAATTTTCAAGCCTACCTTTCTACTTTTCCTGTCTAGGTCATCAATCATTATTTGTAGTTCATTTCCCGAGTTGCTTAGCAAGGCAATGTCATCAGCAAATCGCAGATTACTGAGATATTCTCCATCTACCCTTATCCCTAACTGCTCCCATTCCAAGTCTCTGAATACTTCCTCTAAGCAAGCTGTGAATAGTACTGGGGAGATTGTGTCTCCTTGCCTAACACCTTTCTTTATGGGGATTTTGTTACTTTCTTTATGCAGAACTATGGTTGCTGTGCAGCCACTGTATATATCTTCCAGCACTTTCACGTACGGCTCGTCTACCCCCTGATTTCGCAATGCCTGCATCACCGCCGAGGTTTCAACTGAGTCAAATGCTTTTTCGTAATCAATGAATGCTATGTATAAGGGCTGGTTATATTCCGAGCATTTTTCTATCACCTGATTGATGGTATGAATATGATCGATAGTAGAGTACCGCTTCCGAAACCCTGCTTGATCCTTTGCTTGATTGCAGCCTAAGGTTGTCCTGATTCTATTAGCAATTACTTTAGTAAATACCTTATACGTAACAGACAGTAAGCTGATTGGTCTGTAATTTTTAAGGTCCTTAGAGTCCCCTTTCTTATGAATGAGGATAATGTTTGCATTCTTCCATGGTTCCGGTACCGTCAATGACACCAGGCACTGCGTATATAAGGTGGCCAGTTTTTCTAACACGATATCCCCCCCGTCCTTCAGCAAATCCATAGTTATCTGATCCTCTCCAGCTGATTTCCCCTTTTTCATAGTTTCTAATGCTTTCTTGACCTCGTCCTTCGTCACTGGTGGAACGTCTGAATGTTTTTCCCTACCGCCAATCTCATTATGGTCCTGACTACTTTGGCTACTGTAGAGATTTGTATAGAACTCCTCGGCTACTTTGACTATCTTATCCATATTCGTGATGACGTTGCCCGCCTTTTCCCTTATCGCATACATCTGGTTTGTTCCTATGCCCAATTTCTTCTTTACCGCTTTAAGGCTTCCCCCGTTCTTTACAGCATGCTCAATTTTCTCCATGTTACACTTCCTTATATCGGCCACCTTGCGCTTATTGATTAGCTTTGATATCTCGGCCAATTCGATCCGGTCTGTTGGATTGGAAGCTTTCATACTCTGGCGTTTCTTAATCAAATCTTTCGTCTCCTTAGACAGCTTACCGGTATCCTCTCTAACTATCCTACCGCCTACTTCTACCGCGCACTCAGTAATGATATCTCTGAAATTATTGTTCCTTGCCTCTAGGGTAATGTCGCCATCCTCAGTTAGAGCTGAATACCTATTCTGTAGCAAGATCCTGAACTCTTCTGCCCTCCCCCTCACCGCTAATTCGTTGATGGGTTTCTTTCTTACTAATCTGTTGTGTTCCTTCTTCAGATTTAGGCTAATTCGGGACCTCACCATCCTGTGGTCACTGCATCTCATTTTCCCGATTACCTCTACATCTTGCATAATGGCGGGGGTTGAACACATTATGAAGTCGATTTCATTTTTAGTCTCCCCGTTCGGACTTTTCCATGTCCATTTCCGGTTCTTCCGTTTGCTGAAGAAGGTATTCATGATTGGTAAGTTATTGCGCTCTGCAAACTCAACTAGTAATTCCCCCCTGCTATTCCTAGAACCAATGCCATAGTCACCTACTGCCTTGTCTCCTGCCTGCTTTTTCTCTACCTTGGCATTGAAGTCGCCCATTAGTACAGTATACTGCGTCTTTACTTTTCGCATTGCCGATTCTACATCTTCGTAGAAGCTTTCAACTGCGTGGTCATCATAACTACATGTAGGTGCATAGGCCTGTACAACCTTCAGTTTATACCGCTTATTAAGCCTAATTACAATGCCTGCCACCCTCTCATTAATACTATAGAATTAATCGATATTACCCGCTATATACTTATTGACAAGGAAACCTACTCCTAGTTCTCGCCTCTCCGGTAAGCCTCGATAACACAATACATGCCCATCCTTCAGTACAGTATATGCCTCATTCGGCCTTCTAACCTCACTAAGTCCTATGACATCCCATTTCATACCTTCTAGTTCCTGTAAGAGCACTGCTAAACTAGCTTCACTAGCTAGGGTTCTAGCATTTCACATGACGCTGAATTCAAAAGAAGCAAAATACGGGATGCAGCACATAACTCCAAGAAAAAATTGTCATTTCTGTGCGAAAGCTGAATGCAGCAAAGTAGAAGCCATAATTCAAGTAATGGATTGGGCAACAAGCACATAAAATCAAAGCAGCTGCATTTTTATTCCAGTGATTATTTCCCACTAATAAACGTCCTCTTATTTCCTTTGATAAATAAAATGACCATGGTAATTGCACTGCCCTTTGGAGCATTGTACTTCTGGGCATTTCCAGTTTTCATAGTTTGCCATGGATAGTTCTTTTTGTGGCTAAGATATCTGTGGTTTCATGAAAGAACCTGGTCAATGAATAGTCGTTGCAATTAAGAAGCCTTTTCTTCTGAAATGTAATTTATGCAAATTCAGTATTTGTCTATACAGTAGGTCGAGTAGAATGGTCATCTTCTAGTCATGAATATGTTGTGGTAAACTAGTACAGGCGCACTGTGAATGCGCATCAGAAAACGAGTATTCAGCCTGGCTTGCACATGAAGGAGCAATAAACAATTTAGGTGATGCCCACTTAGAAGTGATACACTTGATTATTAAAGCAACATGACCTTCAAAAGTGAAAGACTACAATCTACCCATAGTACCAATCAACTCTTTTAAGCGGTTGGTATGACTTTGCGGGACTGAACCTCTAGCCTACATTCGTCACATAGCTCCAGCAAAGACTAGGTAGCAATTAGCATATCAAACTATTCTGCTCAGGAAGCATGTGATTTATTCATTTAAGGCAGTTGGGCCTGTCATGAAAGCAGGGCAACACTGAGCGTTAACTATCACCACAAATCTTAAAAAGTTCAAATACTGAACTTTAAGTGCCCAATTTTTAGAGCAAGGAAAGCTTGCTTTCTGAGATGTTCAATTGATTCCACAACAATTTTTAAGGTGTTCTGCAAATTTTTGCAGATTATTTTTCGATTAGTGCATCCTGATGCTGGAAATTATGATCAGCGTGTGTAATGGCGATTGCAAGTTTTCTTAGCACTCCGCGGGAGACAGTCCGCTCATACTGCCAGTTCTAAGCGGGATTGTAGCACTGCTGCCAGCATACACATTCATGCTGTACAGCTCTCTTGGATTACATATGCGAGCAGTTGGCACTTTAAGCAGCATATACACTCTGCCTTCGGAGTCCGGCTGGAATAATTAAGATGAGAACCATCGTCTCTATTCACTTAAGGTTCCCTGTTTACATTTGATGTTTAGGTACTGAACATGCGTCTAACTTTTGTGTTCTACCAGAACTGCATCAGCATGGAGAAAGCAAATTCGGCCTGCTCGAAGAAGGGATTTTGGTTGGAAACATCCTTGTGCTAGTTCACTTCCCCATCTCAAAATAAAGTTCATCTTTCACGGCTGTTTCAGCTGATGAGAGTATCTATTGCAGTTGGACAGGCAACAGTTTTTTCACGTGTACCTATTTCCGTTACGGGCACTGACGACACTCTAACTACACAAATAATGCTCATTTGCATTTAAAACTTCCAGTACTTAGTCTTGATAGTCCTTCAGCCATCCTTTCCTAAACTTTTGCACAAACTTCACAGGTTCTAGTAATGTCAGACCGAAAGCCCGGCAGCAGACTAGACTATTGCATTAGAAATGCCACAAAAACCAATTCAAGGCGTAGTGGGCAAGTAATATTCGCCACCTTGACATCGCAGTGACCACGCCCTTGCAGCGAAGTTTTCCTGCAGAAATTAATATCATTTTAAGGAAGAGCGACTGTTCTAAACAAAAATTGTAGGACCACCAAACACCACTCATAAAGAAGCCAACAGGACTTACAAATCACTAAAACCCCATCTCCTGCAATGCAACATTTCTGCCTGCTAAACAGTGTTAAAACAAGTTAAAGTTAGTGGTAAAAGCAGTACTAACTAGGTAACATTGGTCAGCACTAAAAGCTCTTTAAGATCACCTCCTAAGCCATGCATGCTTGTTCTCTGTCTGCTAACTTGCCTTGAAAGATGTTCAATTTCGGACCGCATCTGTCCGAGGACAAGAGGGATCGTTACACGGACACGGCTATGCTCTAACTAAACTGCCATTGCATTGATAGCTGAAGTGAACGATTTGCAGATTAGATAATTTGACTGCCCAGCCACAAATTGCAAAGATTGTGTCTATGGTACCCTCAAATGATGCTGCTGGTGGCTGCGGCTAAAATCAATTTCACCGAGCAAACTATTGGCACTTCTACCTTGCATACAGAACACTACTCCTTCACATTCCATAGTTACAGGAAAAACTTGTTAGGGCTACGACTAGCAGTTTTCTTTGGTGGATAATTTTATATTATGCAAATTTTGGAGCAAAGAATGTGAACACTTGGCAAGAAATGTAATGTTTATGAAATATACAAATGTAATTATCAAACAAATCTCAAAATGCTGCAAATGCACAGGTATCATTATAAGGCACAAAAAAAAGTGCCATTTCCATACTAAGAGATTATAAAGGACCCACGAGAAAATGTGCTTGTTTTAATATGAGGCATTCGTTTGCCTAATGCTCATAATGTATTCCCTTTCATATTGGAAGTAACTGTACTACATTAAAACTGTAGATAGCTGCTGAAATCAGGTGGTGCTTCTTCTCTTCACTTCAACAGTGATGCTTGTTTGACACAATGCCCTTACAGTGACTGAAAGGCCTGTGATATTCAGATGCAAAATCGCGCTCCTGCCGCTTACTATCGCTCCTTGGCCGCCCCCATAGTTGCTAGGCGTTGCTTTCTAAGAGAAATTTCCGTTTCTACTGCTTATACTGCTATTGAAAGGCACCAGTATCGCGACCTTGTGCGTTGAACGGTGGGAACGGCTGTCGCCAAAGTAGCCGCGTAAGCTTGCTTCAGTGTACTTGGGGACAGGCATTACAAAACATCACCAAAGTTCTATCCGGTACCGTATTTTATTATTTATAGTAGCAACAATATTTAGGCAACTCTGGTCAAAGCTGAGAACCGCAGCGATTTGCACGAAGCTGAAACGCTTGGAGATCACCTGAGACGTATCTACATATCGACGTTGATGTTAACAATACTACCCTGAGCCTCCTCATCGACACTGGGTGTCTGTCACTCTTCGGAGTGAGGCAAGTTTTCAAGAACATTTCTTCGGCTGTCCATTTCCAGATGTGAAAGCTAAACTGGTGGACTACTCGAAGCAACGAATTGCAGTAAAGGGTTGCTTTCTAGCAAATTCAGCCTACAAGCAGGTTCGAACATCCATTCTTTTTCATGTCGTAGAGCAAGAAGCTTCGCATCTGGGACTTGATGCTATACAGAATCTCCAACTGCACATTCCAGGAGATATGCTCCGTTGTCTCCAGAGTCCCAGACTTCATCACTGCTGCCAGCCCACCTGCATAGTGAGTTTTCCTACCTATTCTCCAGCGAGCTTGGCCTGGTCAAAGTCTTCGTGCACTAAGTCAAAGTCCGTCCTTGGGCGAAAACTGTAGCCGCCAAGCTACAAAGATTGCCGCTTGCACTATGGGAATGTGTCTGCCGAGTTGCGCCGACTGGAACTGTCAGGTGTCATCGAACAAGTGGATGCATCCGAATGGGTGTCACCAATGGTCGTATGGAAACCCAACGGGACTATACGTCTATGCCTTGACTTGCGAGAGGTGAACAAGACCATCTAAGTGGATGGGTTCCCCCTTCCGCACACGGAGGAGCTGCTGCGTCAACTGGTAAGTGCAACTAGATTCTCTAAACTGGACTTGAAGGCTGCTTACCATCAGCTGGAACTGACAACTGAAAGCCGTGAGCTTACGGCATTTGTAATGCATGAAGGTCTGTTCCAGTTTAAGAGGATGTGCTTTGGCCTAGCATCTGCAGCTTTCCAGAAGTTGATGTCAGCCATACTGAAAGGGTGCAGAGGGGTACTTTGCTACATTAATAATGGTGTATTATAGTTTGGGGCAAGACTTCCCGTGAACATGACGAGAACTCTTGAGAGGTTTTGAAACGGATGTCTAATACAGGCCTCACATTCAATGAAAAATGTGTTTTTTATGCAGACCAAATATCATTTTGAAGCGAAAGCTTCACTACCCGTGTCAGATCGCAGCTTTGCGTGGCTCCACATAGCCTAGTTCTGCGCATGCGCGTGAAGTCACAGCCAAGACCAGCTGTGCAGCCCCCTCGCCAAGCTCTGCCAGCGTTGCCTAGCATTGCTTAAGAGGTGTGCGACTCCTCCTCATTAAAAAAATAAAATTAGTCTCCACCGGGAATCGAACCTCCATCCCTTGGATCCTCAGCCAAGCGCTTTACCGCTGTGCCATGCCCTGGATCGTGAAATGCTCTTCATAATTCCACTTGTCTACCGTGAGCCAATGGCTTGGTGCCACATTTGAATGTATCAAATACTAAAGTAATTAATCAGTCAATTACGGTGACGGCGAGATGTATCAAATACTAAATAGTTAATTAAATCAGTCAATTAAGCTGACATCACGAAACCGGAAGCAGAGCCATAAAAAGGGCAAAAGGAAGGGATTGGAGCATAATTTGAAAGTACCAAAAACAAATAGTTAATTCTGTCAATCAATTAGGGTGACGTCAAGGACGTGATGTCACTCAACCGGAAGTAGAAACGAAAAAGGGCACAGGAAGGGAGTGGCACGCAGTTTGAAATAACCAGAC
Organism: Amblyomma maculatum; assembly: GCF_055883805.1. NCBI lineage: Eukaryota > Metazoa > Arthropoda > Arachnida > Ixodida > Ixodidae > Amblyomma > Amblyomma maculatum. The sequence goes on along the minus strand of NC_139350.1, from coordinate 6,386,008 downwards.
TAAAATGCATAAACAAGAAGTGAAGTAATGTGACGTAGAGGATGTGACGTCATCACAAAACCGAAAGTAGAGCCAAAAAAGGGCATAGGAAGGGATTGGTGCACAATTTGAAAGTACGAAAGACTAAACTGGGTAAACAAGAAGTGAATTAAGCAACTAGAAGCAACAGCAAGCAACCAACAGCGGCATTCGTGCAATCGCATTACTCCAATGCAGGTTCTGCAGTGCTCTTTAATTTTTTGGGACATGTAGTGAGTAGTGAGGGCCTTGCTCCCATGCACTCAAAGGAATAAGCTATCACCCAAGCAACCACACCAAAAGATGCTTCTGCATTACGATCATTCTTGGGACTTGCAGGCTACTATTCTCGTTTCGTGCCACACTATGCTGACGTTGTAGAACCACTAAGAAAACTTGCGCAAAGAACAAGCATCCACCTGGGACAAAGCCGCAGAGCATAGTTTTGATGCAATCAAAGAAGCATTATCGTCATGCAGCGTAATTCACGTTTGACCCTGAACTGCTGGTGGTCATGACTACAGATGCATCCGACACAGGGCTCGGCGCTGTGCTACAGCAGCAAGCAGGGAACGAGCTGCGAATGGTAGCCTTTGCATCCGGGTCATTGACAGCATCAGAACGAAAATACTCCGCTAGGGAGAAAGAAGCTCTCGCATGTCTCTTTACGTGCGAACACTGGCATGTTTACCTATGGAGCTGACGGTTCCTTCTCCAAACTGATCATCAAGCATTGGTGATGTTGCTATCGACAAGAGGTATTGGTAGAAAGACTTCTGTACTACAATTTTGATATTGTGTACCAGAAAGGAAGTGATAAGTTATTAGCACTGAGCGTGCTAATAACCATGTGCCGTAGGTTATATAAACTCGCTGCTGAAAATAAACGCTCACTTTGTGGTGTTCACCGTTACTTGGACTTGGGGCTGTCTGCCCGGTGTGTCCTTTCTTCCGCGCCTTTGCACAGGTGTCTCGCGATACAACTGTGTTTTTGTGCACCAACATGGATGGGAGCGACAAGTACCCTGCATTCGTCATTGGGAAGTAAAAACATTCCCGCTGCTTCCGCACTGCTGCCAGGATACCAGTAAGCTACTGTAACAATCGCAAGGCATGGATGACGTGAGAACTTTTTCGCGAGTGGCCGTTGTGGAGTTTGATCAGTGCATCGAGCGATCGAAGAGGAAAGCCAAGCTCTCAAACGTGGCAGTTTTTTCTCTGCCTCTGAACAAGACGGCAGGCTTGCAGCCCATGGAGGCTGGCGTGATCACCAATTTTAAGATGATGTATCGTCGCTGCATCCTGAGCAAGTTAGCCTTGTTTATGGACATGGCTGTGGGGACAAGAAGCAGGGAGCAACCAGACTTGAAAGTCAATCTGCTGATGGCCGTGTGCAGTTTACATTTGGTGCGTGGTCCGAAGTTGCCGCTTCTAGGTGTGAAATTGCTTTAGGAAAACGTGCTTGTACGAAGCAGGAGTGACTTAGATGAAGCCTGCGAAGTTCCCACCAAGTGATGCCAGAGCTTTAGTCCGCAGTCAATGAAAATGCTTGACTCGAAAAGTTTCTGCATGCAGACGACGCATTAATAACATAAGAACTTCCCATCGATGAGGCAATAGTCGCGAACCTAGCTTGAATCGGACAGTGACGATGACACTGACAGCGACGACGGCAGCAATGACATGGTAGGGCAGGCTGCTTCAATGTTGTCCTCGCAGGAGGCCCTGCAGTTGATTCAGTCCATCCGTGGCTTTGTTTTCATGAGAGACCTTCCACTGCACTACGTGGAGTACCTGGATGCCATGGAGAAGGATGTTGGCAAGCTTTACGTGAGGAAAGCAAGGTCGACAAACATGGGGTTTTCTCGTGAAAGCCAGTAAGAAGTATGTAGAGATATGCTTGTGGTGATTTCACCCCAGCATTTCTTCGGGATTTCTTCGTTTTTTAAGAGAGACTAGCCTGATTAACAGACTGTGACTTTCTTACCTCCTCTCCTCTTCTGCCCTCCTTTAATCCCCCATTCCCCTTTCCCATGCAGGGTAGCCAACCGGAAGTCATTCTTCCTGGTTAACATCCTTGCCTTCCTCTCTCCTTTTCTCCTCCTCCTCCTCAAGCTGAGAGGCAGCCGCGGCAACCTCCTATTTTCTACAAGGCCCCCTTCGGGGCCACCAAAACGATGCTTCGGCAGAGCTAGCATGTCACTTGCCGCCCGTGACCCCTCTTTGCAGTTGCTTATTTTCGTACAACCTGTTTATATCAATTATCAGCTATAACAATGGAATTTTCATGGCACTCTAATATTGTTATATGTGGACTCGACTGTAGTTGTCGTGGTAGGAATTTCCAATTCCTTCTATTTGAACTGTATAGCATGGAATGTTGCCTCATCAGCATTACACACATTTCTCATACTTATGATGCTTCCAGGCTAATAATAACGAAATGTGAATAAAATTTTGTGTCGACAGTAATAACAGCTGTCACCCAACAACAAGCCCAGCCGTGATGGAATTCTAGGGCATTGCCTGAAGTGAGTGCACTTACTTCAAATATGATGAAATTGCAATTCATGCTATTAAGAAAGTATTACAAGATGGCAAAATATATCAACAACTGCTTCCTAAATGAAGGAGACACAGAAAGAAATACACAAGATGGGCATTTTTAACAATTATTACCTCTAAAATTTCATCCTGTTAGGCTTATATAATCCTACTGGACCACTTAAGCACACATCACTAACATGGTCCTTGATCCGCGCAAGGGGTGAAAAAGTGAAATCGCAAGATGTACAACATTTTCCGCAGTGCAAAAGAAAGAACACAGTTATGGTTTAAAGGGTTCAACTTATTAAAGCAACTCAGGTATGAGGGGAATTGTAGTGGAGGGCTCCAGATTATTTCGATCTCCTGGGGTTCTTTAATGTGCACTGGCACCGCCCAGTACACAGGCACTTTGCATTTCACCTCCATTGAAGAGCAGCTGCCACGAGTGGAAACAAGCACTGGTCTACCAGTCCAGTAGTTGAGTTGAGTGCCCCAGCCACTCAGACACTGTGACGGGGGAACTGGAAGAACATCCAACATCATTATGCAACAGCAGATTCCCTTAGCTGAACATATCTTCTTATGGTACTTCTGATGCCGACTGTGCGCTAATGCACTTGAACAAAACTAAACTACAACAGCACTGTTGTGAGACTGTAGACGGTGATTTAGGCTTTATTTGGTTACAAAGGCCACTGGACATATGTGGTATCGATATGGCCTTTTAGTCCGTGTGCATGCGCAGGTGATTTGTCAGGCTACCACGCTTTCTGAAAGTCTTGCTGCAATGATTGCACTGATAGGGCTTTTCAGCCTGGTGCGTGCGAAGATGCTGTGTCAAGCCACTGCTCGTTGTGAAGCTTTTGCTGCAATAGTTGCACTGGTGTGGTCTCTCACCTGTGTGGAGGAGGTGGTGATCTCTAAGGTGACTCTGCTGTGTGAAGCTTGTGCTGCAATAGAGGCACTTAAAGGGGCGTTCTTTTGTGTGAATACGAAGGTGTTTTGCCAGGACATCCTTCCGCGAGAAGGTTTTACTGCAATAATTGCACTGGTGTGGCTTCTCGCCTGTGTGAGTGAGGAGGTGATCCCTAAGGTTACCTCCCTGCGTGAAGCCCTTGCTGCAATAGGTGCACTTAAAGGGGCGCTCCTTAGTGTGAATTCGAAGGTGTGGTGTTAGCGCTGCCTTCTGAGTGAAGCTCTTGCTGCAATATTTGCACTTATACAGCCTGTCACCAGTGTGAATGCGGATGTGGTGTGTAAGGTGAGTGCTCCGTGTGAATCCCTTGCTGCAATAGACACACTGGAAGGGACGCTCTTTTGTGTGAGTGCGAAGGTGTGATGTGAGGTAAGCGTTCTCTCTAAAGCTCTTCTCACAATGGCTGCACTGAAAGGGACGCTCTCCAGTATGCTTCCTCTGGTGGTACTTGAGGCGGGCGCGGATATCCGTTGCAAAGTCACACTCTGAGCACTTATACCGCTGTCTTCCCCCTTGTGATATTCGTTGAGGCAGTGAATCACCTCTGCTTTCAGTGGCAATTGAGCCTGCACAAAGAAACAAAACGCATATATGTTGGTACACAGATAAGAGACAGTGTCTTCAGAAACCGGTGAGTGCAGTAGGGAAAGCCAAGAAGGCCAATCACGCACAGGACTGGGCAGCACGAAACATCAAGGGAATTTTCATACAAGACATAGGAACAAATATCAAAGATTTCAAGGTCTTTCAAGGGCTTATTAGGGAGCCGTAGTAAAACATTTTGCACCACATATGCAGTTTTGCAAAAATATTACGATTACTTTTACCGTATTCAATGAAAAAAATTCTACTTTTCTGTCAAGGTGGCCCTAAGTTATAATTAATGATGAAACCTCCATATCAACAGCTACCTGGCCATGGCTCAACACAAGCAACAATTTTTATTTTTTGCAGCTCCGCAAAAATTCACAGAAAGAAACGCGTCTAGCCTGATACCTCTCTCAAAATGTGGCAGCTAATGTTACTACAGGAGCCCCATGTTCCCTGCAGCTAGAGCCCCTGGCTGTTGGCCAGGCGATCCTCCTGCAACGAGTGATTTTCAGCACTTTTATGAGGCCTGCAGCACATTTGCGTCATTTTTCTTTCGTTTTTCGTTTGACTTTTCAAAACAGACTAGGCCCCCGCAGCCACTTCACATATCCTGCATGTTTTTCATCCCTGTAAATCCCTGTAAACACTGCCGCTTAGCCGCAAGCCTGAACACAATTGTCCAGACATTCCTTTGCACTGTGGTGTTGTAAACATTCTGCCTTATCACTGAGGCGAACGCCAAGAGCATGTCTCATGCATTTCCTCGTTCCCTCAGCAAACATCAAGCGCATGTCTCACGCGTTCCCTCCTCCCCTCACCCTCGACCCGTCACACTATATATGATGACTGAGGGGTACGAATAAAAGCTTTTTTTATCCAGAGCGTCTATCTGTATTCCATGGAAGCATGGCATGCGTAATGTGCATATCAGTGATGTAAGAATAGTGACGAGCTCAAAGCGAACCCAAGAACCGCCTATCAAGGCTGAGTCGCGGACACAACCATTTCAGCCATGGCATATCACCAGCTTCCCAATGGAAGCTGCTCCTGTTCCATTTGTTTGGCGCGAAAAGGTATCCAAAGAGACTGAAAGGCTTGTAACCATCGGTGTGTTGTCCCCTGTAAGACACGCAAAGTGAGATACACCAACTGTGCCGGTAATCAAAAAGGATGGCACCGTTCGAATCTGTGCAGATTTCAAAGTAACCCTAAACCCTGCATGTGAGCTGGAGCAATACCCGCTACCTGCTATTGAGGATATTTTTGTGTCTTTGAATGGTGGCAAAGAGTTCAGCATGCTTGACCTGCGTAATGCCTATAATCAGATCCCTCTAGATAACTGGTCTAAGAAACTGTGCGTTACCAATACGCACCGGGGGTTGTTCTACCACAACTGCTTGCCTTTCGGTATCGCTTCAGTGCCAACAATTTTTAAACGTAAAATCGACACTGTATTGCAAGACATATCAGGTGTCCAGGCATACCTCGACGATATTCTGATATCGGAAAAACACGGTGGAACCGCCATACTAAGGCATGTGTTCTAGCGTTTCCAAGAACACGGGGTTAAGCTCAGACTGGACAAATGTAAATTTCAACAGGCGTTGGTTTCCTACTTAGGTCACCGAATTGACAGTGAGGGTTTACATCCTACAGAGCAGCATGTCGAAGCAACCGTGCAAGTTCCTTGTCCGCAAAGTGTGCAGGAGCTGCGCACATTTCTGGGCATGATTACATTTTATGCAAAGTTAATGTCGAATTTATCATCCATCCTCGCACCTTTGTACAAGCTGCTAGAAAAAAACACGATGGATTTGGGAAACCGAGCAGCAGGTAGCATTTATGCAAACTAAGCAAAGCCTTTCGGCTGTAGACCCCAAGCTGGAGTGTCACGCGTCGCAACATGGGGTTGGTGCCGTGCTATTCCACATACACATGGCAAGGTGAACAAGCCCATAGGCTTCCGTTCACGAACCTTAACAAAGGCTGAAATGGAATTACCCTCAACTCAAACACGAAGCCCTTGCTTTTGTATTTAGCGTAACAAAGTTCCGGGATTTTCTCATAGCTCGAGAGTTCGCACTTGTTACCGGCTACCAGCCTCTCCTGGGACTGCCTAGGGCAGATCGACCAACCCCTTTGCTGGCAGCCATTCATGCGCAACATTAGTATTCTGTTCCTTGAAGGTTTTCGTTACAATCCCCAGTACTCTCCAGGTAAGGAACTTTTGCATGCTGATGCGCTGAGTCGACTGCCACAACCTACGACAGAGTTGCAATCAGACGATCCCCCTAATTACATTCTTGCTCTAGCAGGATTCAAAGACTGAACAGTGTCAGTTGATAAACTGAAGCAATTAACTGCAAATGACCCGCAATTGAAAAGGCTTGCGCAGTTGACAAAGGATGGCTGGCCATCGTCTGCAAGATGTATAGATGATGAGAGTATTATCCCATTTTTGATAAAAGACAAGGCCTGTCTTTGGCCCACGGACTGGTGTACGGGGGGCACCGCATAATAGTGCCGAAGGAAGCCAGACATCATATTTTCCACCTACTGCACGAAACACATCACGGGTCTTCAGCAATGAAAGCAGTTGCCAGATCATTATGATGGCCATGGTTGGACAGCAACATAAAACGACTAGCAGCAGCATGTCAGAACTGTGTCCAAAACTTGCCCATGCCAGCTGCAGCACCTCCAGAGAGCTGGCCAACTGCTTGAGAGCCCTGGTCCAGGATGCATGTTGACTTGGCCGGGCCAACTGCATGAAGTATGATTCTAGTTGTAATGGATGCACACAGCAAGTGAATCGAGGCATTGTCTATGAAGCAAGCTAATGCTACAGCTACAGTGAATTGCTTGCATGAACTATTCAGCAGGTTTGGCATTCCAAGCACTGTGGTCTCTGAATGTGAAACTAAATTCACCAGTCATGAATTTGCTACTTTCATGAAAAAGTATAATATAACGCATCTTCGAATGGCTATGTTTCACCTACAATCAAATGGAATGGCTGAAAGAGCAGTCAGAACGATAAAGAATGGCCTCAAGAAGATGGGGGCCGGAAGATCAGGTACCAACTTTTCCAGATTGCTTTTTAATTACAGAAGGACACCTAACAGCTCGGTAAAGTCTCCTTCAGAGGATAGTTAAGCGGGCGAGTTGGTGATACATCATCCAAAAAAACAGCGTGAACAAGCGGGGACGACAGGAAGAAACAACAGGAACAAGCGCTGACTCTCAACTAAAGTTTAATTGCAGAAAACACATTTATATAAGGTACAGAAACAATAAAACACCAAAACCACACCGCACGTGTTACTATGTGATGTCCAGATATGCAACTTCGCAGTCACGCAGGAGCAGAAAGGTTTGCTGACCCACAATCTTTCTTTCTTAGCCAAATTATATGCCTCGATGATTTCCCTGGTCAACTGGTCGGGGTGTTTGTACAAAATATCAGCAAAATGCAAAGACCGAAAACAGGATTGCCACTCACTGCAATGATCAACTAGATTAGTGGAGTGATTAGATTCTAATGAGTTGAGATGTTCTCTGAGACTTGTGTTAATGCATCGTCCCGTTTGCCCAATGTATATCTGACCACAGGACAAGGGAATTTTATAAACTACCCCTTTGGAGCACGGCACAAATCTTTTATCGTGTTTAACAGCACAAAACGCTACAGATTTATTAGGATTGCAGGACTTATTTTCTACCACTGAACAAATTTTGTTGAGCTTATTAGGGGCCGAAAAAACATCAACTTCATACCTATGGGCAACATTCTTAAGACCATGAGAAAGGCGATGAAAATAGGGAAGGACTGCGAACTTTCTCCGTTTCTGTTCTTTCTGTGAAGGCGGCAGCAATGCCGGCGATTTAGGCTTTTTGATAATTTTATTGCAACCCAAAGTTATAAGCTCAGCTGGATAACCTGCTTCCCTAAGTCTCTTAGACTGGTTATCGAAACTTTGTTTCATAGCATGGTGACAGCATTTTGACAACGCAGAAGACAATGATGAAACAACAATTCCACATTTCACTACCTTAGAATGATAAGATTTATAGTTCAGCAGCGGTTTATTGGCCCGTGGTGTGTAATTCCAACACATGTGCCCCTTCCCTTCAGTCAAACACAAATCTAACTGAAGGGAAGGGGCACATGTGCAGATGGGAAGGGCTGTTTTGTTGCGGTTGTTTTTTTTTTTTTGTTTTTTTTTTCTTTTAGTGATACAACATGCGGAGACCCATTTCTTTTTGAAGGTGTCCTCCGCATCAGTGTCAGTGGTACCTCGACTTAAAGTAGCGATTAGTTTCAAGGATGCTAGTCAGCCTATACCTTCGCCCGTTAGTCTGTCCATGCCTGCCAGTAAATGTCTGAGAACCACTCTTCCACCACTGCCTGCCAACAGAAGGCCCAAGTTGTGGAGTTTGAAAGTTAAAGCTCTTTAATTGACAGGCAACTGGTGACACATTTTGGATGGGAACAGCAACAGCCTTAACGCACACAAACTGTCTTGGAATCTGCTGTTATCTCTTCGAAGTATGCAATGACTCGGTGACAGCTTGCCTGCATCACTTTGCACAACGTACAAAAAAGGGCAGAGTCAAATTCAAAACTTTTAGAACTGGCAAGCAACTTTTGTGAATTAATGCAGATTGCACCCAATCTGGGGAGATCACGTCACATGGTCTTGTGACATCACACTCCTCGCCAACCAATCAGCGCTTGGTCATATACATTACCTGACCTCTCCACCAAGCAGGACATTTCCTGCCAACACCTCGTTTATCTATCCATATGCACTATAAGCTATTGCATTAATAAAAGAGTTTTCTTATCCTCAGCCCGTCTCTGCATCGGCAACCACTGGTGCACCCAGTCAGCGCTACCCCTTGTGTAGACTGCAGCAATGGGCCTAGTGCCACGATTAGGATTAGGCACCATGTTAGGATTCCTAGAATGCTGCCTAAAGCTAGTTGTTCTATGCTAATTAGTATATTGTGAATGGAGGAATACACAGCGCAAAAAAAGACGTGTCCTTTTTAAATCTTTTTTTTTTTTTGCTTTTTCGTATTCTTCATTCACATACGATACTTTCAATACATCCAGCATACCTGCCATGGCGAGAATATTGCATGCCATTCTATGTATTCATTCTTGCAGTAGAACAGTGGCAGCGCTATGCTGTCAACTGACCTGCAACATTGGCATTGGCTATATTATATAGTGTACAAGCCAATATGGCTGGCACATAAACATGAACTTTATAAAGCCACAATCACTCCTAGGAAATTTGGTATACATAGTTTGCGTAAGGCAACACATGAACTGAAAGCTGATCTGAAAGTGGAGGCACGATTCTGCTGTCACTCCCTTTAACTTCAAGAAAACACCACAGTGAAAACCAGAGAACAAAGCAGGAGAATTTCGCTATGAATGCTAACTTTCAAATGAAAATTTATTCAAGCTTTCAGATCAAGAAAATTTGCATGCACTGCCCTCTCTATTCAGACCAGGCCAGCTACCCACGTAGGAACACAAGTCATAGCCTGTCTCGAGGGAAAGCGCGCTTCTTACGGCCTCCTCAATGGGGTATGTTTCCATATCTCGGTAGGGTCGCCACCACCTCACCACTCTGCTTCAGCTAGCGCCGTTCACGCGCAAGGAAAGCACCCGCTTCATGCCCCACCCTCATCACTTGCAACCTGCAAGCCCTCACATTTCAATCTTTATAGTTCATACAAAGACTGCGCAGCCAGCATCGCGAGATTTGTGATCTATGAGACATGAAACTCAGATATATCCCGTGCACAGGCGCTCCTCTCGGTGCGACTGCATGATCGCATGAGCCTCCTGATCTACTCTCACCACAGCTTTCTAGCCCTAAATTTTTAGCAAACACAAAATGTATATGTCATGCAGTGTGTCGAAATTCATTCTCAAAGCGTTTGCTTGGCTTCTAAAGTTCAAATAATATCCTGGAATCTCAATCGATGCCATTCTCATTTAGCTAGCTAAAAAGCGGCATTAAAATCATTCCTAGCGCTTTGCAGATTGAGATTTAAAAGCAAATGAACTTTTCTTTAAGTTCCGCATACGGTACATTCAGAACAATATCAATCGGCTGAAAGAGCATGTAGTCTTGCGATTGACGCAACAGCGTTTGATCAAGACGTCGGGCGTGAATATTTGTTCTGCAGAAGTAAGTAGAGCGGCAGACAAGAGATCAATTTCCTTTAAAGCTGACCCCTTTTTTAAGGAAATTTAAGGAAGGAGAAAATTATATTCCTGTTCAAGAAACTGAACATTCCTTTATAGCTCTGTTCATTATTTCACCTAAGTATGATCTGTGGAAGGACGGCATGTGTGCACGTGTGTCTGTGTTTTTTTTTTTGGGGGGGGGGGGGGGGGGGGGTGATTGGTTCTAGCGTTGTTGCAATCATAATTACATAGTGCTTCGACAGCAGCTTGTCTGCGGGGAAAGTCTCGGAACCGAGCACCTGACCACGATGGCGAGCTTTTAATGCACTAATAGTGTCTTCATATGGGCATAAGGGATTTATTGAATGTAAAACATCTAAATAAACACACCCGCCACGGGAGAAAACCCATTTCCAGTTTTAAGCCGAAGACGCACGCTAATCTCAGAGGCACTCTATTTTCTAAATTATTATTTGCTATTTCTACAGCTTATTCGAAAGAGCTATGCACAACTCGCAAAAAAATATGGTGTCCACGAAAATTAGGTCAATTCTGACAGCGATTGCCAGCATGCATATCAAAGAACATAGAGTTACGACTGCGTCAATAAAACCGAAATTTAGTGGCCGTAGTGGCTTCCATGCCAACGATTTTTAAACGTAAAGTCGACACTGTATTGCAAGACATCTCAGGTGTCCAGGCTTACCTCGACGATATTCTGATATCGGAAAAACACGGCGGCACCGTCATACTAAGGCATGTGCTCCAGCGTTTTCAAGAGCACCGGGTTAAGCTCAGACTGGACAAATGAAGCTGGGCAGAGGCTAGTGGAGTTTTGTCAAGAAAACAACCTGACCATAGCGAATACTCATTTTCAACAGCACAAGAGGCGCCTGTACACATGGACTTCACCGAACGGTCTGTACAGGAATCAGATCGATTATATTATTTGCCGGCAGAGATGGAGAAGTGCTATACAAGCAGTAAAAACAAGGCCTGGGGCCGATTGTGGCACCGATCATCAGCTTCTTGTTGCCAAAATTAAACTTCGATTGAGGAAAACACAGAAAACTAGAAGGCCTTTCGGGTATGAGCTGAAAACAAGCGCAACTAGCAGCATATATCGCAAAGTCCCCTAATCCCCCGCATGTCATCGCTCTGCAAGAGACGGAAACAAATCTCATTCATATCCGTGGTTATCGGACGGCAGCCCTTACATTACGTACGGCAATCCTCACACTCGTATCAATGCAGGTGCTAGACCGCACACCGACAAGCACGCCCAACAGTAAAGACACTCAATATACCGCGATAGAGCTCAGCTCACGCGGGCAAACAAGCAGCCTCACAATTATTAACATATACAGCAACCCTAAAGATAAAGGCAGATCTATTCCGGGAATCCTGGGCTCCTTTCACACCTCACAACTCCTTGTGGTGGGGGACTTTAATGCACGCCACACGCAATGGGGATACACCTCAGACGCACCCAAAGGTAACCTAATATCTACCGCAATGGCTGATCATAACCTCGGCCTGATCACAAACCCCACTGTACCCACTCGCATCGGCACAAGTGTCACTCGTGATACCAAATTTAATTGTTAAACCTCATATGGTGCTACAAGACAGCCTTGGGAGTGACCACTTCCCAGTGTCCACTACTATCGCTTACGATTCCAAGATTTTCGGCCCTCGCACTCACCTTCTCACCGACTGGGATAAATTGCGCTCATACTTGGCAGCTGACTCTATCGAAGTCCCTACTGTCACCGACTGGACAGACCGCCTGGTGGAGGCCATCCGGGTGAACAGCAAACGCATTAAAAATACTCCTACTGCACCGCAGGTTGATCCGCACCTGGCTCATCTATGGGAGGCCCGACAGGGACTTCTCAAACGCTGGCGTCACCAGCAACACAATCGTAAATTGAGACTCCGCATAGCCGCTCTCACTCGTGAGGCAGAAGAATACGCCAACGCCTTAGCCCGTGCAAACTGGGCAACCTTTTGTAACGACCTCAAGGGTACATTAAGCACTAAACGCACGTGGGCCCTCCTACGCACTCTTTTAGATCCAACAACCACTAAAGCACAGACACAAGTAAACACATAACATCTGATACAGCTAGAACTCCAAAAAGGCACCGACGTAATTGGTCAACTACGGGACACCTATATACCCATATCCCTTCAGTCAGCAGATCCACTAAGTCCACCTCCGCCTAACTCCGAACTTGATGCTGACATCACCTTAAGTGAAATTTGCCGAGCACTCTTTAAGATTCGCCGCTGCACGGCGCCAGGACCGGACGGCATAACGTACAAGGCATTACTCAATCTTGACGAAGTCTCTCTCCAGGAACTCACGGAACTCTTTAATAACCACTGGCACGCTGGGACACTCCCATCAACCTGGACCCATGCCAGCATGCGATTTATAACCAAACCGGGCAAATCGCTCACTCTTCAAAACCTGCGCCCTATATCATTAACGAGTTGTGTCGGCAAGCTCTTCGAGCATGTCATTCTCAATCATCTGCAACCATTCCTAGAAGCAACAGGCTTTCTCTCCCATGTTCAATTTGGATTCCGCCCAAACCTCTCGGCACAAAACGTACTTCTCGCCATTAAAGAGTCTCTCTTACACACTAAGCGCCGTACAGCCTCTACGCGCGCCATACTGGCCCTGGATATTCACAAGGCATTCGACACGATAAGCCATGACCACATCCTGACGACATTAGCCACCACGGGCTGCGGAACGCACATATGGCAGTATGTTCGGGCCTTTCTTCAGGGACGCACGGCACAACTTTACCTTGGGGATATTGCCTCCCAGCCTTTCCCCCTGCCTAACCACGGAACACTTCAAGGGGCGGTCCTATCACCGCTACTTTTTAACGTGGCCCTAGCGCCATTAGCAAAGGCCCTTGCTGCTATCCCAGAGCTCCACACAGCCATATATGCAGATGATATAACCCTCTGGACAACAGGCGGATCCCTTGGAACAGCCCAGGATATCTTGCAGTCTGCCATAGACATCACCACCACCTATCTAGACAACACAGGCCTCCGATGCTCCCCAACTAAATCGGAACTAATGCAGCTTAAACCCATACCCGGAGATCCCCCCATTGAACTTCACATGTACGGAAACCCAGTGCCCATTGTGTCTCAGATGAAGATTCTCGGCCTTCTCATTAACAACGCACTTGATGCAACCGCCACCCTTCAACTCTTGCAAAGACAGACCAAGCAGGTTGCCGGAATAATCAGGCGTGTGGCTGCGCGCAACCATGGGCTGTCGGAACGCGAAACCCTCAATATGACCAATGCATTAATCATTAGCCGAATCACATACCTCCTCCCATATCATATACTCACTCAGCGCCAAACAGAGCAGGCGGACATCCTAATACGCATGGCCGTAACCTCCGCCCTACGTCTTCCACGGACGGTTAGCACAGAACGTCTGCTGGCCACTGGTACTCACAATACCGTGAACGAATTAATAGAAGCTCAACGCACCAACCAATTAGTCCGCCTGAGTCGCACGGAAACAGGACAATGCCTACTGCGACAACTCCGTCTCAATCCACCCTTCGCCACCCCAGCAAGTGCTACACCTTTCATGATCTCTCCGGGCACGCAGGATCACATATACCAGAAGCCCCTACCACGCAACATGGGCACTTGCTTTTATCAGGGAAGGCGGAAAGTTAGAGCCAGCTATTACACCAAAAGATACCGCAACCGCTCTGATATCCTCTATGTCGACGCGGCAGGGAATTCTAAAGTAGGATTTTTCACTGCAGTCGCTGCCTACGAAGATGGCAGAGTGGGGGCCGCCGCTATCCAAACTAATTCGCCTGCAGAAGCGGTCATCACACTCGTGCTTGCCCATTCAGCCATTGACAAAGACATTACAGAAATTTGTACAGATTCTCAGGCGGCATACCGCCACTACCTAAGCGACGTGGCGACACCGGCCGCGCATCATATTCTTATCACCGCCACCTCTCTCGACCGAACGGTTGATCCCAGGGTATGCCTCGATCCCCGGTAATGAGCGTGTTCATGCGCTGGCTCGAGAACTCTCTACCCGAGCCCCGGATGATCAGGCACCCAACTCCGCGCAGAAGGCCGCATCGGTCCTTTCTACATACCACCAAATCACCACATTCTACAAACACAAGCGCATGACACTGCCACCACCCCACAGCACCTTGTCACCCTTATCCAGTGCTACATGGCGACAATTGCAGACGGATTGTTTCATTTCCCCCTACCGTCTCTCATGCCTTCACCCTGGCTTGCCCCCTCACTGCGACACCTGGGCGAGCCCAAATCCTCACTTTTCCACTACCTGTGGGAATGTCCTTCCCCCCAGGCAGTGCCCCCCATCCCCCATCCCACCTTTTCTCTCTGGGAGGCTGCTTTGCGGACAGCTCAACCCGCAGGTCAGAAATGGCTGGTAGATCGGGCTATATGTGAAGCAAACGCCCGTGGACTCCTGGACTAGTAAGGGACCACCCTGGAAGACATTTTTTTTTCTTTATTAAATAAAGTTGTTTCCATCTATCCAGGTATGATCTGGATCAAATTCCATTAGAATATGCTGTGGAAGTGAGGAATCGATTTCAAAAATTAGATTTAGAAGACGGAGAGCCCGAAGAGATGTGGACTGAGGTTCGTGATATAATACAAGAAGTTGCTACTAAGGTAGTTCCAAAGCAAAAGAAATGCAAGAAAGCAAACTGGTTATCTGAAGAGGCTTTGCAAAAAGCTGAGGAAAGGAGGATGGCAAAAGTTATGGGCGAAAGAGAAAGATACAAGGTTCTCAATGCGGATTTTCAGAAAATAGCAAGGAGAGATAAGAATGCCTTTCTGAACATGCAGTGCCAAGCAGTTGAGGACAACAGCCAGTTAAGAAACACAAGAGCTCTGTATAAGACAATAAAAGATATCAAAGGAAGCTTCTGTGCTAAGCTGGGCGTGATAAAGGACAAACGAGGCAAGGACCTCACTGAAGCCTCAGAGATAAAGAAGAGGTGGCAGGAATACACAGAAGAACTGTACAAGAAGGACCCGAATGTGCAAACCCAACATAAGACGGTTGTGATTACTGATCTCGAGCCGGGCATCCTGAAGAGTGAAGTTGAATGGGCCTTAGCCAGCCTTGTTAAGAACAAAGCTAGCGGAATTGATGGCATTCCAGCTGAGTTGCTTCAAAACCTCAACCATGACGCAGTTAACATTCTGCATACATTATGTCAGAAGATTTGGACAACCCTGCAGCGGCCACAGGATTGGAGGAGGTCAGTTTACATCCCCATTCCAAAGAAAGGCAGTGCCAAAGATTGTTCCAACTACCGCACGATCGCGCTTATTTCGCATGCTAGCAAGGTGATGTTGAAAATCCTCCAAGGTAGGCTGCAGCAGTATGTGGATCGGGAGCTTCCAGACTTGCAAGCTGGGTTTCGCAAGGGCAGAGGAACTAGAGACCAAATTGCCAACCTTTGCTGGATCATGGAAAAAGCAAGAGAGTTCCAAAAACCCATCTACTTCTGCTTTATGGATTGTGCGAGAGTGTTTGACTGCGTAGATCACAGCAGACTGTGGCAAGCTGTCCAAGAGATGGGAGTTCCAATTCACCTCATCTGTCTCCTCAGGAACCTGTATAAAGGGCAAGGGGCCACAGTCAGAACTGGGCATGGTCTTACTGATTGGTTTCCGATTGAGAAAGGAGTGAGGCAAGGCTGCATACTGTCGCCCTTCCTATTTAACCTATATGCAGAGTGCATCATGAGGAAGGCTGGTCTGGACGAGTCTTGCTGGAGTGAAGATTGCTGGAAAACGTATCAACAACCTTAGATATGCGGATGATACCACTTTAATGGCAGAAAGTGAAGTGGAACTCAAGAGACTTCTGATGCACGTACAAGAAGAGAGTGAGAAGTTTGGGCTTAAACTGAACATTAAAAAGACAAAGATCATGGCATCTTGCCCTATCAAGTCCTGGAGCATCAAGGGACAAGAAGTGGAAGCTGTGACAGATTTTCTCTTCTTGGGCTCCAAGATTACCTCGGAACGAGACTGCAGCCATGAAATTAGGAGACGCCTGCTTCTGGGAAAGAGCAATGGTTAGCCTTGACCTCCTAGTAAAGAGTAGAGACATTAGTCTGCCAACCAAGATCCGTATAACTCGTGCTATGGTCTTTCCAGTTGTAATAAATGGATACGAGAGTTGCACTGTGAAAAAGGCTGACCGCCGAAGAATTGACGCGTTTGAATAGTGGTGCTGGCGAAGACTCTTGAGAGTTCCTTGGACTGCCAGAAGATCAAATCAGTCGATATTGTCGACCATAAACCCTGACTGCTCATTGGAGGGTCAAATTCTAAAGTTAAAGCTCAGCTACTTTGGTCATCTGATGAGAAGAGAGGAGTCGCTGGAGAAAGATTTGATGCTGGGAAAGGTTGAGGGTCGCCGGAGAAGGGGTAGTCAGCGAACGAGATGGTTAGATGGCATCCTCGAGGCACTGCAGATGAAGTTATATGATGTTAGGAAGATAGTGAGAGACCGGAAAGCGTGGCGTGACATGGTCCATAGGGTCACGAAGAGTCGGACACGACTGAACGACTGAACTGAAATTTCAACAGGCGTTGGTTTCCTACTTAGGTCAACGAATCGACCGTGAGGGTTTACATCCTACAGAGCAGCATGTCGAAGCAACCGTGCAAGTTCCTTGTCCGCAAAGTGTGCAGGAGCTGCGTGCATTTCTGGGCATGATTACATTTTATGCAAAGTTAATGTCGAATTTATCATCCGTCCTCGCACCTTTGTACAAGCTGCTAGAAAAAAAACACGATGGATTTGGGAAACCGAGCAGGAGGTAGCATTTATGCAAACTAAGCAAAGCCTTTCGGCTGTAGACCTCAAGCTGGAGTGTCACGCATCGCAACATGGGGTTGGTGCCGTGCTATTCCACATACACATGGCAAGGTGAACAAGCCCATAGGCTTCCGTTCACGAACCTTAACAAAGGCTGAAATGGAATTACCCTCAACTCAAACACGAAGCCCTTGCTTTTGTATTTGGCGTAACAAAGTTCCGGGATTTTCTCATAGCTCGAGAGATCGCACTTGTTACCGGCTACCAGCCTCTCCTGGGATTGCCGAGCGCAGATCGACCAACCCCTTTGCTGCTAGCCATTCATACGCAACGTTAGTATTCTGTTTCTTGGAGGTTTTCGTTACTATCCCCGGTACTCGCCAGGTAAGCAACTTTTGCATGCTGATGCGCTGAGTCGACTGCCACAACCTACGACAGAGTTGCAATCAGACGATCCCCCTAATTACATTCTTGCTCTAGCAGGATTCAAAGACTGAACAGTGTCAGTTGATAAACTGAAGCAATTAACTGCAAATGACCCGCAACTGAAAAGGCTTGCGCAGTTGACAAAGGATGGCTGGTCATCGACTGCATGATGTATAGATGATGAGAGTATTATCCCATTTTTGATAAAAGACAAGGCCTGTCTTTGGCCCACGGACGGGTGTACTGGGGGCACTGCATAGTAGTGCCGAAGGAAGCCAGACATCATATTTTGCACCTACTGCACGAAACACATCACGGGTCTTCAGCAATGAAAGCAGTTGCCAGATCATTTTGATGGCCATGGTTGGACCGCAACATAAAACTACTAGCAGCAGCATGTCAGAACTGTGTCCAAAACTTGCCCATGCCAGCTGCAGCACCTCCAGAGAGCTGGCCAACTGCTTGAGAGCCCTGGTCCAGGATGCACGTTGACTTGGCCGGGCCAACTGCGTGAAGTATGATTCTAGTTGCAATGGATGCACACAGCAAGTGAATTGAGGCATTGTCGATGAAGCAAGCTAATGCTACAGTTACAGTGAATTGCTTGCATGAACTATTCAGCAGGTTTGGCATTCCAAGCACTGTGGTCTCTGAATGTGAAACTAAATTCACCAGTCATGAATTTGCTACTTTCATGAAAAAGTATAATATAATGCATCTTCGAATGGCTATGTTTCACCCACAATCAAATGGAATGGCTGAAAGAGCAGTCAGAACGATAAAGAATGGCCTCAAGAAGATGGGGGCCGGAAGATCAGGTACCAACTTTTCCAGATTGCTTTTTAATTACAGAAGAACACCTAACAGCTCGGGAAAGTCTCCTTCAGAGGATAGTTAAGCGGGCGAGTTGGTGATACATCATCCAAAAAAAAACAGCGCGAACAAACGGGGACGACAGGAAGAAACAACAGGAACAAGCGCTGACTCTCAACTAAAGTTTAATCGCAGAAAACACATTTATATAAGGTACCAAAACAATAAAACACCAAAACCAGACCGCACGTCTTACTATGTGATGTTCAGATATGCAACTTTGCAGTCATGCAGGAGCAGGGAAGGTTTGCTGACACACAATCTTTCTTTCTTAGCCATATTATACGCCTCGATGATTTCCCTGGTCAACTGGTCGGGGTGTTTGTACAAAATATCAGTAAAATGAAAAGACGGAAGACAGGATTGACACTCATGGCAATGATCAACTAAATTAGTGGAGCAATTAGATTCTAATGAGTTGAGATGCTCTCTGAGATGTGTGTTAATACATAGTCCCGTTTGCCCAATGTATATCTGACCACAGGACAAGGGAATTTTATAAACTACCCCTTTGGAGCACGGCACAAATCTTTTATCATGTTTAACAGCACAGCGGCGATGAACATAGGGAAGGACTGCGAACTTTCTCCGTTTCTGTTCTTTCTGTGAAGGCGGCAGCAATGCCGGCGATGTAAGCTTTTTGATTATTTTATTGCAACCCAAAGTTATAAGCTCAGCTGGATAACCTGTTTCCCTAAGTCTCTTAGCCTGGCTATCGAAACTTTGTTTCATAGCATGGTGACAGGATTTTGACAACGCAAAAGACAATGATGAAACAACAATTCCACATTTCACTACCTTAGAATGATGCGATTTATAGTTCAGCAGCGTTTTATTGGCCCGTGGTGCGTAATTCCAACACATGTGCCCCTTCCCTTCAGTCAAACACCAATCTAACTGAAGGGAAGGGGCACATGTGCAGATGGGAAGGGCTGTTTTGTTGTGGTTTTTTTTTTCTTTTTTCTTTTTGTGATACAACATGCGGAGACCCATTTCTTTTTGAAGGTGTCCTCTGCATCAGTGTCAGTGGTACCTCGACTTAAAGCAGCGATTAGTTTCAAGGATGCTAGTCAGCCTATACCTTCGCCCGTTAGTCTGTCCATGCCTGCCAGTAAATGTCTGAGAACAACTCTTCCACCACTGCCTGCCAACAGAAGGCCCAAGTTGTGGAGTTTGAAAGTTAATGCTCTTTAATTGACAGGCAACTGACGACACATTTTGGATGCGAACAGCAACAGCCTTAACGCACACAAACTGTCTTGGATTCTGCTGTTATCTCTTCGAAGTATGCAATGACTCGGTGACAGCTTGCCTGCATCACTTTGCACAACGTACAAAAAAGGGCAGAGTCAAATTCATAACTTTTAGAACTGGCAAGCAACTTTTGTGAATTAATGCAGATTGCACCCAATCTGGGGAGATCACGTCACATGGTCTTGTGACATCACACTCCTCGCCAACCAAACAGCGCTTGGTCATATACATTACCTGACCTCTCCACCAAGCAGGACATTTCCTGCCAACACCTCGTTTTTCTGTTCATATGCACTATAAGCTATTGCATTAATAAATGAGTTTTCTTATCTTCAGCCCGTCTCTGCATCGGCAACCACTGGTGCACCCAGTCAGCGCTACCCCTTGTGTAGACTCCAGCAATGGGCCTAGTGCCACGATTAGGATTAGGCACCATGTTAGGATTCCTAGAATGCTGCTTAAAGCTAGTTGTTCTATGCTAATTAGTGTATTGTGAATGGAGGAATACACAGCGCAAAAAAAGACGTGTCCTTTTTAAATCTTTTTTTTTTTGCGTTTTCGTTTTCTTCATTCACATACGATACTTTCAATACATCCAGCATACCTGCCATGGCGAGAATATTGCATGCCATTCTATGTATTCATTCTTGCAGTAGAACAGTGGCAGCGCTATGCTGTCAACTGACCTGCAACATTGGCATTGACTATATTATATAGTGTACAAGCCAATATGGCTGGCACATAAACATGAACTTTATAAAGCCACAATCACTCCTAGGAAATTTGGTATTGTAAGAATGGGGGGTTTATTCAGCAGATCAACAGGACTTGATCAGCAGGACTGAGCAGATCAGCGGCGAATACAGCGGCAGCGAACACAGTGAGCTCCAGCACGCGCAGCGATCACGATGCCACTGACTGGCATGTTCATTGTGCACTTCTTCCTCTTCACAATTACCCGCGGGACGAAGAGGAGACATCCTGGCGACTTACGGCGTGAGCAAGACGGCAGGGTCGTAATAGGGTTTGAGACGCTGGACGTGAACAATCTCGCGTCCGCGCCGGCGTAGATCATGGGACGGCATAACAGGTTCCACCACATAATTAACCGGAGAGGTGTGCTCCAGAACACGGTATGGGCCATGGTATTTCGCAAGAAATTTTGAAGACAGTCCAGGGGCATTGGAAGGTATCCATAGCCACACAAGAGCGCCAGACGAGAAGTGCGGTGTCGAGTGTTGGCTGTCATGGTTGGATTTATGGCGGTACTGGGTGTTAGCCGTGAATGCGCAAGCGATTTGTCGACAGTCTTCCGCATGCTGGGCTGCTTGAGACGCAGGTGTATACTCTGATATGTCTGGCTGATACGGGAGTATGGTGTCGATTGTAGCAGAGGGGTGACGGCCGTAGAGGAGAAAAAAAGGGGAGAAGCCAGTAGCAGACTGCGTTGCGGTATTGTATGCGTACGTGACATACGGAAGGACGAGGTCCCAGTTTGAGTGGTTGGAGGAGACGTACATAGAGAGCATGTCGCCAAGGGTACGGTTGAAACGCTCAGTGAGGCCATTAGTCTGGGGATGATAGGCGGAGGTGGTTCTATGAATAATGTTGCACTTGGTGAGCAAGGCTTTCACAACGTCACTCAAGAAAACGCGTCCTCTGTCGCTGAGCAGCTCTCGAGGTGCGCCATGGCGAAGAACAAATCGCTGCAAAATGAAGGAAGCTACTTCTGATGCTGTGGCAGATGGAAGTGCGGCGGTTTCGGCATAGCTCGTCAGATGATCAACGGCTACGATAGCCCAGCGGTTGCCGGCCACAGTGTAGGGAAGCGGCCCGTACAAATCAATGCCGACGCGGTCGAAAGGGCGTGGTGGGCTGGGTAACGGCAGCAACTCTCCAGCAGAACGTTGAGGAGATGGCTTGCGACGTTGACAGGTGAGGCATGAGCGAACGTACTTGAGTACAAAGGTGTACATACCCCGCCAGTAGTAACGTAGCCGGAGACGAGTGTATGTCTTGAAGACGCCCGCGTGACCGGATTGTGGGTCAGCGTGGAAATAATCACAAATTTGCGAACGTAGCTGCCGGGGAATAACTAGCAACCACTTGCGGCCATCTGCACAGTAGTTGCGGCGGTAGAGGAGGTTATCACGAATGGCGAAGTGGGAAGCATGGCGGCGGAGAGCACGCGATGGAGAAGCAGCTGTAGGATTGGAGATAAAATCAAGGATAGAGTTTATCCAAGGATCTTGCCGCTGCACTGACGGCATGTTATTGATGTGAAGCGATGGCGGGGAATCGTCGGAAGGGGAAAGGCTCGCGACCTCAGCTGTAAGGCGGCAGCGGGAAAGTGCATCGGCATCGTGATGTTTGCGGCCAGAGCGGTAAACAACGCGGACATCATATTCCTGAAGGCGAAGAGCCCATCTTGCCAGTCTGCCGGACGGGTCTTTCAGTGAGGAAAGCCAGCAAAGCGCATGGTGGTCCGTCACTACGTCAAAAGGGCGACCATAGAGGTAAGGGCGGAATTTAGTAAGAGCCCAAATAATCGCTAAGCATTCTTTTTCAGTGACAGAGTAATTGGATTCAGCCTTCGTGAGTGTACGGCTAGCATAGGCGACCACGTATTCAGTACAACCTGCTTTGCGCTGAGCGAGCACAGCGCCAAGACCAATACCACTGGCGTCTGTGTGGACCTCAGTAGGCGCTGTGGGGTCGAAGTGACGTAGGACAGGCGGTGCCGTGAGGATGTGTCGTAAAGCATTGAAGGCATCGTCGCACGCTGGTGACCACGACGAAAGGTCGGAACTGCCGGACAGAAGTTCTGTCAAGGGAGCAGCAATGGAAGCAAAATTCCTAATAAAGCGGCGAAAGTAAGAGCAGAGTCCGAGGAAGCTACGTAGATCTTTGATGGAAGTCAGTTTCGGAAAGGCTGTTACGGCACGAAGTTTGGCAGGGTCTGGAGATACACCTTCTTTGGAAACAACGTGGCCGAGAATGGTGAGCTGGCGGGCGGCAAAACGACATTTTTTCAAAATCAGCTGCAGTCCGGCATCAGATAGGCAGGTCAAAACGTGCTTAAGACGGTAGAGGTGTGTGTCAAAGTCACGAGAAAAGCTGACAATGTCATCGAGGTAGCAGAGGCATGTCTTCCACTTTAGGCCACGCAAAATGGTGTCCATCATCCGCTCAAATGTTGCTGGAGCATTACAAAGGCCAAACAGCATAACTGTGAATTCGTACAAGCCGTCGGGAGTTACAAAGGCAGTTTTGGGGCGATCAGCCGCTTCCAAGGGGACTTGCCAGTACCCGGAACGTAAATCTAGGGAAGAAAAGAGTTCGGCGCCTTGCAAACAATCAAGAGCGTCGTCGATGCGTGGGAGAGGATAGACGTCCCTTCGCGTAATCTTATTAAGGCGGCGATAATCGACGCAGAAGCGGATAGAACCATCTTTCTTTTTTACAAGGACAACAGGTGAGGCCCAAGGGCTGCTTGAGGGCTGAATCACGCCATTCTGGATCATTAGGTCGACTTGCTCTTCAATAGCCTGGCGTTCGGTTGCAGACACACGAAAGGGGCGCTGTCGTAGTGGTGCGTGGGTGCCGGTGTCGATGCGATGAGTGACTGTAGAAGTTTGACCCAAAGAACTTTGATGAGAGTCGAAGGAGGAGCGAAAGTGATGTAGTAGGTTCAAAAGCTGAGTACGCTTCTCTGGAGGAAGATCGGCATCGATGGAACGGAGGAACAAGTCTGTAGAGGGGGGAGCGGGCGCAGGTGAAGGGGGGCTAAGCGCAGTCACGGCACAGTGCGGCGCGTCGTCAGGTTCCTCAGAGATCAGAAGAGATGCGATTGGCTGGATACTTCCGAGGCATTCGCCATGGCGCAAAGCAGTAGGGGAGTTAAATGGGTTAGAGACCCATAACATGGAAAGGCCAGCGGAAATAGCGAGCACTGCGTAGGGCAATGGAAGGCACTTGCGGCACAGGAAAGTATGGGCTGGTGTGAAGAGAACGGTGTCATCGCTAATAGATGCACAAGCGACACGAACAAGCACTGAAGAGCAGGGAGGAAGGTCGATATCTCCGGCGACGAGGGCTTTAGCACCGGAATTTGATTGATCAGCGTCTGGTAAGGCATCGGGCAGAGTCGAGAACCCCACTTCAGCTCGAGCACAATCGATAATAGCAGCATGACGCGACAGGAAATCCCAGCCTAAAATTACAGCGTGCGAGCAACTTGGCAGCACGACGAACTCAATCGTATAAAGGGAATTCGGGATGACTACTCGGGCGGTGCACGCTGCTAAAGGCTTGATATGCTGAGCGCTGGCCGTTCGCAACGAAAGTCCCGCAATTGGCGTCTTCACTTTCTTTAAAGTGCGACATAGTTTTGCGTCCATTACCGAAATCGCAGCACCAGTGTCAATTAGGGCCATGACAGCAACACCCTCGACGAAAACTTCAATTAGGTTTGTCGGCGACAGATGAGGACTTGGGAAGTTCGACTGGGTCGCAGTTCTCGCCTCAGGAACTGCGGCCTCTAGTTTTCCTCATGTGAAGCGTTCTGTCAACGTCGCATCGGAGAGATAGAGCGGCGTCGCGGCGACTGTGAACAGCGGTCGGACATGGCTGAGCGGTCTGGGGGAACTGAGGGCGGGCTGGAGGCTCAGTAGGCGCGGAATACTGAGGCGTCGGAGACCAGTATGCAGAACCATGAGTAGGTGGTGCCGACACCGGGAGACGGTTGCGGCAATAACGAGAAATGTGTCCAGCAAGCCTGCAAGTGTAACAAATTGGCCGGTTATTCGTCGTGCGCCAGGGATTACGTGGTCTTGGAGCCGGTCACATAAACTGCGCAGGTTCTCGCGCAGGCGCAGGAGGCGGCTGAACGTAGGCTGGTGGCGGTGGAGCATATGTAGGTGGCGGTTGGGCCGCAGCAGCCGCATATGTTAACGGCGCTGTAACAGGCATGGGTTGAGGGGCTGGAGGAAGAGATTCAGCTACCTGTTCTTGAATAATGTGGTGCAAACTGGGAGCTAGGTGTGAGGAAGGTTCTTGATGGCAGGATATAAGGGAGAGCTGTCGAGCAACTTCTTCCCGAATGAAGGTCTTAATTTGTGGCAGGAGCGCAAAATGTTCGCCTGCATCTGTCAGGCCAGCAAGGGACTCAGAGTGCATGGTGTTCGCGCGAGTTATGGCCCTTTGTTTCCGCAGTTCATCATAACTTTGACATAGTGTGACCACTTCCGCGACGGTGCGGATATCACGAGCCGACAGCATCTGAAAGGCATCGTCATCGATGCCTTGCAGAATGTGCTTGATCTTCTCGGCCTCTGACATGTGTGGGTTAACGCGCTTGCACAAGTCGACGACGTCCTCGATATAGCTCGTGAAATTTTCGCCAACTTGCTGAGACCGCGTACGCAAGCGCTGTTCAGCGCGGAGTTTCCTCACAGCTGGTCGGCCAAAAACTTCAGAGAAGCTGGCTTTAAACGCGGACCATGATGGAATGTCCGCTTCATGGTTTCGAAACCATAGGTTTGCTACGCCGGTGAGATAGAAAATGACGTTGCTTAACTTTGTTTCCACGTCCCATTTGTTGTAAACGCTCACTCGTTCATAGGATGTGAGCCAGTCCTCGACATCGTGGTCGTCAGTGCCGCTGAATATGGCGGGGTCTCGCTGGCGGAGGGAGCCGGGACAGATGATGGCCGAGCCAACTTGTACGGCTTGGTGGTTGACGTCCTCAGGCATCGCAGGAGGTGGTAATGTACGGCTGCGGAGTTCCAGGGCGAGAGGATAGATCTTGACCGGCAGCTCCACCAAATGTAAGAATGGGGGGTTTATTCAGCAGATCAACAGGACTTGATCAGCAGGACTGAGCAGATCAGCGGCGAATACAGCGGCAGCGAACACAGTCAGCTCCAGCACGCGCAGCGATCACGATGCCACTGACTGGCATGTTCATTGTGCACTTCTTCCTCTTCACAGTATACATAGTTTGCGTAAGGCAACACATGAACTGAAAGCTGATCTGAAAGTGGAGGCACGATTCTGCTGTCACTCCCTTTAACTTCAAGAATACACCACAGTGAAAACCAGAGAACAAAGCAGGAGAATTTCGCTATGAATGCTAACTTTCAAATGAAAATTTATTCCAGCTTTCAGATCAAGAAAATTTGCATGCACTGCCCTCTCTATTCAGACCAGGCCAGCTACCCACGTAGGAACACAAGTCATAGCCTGTCTCGAGGGAAAGTGCGCTTCTTACGGCCTCCTCAATGGGGTATGTTTCCATATCTCGGCAGGGTCGCCACGACCTCACCACTCTGCTTCAGCTAGCGCCGTTCACGCGCAAGGAAAGCACCCGCTTCATGCCCCACCCTCATCACTTGCAACCTGCAAGCCCTCACATTTCAATCTTTATAGTTCATACAAAGACTGCGCAGCCAGCATCGCGAGATTTGTGATCTATGAGACATGAAACACAGATATATCCCGTGCACAGGCGCTCCTCTCGGTGCGACTGCATGATCGCATGAGCCTCCTGATCTACTCTCACCACAGCTTTCTAGCCCTAAATTTTTAGCAAACACAAAATGTATATGTCATGCAGTGTGTCGAAATTCATTCTCAAAGCGTTTGCTTGGCTTCTAAAGTTCAAATAATATCCTGGAATCTCAATCGATGCCATTCTCATTTAGCTAGCTAAAAAGCAGCATTAAAGTCATTCCTAGCACTTTGCAGATTGAGATTAAAAAGCAAATGAACTTTTCTCTAAGTTCCGCATACGGTACATTCAGAACAATATCAATCGGCTGAAAGAGTATGTAGTCTTGCGATTGACGCAACAGCTTTTGATCAAGACGTCGGGCGTGAATATTTGTTCTGCAGAAGTAAGGAGAGCGGCAGACAAGAGATTATTCTCCTTTAAAGCTGCCCCCTTTTTAAGGAAATTAAAGGGAGTAGAAATTAAGAAGAAGAAATGGACATGGGCAGGACATGTAGTGCGAACAGAGGATAACCGATGGTCACTGAAGGTAACAAACTGGATTCCAAGGGAAGGAAAGCGTTGCAGGGGGTGGCAGAAAGTTAGGTGGGCGGATGAGATTAAGAAGTTCGCAGGGGTCAAGTGGATGCAGCTAGCACAGAACCGGGTTAAGTGGAGAAATATGGGAGAGGCCTTCGCCCTGCAGTGGGTATAATCAGGCTGATGATGATGATGATGAAGGAAGGAGAAAATTATATTCCTGTTCAAGAAACTGAGCATTCCTTTATAGCTCTGTCCATTATTTCACCTAAGTATGATCTGTGGAAGGACGGCATGTGTGCACGTGTGTCAGTGTTTTTTTTTTTTTTGGGGGGGGGGGGGGGGGGGGGTGACTGCTTCTAGTATTGTTCCAATCATAACTAATTACATAGTGCTTCGACAGTAGCTTGTCTGCGGGGAGAGTCTCGGCACCGAGCACCTGACCACGATGGAGAGCTTTTAATGCGCTAATAGTGTCTCCATATGGGCATAAGGGATTTATTGAATGTAAAACATCTAAATAAACACACCCACCACGGGAGAAACCCCATTTCCTGTTTCAAGCCGAAGACGCATGCTAATCTCAGAGGCACTCTTTTTTAAATTATTATTTGCTATTTCTACAGCTTATTTGAAAGAGCTATTTTCGAATTAGCTATGCACAACTCGCAAAAAAATGTGGTGTCCACGAAAATTAGGTCAATTCTGACAGCGATTGCCAGCATGCATATCAAAGAACATAGAGTTACGACTGCGTCAATAAAACCGAAATTTAGTGGCCATAGTGGCTTCAGTGCCAACAATTTTTAAACGTAAAGTCGACACTGTATTGCAAGACATCTCAGGTGTCCAGGCTTGCCTTGACGATATTCTGATATCGGAAAAACACGGCGGCACCGTCATACTAAGGCATGTGCTCCAGCGTTTCCAAGAACACGGGGTTAAGCTCAGACTGGACAAATGTAAATTTCAACAGGTGTTGGTTTCCTACTTAGGTCACCGAATTGACCGTGAAGGTTTACATCCTACAGAGCAGCATGTCGAAGCAACCGTGCAAGCTCCTTGTCCGCAAAGTGTGCAGGAGCTGCGTGCATTTCAGGGCATGGTTATTTTACTCAAAGTTATTGTCGAATTTGTCATCCGTCCTTGCACCTTTGTACAAGCTGCTAGAAAAAAACACGATGGATTTGGGAAACCGAGCAGGAGGTAGCATTTATGCACGCTAAGCAAATCCTTCCGGCTGTAGACCTCAAGCTGGACTGTGACGCGTCGCAACATGGGGTTGGTACCATGCTATTCCACATAGACATGGCAAGGTGAACAAGCCCATAGGCTTCCGTTCACAAACCTTAACAAAGGCTGAGAGGAATTACCCTCAACTCGAACACGAAGCCCTTGCTTTTGTATTTGGCGTAACAAAGTTCCGGGATTTTCTCATAGCTTGAGAGCTCACACTTGTTACCGGCTACCAGCCTCTCCTGGGATTGCCGAGGGTAGATCGACCAACCCCTTTCCTGGCAGCCATTCATACACAACGTTAGTATCTGTTCTTTGGAGGTTTTCGTTACAATTCCCAGTACTCGCCAGGTAAGCAACTTTTGCATGCCGACCCGCTGAGTCGACTGCCACAACCTACGACAGAGTTGCAATCAGACAATCCCCCTAATTACATTCTTGCTCTAGCAGGATTCAAAGACTGAACAGTGTTAGTTGATGAACTGAAACAATTAACTGCAAATGACCCGCAACTGAAAAGATTTGTGCAGTTATCAAAGGATGGCTGGCCGTCGACTGCGAGATGTGTAGATGATGAGAGTAATATCCCATTATTGATAAAAGACAAGGTCTGTCTCTGGCCCATGGACTGGTGTACTGGGGGCACCGCGTAATAGTGCCGAAGGAAGTCCGACATCATATTTTGCACCTACTGCACGAAACACATCACGGGTCTTCAGCAATGAAAGCAGTTGCCAGATCATTTTGATGGCCACGGTTGGACCGCAACATAAAACGACTAGTAGCAGCATGTTAGAACTGTGTCCAAAACTTGCCCATGCCAGCTGCAGCACCTCCAGAGAGCTGGTCAAGTGCTTGAGAGCCCTGGTCCAAGATGCATGTTGATTTGGCCGGGGTAGCTGCGTGAAGTATGATTCTAGTTGTAGTGGATGCACACAGCAAGTGAATTGAGGCAGTGTCTATGAAGCAAGCTAATGCTACAGCTACAGTGAATTGCTTGCATGAACTATTCAGCAGGTTTGGCATTCCAAGCATTGTGGTCTCTGACTGTGAAACTAAATTCACCAGTCATGAATTAGCTACTTTCATGAAAAAGTATAATATAACGCATCTTCAAATGGCTATGTTTCACCCACAATTAAATGGAATGCTTGAAAGAGCAGTCAGAACGATTAAGAATGGCGTCAAGAAGATGGGGGCCAGAAGATTAGGTACCAACTTTTCCAGATTGCTTTTTAATTACAGAAGGACACCTAACAGCTCGGGAAAGTCTCCTTCAGAGGCGCTTCTTGGTTATAGTCTCCGGTCCCATTTAGATCATATGCTTCCCACCCATTGTTACAGATTCAGTCTCGGAGACAGATGAATGGTCACCATCTCTACCTGGAGCTGCAGTGCATGCACATAACTTTGGCGTAGGATAAAAATGGCTCTTGGAACAGTCACGTCTACTGGAAGGTCACAAATGGTCACCGTACAGACGCCAGCCAGACCGGTCAGGCGTCACCTCGACCAGGTGCGTGTTCGACACACAACTCCTCCACGTGCGCAGGATCACAACCCAGCAGAAGACAACGCTGTGCAAGCAGAGACGCCATCGCCGGTCTCTCACGACAAAGGAGTGGAGTGCGTGGTCCCTCGAGCAGATACCCCACCTCCAGTGGCTACATCACCGGCGAATTCGTCAGCAGCGCAAAAAACAAATGGCTGTTCTCAGTAGCAGTAGCAGGAAAAAACTGCATCGGCACAGCCACCATACACGTTTCAGCCACTGAGACATTCCACACGGCAAAAGAAGCCAAAACAGCAACTTCCTTATTAAGGGAAGAGAAATGTTGCAAACGTTCTGCCTTATCACTGTAGCGAACGCCAAGTGCATGTATCACGCATTCCTTCCTCCCCTCACCCTTGACTGAGAGGTGCACGAATAAAGGCGGACGAGCGTGGGACGGTGGCTACTCCTGGTCCTACGGGGCTGGGACCGGCGGGGGCTAGCCTGCCCCGTAGGACCAGGAGCAGCCGCCATTGTACCCGCCACCGCTTCGGTGGTGGAAAACGGCTGTTGTTGTTCTCTAATTTGAGGGCACACACCCACACAGGGGGATCGGCCAAGAATTGGGGCGCAGAGATATATGTTTCTGGCATGTATAATTACATCCCAAAAAAGAAAGATTGCGTCGTCTTTCTCCCTCTTTTTCTTTCTTTTCTATTTTCTCCGCTGTCCGCACGAGGCAGCGGGGGTCGCTCAGCTACAGAGCCAGTAGTAGGCCCGCACATTTTATTTCCTTCTTCCTACAGCCGCAACAACAAAGAATAAATGCTTTTTTTACCCCAAGCATCCGCCTGTGTTCCATGGAAGCACGGCACGCGCAATGCGCGTCTCGGCGATTAACACTTGGTATGGCCCAGATTCAACCAACCAAATTTGAATCTCCTGTGGAAGGCGCTCTTAATTCTCGCTGCTCTCTTCTCTGAAGTTGGCTCCATGAAATGACGTGCGTCAGCAAATGAATGAGCAATAAACTTCGCCACACTACAGCGGGTTCCGCCAGACTGCAAGTCGAGAAATCGATGGCATCTTCTACAGTGTCTACAAAGAACGTGCCTCTTTCGTATGCCAATTTCGGGAGCGCCGAAACTTCTGCACTGCATAGCTGCCGTGGCTTATTCGCACGAAGGCGCGACGCGAGTGATAAAGGAACCTACTAGCCGCTTACCTTGTCCTGCTTCTGAAGTCTCAAAGGCCATCGCGCAAATGTGCTGTAGCAATGAAACGTGCAACAAAACGCGCGCGCTCGCACGAACGAAACGAAACTAGCCATGGAGGAAGAAAACAACATCCTTCCTCCATGAAACTATAATGAAACTATCCGACTTGGCCACTTGACTTGGCCATTGCTTGGCTCGATCAGACCTTCAGCGAAGCTGGGAATAGCACGCAAGGCACACTCAGCCAGGGACGCTGCGCTATTCTGTGGCAAAGAGAAATTTATCACAATAAACTAGAACACTGTAAAGAAATAGCGCATCGAATTATAAGAACAAACTAAGATGAATGCCAAAAACGTACAATTCGAATGTGGGACGTGCGAACTGCCACCACCGTGTTTCAGAGGGGACTATTTAGCAGTCCTATCAAGAGTGCTATTTACTTCCCATACTTGAATGAACACCAACGTTGTTCTCATTTGGGAATGCCCCAATTTCTTCAGGGCACGAACAACCGGGCGCCGCCGGTTGTTTGTGCAACAGGTTCAAATTACGCGCGAAAATTGCATCACCACCTACGCCTTTATTTAAGCGCGCGCGAAGCCACTGCTTCAGGAAACAGTCTTTAGTGATGAACCTATAAAAAAAAACTATGCGGGAAAATATTTTCTTCCCCTCTTCGGCCACAGTTTCCGAGAAAATGGCCTTCGAAAAGCCGTATTCCACTTAGAAAAGCATTGCGGAAACTACGTCACAGGCCGCTCAATGGAGGAACCAGGGGCGTGGAACACCTGCCGGTCGCCACCGCGCGATCTTGATAAGCTGCGCATGCGCGAAAAGAAAGAAGGTAGGCGAGGAGGATTTGTTTGTAGTCTGGCGGATGTGACGTAATAAATTGCCTATTGTTGTTTTTTGCTTGCGTGCACTCTCGAACCCAGACGCTTTTTTTTTATCGCCGCCTCTGCAGCCGCAGGCAGGTGCCTTTTTTTTTTTTCTCCCTTTTCAATTTTGGCGCGCAGTGGTACAAGCAAGCGGGAGGCTTGTTCGCGCCGCGTTGTTTCAGAATGACCGGACTGGAATGGATTCTGCAAATTAGATTGGGTGGCACGCATCCCTGCTGCTTTCTCCAAACTTTCGTGAGTACTGCGAAATACAGCGCAAAGCACGTGTTGCATTCCGTACTTGCCTCGCCAACCCATTGCACCGCTGCCCTCTCGTTACAAATTGTTTGGAATTTTTTTTCTGCATCGACGCTCTATTGTTTAGCGATCTCAATTATTTTTTTGTAATCTTGCTATGAGTCTATTTATCAGTGACTTCAAGTGAAGTGTAGAGGAACTAAGGAGCCCTTTTTCGTGCGCTTAAAAGCAGTCCCGGCGGCTCGCACGAAAGGGCTTTCCTTTTGTAGTTCATTTTCGAATACGCCTCCGTTTGGCCCCGACTAGCCCTGTCCCAGCAAGAGCAACCATTTCTGTTTCCTTTCAGTATGTACCGAAATAATCTTGATGCACGGCGATTGTGAGATCTTGGC
This sequence comes from Amblyomma maculatum, assembly GCF_055883805.1. Classification (NCBI taxonomy): domain Eukaryota; kingdom Metazoa; phylum Arthropoda; class Arachnida; order Ixodida; family Ixodidae; genus Amblyomma; species Amblyomma maculatum. The sequence goes on along the minus strand of NC_139350.1, from coordinate 6,353,711 downwards.
TTCGTCGCAGCTTCTGCTCATGGCCTCTCCCGATGGTATGCCTTGTGCCTCATGAAAAGGTGAGTAGCACTTGAGTGCACCCGCTTGTAAAAATATGTGCTGGCAAAAACCGGTTGCTCCACAAGGGTGCTGATATATGTAATCAAACTCACCTTATTTATGAGGATAGTCCACAGCATGACTTTGATGTGGCCAGGGCATGAATTTCGATCAGCACCGCCACAGCCAAAGCAATAAAAAGCGGGGGAGTATCGAAATTAATGGTGGCCCAACAGCGAAAAAAATACAGAGACCAAGAAATAAACGAAACGAGACACACGAATAGCGCTGAACTTACAGCTGATTTTTTTTTTATTGGGAAGAATCACATCATATATACGCACACGGAGAAACAGCGCACATGCGCAACGTCAACGACCTCAAGTTTTGGTAAAAAGAAAAAAAAAAGCATTTAAAAGCACGAGTGCATCGGCAGAACTGCTGCCCACTGTGCAGCATATTCATTTCCCGAGGAGATAATGTGACAAAAGGCGTACTCACGCACCCTTTACTTTTTCTGATGTGAAAAGCTTCTCTAGTGCACTGGTAAGAATGAACATCACTGTCATCAAAAAATGACGTGCATTCGCACATGGGTCAGTGCTTCGCTAGGTTAGCTTCTTTCTTTTTCAGCGAATTAGCGTGCTCCATGAGCCGCACTTTAATGCATTGCACAGTCTGGCCTATGTAGGTAAGGCCACAGGACAGAGGGATTTGATATACTATGCCAGTCTTACAAGGAACATATCTATTTTCATGATTTATGTTGCACACATTTCTTCTGCCCCCTCGTGCATTCTTTGAACCGCGGCTCCCACTCTTTCTAGTTTGTTAGGAGAAGGAAACGGAACGTTTACATTATGCTTGCTTCCTACTCTTTTAATTCGGTGCAACAGCGTGTGTACATATGGCATGACTACTACATACCTTTCTTCTTCCTTCCTCCGAACACTTTTCCCGCCCTCACATGCTTGAAGACAATTTTAGCGCGCAGAGGACTTTGGCTGCACTCGAGACGAGAACTGAGTTCAGGAAACCAGCTTCCCTGCATTTGTCCGCCTGAGTTAAGAGACTGGACATCATTTTATGATGACAAGATTTCTTCACTGCCATGCCTAAGCATCCCGTAACAATACTACTTTTTACGAGCTTTGAATGAAAGGACCTGTAATTCAGAAGGGGCTTTTCACTCCTAGGTGAATACTGCCAACAGACATGGTGGGGTTGGAAAGACAACTTTAAATCGAGAAATTGTAAGGCTGTTTCTTGGGGGACTTCATGCGTGAGCCTTACTTAGTCCCGACCCATTACGTGCAAAAACATCAAGAACATTTGACACAAATTCAGGATTCACAGAGCTAGCTAGCACCAAAAAATCCTCCACGAAACGGAAAATGTGCATGCAACAACTGGCTAAATCATTCTCAACTTTCATATCAACCCTGCTTAGATAAATGTCGCTGAGGATGGGAGCTATCTTGGCACCTATGCACACACCAGATTTTTGCGTATAAAGTCGACCATCTCACTCAAAAAACGTGTTACTCAGGTAGTAAGATAACATTTCCAAAAAGGATCCGGTTAAGGTTCCACACTCATTTTGGAACCAGCATTCATCATTGTCCTTCGTAATAAATTGCTGAACATACTGGATGAGTTGAGAGTGTGGAAGAGATTATACAAATCAACCACATCTACGCTAAAACCAGCACTGTATGCCAAGCTCTCATTTTGGAGCAAATCAGCAACTGCCTCAGAATTAGGAACGAGAAATGGATCCTTTACTTGAAGTGACGACAAATGTTTGCAAAGATAGTAGACACAACCAACTGCCATGAATTGCGGAATTCATACTTTCATTCATTATACTTTCTGTGTTGTAACAAAATCCTTCACATCTTACCTTTCCCAGGAGTGGGCATTTATTGCATTGTTCTGATTTCCAGGTCCTTCCCTGTCTTTGGTGCGTGTGCTGAAACAGGGATCCTTTGGAGGCAACCTGGGGCTTTCTTCTGTGCTTTTGATTCTGCCTTAGTTTCCATCGGATAGCTGTGGCTGGTACGTGTGGGCAAAGGCGTTTCATATTTGCAGACCAGCATATATATGGTCCAGTGCTTGTCAAGGCAATTTTTTTTGGTACAAAGTGTGATGCTGCTGCAGTTCCACAACAAAAAAAAATGTTTTTACAATTTTTAGACAGCTTACCTTCAAGTTCTTCGATTTTGTAATGGTGTATATATGGTATGCTACCACTGTTTTTTTTTTTTTTTTTTTCCCTGTCATGCTAATGCATCAAGGATAATGCTAGGCTGTTATGGCTAGCATGATCTGCTAAGGTAAAGGTGCCGGTTTCATTCCACACCAACTGATACAGGTTGTGGGCTTGACCATCCTCAATTTCTTTTTAAAAAATCATAGCAAATTGTATTGCTATGAAGAATATTATCCCAGCTTGTTTTTGGCGAAAAAATATTTTCTGCCCGTGACCACCATCTTAAAGGAGTATAGACGCCAAATTTTGGTGGCATTTTTGTAAGACATTCCTGTATACGGATCGCCAAGTGGTTTTTGCCTACGACTGCTAAATAATTTTCAGTTCAATTTTCTTTTCTCGCCAATTTCGGTTTCAACGGCTGAGAGATGGCTGTGACATCACAATCAAGTTCAAGCCATGCACAGCATGAAAAAGCCGCAGTATAATCTCCAGCTCTTCGCGATTCCTGTTCTTGAGGCAGGCTGGCTTCAGCGTTGCAGTGAATTTAAACATCGCAGGATATCACAATTTTTTTTCACCCGTCACGTGACCTAGACTTAACTTTGGCGTCACAGCCATCACACAGCTTTTGAAACCGAAACGGATGAGGAAAGAAATTCAATGATAAATTGTTTAGCGGTCATAGGTGGATATCACCTGGTGCTTTCTGTACAGTAATACCTTGCACATCATTACAGCTAATTAAACACGAACCCAAAAATTAGGTGTCTATAGGTCTCCGCCATGTTTAAAACAAACAAAGCAATCAAAGTGGCGTGGCAGTCGTCTATGGCCCCAGAGCAGGCGGAAAGCACGGGAGCGGCACTGTGGTGCCACCCCACTGCTGTGGCCATACTTGCCAAGAGCGTGTTATTGTGATATGCAGGCACCTTTTTGGCAGATAAAATACCCACGCGCTGTGTGAGTACAAAAGCAATACTTGGAAAAACTTCACGTACACAGCATGCATCGCCTTGTCCTGCACACCGTACCAGACCAAGAGCGGGTTCAAAGCGCACGAGTGAAGTTGTTGCTGCCTTGAAAATGAGTAGCGTTGATTGATATCTATTTGCTATTTGCCCAGCACATTAGCCGCAGAATGCATCGAGAATTGTAAAGCTTTGGGTGCATACAACAACTTTCAGTCGGGTAAGTGGAATGTGATTTTTCTCGCTCGTAAACAGCACACGCAAACCAGGTAGGAAGTATTCCGCTCAAAACATCATTGCATTCTCGGATGATTCTTCATACCGAGCATCAAATGAGCGTTGTTGGTAAGCATGGCAACAGTAGCAAGGGCACTGTGCCTTGGCACCGTACAGGTTTGCTTATCCTTGCATTATTCCTTTAAATCACCACGCTGCACGCCTATCTGTTCTGTTCGTGGAAGGTTATTGGCGTCAGCGTTTATAATTTCTTCATGGGTATTCAAGCTTTTAGCTTGCATTACAAGCTGCAGCGTCCACATGCTGGTTCCGTAGTTAGGGCTACCCAGTTCGGTCCCGGCCGCCATGACCACGTTTCTATGTAGGATAAACTCTGAATGCGACAGTGTGCCATGCAGTACGTAGTTGATGTAAAGATCCTCAAAATCTGAAACAGGGGCCCATATGTCACTCGGGACGCTCAACCCCACAACTCGCATTCAAAATTAGCTGCAGTGAATACCACTCAAACCCCTCGGTATAATAAAATTCATCTCCAATTGAGCAAATCAGTGGCTGTCAGCACACGCACATTTCATCACAAAATTTAAAATAATTTGAGGTGAACAAAGCTAATGTTAGCCATACAATATAACCACGGAGGAGTGCAATACTGATCGCATGCGCAGCAGCTCACTATGCACATAATACATACAACTAGAAAGTGAAAAAAAAAAAATTTGCTTCAGGAATTGCTTACATTATAAACAGGTGTCTACGCATTAATATACTGGCTGCCTCGTCAACATTTTACGTGCACTCACAAAATACCATTACGCGTCATAAAGAAGGCCAAACTCGAGTTATTCATGGCCTTTGAGCCCATAACCGCTCTGGCGTAAAGGTGTCGGTATCCAGCCTTCGCGCCACACTGCGATGGCCCACTGTTTACGGCGACCTTCGCCCATAAGAAACCTGTGCAAGCTTACTAAACTTTGCGTTCTTTGCCTTCCAGCACATGCCACGGTGATGCAACTAGTCAGCATGGTGCTTTGTTTTTTATTTTTTTCGGCTGCAGCAAACCATCGCACAATCACAATAGGCGAAAGCAACTGAAGCATTGTTTTTCCTACCACGCGAAAGTCTGTTATTACGACAGCGCCACCGCATCTTCATGACGTAGCCAGAGTGAAGGTGGTCTATACTCCTTTAAGCTTGCAAGTAATAGCAAAACCTAGTCACACAGATAAATTTGTAAAAAAATTAACTTTTTGATGCATCACTATAAACAAAAATTTTCATATTAATAAAATGCATTGTTCTTTTGATGTGCAGGAAATAAACAAACTCTGCCTTATATTTGTTCAAATATAAATAATAAAATATGGTACAAAAAGCTGAAATTTTGAAATGTTTGTCAAATTTTATATTCTTATGGTCTAGGCACTAGACTAGAGTGCCTGGGTTCGAATCTGACTGCCGGCAGCTGCGTTTCGATGGATGCAAAGCGGAGAGGCATCTGTGTGCTGTGCGATGTCAATGCATGTTAAAGATCCCCAGGTGGTCAAAATTACTCCGTAGCCCTCCACTATGGGGCCTCTCTCTTTCCGCTTTCGCTCCCATCTTCCTTCCCTTGTAGCGTGATTCAGGTATCCACGGGAAAACTTTTCCTTTCCTGTAAACCAATTATTACTATTATAGTACTCAATCTATTTCTCCAACTTTTTTAGAAGACAAAAAGCCTATAAAAGAGATCAAACAACTTAAGCTGCACCTGCAAAAACATTATAAAAGAGATCAAACAATGTAAGGTGCACCTGCAAAAGTATTCTAAATCAGAGAAAATTACCTTATTGAGGTTTGAGGTTTATTCCTCCGTCAGTTATGTAATGAAGTGGCCCTATTAAAGATATGAAAAATACTAGTTTGCACAGAGCCATTCATTGCCATTTAATACTGCAAGTTTAATCAGGGTGCTTTTAAGTGAGAAAATAATTTCTCAAGTTGAGCCTTTGCAGGCAACCACGGTGTTGCTCTGTGCCTGCTCATCGCAGCAGCCCACTTTCTGCTGGCTGCGAACTAGCAGTCCACTGCTTGAGTGCAATGGTGCTTTAGGCCTGGGCACTGTCAGCTTTAAATGTGCAAATTTTTTGCAGTTATATATGTGTATTGTAAAGAAGAAGTTCTGATTAAGCGGACAGATAGCCGAGAAGGAGGAAGAGGAAGTGCTTTTGCGGACCAGCTGACTCAAAAGTTAAGCCACCACCGCTCCGGTTCTTCTCGCTACCAGTGCCCGCTACCAGTGCCTGGATCTCCACTTAACACTTGGTGGAGGTGCGGGGTAATATATATATATATATATATATATATATATATATATTGCATGACACAGTACCATTCAATGGCATTTATTTTTTAGAGTTTAATCTAATTTGTGCTTTAAATGAAAAAAAAAAACATTTCCATTCAGCGATCGCTTTGAACCCTGGCGTAGCTCTGTGCTTGCTCTTCACTGCAATGGATGCTGGAGCTGACGTCAAGGAGACATGTAACAACACCTTGTGGGGGTTCTCACGGGACTCTGGCTCTGTGCTCAGAACGGAACGCCCCGCCGCTAGCTCTGACCACATCCGTGGCAGGGAAGAACGAAACACTGAGGCAGAGCCACCGGGCTGGGCTGTTTATTGGGAGTGCCCAATTTTTATCCTTGGTCATAGCAGCATCCGCGGGCTCTGGCGTTGCGGCGTCGTCTCCCCCCGATGAGATGCTGTGCATCAATATTAGAGGGTAGGGGGAAGGAGGGGCCGCCCGGCACGCTACGCCAGGTCTCTCGCCCCTGCCCTCTCCGCCACTGCTTCAGGGGAAGGAGAGAGATGAGGTATCCCCGTGAGGCAGACAGAGCCGTGTCGTGCAAGCGTGGGTAATCTTAAATTCCCACACCCTCCTCCCTTAATCATGACCTCCACCTGGGTGCCGTTTTCCCCTTGGGAGTCGCATGGCTGGTCCTTCAGCAGGCCCATGTAATACAGGAATCAGGGCAGGGGTCGGGACTTGGGTTGTTGGGCTCTGCTCCTGGTGCCGCTGCCAAAGTGAGGCAGGCCACCCTCTATGCCGAACGGGCCCCGCATGCAGGCCGTACATCCGACTCGTTCTGTTGAAATCCCCGTCGCTGCAGTCACGAGGAAACACAAGGGGGCGAATTATCATGGCTCGCTTACCGGTCATGGGCCGCCAGTACGCCCGTGGTGCGCTGCTCGCCCACGGCTGCGCCGACTTCCCGTAGGTCGTAAATCGGCATCAGACTCCATCCCGATAGGAGCTCCATACTGTTTTTGTTGAATGCCAGTCTCTGTGCTCGACCTCAAACCGAATATGGCACCTGCATTTGATAGCCCTCCTCGCAGCTGCGGGCAAAGAACAGTCTTCTTTGCAGCTTTTTGATCCGCATCTCAAATTACTTTGCGGGGAATTCTGATCCTTCTGCTGTACTACAGCTTCATTTAAATTTTTCTTTGTGTCCGTGGCCTTCAGCAGATTCCTTTATTGTCGAAGTTGGCAGTGCCCAAGCCTAAAGCAGCATTGTATTGAAGCAGTGGAGTGCTGGTTCTGTGTATATTTGCAGCCGGCAGGAAGTGTCCTGCAGTGAAGAGCATGTAAGGAATTTATGGCGTTGCAGCGGAACACCAGAACAAGAGGACCAGCATGGCAGGCTTCTCGAACCGAGCAGCCTGTGCCGTGCTTGCTGGCTGTGAACGCCGATCTTAGCGCCTCCGCTTTACAGCGGCGCTGTGCGCTACAGGGCCCCCCGACCAAACGGAGCGGCGAAATGTACGCGCCAACGGGGCAGGGATGAGGGTGCCTCAGCGGCAGGCATGTCGACAGATAAGCCAGCAACTTCCGAGGGGAGCTCCTGGGGAGGTGTCTCCATATATTTGGGTTTAAGGCGATCCAGGGAGACTACCTCTCACGACCATCCAGCAGGATAGTCGCCGACTTTGTAGTCTTGTTGAGGACATGGTACGGGCCATCATAGGGGGGACTAAGAGGTGCCTTTACAGTGTCTCGCCTTAGAAAAACATGCCTCGAGGACGCAAGATCTGGGTGCACAAAGATCTGACGGTCAGATGATAGAGGTGGGACTGGGTTTAGGTGTTGAATGCAGTCCCAAAGGCGTTAAAGGTACTGCAGGGGCTGGGACGAGGAAGCCGAAGGAACGAACAAGTCTCCGAGATGACTTCGGCCACCAAACAGCCAAGGTCGCGACGAAAAATGGTGCGTAGGCCAAGAAACACCATAGGAAGGTGACCAGCCCAGTGCTCGCGATCTAGGCGAGCAATGAGGGCAGTCTTGAGCTGACGATGGAGCTTCTCAACCATGCCGTTAGCACAAGGATGGTATGCTGTGGTGCGGCAGTGTTTAGTGCCGAGCAGACTGGTAAGGGAAGTGAAGAGGATGCATTCAAACTGGCGGCCACGATCCGTGGTAACAGCCAAAGTAGGAAATCCATGCTGAATGAAGGCTTTGGCAACTGTTTGCGCAGTAATGTCCAGAGTGGGCACTGCTTCGAGCTAACGAGTGAAGCGGTCAGTCATCATCAGAATGTGCCGGCAGCCATTAGATGGAAGTGGTGGTCCAACCAAGTCAAGGTGAACGTGGTCAAAGCAACAACCAGATGGCAGGAAAGACTGGGGAGGAGTCTTTGTATAGTGAGTTATTTTGACGGACTGGCAATCAAAACACGAGCGGGCCCACTGGCGAACGTCTAATGTTTGGCCAGACGTACCGCTGGGTAATGAGGCACTATGTGGCTCTGATGCTGAGATGGCAGATGTCGTGAAGTGAATGGAAAATGGCAGGATGAAAGACCTCTGGGATGGATGGACGAGGTAGAGCTGATGACCCTAATCACAAAGAGCGCACTGTTATTAACCCTTTCACTGCCAAGTTTTTTTTTTTTTTTTGTGACTGCTCCTCACTTCCTTCCAGGTTCTTTTTTCATCTGTGTTACTTTCACCTGACTCAGAATTCGGTTTGGTTTGGTCAGGAATTCAGGAACTGTTGATTCAGAATTCATCAACATTTTCTGAATTCTTTCATCTATCATAGCATGGATGAACCTGGCACACTGACTCGCCATGACTCGCTGCTGAAGCAACAAAGCGACGTGGTGATGATAATGATGCAGGTCTAAAAATACCTAATCTATTTGTAGTTTAATATGAAGGCCCCGCCTTCTAAAGAATGGGTCCGCGAGTCAGGGCCTCGCCCGACTACTAGTCACAAATTCACATGAATTCCATTCTGCTCCAAAATACCAATTGGTGAAATATCAGAGAGGCCTTCACCCTGCAGTGGGTATAGTCTGGCTGATGATGATGATAAAAATGCCAGTTTATTTCCGGGTCAGCAGAGAAGCACTTTGCAAAGATACAACACTGCACGCTGCTGCAATGCGAAGCATGTGGTCGAGACTCGTGACAGGACAATGCTTTGCTACAAAAGTAAGGGGCCAGTGCTTTTACATGGCAAGACAAAACATAGTGGGGTGTAAAGATGGCCTATGTGACATGGCAAAAGGGGCTCCGAGCAGTACAAAATACATTGCTCCTCGTCTGGCTGCAACTCAAGAAAAAAACCCAGCTCAGGAGGCATCGCTTCCGTCTTCATCCTGGTATTGCTCTGCTCCACAGTCCATTACATCAGGATGCTTCGGGCTGCTCGCCAACAGCTAACAACGTGATCGCTCCCCAAGCAGGGCTCCTGCCAGACTCCCCCGATTCTTCCATTCTGTCCCTTTATCTACACTTTCTGCCGCGTCAAGCACAAGTCTCGCGCCGCGATAACCTTTGCACATGCACAGTTCAGCTGCCCCTCCACGTGCTCAGACAGAGAGAAAAGAGCACGTGCAGTTTAATTAAAAGACGAATTGAGGCGTTGGAGCCGCACATATATTTACGCTAAATGTTTTATGAATTTGTGAAGCCTCTTCGTAGACAATACGACTTGTCAGCAATATTTCTTTTTAGTGGAAGGGAGTTACGAGTATACTCAAGAGGAGAGATGAAATGCTGGTGTCACCGTTGGTGACAGATTTCTCAAGTGAAATGTATATACAATAAAACACGTTGTTGGGCTAGTTGGTGCATTGCATGAAGTAAGATTAACCGGCCAAGAAGACGCACACAGGAAAAATCGACACAGAAAGAAAGAGGCTGGACTACCAACTGATTTATTAGCAAGAACGGGGCTCAAATATATATAGGCGCTCAGTCACATGACCTTTCCACAATCGCCATCACATCCTTCCGTCGTGGAACCACAATTCACTTCCATCGTAACTCCTTTATCGTACCTACGCTTACCCAGTAATCACAACGTGCATATAAAACTATAAAACAACACTATCTATGCAAAGCTGTGTCTGAAGGAACTAAAGTCATACACAATACAAACATACACGTGATTACAAACAGGTGATTACAAAACAGATTGAATGAACCTGATTTCCTTACTTCGTAAAGCAACAGAACAATCACTACAGCATGCATCTCCTTTCTGTGTTATCATAAATGCTTCAAGAACTTCACGCGCTAGTTTGTCGCGACTTCTGCCGAGAATCTTAATGCCGTCAAGCACTGGCTCACACCTGCACTCTTTACAGTGAAGGGGCAAATTAGACCCGGTTCCATTCCTTAGGGAATTCGAGTGCTCCAGTGCTCTGTCATTAACACAACGACCCGTCTGGCCTATATAGACCTTGCCGCAGGTCAGTGGTACTTCATACACCACACCGACCGCACATTCCACGAAGGGTTGGCCATGCCTCTTTTCGCACTGGGGCTTCTTTTTCCGCCCGATGCGTGCACACAAGCCGCTCAGCTTCCTCGGGGCTGAGAATACGACAGGCACATCATACCTGACTGCAACCTTTTTCAGGCTATGGGCGACACGGTGCGTATAAGGGACCACCTGTGGTCTCCCTTTTCGAGGCTTAGCGGTGAAGCTTTTCTTGCCTTTCATTTTTTGTAACAGGGTCTCTGCTACTGCAGACACAACAGAGCACGGGAAGCCTGCCTTTTGAAGTCTGTTAATCTGATTATTAAAACTTACTTCCATCATGTGAGCGCAGGACTTGATCAGCGCCGATTCCAAGCAAAGAGAAGCGATCGCCCTTTTTACCGTCTTAGAATGCGATGAAGCGTAAGGCAGCAATTCTTTCTTGGCTCTGGGGAAATACATCCAACAGGCACGTCCTTTTGAAAAGCTGATGTTAATATCTAAAAATTGCAGGCAATTGTTCTCCGGTATCTCATGGGTGAAAGTAAGGCCTTTTCCTTGTTGTCCGAACAGGCTTAAAATTCCTTCTACCCTACTGGCATGCGTCAAGTTACGGTTAGTCTTTAAAATCACCAGAAAGTCGTCAACATATCTAAAAATTCGCAGGACAGAGCCGTTGTCAATAGAATGTGCTAAGGCACGGTCAATAGAAGACAAAAATATATTACATAGCACTGGGGCGACACAGGAACCTATTTAGAGTTTTACCTTGGCTCCACTTTTGTGTCTCTTGGAACAAAGATTTTTATTCAGAAAAGGGGAATTTGCATAGGTTCCTGTGTCGCCCCAGTGCTATGTAATATATTTTTGTCTTCTATTGACCGTGCCTTAGCACATTCTATTGACAACGGCTCTGTCCTGCGAATTTTTAGATATGTTGACGACTTTCTGGTGATTTTAAAGACTAACCGTAACTTGACGCATGCCAGTAGGGTAGAAGGAATCTTAAGCCTGTTCGGACAACAAGGAAAAGGCCTTACTTTCACCCATGAGATACCGGAGAACAATTGCCTGCAATTTTTAGATATTAACATCAGCTTTTCAAAAGGACGTGCCTGTTGGATGTATTTCCCCAGAGCCAAGAAAGAATTGCTGCCTTACGCTTCATCGCATTCTAAGACGGTAAAAAGGGCGATCGCCTCTCTTTGCTTGGAATCGGCGCTGATCAAGTCCTGCGCTCACATGATGGAAGTAAGTTTTAATAATCAGATTAACAGACTTCAAAAGGCAGGCTTCCCGTGCTCTGTTGTGTCTGCAGTAGCAGAGACCCTGTTACAAAAAATGAAAGGCAAGAAAAGCTTCACCGCTAAGCCTCGAAAAGGGAGACCACAGGTGGTCCCTTATACGCACCGTGTCGCCCATAGCCTGAAAAAGGTTGCAGTCAGGTATGATGTGCCTGTCGTATTCTCAGCCCCGAGGAAGCTGAGCGGCTTGTGTGCACGCATCGGGCGGAAAAAGAAGCCCCAGTGCGAAAAGAGGCATGGCCAACCCTTCGTGGAATGTGCGGTCGGTGTGGTGTATGAAGTACCACTGACCTGCGGCAAGGTCTATATAGGCCAGACGGGTCGTTGTGTGAATGACAGAGCACTGGAGCACTCGAATTCCCTAAGGAATGGAACCGGGTCTAATTTGCCCCTTCACTGTAAAGAGTGCAGGTGTGAGCCAGTGCTTGACGGCATTAAGATTCTCGGCAGAAGTCGCGACAAAATAGCGCGTGAAGTTCTTGAAGCATTTATGATAACACAGAAAGGAGATGCATGCTGTAGTGATTGTTCTGTTGCTTTACGAAGTAAGGAAATCAGGTTCATTCAATCTGTTTTGTAATCACCTGTTTGTAATCACGTGTATGTTTGTATTGTGTATGACTTTAGTTCCTTCAGGCGCAGCTTTGCATAGATAGTGTTGTTTTATAGTTTTATATGTACGTTGTGATTACTGGGTAAGCGTAGGTACGATAAAGGAGTTACGATGGAAGTGAATTGTGGTTCCACGACGGAAGGATGTGATGGCGATTGTGGAAAGGTCATGTGACTGAGCGCCTATATATATTTGAGCCCCGTTCTTGCTAATAAATCAGTTGGTAGTCCAGCCTCTTTCTTTCTGTGTCGATTTTTCCTGTGTGCGTCTTCTTGGCCGGTTAATCTTACTTCATGAAATGTATATGTCAGTATTGATTTTGCGAGTGCAGATCCCAAAAGTTATGCTGCTCGGCCATTAATTTCAGAGTGGCGGCAAACTGGCCATTTTAATGAGGTCATTGCAAGTCTGGTTCAACTGGTGGGAAGATTTTTTTTTAATTCAGTTTTTTATGTGATAAAGGAGCCCTTTGTTGCCATATGGTTTTTCTTTGTCCATAGCTCATCATCATTATCATCGTTAGCTGGACTATACCCACTGCAGAACGAAGGCTTCTCTCATAATCCTTCAGTTAACCCGGTCTTGTGCTAGCTGCACCCACTTGACCCCTGAAAACTTACTAACCTCGTCCACCCACCTGACTTTCTGCCGCCCCCTGCCACGCTTGCCTTCACTTGGAATTCAATTTGTTGCTCTTAGCGACCATCGGTTATCCTCTCTTTGCAATACATGTCCTGCTTGTGACCATTTCTTCTTGATTTCGACTAGAATGTCATTATTTAGAGTTGATTTCTTGGACCCACTCTGCATACTTCCTATCTCTAGACTACACTTACCATTTTCCATTCCTCAGCTCTATGCATCTACTTCAACTTAAGTATAACCCCTTTAATTAGCCTTCACATTTGAGCCCCATAGATGAGTACTCGTAAGATGCAACTGTTGTTTACCGTTTTCCTGAGGTATACCGGTAAGCTGCTAGTCATGGCCTGCAAGAACTTGCCAAATGCGCTCCATCCTAGACTTGTTCTACAGGTTTTCCTTCTGAATTTAATCCTAGTGCCAGCGGAAATAATGTGAGCGCCAACTGATACGATCTGCGCGCCGTGTAATTTAATTTTAGTGTCAAGCATTTAATAAAAGCGGCAGTGTATTTAATCCGAACACCAACTCGAATGATGACAGCGCCAAACAATTGACTCAGACTGCCAACGCAATTAATACAAGCGCCAGCGGATTTAATTCATATGTGGAAAATAAATGCGGTAGAGGGCTCTAAAGCACGAAGCATGAATTCCAGAAATAAATCGAAATTGAGATCACTTCGCAGACCATGCGACGCTTAAGCGTCACATCTGCATGCTCTATTTTGCTTTGTTCTTGTATCTTGCAAAAACCAAGGACCACGTGCAGCTGAAAAACTGCAGTTTATGACACGCCTCTTGCAGCTTTTAGTTTAGACGCATGACAAGTGAATAAATATGACTGTCATCTTCTAATTGGCTGGTTAAGCACTGCTTATTATGGGTTGTCATATGCACTGAATCTGCATGCTGATGGCATTTCGGCCTTCACACAACAGCCTGCTGTTTTTGTGAAATGGCAACCGGTGCAGAAATGTATTTGTGTTTCTAATAATGATTCAACACTACTAGCAGAAAAGAAGGATTAGTGTAAAGCAGAGTTGGTTCAGGCGAGAAGACATGGAGCCAGAGAAACATATCTCATTTTACCGCTTTCTCAATTTTACACGGCCACTACCACGGAAAGAGAGAGCGCGTGCCGTTGCATTTAGTCTGGCTCTGACATGGCAAAGTGGCTGAAACTATGTACAGCAGAGCTTTTAACCCAAACAGCAGTGCTTAATTTGCCTGGGCTGTAATTGTAGCGGCGTAGGAAACTACAGGCTTGTAAAAGCACAGAAGCGGCCGTCTTTAAAATGCAGTTTTATTTTCTGGGAGACATTAGGTTTAAAACACTTGCATCAAGGCAATGTTTGTCATAATACTGATGAAGGCTATCCTATACGTTGACACTTTGCTGATTCGGCGCATTGTCTGAAAGATGATCTCAATTTTGATTTATTTCTGGAATTCATGTTTCGTGCTTTGGAGCCCTCTATTGCATTCATTTTCCACATATGGATTAAATTGGTTGGCACACGGATTAAATTTGCCAGCACTTGTATTAATTGCTTTGGCACTCAAATTAAATTAGTTGGCGCTGGCATTATTTGAGCTCGCGCTCGAAATAGATATGCTGGCGCTTTAATTAAATGCTTGGCACTCGAATTAAATTACATGGCACGCAGATTATATCAGTCAGTGCTCAGATTATTTGCACTAGCACTAGGATTAAATTCGGGGGGAAAACCTGTAGTTATCGCTCTTTCATGGTCCGGATCTGCGGTTGCTACCTGTCCTATGCAGACACATTTGCCAACAACATCCAGAGCTTTGTTACCTGCAGGGTGGAAGTACTGCTCCATTCACTCCGTTTGCTTTATTCTGCTCCAAACTGCTTTGCCTGCGCCATCCTGCCCCAAAACACAATATTGTTCCAAAACTCCAAAACTTGATGTTTTGCCATGATGTTTTGATGCCTTGGTATTTTGCCATAAAATTTAGCGAAACATGATTTTTGCTTAAAATTAATTGTATTTGGCCATTAATTGCGCCAGGTACAAGAAATGCGGTTCGATGCAATTTGGTTAGGTGACTGTGAGAAGTGCAGCAGGGCAGTGGCATGTTGTGCTATAGACCTTTTCACGAGCCTCGGCGAAACCGGTTTGACTGGGCTGTGGGGCGGCTTTGGGAGAGATAATTCTCAACTTTTCTTATGCTAGCAGCACAGCCCAGTATTCAATATGGCAGCGCCCACGACTACTTTTCGAAAAGGTCTATAGACCAGAACAAGGAGGGTAAATTGAACACTGCCATTTTGAGAGCGTTCTAGCACCATCTATAGTTGCCGCAGTGAAACTATGCCTCTGGATTGTCAAACGAGGCAGCCGTGGGTGTCTAGCTCTTGCGCTTTTATGTTTCTTTTTGAAGTTTTCACAACTGGTTGCTGATAAAATTGTCAAAAGTTAATTTCTGCCTCACAGCAAGACTATTCTTTACATCTTGCGAGGGCAGAGGCAAGTACTGTGTCCACAAGTGAAGTGAGTGGTTCCTATAAGCGCATGGTACCATTGAATGCAGGCTTGCTATGGCTGTGACTTTTCTGATTTGATTTGCACCCCCAAGTAATGTCCCATGTACCAGCAAAACCTTTGCAGTCTGCTATATGTTTTACCTTTGCGTGGTGACTGCAAAAAATCTGCCGCAGCCCACACCTCACAAAACAGACCGCATGCCGCTACTGCGAGCGAATGCTTCTCATTGGCGATGATTCCCCGGTGTCTCTTTTGTTTTTTTTTCCTTTCCAGCAGGGTTGAAGAATGAATCAGCAGCACATCAACCAAACAGGAGATATCAAGGTCTTATTTTTGTGACTGGTTGGCGTTGCTTATCATGGCTGTTAAAAAAAAAAAGGCACTTCCTTGCTGAAATGCAAACGGAGACATCAGGTTTACTCGCACTTGTGGCATGCCACCTGTTTGTGCGGTGCGGACTGCAACAAATTTTTGCAGACACCACGCGAGGGTAAGAAATGTCGCAACCGTAGTATTTTTTGCATAGAAAGGTACCATGCACTTAACCGAACCACTCGCTCCACTTGTGGACGCTGTGCTTGCCTCTGCCATTGCGAGATGTGTAGAACAGCCTTGCCATGAGGCAGAAATGCAATTTTGACGATTTTGTGAGCAGCAAGTTGTGAAAACTTCAAAGAAACATAAAGGCGTTAGCGCTATGAATAGCCATGGCCACCTCGTTTGGTAGTGCAGAGCAGTCATTTCGCTGCAGCACCTCTAGGTAGCCTTATAGCGCCCTCAATTTACCCTCCGTATTCTGGTCTATAAGGGTCGTCATAGTTTAAACGATGGCAGCACACTAGTGGTGGAGGTACAATGCACATTGGCTGGGCCTAGCTAACACATATAAAATTTTAATAAACTAGAAAAGCGAGCATAAGAAATATTTTGATCTCAAGTTATTCTAAAACGAGTCACAAACGACTAGGAGGAATTAATTGCGAGAAAAATGTTTTGTGCGCATGACAGCAACTTCTCCCAGCCTTTTGAATCGCCGGTGGTGAGAGAAGTGAGGGCAAGGAGCGAAGCAATTGCCACAGACTACCACGAGCTGTTGAGGAAACTTTTCTGGTTACAAAGAACTACACGAGTTGTTCCAACAGTTCTGCTGTGAAAATGAGTGTGTACTTCACTATAGAATCGTTGTTAACAACAAACCTGTCCAGTCTACATCAGACAAAAGCATACTTGAAGCATTATGGGGGTGATGCCAGGACGGTGTTAATTGCAAGAAATGCTTTCAAGGGTGTTGGAAAGGCATAGAAAGCCTGTTGCCGACGTGTAGCCCCAGTGTTATTTAAAAGAAAACATGAGTCACTGGGAGACAACCATGAAGTAAAGAAGCTTAAGGAAGAAAAGGCTACCCTTCAGTGCCATCTATCCTTCCTGAAGGTACTACTGAGCAGTGCCCAGGAATTTATCAGCACAGCTGTGGAATCAAAGTAGCGATGTGCAGCTTGTTTATTTTAATTCCAAGGTAGTGGTGGTGCTTGAGCGTGGACATGTCTAAAGCTGTCAAGTCAGAATTGGCAAAAGCTTTTAGTCAGCTGTGTTACTTTAAACATCTTTATATGCATAGGTAGTACAGCATTGAATCTTGAATAAAAAGTAATCAAATGGATTTTTTTGTATATCAGAAAAAAAATTGTAGTTGTTAAAAGTGCTTGACCCTAGAAACATGTTCCAAAGCATAATTTGAGTGCTCCAAAGTGGCATTACCAGTGCTCCCTGAGCTGTTCCAAAATGCTCGAGCCTGCTTCCACCCCTGTACCTATTAAGGCGAAAGCCTTCAATGGCTCATACTGTTGCTGTTTGTTCGTCCGGTCAGACATAGCTATCAATCCTATGACGTCATCACCCAAAACCGAAAATAACATCATCAGGAAAATGAACTTCAGTAGAGTAAGTTGTTGGGCTAGTTGGTATTCTAGATTTAAGGACATAGTTTTCAGCGCAAAGGCACGTGGCCAAAGAAAAAAAAAAAAAGAAAGACTATAGGGACAAACACTGCGCTGTGTTCGTCCCTATAGTCTTCCTTCTTCTTCTTTCCTTTGGCCGCATGCCTTTGCGCTGAAAACTTTGTCCTTAAATCTAGAAAAATGAAAGTCCGATCTCCACCGGGAATCGAACCTCCATACCTCGGATCCCCTGCCGAGCGCGCCATGGGCCCTTTTTTTTTCTTTTTTTCTTTATTGCCGACTTGGACATTCAAAACAAGACGATGAACAATAAAACGTGCCAGCATACTTTTGCGTGACACAGCGGGTTAAAACTTTTTCAGTTTTACCAAACTGAAGCCATGCCCGGAATTGTGAAACAGATCATAATTCTTCTTGTCTACAGTGAGGATGATAGTAGCGATAACAATAATGCTGCAATTAGTGATAATGACAGTGATGGAATTAACAATGACAATGCAATTAGTTGGTAATGATAATGAGAGCAAATGTGATGCACCTTGTGCACCAACAACACTCAGGCTGTCGCATTTCTGCAGTGTAGATTCCACAGTGCTCTCGGAATTTTTGTAAACTGCTGCTCTTATCCGAGGCTATTGACCATTACCGTAGGCTTCCACATATTAATTTTTAGGCCTATGTTTTTGCTTTGCTTGCCTAGGTCATTAAGCATTCTTTGTAATTTGTCCACTGAGTTAATTAACAAGGCAATGTATTAAATCAGCCCTTATTCATAATTGTTCCCACTCCAGGTTTCTGAATACTTCCTCTAAGCAAGTGGCAAATAGTACTGGGGAGATCGTGTCTGCTTGCCTAGTGCCTTTCCTTATGGGAATTTTATTACTTTCTTTATGGAGGACTATAGTTGCTATGCGGCCACTATCGATATCTTCCAATACTTTCACATACGGCTCATATACACCCTTAGGCAATGACTGCTGACGTTTCGACTGAGTCAAATGCTTATTCTAATCAACGAATGCCATTTATAGAGGCTGGTTATACCCCGAACATCCTTCTATCACCTCGTTGATAGCATGATGAATATGATCGATGGTAGAGTACCCTTTCCGAAAACCTGCCTGATCATTTGGTTGATTAAAGTCTAAGGTTGTCCTGATTCTGTATTTGATCCCGGATATATCAAATGCACATATATCATTTTCCTATATCGAACTCTCAAAATATCCCCCTGAAAATCCCACATTAAAGTTTAGCAGCGTTGTTCATGTCCATCGAATTGCGCGTCGTGCCCTGCAAAGGATTGTTTTAACAGCTCACCGGCAATCATTTTCATGCATAGAGCCGGGTTGTGCAGTCATGGCAGCTGCTGCCTGCCAAGATTTCTGGCGCCTGCGAAGTGGCATTTGGAAGTGTGCCCAATGTACTCTCCTTTTCGGCACTAGGTGGGAGGTGACATTCAATGCGTGTGTACGCCTTGCGGGTCATCGCCGCGCCCTTGGTGAGCAGTGTGTTGCCGGCAGGCAACGCACCACTGCCATACATGTACCATATTCATGCTTCTGGATTATAGAGAGCCTCATCTGTTGGTTTGCCTTATATACGAAATTGCCTATGTATCTAACTATTCCCTGATCCACTTCGAGTTCAATATATATATAACTGTAGTAGCAATGACTTAGTAAATTCCGTATATGCAACAGGTAGTATGTTGATTGGTCTGTAATTTTTCAAGTCCTTAGCATCCCCTTTCTTAAGGATTAAAATAATGTCAGCATTCTTCCAAAACTCCGGTGACGATGTCCAGACATTGCATGTGCTGGGTGGCCATTTTTCAAGCACAATATCGCCACCGTCCTTCAACAAATCTGCAGTTACCTGAGCCTCCCCAGCTGCTTTCCCCCTTTTCATAGCTTCTAAAGCTTTCTTAACCTCTTCCTTTGTCACTGACGGAACGTCTGATTGCTCTTCACTATTGCTAATCTCATTATCAGCCTGGTTAAGTGTAAAACTCCTCGGCTACCTTGGTATGCATACATCGGACTTTCACCTACTTAATTTCCCCTTCACCTCTTTCAGGCTAGCATTGTATTTTAGAGCATGCTCGATTCTCTCCGTAATATACTCCCTTGCGTCGAACAAATTACGTTCACTGAGTACCTTTAACATCTCTGCCAGTTCTATCCTGACCCATCGGAGGGAGGTTTTCACGCCTTGCCATTTCATAATCAGATATTTCGTCTGCTTAGATAGTTTACTGGTAGCCTGTCTAATTGTCCTACTGCCTACCTCTGCCATGCACTCATTATCAATGGCTCTGAAATTATCGCTCATTGCTTCTAGACTAAGATCGCCTTAGTCGCTTAAGCTGAATATCTGTTCTGTTCAGAGATCCTGAATTCATGCACCGTCCCTCATGTGGCAAACCTTATTCGTTCCCTCCCAAGTGTAGCTTGCTGCCGGGCTAGTTGATGATTCATGAAGTCAAGAATTTAGCGCAAAAATAAAGAGCGGACGAAGAAGGACATATAAAATGATTGACCAGCGCTAGTCAATCGCCTTATGTGTTCTTCTTCGTCCATTGTTCTTTATTTTTGTGCTACATTCTTGACTTCCTGTAGCAAGGGGCAGCAGAAAATGAAGTGTGCGAATGAGATGAAGTTTTCAAGGATTAGGTCGCCACAGCTGGCTAAACATTAAGATAGGTATGTAGGGACCTTGATGTCGATAGTGGGACCCGGCCATTTTCACTGGGTTCAATGACCAAGATACATAGGATTGGCTTACCTCTTACAAGCGGTTAAGCGTCCACAACCAGGGAGACGACGCTGTGAAGCTGAACGACATGGTGTTTTATGTGACAGGCATTGCCAGTTTGTAGAACAGAAACCGCAAAGCAAACTTCACCACTTCACCGTTTCTTGGGCTAGTTGGTTCATATTTGTACTGTGAAAAACTGCGCCGAAATAAACACACCACAAGAAAGAAGACGGGACAAAGGCGCTTTTGTCGCCTTTGTCCCGTCTTTTTTCTTGTGGAGTGTTTATTTCGCCCCAGTTTTTCACAGTACAAACTTCACCACCTAGTCTGCTTTTAAACGCGCCTTTTCTTAGATCTTTGGCTGCCCTTGCATACAAAAGCTGTGTTCCAAACAGTACTTGTGAGCCTAAACCCAGCTGCAAGGATCCTTCACCAGTTATACTGAAGACATTGTGAACCTGTGTACACATCTAGAAGTCTCCAGCCAGAGATGGATCAGATAAAGCACATTCTCAAAAACATTGAGGCTGACGCAGTTGTCCTAAACCCTATCACTGTTGCCAATAAATTCATGCTTTGGCAGGAGAAAAGCAGCGCATTCTGGTTCAGCCACCTTCTGTGCACTTTGAATCACTTTCCAGCTTAGTTCCGTCAGCAGCTTGCTGCTGGACCAGTTTAAAGACTGCGATTGGGGAGGTGACATAACAGCTACTCCTAATTGAGGACATTTGGGGATCTTCATCTAGCCTGGCCATGACCCTTCAGGCTGATTTGTGAGCTAGTGTCTGAAGTGCTGCCATTCATTCATCTGCAGGTTCCTGCTGCAATAACGCTCATGTATGGCAACGTCAGATCTGGTCAGACATGTTTATCCCGTTCCGCCTTCCACTGTAGCCTGCCACCTTCATTCCTACGTAACTGTCCCCTCTTTGTGTGGACTCCTGGTGCATATATGACAACCTTCTTATTTGTTATGCGTGCAGAGTTTCTGGTCACATTGTGAGTCATTGTCGCCACCTGCAGATGTGCCTGCCTTTACGCGCCCCTGAGCCTTGGCCACGTCTGTCCTGCAGACAACTTTGACACCTCCACTCACCACCTGCCTACTCGCCTCCATCCTCATAATGCCACTCGGTTTCTTTGCTGCATCTCTGCCCCAGGAAAACTAGTTACTGCCTGAGGCAAGAACTGCGAATACGTCAACAAATGTAGGGCCGTTCCTTGTTGATACTGGGGCTACTGTATCTGTGATGTGTAGGAAACTGCACTTGCTAATAAAAGTGTGGACAACATTATCTGATCTTTCGCTTCTCACATCGTAATGCGCAGTGTCTTTCGCCTTTGACTGCCTGCACGGCCAGGGCCACCATTCACAGCTCATTATGTACCATAGAATTTGTTCTCTCGTCGTGCTGCTGTGACACCATTTCAGGTTTTGACTTTCTCTCTGACCATGGCACCATCATCATCATCATCTGCGTTAATGCCTAATTAGAACTTCTCCCATGCAGTTTGATGATTTGTCTCCCACTTTGAGCAAACTGGCTGTGGCTGCCGACATTGAGCTTCCTGCATGCTCATCTTCCTCCTTACAAGAGAATTAAAGGAGACTTTTATCCTGCAGTCAGGCTGGTTAGGATGATGATGAGGAACCTGTTCGGCTATGCTCTTGCCATTTTTTTTTTCTTTGCTGTTGCACACTATCGCATCCTCTTCACCTAAAAAAAAAAGTGCAAGACACCCCTACATAAAAACGTACACAATATCCATGGAAACCTACTTGTGAGATGCTAGTCATTGTTGCATGGTTAGTGTTTTGTACTTTCCTATGTGCAGAAAGTGCCGAGCATTATTTTCATCGAGTCACACTAGCCTCATTTTTTATTTATCGATTTATACATACTATCGATCCAACCTGGACGAAGATAGGAGTGGACACAATGTCAAACTTGGAATAGCGCAGCCATTTCGTATCTAAAAAAGAAAAACAACTTTACCAAAAAAATAAAAGTGGACACTGCTCAGTTCTATGGCGCAGCTAGGAAGTGTTGTATGGTGCTTCATTTCTTTCTTTTCTGACATGATGGGAAGTTTTACTGAAGAGCCAAGATTTTGTTGGGGAAGCAGTTTCAGATAACAGAAATAAGCAGTTGGTCATATATGTGCTTGGTAGAAGAACATAGCTGCTATTCTGCAAGCATGAAACTGTGCGGCTTGTGTGAGTTCCTAACATTTTTTAGTTGCCCCAGTTTTTGTGAAATAGGGGCTTGTTTCTAACTAGACACGCAAGTATTTAGACATTTCTTGACAGATGAACATAACGCATGTCTGCAAGACCTGAAAGGCACTGTGTTTTGTTGTGCCTGAGTGCATATTTAGCAAATATGTTAAGTGCAGCACATTTTGGAGATTTAAATTCAGGGGCTAACCGGATGGGTAGTAAAGACCTTGTAATAGTTGTAAACGTGGTGAGTACACTGAATTCTCATTTGAGGCGGAAAAAGATTGCTAGATCAAAGCAGTGCATCTTACTGTTGCATTTCATATTGCTTCCCCACAGTGGCGGCAAGTTTTAGATGCATAGCTGCGGATGTCCTGCTGATGACAGGAAAGGTGCTTGCATTACAGAACATATTTTATAAGCGTTGTGTTCATCCAGAAAAAAAAAGAAGGATTGTAGTATAAGATTATTTCAATTTGAGAGTTTCTATAGGCTCTTCAAGAGCATTATGTGCCTTTGTTTGGACAAATGCTGCATCATTGGTCATTCCTCGTTCATATCCATACAGGTGCATAACCTGCAGGATTTTCATCTTCCTAGTGTGTGGGCGCTCATGCATGAAGGAAAAAATAAGAGTGCAAGACAAAACAAACTATCGCTTGTTTGTATGCTTGGGTCGCTTTGTTTAGTGCATTTATAAAATATCTGTATAGCATGAGTCACTGTAAAAAGTAAAAAAAAAAATCGTCAAGGGTGAGTTGTGCCCTAGTTGATGCCAGTAGTTAGGCTGCTTGCTGTCAGTTGAGCACATCAACAAAACTGCCAGGCTCAAATCAGCCACTTGTTTTCCAACATGTCAATCCAGTTGGATTCGTAATGGGACTGTTCAGCGTCAGTGTATTCTTCCTTTTGGGCTCGGCAAAGTATTTTCATAGTCACTTCTATTTGTGCTTGGAATATTGCTTGCGAGAAGAAAAAGGAGCAAGGGAACATCTTCATATTTGCACTGGTTCCTCACAGGTCTGCGCGGATGTGCCTTGCGATCACTGCTACATGTCGTGCGTCAAATGCTTCGATGGAGCAAAGCGGCCCTTGCGAGGTCTATCTGCGCGAACATGCGCTCGTTTAAAATAATTATTTCAAATAGGGCGCCGAACCTGCATTTGCGAGCGGTGCAGATGGCGGCACTTATCAATCATTTTTTTTTCTCTTTAGGATGCAACATACTCAGCTTTCTCATCAAGAATACAGTTCTAAATGTTGAAGTCATGTCGTTAGATGTCATTCAGAAGGGAACTTTTTTCTGTTACTAATATTTTCCATGAAGTTGCAATTGTAATTTCCAGTAGTGGCGCTGCATTCGCTTTTGCATTTTTCTTCATGGCGCCGTGCTTGAAGCATTTAACGTACGGCGTTAGAGGCAGAAATATGCGCTGTTATTATGCTGTTACATTTCCTCTTTACCGCTGTGGTTGTCATATGCTTTCGCAGTTTTTATAAGTCTGCAACCAGACCCTTAAACGCTGTGCTAAAACATTGTTGTCGTACACTTGCAACGTCGGCGAACCGAGACCACCGACCGATACGCGCAATTCACCTAATCTTGGTAAGTTCGCTCCTATTTAAAAAATGTCCGTGCATCGGAAACGAGCTTAGGAGAGTACAATGATTTCAGCGGCTTCTGCGAGGTTAAAATGGTTCAGTGCCATTTATAATGTCAATGCGTGGGGGCAAGTACAGAACTTGGGCGAGCGCACTAAAAACATGTTCGGAATGTATCGGCAGGAAGAAAGTAATTTATTGTTTCAGATGTAAAAAGTGCCAGTTATTCTCTGAAAAACGACAGGACCGTACAGAAACGTGCACGCAAGATTTGAAGTGATCGATGGTGTGATCAGCTTTAACAGCGCTTAGTTTTCTTTAGTTCGCGTTCTTTGACACGTCGCTCTTTGCACTACATTGCCGGAGTGAAATAGATTGTTTACTAGGTGCAGGGTTTTTGCTGTGGCAGAAGCCTATTTCATTTACTTCACATACTTTACCACAAGAATCAATCTATTTTGCAGCCTTATCTTTCTTGTACTGCTTCAGCCTTGAAAAGAACAAAGTACATAAAAAAAAAGTTCTGTTGGCAGATAAAGATATGTATTCTGCGGCAAGTTCATGAACAAAAATAAAATGGTAATACACCCCAAGAAACTGAAGCTCCTCCTTGGCTAGAAGCAGCTGTGTCTGTAAAACCTTTCAATGAACTGCCTATCGACATTACTAGAATAAACTCTTTTGTTCTAGAAATGCCTTGATACAAGACTTCGTGTGGAGATTGTGGCCCATGCAGCTTTCACTTCAGGAGCCTTGCTCTTTGCAGATCACAAGAACACTGGTGGAAGGATGGATGCCATTCACTTGTAGCTGTTATCAGTCGGAACCGTTTCAACTCATCTTGTGGTGAGTATACAGTTCAAAATCTACAAAATGTTTCATGCATGGTAAGCAAATGATAGTAGCTTACTGATTGAAATAATAAAGATAATTTTGTTTCAAAGTGTGTTGTCCACTAATTATTTTAATTGATGAAATGCTCCGACCAGAAAACGGTTGGTTTGCTCAACTGAGGAGAACATTCTGGCTGAGCTACATGCGTTACAGCAATATGATTAGCAGCAGGTGCACTGCTCATCTCAGGCAGAGTGCTGAATTATGCGATGTGTATCAAAGAAAGCAGTACCACGCATTGGCTGCTAGATCAGTCAAATGTATACTTAGTGGAAACAAGATAAAGTAGACTTCAAATAGAGGCTACTTACTCATTAGCACCCATATAAGTGCAGCCATACAGGTAAAAAGAAAAGCTATATGTTTTCCAGAAGCTTCAGTAGTGAAAAATTTGACGTGGTCCATGGAGTGAACCCTGGACTGTTACTCATGTGGGGCAGTTTGTCTACCAAGTCATCTAACCAGGACAACCAGTGGATGGTGGGGCTAGGCTGAATTTATCAACAATGCACAGGACTATAACTTATGTTTCGATCCCATGGACACCAAAAAGGCCTTCCAGAACTGGCCCTTTATGTCTGATAGTGCACAGCTACACGGTACTATTGCTGCACAATCGTTACTAAGGGCCTTGCACTTGAATGTGCCCATTGGACCTGTAAAGGGACAAAACATGGACCAAAATGTAACAATATGTATTAAATTAGATTATGGTGTAAAAAAAAATGTCTGATTTAGTATAGATCGAGCACTACAATATCCAAGAATTGAGGATTTATTTTAATTTGGCACTGAAATTGCATAAAAACGACTGAAGGAATATCTTGCGGTGAAACACTGTCATCATCCCTGTAACCACGTAACGTCTCGGGAAAAAGTCTACGATTTTTTTTATTGCACGTGCTCTCTGTTCTTTAACAAGCGCTCACCTTGTTTTATTGCATTGTTACATACATGATCTCACTAGTGACATAACAATATTTTGAGTGCTGTCCAGTGTGCCTGTCAATAAACTGAATCCAGCTTCAGCAGAGAGTGGCCTGGACTAAATTTGAAAGTCACCATCATGCTTGACATAGCTGAATTAGCCTGAACGTCGGTTTTGGTCCAAATCGGACAAAGTCAAATTTTGAGGGTGGTTTGGACCAAATTTGGGGATCATCATTGTGTTCGCCATTGCCAAATTTTGTCAGTGGGACAGCTCAATAAAAGCTTTGTCAGAGTTGGCTGACAGTGGCGGTGGCTGCTCACTTTGGAACAGTGGGCGTGTATGCTTCATTGATTCGAAAAAAAAAAAAAAAAAGACGGGCTTTCCGGATTTTCAGTGTGGGCGGAAGCCACATACTCATGAAGAGGATTCTGTCATTTTTCATGCAAGATAAAACCTGAATTCGGATAATTCAAACTTTAGCAAAGCAAGACCGTAGTCATGTGGTATTTTCTTTTCCTTTCATATTTGTGCACTTTGCTTTAATGCTGGAAAAAACAATCGTGCAGGAAGTATGTTAGTAGAAAAAACTGGGTCATTTGTACTTGAACCCCCTCTAAAACTTAAGGGTACTTGGGCCTAAACTGAATATAAAAAAAAATAGAATAATTAATCTCAACTAATTAACCAATTAGATAAAATATAAGGAATACTCCAAACAGAACTACACGAAGATGAATAATATGTCGTCGGTTTCAGTAAGCTGCAGTGCTCAGCCTTTTTTTTTTTTAATCCTTGGTTTACATTACATAAAACTGTGCGTGCACGTTTGGTCTATTCACCAACATCACAGTGGCCACCAGTTTGCTGTTCATGGAGCGTTGCAAAAAACTGCTATGCATGCCTCATAGGCTCACCACAATTTACTCCGGATTTCTTAGCAAAAGCTATCTTCTGGGCAATAAAACGGCACGTGTGAGGTCATGTAAATACCCCTCTGTAAGCTTGTCATGAATAGCCAACAAAAGAATAAAAAACACAAATTATGAATAACCAAATTTATTGCTATACACAGCAGCACTTGCAGTCTTAAAATGTGAAAGTGCTCAGAAAGACAAGGAAAAACGCTTTTGTCTCGTCCACTTCTCTTGTCCTTGTCTTTCCAAGCACTTTCAAATTTTAGGATGCTATACTAGTTAACCCAGGAAACAACTTTGTTAAGCACATGCAATGTAGCTCTGCTATAGACCTTTTTCCAGTCGCGCCTCTTCTTGCAGACGTCAGGCAAGGTATGTTTGGCAGGGCGGGTTACCGAGGCTCCCTCACATATTTTCTGCAGAAATTCTTTCACAATAGTAGGGTAGGTTTATTTTCCAAGCGGCACTTGATCTCTTAGAAGGCAAACCTGGCAGCGTCTTTTCGTTTGTTGCAATAGCAGGCAGGGAAAATGTATGTGGTCCTGAGGGCCAAGTACATGCTAGCAATGCATGTAATTATTGCGCAACAGTTTGTCGCGTCAATGACCCAGCAGACATCTTTCATGGTTTTCATACACGCAGTGAACTGCTGCCCTACTATGTAGAAATAGAGAAGAAGGCTTCGCACATGTGCAGTAGCATTACTGAAAATAAGTCAATTGGACCTTTTTCCATTTTATCCTGTCTCCTGCAGCCACCAATATCCTGTGCAGCCACCACTTTGCAGCTATGAACTAGGGTCACTCAGGATTGGAGTGCCTACTGAAGAGATCAGAAGTGAATGGCCCACATACTAGGGGCAATGCCTGACACCCCTGAGTGCTGGGAACGGTTCATAAAAAGCATTTTCATAGGAAGTTTTGTTGTAGGAAAAACAAATTTAAGGACGGTTAGTTTGACTGACTGCAGACGAAATTCACTCACCAATGTATTACTACTCTCATTGTGCACTGTGGTGGCTTGGTCATTGGGTGCTTGACTACAGAGCCTGGAAACCCGGCTTCGACCCTTGCCATGTTACAATAGAGACAAAATGCAAGGTGCCCACCTGCTGTGAGATTTCAGAGTACATACATTCAAGAACCTCACTTAGTCATAATTATCTGCATCCCTCCACTACAGCGTCCCTCATAGCCAGTCAATTTGGAATGTTTCAACCAATCCAATTTTAATTCCATCGTTTTTTCACTCTCCAATTATTCCAATCTCGATTATATTCTATTTCTATTCGTCGTGGCTTTTGGTTCAACTTTGCTAAATCTTTCGTGTCCAAATATCTCCCTCCTCTCCCATAAATGGAGGGCGGGAAATACCTCTTAACACCACCTGCCACAGTTAGTAGGCGAAGGCTTCGCATGGACACTGACGCCGAATGCCTGACATTCTTCTCGGTCAGCAAATGCTGTCGCATCAGTACTCGTATAGTTCATTGCATTAGGCGGACCGGAGCAGAGATGCCAAGTAGTAAGGAGCAGTGCAGTAGCATGCCAAGAGAGGGTGTGCATGTTCTGCCCCTTGAACGATCACCACCGCTAGCCAGACCGCAGTATTGTGACTGGCATGATTGTAAATGAAATGCTAACCTACATTTCTTCAGCTTCTCACGGCTAAGACATTGAAGTTGAGCCCATGTCCTCAGTGGCAACAGAGGCACCATGTGTCAAATAGGTATGACTGCACAGGGCAGTAATGCTTTGTCACTGCCATTTTAATGTGTCAGCATTATGTAGGTATGTCGGCAGTTTCATGTCACCAGAATTGTCATCACAATTACATGTGAACGAAACAAGTTATAAGAAAAAGAATGGGCCAAAAAATCTTGCTGGGTAAATAATTTGATGCATGTGGGTTAACTAGGTAATTAATTAGAGGGGTAATGGCAACATCCAAACGGGTCACGTGGTACTAACTTCCAGTGGCAGGAAATTTGAAATGTTTGAAACATGAACAAGCGGGAAAGGGCGTGATTTGCGTGCACAAATGGTAGGAATGGTTAGAAAGTGTGTAAAGAGAGGTAATCAGCCAATTGCAATCTGAAAAATTCCGAGAGCGCTGCAGGATCTGCAGTGGAGAAATGCGAAAGCCTGAAGAACGGAAATCTGAGCTAGTTGGTGCATTGCAAGATCAAAAAACAGCGCGGCTACTTGGGACAAACAGAGAGGAGAATAACGGACAAGCGCTTGTCCGTTATTCTCCTCTCTGTTTGTCCCAAGTAGCCGCGCTGTTTTTTGATCTTGCGAAAGCCTGAGCATTGCTGCTGCACACGGTACATCGCATGCCTCTTGTTGAACACAACCAGTGTTCCATTGAACGCATCACAGTTCACCACCCTTCTATAATTGGTTTACAGGAAAGGAAAGGCGCAGTATCTGTTACTCGCGGAATCCCGCTGACACATCTTGCGGACAACACAGCAATGAGCATGCTTACGCATTTGTCCAGTGCAGATCCTGCAGTGTTCTCGAAAATGTTCTGCTAAAAGGAGTGAAACAGCAATTATGCAGTGTTTTTGATGTCAGGCGACGTCCTTCAAACTTGTATTTGAAGTGCAGCCTGGACTGCCCTTGACTGTTCTTGGTGCTAAGAAACTGCACTAGTTCTATCGCTGGATGAAAGTGTTCCAACCCTAGTTCTCCCATTCAGCACCATTAAAGGCTTCGTCCCCCAGAAAAGCCATTGTCCGCATTATGAGCAAAAAATCATGGGCATGGCTCTGGCAAGTGGTAGCTGGCAGACGACATGGTCATGCATGGCTAGTCATTGAGTTGTGTGATGGCATGAGACGTGGCATGGCCGAATTGGCAGGCGCTGCCAACACAGGTGTGATATGAAAGGGTGAAATCGGAATCCAGCCCTTCAGGACCCCTAGGCCACGAAGATACCTTTGTGTGGCTTGGTTAAAATGGTGCTTTAGATCTTTGTCGCGGTGGTTTTATAATGTGGTATCTTGCGACTATGTATGGGATAATGCAGCCGCAAGTTAAAAGCTTCTGAACAAGTGAGTGGCAAAGTGTGTCTACACGAAGGTCCACAAGGAAAACCGGCAACTGGCGCCATTAACGCTGGCATGCCATGACCTTAAAGGAAGAGTTTAAGCCCCCCCTTCCCCCAATATTTTTATGAGCTCAGTATTCATTTGCAAGTTAGCGCTTTGCCCTGTGTTTCTTTCACGTCACTGTCTGTTTTGCACTTCAGACCTCACCAAAATGAGTAAACCCTACTAACTAGTCCAAGAAACAGCCCTGAAGAGTTATGTATTCATTTCCTTTTTTTTATATAAATTTGTCTTGTTCATGCAGAGAATACAGAACTGTAATAAAAGAATTTGTTGAATGCTGCGACAGTTATAGTACTCTCCGCTGAGTTCCAGAAATTTCACAGAGTACAGAAGCTCAACATAAAATATCAGAAAAAATAAACTGGAACAATTGGTTAGAAAAGCTACCCTTGCAGCATCCTTCTTTGGCTGTGCCTTAAGCGCGGCTGCACAAGAGGAGGACAACAAAGAATGTACTGGGCCGGAGGCACGTGCTGCCACAGCTCAGTAGTTCGGTTATGCCTTAAAATGTGTGGGAAGCTTATATTTCCCTGCGACCTAGAGCACCACATCTACAACTGATTGCCTAGGACTGGAGGATGACTGAAGCCGGCACCTGCTCTACAGAGCCGCCCTTACTCTCGCAGAACGTTTCATCATTGCAACTTTGCCTTTCACCCTTCTGACCCCAGAACCCGCAAATGTGGTTTCTCCAGATTGAGGCACAACTCAGCCCTTACCGTTAGAGGTGTGCGAAGGCTCGGTTTACCCAAAAGCTCGTACTCTGGCCGCTCAGAAGCTCTGTGCCTCAAGCTTGGGCGGGGCCAGGCCGGACACACCAATCCAGAGTATTCACAACTTTTTTAAAGGCACGAATATGGTTGTGGTGTGCTAGGCGTCACAATACAGCAGTATTTTGCAGCATCCTTCCCACACAAGAGTGTGTGAATTCTCTATACAGATTTTTATGCACCTTTACAACACACACCCCTGGCATGAACAGATCTTTGCTAGCTGTCAACGACCAAGCAGAAGGGCTGCTTGTGGGCTATCGAATTTTGACTTTTGTCTCTTCCTCTTCGGCAGATGTTTAGGTATCAGTTTCCAGATTCGCGGTATGCTGTCAGCTCTTCCACACCTGTTGTGCCAGGCCTCAACAAGCCTCAGTAGAAATGGGCCGTAGCACCTAGTCAAAGCATCTGCGGTCCACGACCTTGTCGATGCCATGAAAGACACGCAGTGAGCAAGATAAGCTTACCGAGTACTTGGCCATAGAATCAACCCCTTGCTCAGAGGCCGAGTGTTTTTGGTGAAGTGAGGAAACCATGTACCTAAATCTTTCCTTTCTTGCTAAGAACACATTATTCATTGCAGCCACAAGTTACAGCAGTAAAAAGAACTTCAGCGTTGCTGGATTCACAATCCAGGAGTGCCACAAATGTCTTAAGCATTCATCAATGCATAAATTGTTCTTGCGTAATAATATAAAAAAATTAATATAATTCTATGTTGTGCTGTGCCTCTATATATTCTACAAATTTCTACAAAATTCTACAAAAACTGAGCATTTCAAGGTCAACTCATTATTTGGAAATTATTTCTTTCTGTATCATTCTGGGCCAGACCAGGGCCTTAAAGGGCCATTAAACAATATTTGCTCTAATATTCTAGTGAAAGAAATTTATAGAGATGGTCTTTGTGAGTATTTGAGTCAAATTTAAACACTTTGTGTGGAGACAATTGACAACTAATTTTTAAAAAGTGCTCCTGGTTAAAGCTCTCAACTGATTAGGGCGACATGTTCCCCCGCGCAAACCTCCATCGGGGCTTGCTGGTTGTGCCCGCTCACTGAATGCTCCCAGGTGACCCGGGCAGAATGGAACGTGGTGGGGTGCCGTCTCAGCTTTTCATTTTTTTTTTCTTCTGTGGCGGCGTGCGTCAGGTTAAGCGTGCAGAGGACGAGCGCCATTTCAGTCGCCAATATTTTCGGTATTACTGACACTAGCATAAAAATTTGTGTGTTGCAAAGAGGACTGATAGGATACCTATATCTAGAGTGCGTTTTCTAGTTTTCGTAAACAGCTCTTCGTGGGCCCTTTAAGTCTGAACACGTTGCCATGCCAGACTCTGGTCTGTAACACAGATTCCAAGCTAGCTCGGGCTCAGAATTTCGGCCCGTGCACATCTCTACTGACTGCATCACCTCACAAGGTGATTTAGTACAATCATGTCGTATCTGCGCTCTCTCCTGACATGATCAGTGACCTGCAGGATATTCTTGTAAACTCATGGGAGATGCCCTCATCAGCACCTCAAGACCAAAGTGCCCGAGAGAACTATGGCGTAAGAACGCTCTCACCTACAGCAGCTCCTTACTGGTGGACCTTGACGACTGTCGCCTTTCACAACTGCTTCACCGGATTTGGCAGCTCCTCGGTGAGGACTCACCACCCATGTTCCGCTGCTTCGAGAGCTCTTCTTCAGCTCTTGCTGATGCCCAAGCATCTGCATCTTGCCTTCCCAGCGGCCAGTGACACAACCATGGAGCTGACCAACCAGGTTCATGAGGTGGCCTTCCAGCAAGCCACAGCTGTCTCACCACTGGCAGACTCGGCAATTTCCTGCCTCGAGGCCTGTACTGATGAGCTTACTACCTCAGTTGACACACTCAGGAGCCTGTCCCAAGAAACCATTCACCATATTCCAGTCACCACTTTCCATCGCGCACAAAGAGCCATAACTTAACACTGCTGGTATGACTGGCAATTCCTACATCCTGCCACTAAGTGCATGTCTCGTGGTTGGGAAAAACCCCTCAAGACCATTAATGGCAACTCGTGGCTCCCCAATGCGGCCACCTTTCATGGTTTGGTTTGTGGGGTTTAACGTCCCAAAGCAACTCAGGCTATGAGAGACGCCGTAATGGAGGACTCCGGAAATTTCGACCACCTGGGGTTCTTTAACGTGCACTGACATCGCACAGCACACGGGCGCCTTCCTTTTCGCCTCGATCGAAAAGCGGCCGCCGAGGCCGGGAGTCGATCCCGCGTCCTTGGGAACAGTAGTTGAGTGCCGTAACCACTGCACCACCCCGGCGGGGTCCTTTTGTGGTAATTGACAAGACCTGTCATAATCCGTTCCTTGTCAACAATGGTGCAGAGGTCAGCGTGATCCTTAAAAAAAAAGGCCATCTTGCCTAGCTGGCGGGGCAATCGCAACGGGCTGCCATCCCTTCGACCATAGTGACATATAGACTTCGCTCCCTCACCCTCAACTTGGTACCCTGCCACACATTTTGATGAGTGTTCGTCATCGCTGATGTTGACCCAATCATCAGCGCATATTTCTTATCGTACTTTAACTTGGGCTTCATTCAGCATGCAGCCCGACAGACAGCTTCACTCGGCTATCTATATCTTGCGTCGAGTCTAACCTTGTCCCCACTGGCATCGGCATGCTGATACCATCACCTCCTTTGAGAACATCCCGGTGTGATTTCAGTAACTGACAAAGCGTTTAAATCTCACCCAGCCACCAAAGCATATGGTGTGACCACCACCACCAGCACGATCACACCTCTTGTTTGGTGGTCACCTGCTAAACGGGAGTTCAATCATGATGCAACTCGACATTATACACCCATCATCCAGCGCATGGGCTTCATTCCATCTCATATCTAAAAAAAGATCCAAGTGACTGGCGTCCGTGCGGTGACTATAAGTGTTGAATGCCAAGACTGTCCACGACAGCTATCCACTGCTTCACATCACATCTGAATGGCTGCACCATTTTTAACAAAGTGGACCTGGTTAGGCACATCACCAGATACCCACTGTGTTTGCCAGCATACCTAAAGCAGCCATCACAACTGCGTTTGGGCTGTTAGAGTATGTGTGGATGCCCTTTGGACTTCAGAACCCAACTCAAACCTTTCAGCAGTTCATTGCTAAGGTCACAAGAGGCCTCCCAGCTGTGTTCGCATACATCGATCATTGATGTATGCGAACACAGTCAGCAATATGTCTATAGATAACGAGAACTACCTGCGTGCAGTTTACAGCACCTCCAACAGCACGGCCTGGTTGTGAATTCTGACAAGTGCATATTCGCCGTTTTCATGCTCACTTTTTGAGCCATCACAACTTATAGCTGAATTGCCAGTTGCTAATATTTACTTATTTGTCAACTTTTGCAAGAGTGAAATTCTCGCGGGAACAAAAAAAAAAAAAAATTCCTTTGCAGGGTTCGACTGCATGTGCTCCACATTTTGACGGTTGAAAATGAAACTTTCAGTGCTCCGCAACCATTATGATCTGCTGAAGTGGACTAAAGCATAAGTCAATGCAATGGGTGCCAGAGGTTTATATGTGAAATACCCCATTTTTACTTTCAAATGAGGAAGTGCTTACTGAGGAGTTCGAGGAAGAGAGAGATGCGTGCAGACTGTTCTGGGCTTTGGGCCGTTTGCAAGCAGCCTTCATTATTCAAACGTTGACCTGTATTAAACCTATTTCATCCGCTACATTTGGTGGAGGTGCTGGGTAAAACATCCTGGGAATCCAGCCAGTGCCTCGTCGCAGCCGCCATGTGGCAGGTGTTTGCCACCTTTATCTTCTCAAGAGTGCCTTCCAATAGCTACCATCCAAGCGACGCAGACTCAGGAACAGTGAGCTGAAGAGACGACGACCTAGAGATCAGCAAAGCGGCTCAGAACGGCTCAGCTTACTGAAGTGAGCCGGCTCATTTGAACGGTTCACCGGCTCACTTAAGCCTGGGTCGCTCAGGAGCGAACAGTGGTCTATTGGAGAGAGAGAGAAAGCCAACTCTGCCTCTCTCTCGTTCACTGATACGCACCCATTCGACCTCCCGAAACTTAACGAAAGCGTGGAAATATTTGTGTGTCCATCCTGTCTCCCCTAATGGTGACTACAAAATCTCAGTAAACAGCAACATCCATATTTTTTTAGGCTCGATTCTTACTCTTTATGTCCAGTTTATGTCCACGAAGTCCAAGAGAGGACTTCGTTCTTTTGGTACCCTATCGTTTCAAAATTATCTGAATAACATTGGCCATCATTAAACACACTGAGAATTATCCTTAATAAATACTTTGGGCCATCAATCTCTAGCCCAAAATCTCTTGTGGACTGACTGTTAATAAATACTGATAGTGACAATGTAGACAGATATAGATAGTGAATTATAAATATAGAGAAAGCAGATTACCTGATTCGAGGTCCCTCTTATATTCCCGGAGACAGTGAACTCAAGAGGAGCCTGAAGTATAAATGCATCATTTTTTTTAATGCAGTGTGCGCTTTGTAGCTTGAGTCCGCGTTAGTCCTTTTTCACTTTCTAAATCCCCCCTCCCCCCACATGCTTTCTCTAGTTGATTCGTTTTTCGTATATTCCTATAACCCTGTTCAACTTTGCGACAGTTTTTCTCAATGCCCACAGCTCTCAGTGCCCCGGCTTCTCCCACTGCTTCCTTTATTCCTGGCAACAGGTTTCTGGCCCAGTACCCTAACCCAAACTTGTTCAACCTTCCTGTTTTTGCCGCCACATACATACACCGACCGTATTTAATTCATTCATTCATTTTGTATCTACTTCAAGCCGAATCGCTCGCCATTCATGCTGTGAAGTGTGGTTTTAATTTTCATAAAGCATCTGTTCCCGTTTTGAGCACACGACGCGCTGCAGTCAGTGCTGTTCATGACTGAACCAGATATCTTTTTTCTGCTGGGCTGGCTGCGGAAGGGGCCATGCATTCCACATTCGCCCTGTTGTAATGCAGCTTGAGAAAACTATACATAGCAATTATTGAAAGCAAAACAAAAGACGCACAAAAACAGCGGCGACCACCCGAAGCATACACACATTGCGGCTACCAGGTCGCCGGCGCGGAGCCTCGACACGGCGCCGAAGCAGCCGACCAACTACGTGCGAAGGATTGTGCAGACAGCACACTTTTTTCTTTTCTTTATATGCCGGCCCAATCCACCTGTGCCTGACCACTGGAGTTGCTTTCTCGTACTGCTAATAGATGGCGCTAAAGTAGCAGCAAACAGAAGACCTAACTCTGGCAGATCGGTTCCTAACAGCACTCCAAAAGAAACGCTGCTCACGGTTCCCGATGGCTCACTGAACCAGCGGCTCTCCAAAAGAACCACTGCTCACTAAGCGACTGCTCTCCAAAAGAGTGGCCGCTCAGTGAGTCACCACTCATTCTCGCTCTTTTAAAAAAGCGGCTCGGTCAAAAGACAGTCGAAGGCGAGGAGATGTTTGCGAGGAAGGGCGGGAAGCATGGCCTCAGAGATCACCCCCGCAAGCGTGGGGATGATCTCGGAGGCAATATGGGACAGCAGACACTTTCTCACAACACTAATAAATGGCGCCGAATTCAGAGGATAGGGAGCCTACATGTTGCGCCGCGGCGCCCGGCTTAGGGTGGTGACATCTCATGCTAGGGTTCCCTATTTTGGCTAAAAACGGCAGTCAGGCTTGGTGGGCCGCCATGTTGGTTCCCAGTTAGTGCGGAAGCACTTAAGCAGGTATGACAACGATACATCTATAAAGGATGATCATGCACAATGAAGAAAAAATACAGGACTCCGTCGCGCCGCAAAGGAGTCCTTTGTTCCCCTTACTTTTTCTTTCTTGTCAGTGTCGAGACTTCCCAGAGTATTTGGTTTCTAGTATTTGGTTTCAGTATTTAATTTCTAGGGAGCTTCGCAGGACAAAGGCTATCGATCGAACGGAGCTTCAAAGCAGTGGAGAGACTGCTAGAGGTTTTGGAGGATATGCAGGAGGTGCGCCTGCCAAAGACACCCTAAATCTGCGTACCAGGCTATTAATGGAAGGCTGAAAAGAGTGGGCATACTGAATAGGGTTAATAAAATCTGTCGTGCTCCAAGCAGTTAAAAAGGCAAAGACACCAGACCTCTCCCAGGCCTCAAAGAGCAGAAGCGGCTTGGTGGCTGAATATCCAAGAATGATGAGCGGACAGCACACAGGGGTGCAACAGCTGCACCAATTGCATATTTTGATACGGCTACATATTTCTGCACCAAGCTGTGCATTAAGCGTGAAATTTGCGCCATGCTGTGCCAAAATGCCCCGACTATCCACAAAAGTTTGCCATACTCAGTGACAACTTTCTGCGGCCGTGATATAACCAATCACGATGCTTCAGACACTGTAGCATGCGTCACTGGCATTTTAGTTTTATTTTGAGATGGCGTCATGGCATTCCAATGGCTACTCATATTTTCTTTGCATCCATGTGCTTTCACCGCTTTCCAGTTCAGTCACTGTCTATGCGCTGAAGGAACCCTATAACGCAAGTGGGCTGTTTGTGACAAGGCACCACTGCTATTGCTTCCGTGGTGGGCCGTAGTGGTACTTGTGATTTTGGAGCAATACTTCAACCCTGCATTTTAAGTGCTGCATGTTTTTATTGGATGTATCTTAGTTTTTTATGCGGCTCATGGAAGTTTTCGATATCCTGTTGGTTCGTTCATGTACACTAAGGTTATTTTTATACTGTCTTGTCGATAGACTCACTTTCCCATCATCAGATAGTGTAGGAGGTGGCTTCTGTGTTTCATCATCAGCCTGACTATACCCACTGCAGGGCGAAGGCCTCTCCCATCCACTTGACCCCTGCGAACTTCTCAACCTCATCCGCTGCCCCCTGCTACGCTTTCCTTCCCTTGGAATCCAGTTTGTTACCCTAAGCGACCATCGGTTATCCTCTCTTCGCATTACATGTCCTGCCCATGTCCATTTCTTCTTCTTAATTTCCACTAGAATGTCGGTAACTTGAGTTATTTCTCTGACCCACTCTGCACGCTTCCCATCTCTTAATGTTACCCCTACCATTTTTCGTTCCATAGCCCTCTGAGTTATCCTCAACTTAAGTAGAACCCTCTTGGTTAGCCTCCACGTTTCAGCCCCATAGGTGAGTACAGGTAAGATGCAACTGTTGCATACTTTCCTCTTGAGTGATACCAATAAGCTGCTAGTTATAATCTGCGAGTGCTTGCCAAATGCGCTCCATCCCAATCTTATTCTTGTTATTTCCTTTCCATGGTCCGGGTCTGCGGTTACTACCTGTCCTATGTAGACATATTCGCCTACTACTTCCAGTGCTTCGCTACCTAACATAAACTGCTGTTCCTTGGCTGTTGAACATTACCTTAGTCTTCTGCATATTGATTTTTAAGCCCACCTTTCTACTTTTCCTGTCTAAGTCATCAATCATCATTTGCAGTTCATCCCCCGAGTTACTTAGCAAGGCAATGTCATCAGCAGATTACTGAGGTATTCTCCATCTACCCTGATCCCTAACTGCTCCCATTCCAAGTCTCTGAATACTTCCTCTAAGCAAGCTGTGAATAGTACTGGGGAGAGCGTGTCTCCTTGTCTAATACCTTTCTGTATGGGAATTTTGTTACTTTTTTATGCAGAACTATGATTGCTGTGCACCCACTAAATATATCTTGCAGCACTTTCACGTACGACTCGTCTACCCCCTGATTTCGCAATGCCTGCATCACCGCCGAAGTTTGTGCTAATACAACTGGAGGTGGAACATGTGAAATCTATTTCGAACATCAGAAGGTCGAGAAACGCACAGCAGCCTAGCTATTGAATTCCATAATGCCGTAGTGGAGCCCAAGACTGCCAAAATTAACATTTATGCATGCTGCAACATTGAAGTACTATAAGGTATGCATTGTGCATGAAATACATAACCTAATAATCGTCCACCTCTCCTTTATCAAAATATTGTGTCAAAGCCACCGCCAGTCCACAAGAAGTATAATTTACAAGCCGAAGATGTGCTCGCTCGTCGGTTTTCTTTGCTTAACACTTGCTTTCGGCATTTGCCATTTCGCCTTTTGGTCGGCGTTTCTTTTTGTCTGTTTCTGTATTTGCTTTTTAATCAACATTTTGTCTTTGCACTGCGCTCGCTTCTGGACACAGGCTGATCGCAGTCACTGCTTCAAATTAAGCTCTTTCGAAGCTGCCCTCGCACAACACGAGCTGTGGATTTCACAGAGAGTAAAACAATGTTTTTTGAGCCTTGCAAGCAACATGAAGTCCCATGATTAAGGTTGTCAAACCGTGCTAAATGAAAAAAAAAAAAAAAAAAAAAGCATATTCTCTAGCTTTTTTTATTTAGCCTCTTCAATTTTATGATTCACATTTTTGTGTGTGTGATAGCATGCCTAGCAGTACAAAAAGCTTATTTACAAAAATAAATAGTACAAGCAGCATCGGTGATAGGTGGCCTTTGCTAGATTTCCTTTGGATCGCATTCATACAGTCCGATATTCACACCTCTTCATTCTTTTGTGCCGAAAGTAAAGTTTCTTCCCTGTTTAACAGCTCCAAAATTTGAATTAATTTTTTTTTTCTTGTGAGCTGATCCAAATATGAATTTTATTGCTCTAAAACGAAGATTTTGCTGCTCCAAAAATCGCTACAAATCTTATTTGAGCTCTTGCACCCCTGAGTACATCCTTTTAATGAACCACAGTGTGAGTAATCAGTAGTCTTTCTTGAATGGTTAGTAATTGGGCTGGCTCACTATTTCCTTATCTCAGCATCATTCCACATTACAGCAATGTGGTGGGTTCGAGTTCCACTCACAATTTTCTCAAATGTGTACCAGCTATGGCCCAGCCTGGTGCTTGGCTTACCAGGGAGTATGGCTTAGGAAAGGAGGAAAAAGGAACTGCATATGGGCTTCTGCTGCACGAAGCGGACTTAGGGTTGTCTAATGGTGGAACGAATCGTGAATTTTGGTTCATGACCCTTTTCCTGAAGTGAACTAGAATACCTTTCCCAAGCATCTTATCCCAGAAGAGTCCAGAATCAGGCCGGGAGAAATCTTGTACCCACCAGCACCAGGATCGAAACTGGTACCTCCTGAATGTGAGGCAGATTCTGTCACAAGGCCATCATGTCTTGGTGGGGTAGTAGCCCTTGCTCGGGTTCTCGTTCTAATGGTGCTCAACGTGGCTTTGGAAGATCTTAAAAAAGCTTAATGATCGTTCATGAATTCAGAAAGGCCTTGGTCACAGGTGCGCTGGTGTATGCAGTACATTTTCGTCTTTTTTTTTTTTTTTTTTTACAGAGCACTTGGGGTGGATTCACACACCAGATCCGTGTCATTCCGTGATGATCATGGTTAAAGGATAATACTAAGTTTGTTCTTGAAAGAACTGACCAGGCTAGAAAAAATTTCATTGCAAGAAGACATCAGTGCTCAGCATACTCACCAATGTTCTTAAAAAAAAATAATATACACTGGGACGAGCTGTCTGAAAATTTTCAGGAACCTCATAGCTGTGCTTTTTATTTCTGAAACTTAGCCATTGTCAAATATGTTAAACTAGCATGTAGAACAATGTTTCTGTAACACTGATAGTCTTTACCTGAACACACTCACACACACACAAAAACTGGATCGGTGAAATTTTGTGTTTAGCTCTGCACAAATTTAGTTAAGCGGCAACAAATTTCATGGATATATATTTTATAGACAAACAATGCCATGAAAACTAAAAGAACAGTGGGCAATTAGATTATGTACTGACCAAAAATATTTTGTCATTTTTGTTTTCTTGGGGTATTGTACTAAACTTAAATCTAACATATTGGACCAGCCAAAGACACGGGAACACAAGAAAAAGAAATGCTGCGCATTCAGAAGGTACCAGGTTTGATTCCAGGTGCCGCCAGGTACTCAACAGTTTTCCAACTGGTACAGGACTTCCCCTGACCTGATGCTTGGCTCTTTTGGGGTGAAATGCTTTGGAAATGGGTCTCAGACCAAACAGTGTTGTCCCATGTACTTCTTTGTATTGAGTTCCCATGTCCTTGGCTTCCCATGTCCATGTCCAGCAAGTTAGGTTTGCACCAACTGGTCTGCATGGCCACTATGTAAAAAAATATATATCAGGAAGCACTACAGATATGTTGCAATAATACTAGCTGTGCCCCCCCCCCCCCCCAACAGGGTAGGCACCTAAATTCACCCCTGCTACCGTGGTAAATATGCTCTCAATGACCTCATTGGATTTTCTCCCTGTCCATTGCCCGGACAGACTGTTTCCATATTGGGACATAGATACATGCTTTAGTGAAGGCCTCCAGAAATTTCAACAACCTTGTCTTTAACTTTAAATGTGTGTCAACATCGCACAGTTCACGGCATTGCTTTTCACCTCCATTGTAAAGGGACTGCCGCAACCAGGATTTCATCCTGTGTCCTTGGGTTTAACAATTGAGCACCCTAATCCTGTGCCACCGCAGTGGCTATTACCTATGTGGGGACGGAATCAAGATGATGAACAAAAGCTGCAAATCGCCTCCAAGGGATTCCTGTTTCAGCACACGCACCAAACAGGGAAGGGCCTGGAAATCGGAACAATGCAATAAATGCCGGCTCCTGGGAAAGGTAAGACATGAATGATCTCGCTGCAACACAGAAGGAAAGTATAATGCTAGTAGCTGTCACATGGCACTCACATGGAAACATTTAATGTTCTATCAGTAAAATAAATTGGCCTCAACCAAAAAGAGCAAATATAATTTGCCCCTAGTGTCAGCAGTGCATTTGCTGTTTGCAAGATAACATATAGGAAAGCGTGAATATGATTTGGCACTGTAAACCAAAGAAACACGGAGATGAAGAAATGATAAAACAAACTTGGCATTTCCATGTGCGTTCCTTTCGTCCTTGGCCTGTTCGCACAGCCAAACCACACTGCAGTGGTGTGCCAGCTAGCCCATCAAAGCATGCTACTGGAAAGCTCTTCGAGCAATTATACAATTCTATTTTCTACCATGACAGGCCTACGTGGGCACTAGTATCTCTATATGGAACAGACTGAATCAGCCTAGTCCCACCTTGTGCACCTGAATGCCCTCTCACTGTATTTGACAGCTACTGGAAAATATGCACCAGCATTTATTTTATCAACGCGCTACAGCTGAAAGAAGCGATTTCACCAGCTCTAGTCAGGAATACAAAAAGGATCTATACAATGGCCACAGAAATAGCACTGTCACTGAGTAGATTTGCTGGTGAACATTGAAAAACATTTTTTTTACCGTGCCCATCAACAGCAATTACCTTGTATGGTGCACAAGACAATATACAGTCATAACTAGAAACAGAATTTGAATTCACCTGGAGTTGATAAAAAAATGTCATTAATATTATCACGCTTAGCTAAAATGTAGTCGTATGACCGGGTTAGTCCCATCTAGTGGTCAGAACGGTCCGGCAGATATGTACTGGCACCCCCACCCCCCTCACCCTTTTCTACTGCTTTGGCTGTGACGGTGCTGACCGAAATGCATGCCCAGTGCCAGCTTCATAAATAAGGTAACTTCTATTTCATATAGTAGCGCTCTTGTGGAGCAACCTGTTTTTGCCAGCACACATTTTGTACCCACCTTTCATGAGGCACAAGGCATTCATGGTGCAGGAGAGCCCAAGAGCAGAAGCTGCGACGTAGCCAAGATCCCAAAATCGCTGTGCAGCAAGAGTATTTCGGCACACACTGAAACGAAAAATAGAAATGGTTGCTCTTGCTAAGACAGGGCTATTCGGGAGCAAAACGGAGGCGCACTCGAAAATGAGCCGCCGGCGACCGATCGAAGCATGGATATTGAAGGGACTGCCTCCTGGCGCACGGAAAAGAGCTTCGTAGATCCTCCACGCTTTACTTGAAGCCACCGACTCACAGCAAGATGCCGCAAAAAGAATTGAGATCACTTAGCAATAACGCATCGATGCAGACAAGCTGTATCGTGAGAAGAGCGGCGCCATGAGCTCTCCTAAGTTGGCGAGGAACGTACGGGATGCCACCGTAAGTGTTTTGCGCTGCATTTTCGCTGTACTTACGAAAGTCTGAAGAAACTTGCAAGGATAGGTGTCACCCAGTCTATTTTGCAGAATACATTCCAGTCTGGTCAATCTGAAACACGGCGCGAACAAGCCTCCCGCTTGCTTGTACCACTGCGCGCCAAAATTGAAAAGGAAAAAAAAAAAAAAAGCGGCTGCGGAGGCGACGATAAAAAAGCGTCTGGGTGCGAGCGTACACGCAAGCAAAAAACAAAAATAAGCAATTTATTACGTCACATCCGCCAGATTACAAACAGATCCTCCTCGCCTACCTTCTTTCTTCTCGCGCATGCGCAGCTTACCAAGATCGCGCGGTGGCGACCGGCAGGTCGTGGAACTATGGTGGCTAGAAGGGGGAGGTGACGCCAACGGCGGACGAAAGCCGCTCCTCCATTTCAAGCCGGGTGTAGGTGGCGCTGTTGACCGTAGTGCGATGCATGGTACGCGCCGCTCGCCTTCAGCCACG
Source organism: Amblyomma maculatum (assembly GCF_055883805.1). Classification (NCBI taxonomy): domain Eukaryota; kingdom Metazoa; phylum Arthropoda; class Arachnida; order Ixodida; family Ixodidae; genus Amblyomma; species Amblyomma maculatum. The sequence goes on along the minus strand of NC_139350.1, from coordinate 6,310,651 downwards.
GTACTTGAACATACGTATGCCCGCCGTGCGTGCAACGCGTCGGCCTTTCAGTGATGTTGCAGGTAATGGTTTAGCTCATTAAACTCTAGTCGAACCTGATTACGGCTGACAGAATTCAATTTTAAGCCATGGTGGTGCAGTGGTTAGGGCGTTCGACTGTTGTGCCCAAGGATGAGGGATCGCATCCCGGCCGCGGCGACCGCTTTTCACTGGAGGCGAAAAGCAAGGCGCTCGTGTGCTGTGCAATGTTAGTACAAGTTAAAGAACTCCAGGTGGTCGAAATTCCGGAGTCCTCCACTACGGTGTCTTTCATAGCCCGAGTAATTTTGGCACATGAAAGCCAACTAACAAAACAATTTAAATCGATCGGTTGGTACCCCAATACTTCTGGTGCGTAGAATACGGGCGTATCTATCCTTTCAGTTCCAGGAATTGGAGGGTCTTGAATGAGTCCCGTCGGATCGAGATAGTGCATGTCGAAAGTAGAAGACAGACCAAGATAATGAGTCTTCAAGGTATACTGCGCACACACAAAACAAGGACGAGAAAGGTACACAACAAGCGCAGGTGTTGCGCTTTTTGTGTACCTTTCTCCTCCTTGTTTTGTGTGCGCGCAGTATACCTTGAAGATATGTCTGACCGACTCGCCCAACAACGCACTCTTTCAAGAGAATGAGGATGGAAGGATGTTTTGGCTCCGTGCGGTCGCATTTTTTTCCCACAACGTTGTTTGCCTCAGGGCATAAAATAATATGTAAGAAGAAAATTAAAAGGGGTAATAAATGAAACAAAAAAGATTGGCTCTTCTTTGGTCGATGTTTTCCACCTCCTTCAGTTTCAAGGATACGAAGCATCAGCATTACTCCTAAAAAATGTGATTGGGGATCCAAACAAGCAAAACAAAGCATAGCAAAAATTTATTGCATATCGTAGTAATAGCAATGTACTGCACATAATAACATTCAGGGTAATTAAAAATAACAGATACATTTACACATGCTTCTGTGTAATTAGAAAGAAAAAAAAACATTAAACATTGATTACCAACACTGCATGCATCGCTTGGCACTAAGAAATGGGGAGGCAAGGATATTCCTTCCCGCTAAATAAAAAAATATATATATTACATTCGACCTTGAATAAATATGCAACTTAGAGCACCCTCTTAAGTTTCAGCACTTTCATTCTTCCCTGCTTAGCGTTGCACTTACAGTTCTGGGCCTTAACATAGAAGTGCTGCCTGGTAAGAACATAAAATTTGATAATTTTTCTTGGGAGGGACATACTGTGATTTTTTTTTTTTTTGCGCTGGAGTTCATTTGTTCGGTGAAGTTAGGCCCTCACATTAACATGTCAGCAGCGTAACACATCTGGCCATAAACGAGAGATCACGCTGGCAGCCGCGAACAAACAGGAACGCTGCCGCACCCTCCATACACCGCTCGCGAACCTGCACACGCGCGCGATCGCGTGAATGCATCGCCAAGCTGACCACAGCGCCACCGCGGCCTTCGCGGCAGCGCATGAACCAGAGGATCGCTCCTTCTCGGCGGATACGCCGGCGCTGGCGCCACCTCCCCCTTCTAGCCACCATAGTGGAACAGCCATCTCGTACGGGGAGCGGCTAAAACTCGCCATGAATAATGCCAGTGTTGCCTGGATTTTTGCTGGACAGCCGCCCTGAATCCCTAGCAATCCCTAGGTCGGATTGTCCCTAGTTGAGGGCACGGCACGGCGTGCCGGCGGGCCACCGCTCATCGCCCGCCACCCACCCTGCTTGGGGATGCCGCCGGTGCCGCGGCGGCGGTTTGGTGCCGTGGCTTTTGTTGTAGTAAACGAGACTGTGCCTGTTGCACGGACGGGTGCGATCGAACTGACTGGTGTGCGCGCCATGAACAACCCTGGCACATCTGCTGCGGCTTCGGTACAGAAAGGTTAGTGCCCGGTCTGTGAAAATATTTTAGTTGTGGACAAAGCATGCCAATGAAGGTGCCGCCATGTTCAAATTTTAGCTGCCAGTTTTGCGTGCAATGTTCGTGGTTATATGCTGTCCGCTTACCGTTCTTATTTGTCACATACTGCAGGGATTTGTGCCAAGGTATGCACTTGCAGCACGCGCCAATTTAGCACTGTTGAAGGCGAGCACTGCACTGTCTTATGATGCTGCTAACTGGCGCTTGATGCTTTGTCTTCTATCAACCAGATACTCACGGCACTCGTCAGTGATTAGCTGCTTAGGGCGACGAAGCTCATTTTATGCTTTTTACGTTCTTGGCCCCGATTCTCCATACGCTGTTCGTTTTGATCACATCCGGGTGAAGTACTTGCCTATGATATCGCTCGAGCATCACTAGCTTGAAACTAGTGATACATATTGAGCACCAAAAGCTCGAAACTAGCACTGAACCTTTCACAGCTAAAAGCGGCAGCTATATGGATGATATTCTGCGTACCCTTGATGAAATTTTGCCTAGTTTGCGTCGGGTACGACAAAAGGATAAGCTCTGTTGAGACAACAGAAATGATAACGTAAATACCGTTTAGACAACTCCATTGTAGCACGGAGACCACGTAGAGGTGCTTCGAAGTAATGAACTCGCTACTGAACTCCCCTTATGTGTGTGTGATTTTTTTTTTCCTGTACCTTTAGTTTCTTACACTCCTTACTAGAGCCCTGCACGGGTTGGATTTTCCAGCCCCTTCCCTGGCCCACGTTTGAAGACCATCCCGGATCCATGGTTCCAAGCCCATCGGCAATGATTAATGGCCCGGACCCGGCCTGCGCTTCCACGACAGGGCCTGTGCCAAACCTGCAAAGTAAGTCTGAACAGGCGCCTTAAAAATGTATTGCTTAACTAGCACATAACAATAAATCAAGATGAGAGACAAACCTTGCAAAATATTCTTGGTTGAGAAGGGCACAGTTAAAGCACCGACAGAAGCAAAGGCATGGTGAAGAATATTTTGACAAGACATTTTATGTAAAGCTATCTAGCACAATGTACATTTAAAAGGTGTGGATTATGGGCATTTTAACTATGACTCCTTATAAGCAATTGGCTCTTGGTGCAAGTTCTTTGCTTAATCACCTACAAAAATACTGCCCCTGGCAACTTTGCCCCAGGAACATTAGTGGGCAAGGGCAGAAAAAACCAAAATTTACATATTCATTGAAGAAATCACAGCCACATTGTCACATCTCTGTGGAGACGAAAAGCGGTAGCGTCTGTTCATTTTGCATGTATATGTCATTGGATATGTAAAGATTCCTAAAGCAATAAGCTCTTATCCTACAGCATTTATTGTAGCGTAGAGACATTCTTTGGGGGGGGGGGGGGGGGGGGGGAGTCAGAATTTTTATGAACAGGTGGCTGCCTGCCGAGCAGTCAATTGAAGGTCCTTGTCCAGGGGCTGTTATAAGGCTTCAAATGTCCAGCCGTTAGCGGTAACACAAAGGTTAGAAGCTACCCTCTTGCTCACTGATTGCTGAGAAATCCTAAGCTGATGGTGTTGAGTACTTCAGTAGGCACGTGCTCACGTGCTTATGCAAACGGGCTGTGTCATGCATGACAGGTCACAGCACTTCATAACACCTCCATTGTAGTACAGTTCGCTATCGAGTTTTGAGCCTTTCCTTTTTAACTTTTTTCACTTGTGTCATTGAATGCAGCCCGGCATGTTCGTACTAAATTACTTGGACAAAACACCGAGTGGCACTGATTAAACTCTGTTTACAAATGAGCTTTCTCTCATTCTCTGTCAACATATGTACTAGTAGTGGTTTATTCATAAACCACCGGAATGATTTTAGTGCTGGAATTCCATCTCCAAAAGAAGCCATACACAGCTTTACCCAGCCTGGCCTCGTTCCGCCACTGCAAGCTGCAAGCCCAGGCCTGCATGTCAAGCCCGAGCCAGGTCCAGACCCATAAAAACGGCAATTTTCCAGCCCGGCCCAGGTTTTCGGGCTGCCCGAATTCATGCTCTGCTCCATACACTGTTGAAATTATTTGCCGAGAATAAGTTCTCAGCAGGCAGTACTTTGGTAATCTTTGTTAGGAAGAAATTACATGCCATAATTTTTTTGCCCTGGAAACTTGCTTACACGACTACCTCAAAAATATCACCCAGACGTGTCCCTTGCCTGCAGTCGCTTGCTGTACAAACAGCATTGCAATTTATTTGCTGACACTATGGCGCATGTAGTACGAAACAAACGGAGGTCATTATTTGCTAGAAGATGATTGTGAAAGTATGAAAAATTTCAGTCACTGCTATTTTCATGGGAAAATGTCGCATGGCCTTGTATAGCCAATTAGGGCCAATTGACGAGAAATTTTTGCTCAAGATTTCTGCCAGCAGAGTAGGCACTGCTGTCATTTCTAATAGCTATTTCGTTGTTCATTCATTTGCAGCGGCACCAACATGTTCTGTTGTCTGTGTTTTGTGCGCCCATATTCTGTTCGTTGCTTTAAAACATTTCTGGGTAAGTGCAGTCGAGACCGCGAGCATAGTGTTGGGTGAATTCACCAGGCGGCATGACAAAAGGAGGCAGTGTGGTGTAGAGGAATCCACTTGCGCCAAAGACAGAGACTGCAACCATGCCAGACAGGTTGCCAAGACATCGAACGAGAAGCCAGACTAGCCTATTGCCGAGAAGCTTACCAAATGCGGAATCAAGCCAAGACTGAAGCGGCAGCTACAAATGCGGCACCGGCCGATGGCTAATGCTTTTGACTTGGTTCAAAGAGAGCTGAACCTCTGCAATATTTAATATTTCATAACAAAGGCTTCAAAGATTTGCCTCAAGTGATTCCAGGTAGCCCTGCATTCACCTTTGTCACGGATACACCTGCAAGAAACAAATAGTGGTGCGTAATTGCTCCAAGCGATGTTCTCTTTGTTTTCCTTTTTAACTTGATACCATAAAAAGCACCCTGTGTGGCAGCACCTGCTGACTTGGTCATGTCATGTAGCCTTGTGTTGTCACACAATCTGACGGACAGTCATTGCAGTGCTGCGTCACCTTCCTGCCACTTGCCAGATACATGCCCATAATTTTTCATGGATGCCAGATTTTCTGCAGTATGGGACCCATCACAATATTTTTTGTTGCCAGATTCCAGTTGTGCAGTGTTTCGTGACTTTTTTGTCACTTGTCCGGCAGCAAGACACATTTATTGCCGAGATATTTCGATTTGAAGTTGAAGAGGTCTGTTTTCCTTCCAAGGGATTTAGACTTGGGAAAATGATGCAAATGATGGTGTAGACATAGACTCCGTGATTCTTGATGCATAGCGAGCAGTGCAATCTAGCAGCAGCTGAAATTAAAGCTACAGTTCGCCAAAGCCGTCTATTTGTTTGCACCAAGCATAGATCTTGAGCTTGACTGCAAAGTTCTCGCAGTGAATCTTGACCTTTGCGCCCACAGAGCATGCGGTGCTTTTTAGAGTTGAGGTCACTTGACTAACAGGATAGAATGTACGAGTGCCGGCGTGGCGGCAAAGTTTGTAGCTAGCGAAGCTATGGATGCGGCCACAGACATTGCCGAGCTACCATCACGAGTGACGAGTAAAGACTGCTACAGATCCGTCTTTTTTTAATAGCAGCAAGGGGTGAACAATGCATTGTGGCAGAAAGTTAAAAGAAAAAAGGGGTACACAGGGCCTGTTTTGCTCAATTTATTTAGTTTCCTTCACTATTGTATTTCCTAATATGAACCAACTGAGCTCCCTTTCGCTCAATGCTTCCTTGGGTGTCTACACCTTATGTGGTGCACTCTAGAGTCGCTGCCCTGCAGATGGCAAACTGATGTGCCAGTAAGGTCTGTGCATGCACACTGGGAGAGTAGAAAATAGAGAAATAGAAATATTACGAGATAGTTTGGCAAACTCCTATGCTTATCATAGATATGAGACATCGGTGACACTATTAACAGCCAGCAAAAGCATTCAGCACACTTGGGATGCAATTGTTTAGCGGTGAGTGAAAAATGTGTGTAAAAAAATGCAATTGCACTACACAAGTAATGTAATGCGAGAGGTCTCAGCTGTTCGTGTGGTGCAATGGCTAAGACATTCAGTTAAAACTCCAAAGGACTTAGAATTAAATCCTGTTCGAGGCCGTTTTTTTTTTTTTTCTTTTTTTTTTTTCTTAAGCACCCATGCAATTTAAATCTTACTTTTTCCAGCCTTTCTTTTCTTTCCCAGCTCCACTCGGGTCTGTGCAGGTTTATTCTGCCCAGTAAGTTGTAACTTAATCCTGTGTGCATTTCATACCAGATTTTTCAATAGAGAAGCGCTTACTGGGGCATGAACTTCATCAGAGGAAAACTCTGCTGCTCCGCACTTGTAAACCAAAGCATGTATATCAAAAATGAAACCATGTGGTGATGCCAAATGCATAGCTGTGACTTCGAAGAACCAAAACATACCACAACGAACCTGACTGCCTGTGGCACTGCCAAGCGCAAATTTATTTTTGGCTTCCAATATTTAGCCTGTCTTTTTGCCATTTTTGAAACAAAAATTAACAATTCAAACATGCAACCATAATACATGTTAGGCAGCCTCCGGGATCCCTTGCATGTCATTGTGCATGCATCTGCGATTTCTGTATTTCTGCAATGCCTGCATTTCTGTTCTCTTTTTTCTACCTTATAAGAGTTTTGTTTTCAGTGAAAGTGGTGTTTTTGTGATTAGGAGCCAGTATACCATCGCTGCAAGCCTACTTTTTCTTTCAGTGTTCCTTTAGCACTACTTGCAGGTCTACTGCAGGTCTTTCGTATTGCACTCTGAACAATTTTTCACCCATGCTTTTCATTAAGATTTTCGAAGCATGATGGGTTGTAGCGAATGGATTTGATTGCACCTGAAAACTTCCAACACAAATTGAGAGCCTGTAATTTCTCTTTTTTTTTTTTTGCTCACTGCGTGTTCTTTGCGAATGATGAATTTGACCACCTGCTTCACGAGGGAAGGCTCGAGGACGTTGAAGCTACTTCGATTGCCCGTCACTAGGCACAGTTATAGCAGTCTCGTAGCTCACTGGGTGCATGAGGTATTTGAGGTTACTACTCCTTATCGCCATAGACACCAGCAGGCTCAGCATATGTATCTAGGCATGCGGCTTCTTGTTGGTTGACCCCTTATCATTTATACTGCGCAGTTTGTTGCATAATGGAAGCACAAGTTGACACAGGAAATGAAACGCCATGCAGTCCTCATCGCACTGGCCGTGCGCCACAGCGACTTGGAAATTGCCAACTTTCTGAATGTTGCGAAGCCTTTCGTTAACAAAGTGCGGACAGAACTGATGTGCTGTGACGCTGTGGCGAAAAGGAAAAAGCACAGTCAGCGGTCAGGCGTCGTCAGAACACCTGATTTTCTTCAGAGGCTGCAAGTCATCGTGAGTGACAACCCAGAGAAGTCAATGCGGGCCATTGCAAAGGAGCTCGATGTGTCGTAGAGTCAGCTGCCAGGCTTGCTGTGCACGAGGACGTGCGGTACCATTTCTGTGTCATGAGGAGGCCGCAATTCTTTTCTGGTAAAGGTCGGGAGAATTGTCTGCTCTGGTCCAAGCGCTTGCTAGGCAAGCTGAAGAGCCTGGAATGCTTTTTTTTTCTCTCAGATGAAAAGAACTTCGATCAAGACCAAAAAGCTAATTGCCATAATGAAAGATGGCTTTACGGAAGCGCTAATGAGGTGCCGACAGCATTGCAGACAAAATTTCTGTTTGTGATGGTGTCAGCAGCCGTCGGCAACAAGGGTGATGTCATGCTGCCACACTGTTTTGCAGAAGGACTCCGCGTTAATGCTGCCGAGTACGCAGAGGTGCTTGCCACCATTGTGAAGCCCTGGACTGATACTGTTTCGAAAGGAAAATCTTGTGTCTTTCAGCAACATTCGGCTCTCGCCCACACCGCCTGCGTCACCCACGAGTGGCTGGCCAACAACTTCCAATAACCACATCACTCCCAACTTGTGGCCTCCTAGTTGTCCAGATTTGAAATCACTGGCGTCGTTGAGAGAGAAGCCGACAAAAGGCCACATAATACAAAAAACTCTTAAGGTCGCCACTGCGAACTCAATGGGCAGTACCTCTAAGAACCACCTGATCCGTGCATGCAGCCATTTCCGAAGCCGAATTGAATTGGTTATTGCTGCAAGTGGCGCATTCATTGAGTAATGTGAAAATAAACAGTAAGAAAAATATCTCCTAAAGTTTGGTGAAAATATATATATATATTTGCTGGAGATATTCTCTGCCTGAAGCCGACATTGCATCCTCAAATGCCTCGTGCACCCGGTATATTGCAAGATATGTGGCTCGAAAGTTCAGGCACAAATCAAAATGTAGTACTTATTCTGTATCTAATTTTGAGCAAATTATGTGTGCAAAAAAACAAAACAAAACAAAAAAAAAAAGAATTCATCTCAAATTTTGACCACCGAGGTCTTCTTTATACGTCTGCAGAGCTTGCAAAGCTCGTAAACACGCTGGAAAATTCGATTTCTTTAAATTATTTATTTCATTTCAATAATTGAGATTAAGACAAGCAATATTCATAATTTCGCGATGTTTTTGAAAAGCCCAGATGTTCCCGAGCCTGGATATTCTGCCCATGACAGAAAAATTACTCTTCGCATAGAGAAGTTCTACGTCCAGATGAGGTTCTGTTTTTATATGAAGTCACTAAACTAAGAGCAGAGCTCTAAACCAGAGCAGATAATGCACCTGCTTTTTTCCAGGAGATGGAAAAAATTATATTCTAAGGCTCTGTTTAATGACCCTGCCCGCGTCTTGTGTATTATTTTCAAATTTAGCAGCTTAATCATTCACGTGCTCGTAGTTCAGTGACATTTTCATATAATTCTGTAGTGTTTCTTATGTTGGTACCATATGCTTGAACTATTTATATTCACTTAAAGGGGTCATGACAGCTAAAATCTGAGCATAAACTGATTATTGCATTTCACTCCATTCACATAAATTATAAATCCTCGAAATTTGAGATTTCAGTGCAGTAGATAGTTTATAATGATTTTTTATTATTAATAGCGAAAGCAGCTTTATGGTTTGGCAACCTTGGGCGCTGACGTTACACGATATCATCCCCATGCTTTCTGCTATTCATGGTGACTGCGGCACTCTTGCATGCATGCCGTGGATTGTGGTCACTGAGAGCCTTTTTCTTTCTTCAGCAAAAATATTTCATTCGCATATTATTTTTACTTTGGCAAGCCTTCACTATAGTGTGCAACCTTAGCGATCCTTGGACTTGTTTTGGGCTTCGTCTAGAGATTGTCGAGAAGGCCAAAATAGATGTGCTCATGCTGTATTATTTAAGCATACAATCTGAAGCACATTATTCTTACGTTTTGAGAGTTAGCTTGTTTAGCAACAAGCACTCCCATATATAAAAAGGCACATGTCCAACGTTTCCTTCCTGGTCTTAAATCGGTAACCAATCAGCAACACAGTTGATATGAATCGAAGTTCGGTTTATATTCGGCTTCTGTTTTGGTGAGCAGTCAAGGTCGACAAGTCTCGTTCTGAATGAGGCCAATTTGGGAAAGCGACCCACCGTTTGCCTTTGCAAGTGTGAACATCGGTCAGTCTGAGCGGTTCCTTAATCGCACACCCTTTGCAATCCTCAATCGTGAATGGGCCTTTAAACTGCACGCTGGTCACATGTTGGTTACAGTCAGTGTGCAGTAAAACATCTTCAGAACACAGCGGGCCTGTTTGTAAGCAGCACAATTTCTGCTGCCAAGAAGGGTAGAAAGGCCTTTATGACTTATTGGAGATTTAATTGACCACATGCTCTGAAGTTTCTTCAAAAAGCCGATATTTCTGCTATAAAACATTAACATTTCCGCTCCATAGCTGTTTCAGCACGTCTGTCCTGCTTTCTGCTCCATTTAGCTGCTCCAAAAAGCATATTTGCTTGCTCCAAGAGCTGCTCTAAACACCTATTTTGGCCACGCACACATGGTACTGCTTTTCACGAGCCCCTGTCCAAAAGTGCTGGAAGAAGACAATAACGATGCTATTTTGGGGCCTACTTCACGCAAATTCAGCACTCAGACTTCGACTACCTTGAAGGAAAGTCATCCTTGCCACTTAAGAGTGTTCAAACGTGGACTTGCCTCCCTTGCGCTTTATAATGGCGTTCGCACCCTGACCGCCTACTTACTTGTCCCTGTGGGCCTTCTCGATGAAATCCTACAGGCCCCTCATGATGAGCCCACAGCTGGGCGTCTAAACTTTATTTTACTCTCAGTCGCATTCAGGTTAAATAATATTGGCCCATATTGGCCTCGTCTATCTGCTAATGTCACGCACTATGTCAGGAGTTGCTGTGACTGCTAACGCCACCGAACACTGCTAACAAGACTGCAGGATATACAACCAAACCAATCACTTGCGAGGCCATTCCAACAGATCGGCATGGACTTACTAGGTCATTTCCCGACATTGACATCTAGCAACAAGTGGATAATAGTAGCAACTGACTACCTGACTCGCAACGCCGAAGCAAAGGGCCAAAGGCTTCTTCAGACTAATTATCGTTGTAGAAAGCGAGAAGCACATCATATCTGTCGTGTAAAAAACCCACTTCTCGTTGTCCGTGGCATTGTCCTCCTTGCATGCATTAACAGTCAGTCGGCCTGAAAGTTAAGCCGATGTAACTAGTTTCTCGCTTTAATGTCAGCACAGTAGCCTGCCGCGCTGTTGCTGCCGGCTAGGAGCGGAGAAGCAGGTCAACTCCATTCCACCTTGTGTATGGCAGGGAGCCCGAAAATTCCAAAAGCACTGTGGAATCTACACTGCAGAAGTGCGAAAGGCTGAGCGTTGCTGGTGCACACGGTGCATCCGTTTGCTCTCATTATCATTATTAACTAAATGCACCGTTATCATTGCTAATGCCGTCATTGTCATTATCACTAATTGCAGCGTCATTGTCAGCGCTACTATCGTCGCATGTGAGACAACCGCAAGCTTGCCTTGCAGCGCCAGCTGAGCACTTCGCCATAGATGGTCCAGCGAGGTATACAAGTACATCGTACTCAAGTGCTCCAACACCAGATGGATGCTTTGAACGCGAAGGTTGGCATAGGAGTACGGAATTCCACAAGCCGGCCTGTTGGAGATATTCCAGCTTGCGTGGAGAGAGTAGATCCATAACCAGGTTTGAGAAGCAGAAATGAAGAGATGGCACAGCGAAGCACGGGCAAAGTCATCCCTGGCGGTGGACTCCAGCACAAAACACACGATCGCTAATGAGAACATCTATGACAACACACGAGACAGCCGACGGCAGCGGGTTACTCTGCGAGGCACGGAGTGGTTTTCTGCGCACAAGTGCTCCGAGTGCGACGCAGCCGATAAAACCATACGGCATGTTGTGATCGAGTGCCCGAAACTGTGGCCCTCCCCCCCCCTACAACTGCGACATCAGCACTGATGGAGACTCTTTCGACAGCACTTGGTCTGCAGTCGATGTCACCACCCAAAGAGCACACCCTGGGTAGGGCAGTAGAGGTGACAAAGCACCGCCTTGACTGGTGGCGTAAACGAAAAGATTGTTGAAGGACTCCCCCTTTTCCTTCCTCATTTCTTTTTTCTGGACTTTTGACCAATGCACAGCAGTTGGTATAGTTTTTGTTCTTTTTCTCTTCCTTTATTTATTGGCCTAATGAAGAACTCTGTGATCCCTCGCTACAAAGGGGAGTGGCCGCATCAGCATCACGCAGACAAGGAGAATTATGATGTGTGTTTTAACTCATCCTCATGATAGACAAGGGCCCGCCGGGGTGGCGCAGTGGTTACGGCGCTCGACTACTGTTCCCAAGAATGCGGGATCGTAACCGGGCTTCGGCGGCCGCTTTTCAATGGAGACGAAAGCAAGGCCGCCTGTGTTCTATGTGATGTCAGTGCACGTTAAAGAACCCCAGGTGGTCGAAATTTCCGGAGTCCTGCACTACGGCATCTATCATAGCCTGAGTCGGTTTGGGATGTTAAACCCCGCAAACCAAACCAAACCAAATCACTGTAGACAAGATATATGTGCAGTTCACGATCCCGGGTGTGGCACAGTTGGTTAAAGCTTAGGCTGGCGATGCGAGGGATGCAGGTTCGATTCCCGGTGGATGCAGGATTTTTACCTTTCCGATGACATTAGTTTCGGTTTCAGGTGATGTAATTTGATCGAAAGCTATATTGTGACCGAACGAACGCCGACAGTATGAGCCATTAAAGCGCAGCTGCATCACTTTTCGAGAATTCTGCGACATTCAAAAATTTGACTCTCCATAAGCTGTCGGTAATGCTTGCAAAGTGTTTGTGTGCTATCTTTAAAACTGATGAAGTAATCAACGATTACAATTCGAGCTTCTCCTCACAGCACTGAAGGACTGCGTAGAAGCTCGATGATGACATCACGGATGGTAATATTTTTTCTTTACGTTACCTTCGCCCACATCATGCGGTGCCTTTTTTGATGCCATCGAACAATATTCCTGGGCCTTCAATTTTGGTAGCCTTGTTTTTACTTCTTCCAACCAAGCCATTCTATGCGGGAAACATACTGGTGCCGTCAATGATGTCATTATGTGCCCCCCAAGCGTCGCTGTGTGGTGAGGAGAAGCTCGATAGCTGAAGCGGTTTAAATCGCTATTTGCGCCATTGTTTGAAATGCTAGCGCGAAGATATCTTGCATGCTTAACCTGAAAGCTGTAATCATTTGATTCCTTGAAACTCATCAAAATCTACAACCAGTGCAGTTTCCCTTTAAAGGCTTTCGCCTTAATACAGCGCTCGATGTCATGCTGATGCCACATGTAACGGAAAAGGACAGCCTCAGTGTCACTGCCTACCTTCAGCGTGCAGAAGTAGCCCGACGACTCGCCCAGCTGCGCATAAAAAGCCAGCAAGGCACCAATGCCTAACGTAACCTACAATGACAATGAAGATTACAAGCCAGCAGACCGACTCTAGGTTTGGATGCTGAATCACCATCGTGGATTTAATGAAAACTATAAATTTTACGCTGCTGTTTCCGCAAATCAAGTTCACTCATCTAGATGAAATGGGCTATGGAATTGTCCCCAGATGTTACTGACAGTACCCCAGGGGTGATACATGTCCAGAAATTGTATGTTGTGTGCCTAAAGCCCTATTATAACTGATGGACACTATTTATATTTTGCTTGATGTTTATTTTTGCCTACCTTTCTATTCAATGTAGAGCATTGGGCCGATGCTTCTTTGAGGGGGAAGTCATACCGCAAAGCTTTTTTTTTTTTTTTTTTTTTTTTTTTCACGCTTTACGCCACCTGGACGCAGCTTTTACTCATTTTGTTGTACAATGATGAGATTTACCTCGAATGATTGCCACAACACAACACTGCTTCTACATTGTTCTTGATCATTGTACTTGGCAGGTTAACATGTTGCCTTTAAACTGAGCACTGGGCATTCTGTTGTTCGATGACCAGTGCCTTTGTCGTGATTGGCACCTTGTTGCAACGAAATAAAAGTGAATCCAGTGTGCAGATAATGCTGTCAAACAGAGTACTGAGTTCTTTTTGGCTGATAGTAAATGATGGAATAAGAACACATGGTTGCAAAGAGCATATGTAGGCTCTTGAAGACGTTACCTGTGCTCCTTCTGCCATTAGCTTGTTAATCGGTGTGATGAACCACTAGTTTAAGAAACACTATCACCAACCAAATTATTTATTAGAACCCAACATTTCGTGACCAACTCGGTCCCTTCCTCAGGGGCGACAAGTTCGAGGCCCGCAGTAGCAGGCAGCGGCCTATGCTTAGCCGATCTGAAGAAGAATGGCTATACACGCGCCTTTATTCCAATGTGCTTTCCGCCGTCGAGCTTGCAGGACAAGAGGGTCGGTCAACACGGAAACGACGAAGCGCCCTCGCATTGTGCTCCCATACGTGGCGGGCACCAGTGAGGCGCTTGCACGCATCCTGCGCAAACACGTCTGTGTGTCGCACAAACCTACTTCAACAGTCTGCCGTTTTCTGCCGCTACCAAAAGACCGTATTCCTAGAGAAAAATAACCAGGCGTTATTTATAAAATCTCGTGCTCAGAGTGCTCTGCCTCTTATATCGGCGAAACAAAAAATCTGTCTGCGCATATTGCAGCACAAAAATGACGCCCGGCAATTGAACTCGAAAAGCAACCCCCCTCGCCGAGCACTGCGAATGCGCCGACCACAAAATCGCCTTTGGCGAGGTGAACATACTTGATGTGGTGGAGACCAACCCTTTCAAAAGACGTCACGTCTTTTTTCGGTTCATCCGGCTGACAGCTGCAGCAGTGAACAGGAATCTGGGGACGCTACCCTGGCTCTGCTACACAATTGGACTTCGCCACGTGTGCCTGCTACTGCGGGCCTTAAACTTTAGTCGCCCCTGAGGAAGGGATCGAGTTGGACCCGAAACGTCGGGTTCTAATAAAAAATTTGGTTGGTGATGGTGTTTCTTAAACTTTTGTTTCAAGTACCCAACCAGGCGGAGTTACACTGAAGATGTTCTCGTTCAAGCCTTTCCAGTGACAGGCATCGTAAAGAACCAATGAGTGCGGAGGACAAGTCTATTTGCCATGTTTGAGCCTAGTCAGAGCCTCTATGAAGGCACACAAAGGACAACTTGATAACTCATTTTGGATATGTTGACATTCATCCAGCAGTAGTTATGGCTGACTGCATGGCAGTGTAGCCTAGCCTCTGAAATCTGCTTCCAAAAATTGATGTCAACATACGCAGTTTACTTGTGCAATCCGTTGGTGTTGGCAATACCTGTACTTTTTTTTTTTTATTTTGTATTTTCCAGTCTACAAGAGTTCTGTTTCTTGCTGTCTTTTTTTGAGACTCACTTTTGACAACTTGGAAAATCTTTCTTTTTGCAGAGTTCAAAGACTGGAAGGACCATATGGAAATCTGTGAAGTGGCTCATTTTGTTAGTGGCAGGAATGGCTCATCTGCATACCATGCAGGTTTTTGCAAATGCACATCTGTTTGTTAGCCGACTTTGAAAAATAAGAGGGCTAAGGAACCTGTTCCACATCATGTTCAAAATAGGCTGTGCTTATATGCCTAAGCTGCTTCTGACATTGCCATGGTGCTTTTGATTTTGTATACAAATGCTTTCTGAATAAAAGGTGCCTACGTATCTTGTATGTTTAATGAACTCAAGCATGTGATGGCTCACATGCATCACATTGTTAATGATGGTCCCCAAGATACACAGCATTTAATTGATGCTAATTATATGGAGTTAGCTGCACGTTAACCCGGTAACCGCCAAATTAACTCCCGAAAAACATACTAACATCGGCAGGTTTAGTTGTAATGTTTTTCATACCATTCTAATTCTAAAAAGTTTCCTTCATTAGTAAAGCATGCTGTCACTTCGCCATCTTTGTTTTGTTTTTTTTACCAGTGTACGCACATCGCAAACGGGGTCAGAGTAACTGTCAGGTACAAATTCTAGATTGTCAGCGAAGCTGCTGTCTGAACTACTTTACGAAAGAGCTCTTTTTTGTTGAGGCATCACCGCCACCGGCACTCTTTGTGTGTGGCACTATCATAAAATGACTTTTGTCATGCCAAAAATGTGTGCTAAAGACTGAAATGCGCATTTTTTTTCCATGGATAACTATTGCTCTGTAGAGTTGAAAATGCAATCAATGTATTTACCAAATCTATTCCTTTTTCATTGGCAGTGCAAGCAATGTAAGAGCAGGTTGGACAAGTGCCACTTGTCACTGGCAATACTGGCACAATTGCCAATGACAAATGAAGCTCTGAGATAAAGGACTAAGCCAGCATATGGTTTTGTGGATGCGGAAAGTTATGTGTAGTTAGTCAAGTTTGTGCACAGTCGTCTGAAAGATTCTCAACATTTTTACAATGATTATTGCAGACCTGCAATGAGACACTAGAATGTTCACTTTTACATAGAAAAGTGATGCTGCTTCAATAGAGGCAATATGCGAAAATGCCCGTATGATATGCAGCAGTATTAGTAGTGCACAATAAAGGTTCCCAAGAGGCTAAAATTGTGGCCCTCCTACAGCCTGGAAATAAAACCCCATATACTTTGCTGATATGCACAGAAATACTGCCTTTTGATAACTAGACATACGCTGCACCTACCTCCACCATCTGTGCTTGCCTTGGATTGCAATGCCTTATGTAACGTGCACAAAGGGATTGTACATTATTTTGCAATTAATTTCGCATATACATTTTGGTGAACTGTCTGCAGCCACAGGGCCTGCTTTTGAGCTGCATAGATTTTCTCCTTATGGAAGTTTACAGTTGACAAGTGTTCTGTTCGGTTTATGGGGTTTAATGTCTATAGGCTATGAGGGATGCTGTAGCGGACAGCTCCAGAAAATTCTGACCACCTGGGTGTTTTATGTGCACTGACATCGCAAAGTACAAAGCCGCCTTGCATTTCGCCTCCATCAGCTGCCACCGCAGCTGAGAGTAAACCTGTATCCTTGGGATCGGCAATCAAGCTCTCTTATCACTGAGCCACCACAGCAGGGTACAAGTGAACATGGCTGAAAACAGATCTACGGCATGAAAAGTTTTCCCAGCTGGTGTACCTGTAGGCAGGTGCAGAAACATTTTTCAGGTGCAGAAACATTTTCTAGAAGATTTTGCCTGGCAAACAAGCAACATTTGTGCACAACCTGCGCTGTGTGCAAGGAGGCTGCAGTGACAAAGCCTCAAGCTTACTCAAGCTGTTGCTTCAAGCTTACTCAAGCTGTTGGGCTGTTCCTAATTCGTTAGCATTGTGCAAATTATTGCAGTGCAAGCTTGCCAGCAGGCTAATGTGCATCATTTTAACCCGCAACCAAGCTTGAACAAAACTAGCCAGGGTTCTTCAATAAATTTGCATTTCGGAAACACCCTGGAGCCTGAAAGTTGCAAGGAATGGCGATTTGTAAATGGCTTTTTTCAGCTGCACAGTGCCTTCAATAAGCTCAAGCTTATGACACTATTTGGCAGTAAAGTCTTCTACTGGCCTGATTGGTGCACTACCCACAAAAAAGCATTGGCACTCGTGCTGAGCAGGTCTAGAACAGCAGATGTTAAATGGTTCACAGGGCAGAGCACAAGCTGCTTTATTCTAGGTGTAGGAAATTACCAACATTACAAAATAGAGAGAGGGTACGTACACAGGACAGGAAAGGAAATGGCTGACTAAATATTCTCAGCCTGTGGAGTCATCTGTCTGTTGGGTCAAACGCTATGCAACCACTAGATAATTCCATTCTTAAAAGCTTGGGCTCGCCTCATGACAATGGCATTAATATTTTTCTATTTTGCTGCATTAAATAGCCGTATTGCTGACACAAGCTGCAAGTCTGCGAAGTGTTCACTAGACAAACTGCTTTCAAGCAATGTAAACCGTGAACGCCACTACTACCGTTCCACTAGCACAAGCAGCAAGCATCGGTGCCGGAGAGCTTCTAGCAAAGAACACTCAGAAGCATAAAAGTCGCACAAAAAAGTGCCTCGGTAGTAGTTAAACCGCTTGCGTTTTTCATTCCATAAGGTAAATGAAAATGCGGTGCCGTTTCGAATGTCATCAACAGAGCGAGGGGTGCAGACAAGAGTAGTAGCCAAAGGAGAAATCTTGCCTACCGTGGTGGCATTCTATGCCATCAAGAGCAGTTCCCTCGAATACCGCGCGATGGGCCCTACGTAGCCACAGTGCTCATCAATGTGCTGGGCAAGGAAAAAAGGTTAATAAATTATATTAAAAGCGACGGAATTCGGGCAAAAACAGCGGTAAGAGTTTGGACAGCCAGAGAAAAGCCTACATTCTTTGTCCTGATTCAACCTCCTTAGTCCCGGCGTCACCCATTCCTTGGCACATAGGTGCACACTTCTGAACCTAAGCACAAAGATGTAACTTTCATAAAGCACAAAACAACCGGCGCAACAAAACGCAACACATCGTATAGCGGGAACAATCGCGCCGTCGCGAGGACGTGCGGCGGCCCTTTGACGTCTTATGTCCTTACCTGCAAGAAAAAGCAGCACCTTGGATGCGGGACGTGTTATTTATTAGCGAGGACCGTGAAATTTTGCTATGGGTAAACATTCAGGACGAGAAATCTTCAAAAAAAAGACGGTCACTACGCATCTCAGCGCAAAACATGGAGGCAGCCATCTTGAATGTTTTATTTTTTTTTTCTCTTTTTGGTGTACATACACAACAGATGGCGCGAGACGCTACAAAAACGATAATGATGATAATGGCCGCGAATTTTGAAAATTTAATTTGCGCAGAAGGGTGGCGTTTTTCGTTTAAATCAGGCGCAAAGTCGACGAGTTTATAGGCAGACGCCAGGCATGAAAGGGAGATTCAGTTTGGCTACGAAAAAAAATTTACGCCATACATAGCATAAAAACAAATCCCACTAATAGTCATTTTCGACTTCAATTACACTCGGAGACAACTTATGGCAGTGTGGCCAAGGCTAGGCAGAAAAGGTAAGATAGGCCACTGTTCCCTAGCCTTGGAAAATGAGCCAACTCACCCCTAGTGACCTTACACATTCTCTTAAATTTATCCCTTAGTGGCCTGTCCTCTTTCCTTTCCTGTCTGGCCTTAGCCACAGTGAGAAAAAAAAAAATTGGGGGGGGGGGGGGGGGGTATCCCTCAGTATATACATAAAATATGCTGACAATGAAACTGATCGGGCAGCGCCTAGCTTGTCCGTGCGACCCTCCATAGCAGTTGCAGATCCTGTATGGCCCGAGAACTTGTATTCCGTCCAAAAAGCAAGGAAAGGCACAAGCTTTCTAAACTGGTTTATTTTATTTCATACATACTGCTAGCCTCTTTTTGGAGGCTGTTGCAGGTTTGGGGCATAATATAGAAACAGCAAATGACAGGAATACTGGCAATCCACACTTGTCTAATTTATATATAATTCTATATGGCAGTGTGGAACAAGAAATGGAAAAGAAGGATATGATACAATACAATCACGCTGAAGACATGTTTCACTATATTTGTACAGAGGTCAGGCTACACATATATAGGGTACTCAAGGAACAATTGCCAGCCGTGAACTGAACCCATCTAGTGATGAGCAATTAACCACTTCATCGGCTAAGCCATTCCATTCACGGACCGCCAGGGGAAAGAAGGAGAACATGAACATATCACCAGTGTGCTCGATACTCGACTAAATGCTTGAAATGACGCATTCTTTCGTTTCTATGTGCTGACAGTTTAATAAATTTGGGAGCTGTATGCAATCAAGAACATCCACACTGTGCGTGCTGCATAGCAAAAAGCCTTCGGATACTTGCCGTTGACTCAAACTATAATTGGAGTCTCTATAAAAGTCTTGAACATGAACTGCAGTACTTTATGTTGCTTTTCACCTCATCTTGGTTTGCAACTTCAGGTTTAGGTTCATTGCACAGGCAAGTTCTGAGTGTAACTATAGGCAGGGGTGTTGGAAGAGGAGGAAAGGCAGGGAGGTTAACCGAAGAAGAAACCGGTTTGCTACTCTGCACTGGGGGAAGGGGGTAAGTGGATATAAAAGTGATGTGTAAAAGAAAGTTACAGAAATATGAAGTCAGCACTGTCACATCACAGCCATATCACGTCGCATCACAGCAAAATCACAGTCTACCGATCAGGCCCGTGGTTTTCATGAAGCAGAGCAGTGCCTGGGAGGTCTTCACCGCAGACGATCGCCGTAGCCAATGGCATATATTCTTGATTTCTGTCAGCGGGTGTCCATATAGACACTCTAGTGCAGGGCAGAGAAACTGTCTTTCCGCATTGTATGTGGTCCACTCGCAAAGAATGTGGCCTATAGTCTCGTCAGACCCACAGGTTGCACATGCAGGGCTATTAGCCATACCTATCACAAACGAGAGCAAAGTAGAGTTCTGGGCTAGTTGGTAATACATGATAAGTGGGAGGCTTAGCGCGGAACAGACAAGGAC
Organism: Amblyomma maculatum; assembly: GCF_055883805.1. Taxonomy (NCBI): domain Eukaryota; kingdom Metazoa; phylum Arthropoda; class Arachnida; order Ixodida; family Ixodidae; genus Amblyomma; species Amblyomma maculatum. The sequence goes on along the minus strand of NC_139350.1, from coordinate 6,290,629 downwards.
AGGAGAGGCACACAGGACGAGCGCTAACTTACAACTGAAAATTGGAAGGGAAAAAGTACGAACTCGAGGAAACAATATGTGCGCATGCTCTATAAAGCCCTGAATTTGCATGACTGGGAAGATAATTCAAGATAATCTCGGGCCACCCAAAGGCAGATAAAACAGAATAGAGACGAAATACCGGAAGCATACAAAAACTTACACAGCATTTAAAAACGATGCTTCCTTTTTCAACAGAACAACCGACGTTTCACTTACGCACTTATCGGTTCCTAGTCTATGGATGAATGAATTGTTTCCTCGAGTTCGTACTTTTTCCCTTCCAATTTTCAGTTGTAAGTTAGCGCTCGTCCTGTGTGCCTCTCCTGTCCTTGTCTGTTGCACGCTAAGCCTCCCACTTATCATTATCACTATCACAAACGAATGAGAATTTGTGAATGCTACACAAACCCACAGGCAGCACAGCAAAGTTGCTTCACGTCGGGGTAGGCCGTGTAGAATCCGGAGCTTCAGGTCAGGAGCAGGGGTGCCGAGAGGCCTGTTCTGCTTATGATATAATGACAGCACCACATTTAAGCTGCAGTGAATATGGTTTGTTAAGAATGTTGCAATAAGCGGGTACCGCACGGTTGCTGATTTATCTATACATGGGAGAGCGTCCCCCTTATATGATACAGGGAAAGAAATAACCACATAGCGATCAAAAGGATGGAGGGAGGAAAGATTGATGACAGCATGCTTTCTTGCCACTGAAAAACTGGAATAAAAGAAATCAGGCTAGTGCCAAGAGACGGTTGGTTGGTAACTGGTTTATGGGGTTTAATGCCCCAAGCATCTCGAGTCGTATGACATCAAGAGAAGTGGTTATGGAAAAACCAAGCACATATAACAGTAGGACAAAAAAAAAAAAAAAAGACATAACAGAACTTGCCTAGACATAACAGATAAACAAATAAACAGACAAGTGTAGCAGTATAACACCAAAGCATTGTGCCTTACAACATATTTACAAATTTGCTTCCATGTGCATGCAGAACTTGTTATAGCCTTTTCAAGATCATGGAATCAAGCATGTTGCATGCAAGGGCAAAAGTGGCTGTAAGCGTGGGAAGAAGGTGACACAAGCCGCTGACAAGGAGAAAGCTTTGAAACAGTTCACAGGAATAGGGAACGTAAGGCACAATGAGCAGGTACAGGTCTGGACAGTATCAAGGAAGTGACAGTGGCTGCGCACGATTGCGTCGCATGAATGTGAAATGTGTAGCCTCTCAAATGACGTCAATGTATCCATATGCATTTGCATTTTAGCGTGCAGTTGCTGTTTGTTTGCTTTTCTTTTTTTAGCGAAGTGGGGGCTTGACTATGGCAGGCCTGAATTGTTTGAGATCAAGTTAAATATTTATTTAAAGCTTTCCTGAGGCCTAAAACTCCATTTGTGTTGTATCTGTGGAAATACGATTTCCCATCATCATTCTGTTGTTCTGTATACTGATGTCCATTTAAAGCAAGAATAACATCAGGAGAATGTGGCTGCTAATATTTAATTTCGCAACAGATGCTTAAGCTAGGGCAGCGCAAAATGCTGAAGCCAGTCTAGTGCTCAATAATACTGGGTGAGGTTAGAGCACTGAAGGATACTGGTTTATATGTACGGCACTCACACGCCATGCACGACTATCCTACGAGGGTGTGAAGGAGCAAGCAGTCGGAGGTTGCAAGCCCAAGCCATGGATGACAACAAGGACCAGTGAGCGGATGTCTATACCATGAGGTAATGCTAATTTAAGCATCTAGATCATCATCATCATCCTCAGCCTGACTATACCCACTGCAGGGCGAAGGCCTCTCCCATATTCCTCCAATTAACCCGGTCCTGTGCGAGCTGCATCCACTTGACCCCTGCAAACTTCTTAGTCTCATCCACCCACCTAATTTTCTGCCGCCCCCTGCTACGCTTTCCTCCCTTTGGAATCCAGTTTGTTGCCCAAAGCGACCATCACTTATCCTTTCCTCGCGCTACATGTCTTGCCCATGCCCATTTCTTCTTCTTGATTTCCATTAGAATGTCAGTGACTTGAGTTACTTCTCTGACCCACTCTGCACGCTTCCTATCTCTTAACGTTATCTCTACCATTTTTCTTTCCATAGCCCTCTGCGTTGTCCTCAACTTTAGTAGAACCCTCTTTGTTAGCTTCCACGTTTCAGTCCCATAGGTAAGTACAGGTAAGATGCAACTGTTGTATGCTTTCCTCTTGAGCGATACCGATAAACTGCTAGTCATAATCTGGGAGTACTTGCCAAATGTGCTCCATCATTTCCCTTTCATGGTCCGGATCTGCTGTTACTACCTGTCCTAAATAGATATATATTCGCTTACTACTTCCAGTGCTTCGCTACTTAACGTAAACTGTTTTTCCTTCCCTAGGCTATTAAACATTACCTTAGTCTTTTGCATATTGATTTTCAAGCCTACTTTTTTACTTTTCCTGTCTAGGTCATCATTATTTGCAATTCATCCCCTGAGTTACTTAGCAAGGCAATGTCATCAGCAAATCGCAGATTACTGAGGTATTCTCCATCTACTCTTATCCCTAACTGCTCTCATTCTAGATGTCTTCTTTCTTAGATTCTAGCATCTAGATGTCGCTACATAAATTGTTCGTGGTTTTTTGTGCACCTATTTCTGCTTACAGCTTTTTCTTTGCTTGTAATGTAAATTATTTGTGTTTATTTGATGAATCCCCCCCCCCCCCCCTATGTAATGCCCGCAAAGGCCCTTAGGGTATTTGAAATAAATAAATAAATAAAAAACAATATATGGGTGTGTAGTGCTAACAGTAAGTGCTGGAGTAGCTCGGTGCAGTAAGCAGCCAACAAGTGTGGCAGTTACGAGACGAGACGTAGTGTTGGGTTGAGTGCTGGGGTATTGTAGCGTATAAGTGTGTATTGCAACCCAGATTCAATTTCAGTTTGGTGGAATGACTATACAGGTAATTCATTGGGTATAGGGTGTGGCATGTCCAGACAATACCAACGACAATGGCAACAATGTGGCCTCACAGATTGACACTCATATGTTTTAATTGTAGCTATAAATGTTTTTCAGTCACTTAACAAATTGCTATCCATAGCAGAAACAATACTCATGCACTGAAAAATAAAATGAAAATACTGAATATAATGCACATATATATACCTTGGTACATGTACTGTACATGTAGGGAGCCAAGGATGCGAAAGTTGTCCAGAATAAACGAGCGGCTGCGTCTCCAAGACTGCTGACAGTAAAAACAAAAAATGGCATATACACATGTAAACACTGAAATGAAGTGAGTGCTTTACCAAGCAGCATTGCATATGAGATATCAGCCAAAGTTTATAGTTTACTAACACGTATACAGTAACAAGGCAGCTGCAAGTGACCTGAAGGAAGTTAAGCAAGCTACCTTCCTGGCCGCATTTTGGCAGCTCGCTGCATTCGTTACTCTGGGCCTCAAGCGAACTACTGTATATTGTGTCATAGTGTATACATATATATTTTTTATTTTTACCTACCCTGCCCTTTCTCCCTCTCGTTCACCTCTTTGATTTCCTCTACCCCTTCCTCACTATCCCTTCAATTCCACCGCCCCTGTTCAGGTGCTTCAGATATCAGATACCGGGGCTGGCAAACATCTTTTCTTTCCTTTTGTATATGTAATAAAATAACCACTAAAACAACAAATGCTGGTTATGCTAATCATCTTAAATTAGAATCAGATAAGCAGATAAGCAGCAAGCTGACACAGTATAGTGCCTACGTTGTCGTGTTGCGCTGTCGCAAGCTCCTGATAGAAAAAAAAAAAAATGTATTTGCGCAAAGCTTTGTTGGAAACAATTTAATTCCTTCCAGTCATTTTTGCTATACTGTTTATATATCCATACATGTCCTGATAAAACACACGAGTTTTGCACCGTCTTCAGATTGCTTTCCAAAGCTAGAAGGTGGCATCCATGCCACAGAGATATAAGTAATTGACAAACTGCACGCTAATTTCAAAAACAATTAAGTACCAGGTTGCTGTTTAGCTTAATGCACTGCTAAATGACACCTCTCGCATTGATTTCGCGGACAAAAATGGACACGACACCCACCTACCGCTGCACTCAGCGCACTATGTCAAAAAACAACAGCAATGACAATGGCTTACGTGAGAAGCGACGGCCGATGTCAGATCGTTGACGCAGACATCGCAAATTTGCTCGGCACCCATGAATCGAACGTCCGACTTTTGCAGTTGAATGGTTTAATGTTAAGGGTGCGTTGCACTACCTCCCCTGCAGCAACACCACGGCAATAAACTGAGAGACTTTACAAACACTGCCCGAATGCGCCGACGACGGCGTCGTCCAGAGCTCGTTAATCCAAAAGCTCTGGACGCCGTCGGCGACAACGAGGAAAGAGCCGAAAAGCCCGCCAGCCCGCCACGAATCTGGGGACAAATTCAGACTCAACTAGGCACATAATAGTCAGCATTTAGGTACTTTGTAAAAACATGGCGTTCAATGCGCTTGGGGAAATCTAGGGACAAAATTTCAGCCGAAAAAACCCTATTCATGGCGGGTTTTAGTCTCGCCCTCTCGTACGTACTGAGGCCCGATCCTCGATATTCGCCTTCCCCTGGCGGCGCCCATAGAGTTTCCTACTCTTACCTAGAGGGAAAGCTGGGCTGCCATCTATGGGAGTTTACATGGAGTATCCAGACGACCGGTTCAGCCACCATGGGCGCTCAAAGCATCATGGGCCGGAGAGCTGCCGAGTGCAGAACTACAACTTTTGGCCAAAACTAATGCAAAGATAAAAGTTGTTCTACAGTAAATAATGTTCTAACATTCAATTTTGTGACTATAAATAGCAAAAAGAGAGAGAAACAGCATGTCAGTGCGAAATTTATCCAATATAAGCGATCGCTCGCTCTCCTATTGGCTGAGTATTAAGCTGCGCGGAAACCAAAATTTCGCACCTGTTGAGCATACCATAAAAAGAAAAAAGTTTTTGAAAATATATACGGTTGCTTATTTACTTCAAGAAGATTTTGATGGCATTTTAGAAAACCGAAACTGTTTATTGGCGCAGTCTTCTGTTGCGTTTGCACTACTGTGGCTTTTGCGCACTACGTTTGTAGTCTGCTACTGCTCGTCTGCTCGCTACCTATAAGCGCGCGGCGCGCGCTATTTGACGGCTCTCACCATGTCTTGGCGTTGTGCGTACGGACTCTGCAAAGAGAACCACAAAGTACGAAGCGGAAGCCTGTCCTATCACAAGTAAGTACCTGGCGTATATATTTACCACTGCTTATCACGTTGGTATTTCCGTGAATTCGTGAAGTCGCGTCTGCAATGCGCGCTGTGACTGCCCGGCTTCGAAATGGGTGGGAAAATTTCAACTGCGGGTAAGGTAACTGTAGCTTGTCGAAGTAATTGGCGCTTCTAAAAGGCAAGTGTCGGCACGAGAAATGTGCAGAGTTTGACAGTAGCAGGTTCTGAAGTTTAAAATTCACAACAAAAAAGCGTTCTTTCATTTTCTCACCTGTTCATTGCAGCTAGCAAGTTAACTCTAAAATACAAAAAAAAAAACTTTTTTTTTTCGGTTTCTCACCTGTAGCAAATGTGTTCAATGCACAGGTTCCCACTGGACAACTCCGACTTACTTTCGAAATGGCTGCAAGCGATGGGGCAACCAGACTTCAGGCCCAGCAGATACCAAACACTTTGCTCGGCTCATTTCTTAGCAAGCGATTTTAGAGCAGGGCGTCAACAATGTGTGCTTCATGAAGGAGCAGTGCCATCGCAGTTTCAACACAACACTGGATGCACACAGGTAGTTATGCACACTTGCATGTACTTTTGGGGGGTTTCAACAATTAACAAGCACGTATCTTAAAAAAGAATAGCTTGTAGAGGCCAAATGTCAATATACAGTTTCTTGGCTCGGCACAGAAAAAATGAAATTTATCTTCTTTGCCAAGATGATGCAGTGCAGGCACAGCACTAATCAGGAAGTGATGCAACTTACTGTAGTTGCCATGGAGGATGGTACCATTAATATTACCATTAATATTTAAAAACATTGAGCACATTCAGCAGGTACCTATAAAGTTGTGTGGGATAATGTGACACTACAACTTGAGACAACCTCTTGGCCTGATTTATTACAAGTGGCAATGGTCTTACACCACAGATTTTAAAGACGTATGGCAATTGCAGACAAGTAAGTTTAACATGGACGCCTTTTGCTCCCAGGAAGTACCACAGCACAGTGGATGTGCTGACACGGCTTCACAGGAACAACCAACACCACCACCAGGCTCAGGAGACATACCATATGCTGCAATCTCCCTGCCAACAGTTCAACAGCCATCAACCAGTCACCAAAACTCAGCAGTAAAACATGACCACACATACAGCCGCGAAATAACCGAGGACAGGGTGAAGCTGCTGGAAGAAGGTCTTACGTCTGCCCGAAAGAAATTGAAAGTGCTGCACGAAAAAACAACAAGATATGAGAAAAAAAGTGGAACATTACTGAATGTCATTGAGGAGATGAAGGCGAAAAATTTGATTTCCCAAGAAGCTGAAAAAAAGCTTGAAGAGTTTCAGAACCTCCCACAAGAAATTCTAAAAGGATGGGGAGAAAATGCAGCTGCTGAGCATTCCTGTCGCAGGAGGTATAATGACGAGATGAAAAAATTTTCTTCCACACTTTACTACTATTCGCCACGGGCTTATGAATACTTGGGCAGGCTGTTTCCTATGCCTAGTGCACAGGCGATCAGGAAATGGCTACAAGTTGTAAGTGGCTGGCCAGGCTTCACTGCTGAAGTACTCAATGATCTAAAGGTCAAACATGGGCAAGATTCACCACGGGAGCGACTGTGCTCTATACTACTTGACGGGATGAGCATAAGGAAGGCATGTGAGCTTGATGCTTCCAGTGGCCGTCTCATCGGTTATGTAGACCTGGGGCACTCGCCAGAAAATGAAGATGTCAATGATGCACCACTAGCAACAGAGGCACTAGTGTTCATGGTCGTTGGCATAGCAGCACCGTGGAAGATGCCATTTGGTTATTTTCTCAATGCTGGCCTCTCCGGGGAAGTGGTCAAGAACTTGCTGCTTGATGCCATCCACTGCATAACTGAGTGTGGACTGACAGTAGTGGCCGTCGTATGTGACTGCCTCAGCGCGAATGTGTCAATGGCAAAGCTGCTTGGATGCCAGGTTCACGAGCATTCATACAAAGACCTGAAGACCTTCTTTCCCCACCCAGAAAATCAGCATCAAAAAATCTTCATGCTATTTGATGCCTGCCATGGCATAAAGCTGCTCAGGAATCTCCTTGGCGACAAAGGTGTTCTAGTCAGCAGCTTCTATGGGGTAAGAAATACTATATTTTAGCAATGAGAACTGATAAGTGTATTCAGCTGTCAACAAAAAGAGAAATTTGAAGGGCACTTAAGCTACGTCTTTAAGAGTATGCTGCGACAGCATTAATGACTCTTGTCTGCAGCTGCTCTTGTGGATGCACACATTTTGTTACTCGCTCAATCACTAATTCTGTAATTTATGCCTCTATAATATCACATACACTCATTAGCATATAGTTGTAAGTTACCATACTGTACGGGTGACCAAGGGACAAAAATATAAAGCACCAATTCAACAAAGCCATATGATGTGCCTGTGTGGCCTAAGGACAGCACATTTGATTGGGAATCCAAGGGCGGTGGGTTAGATTTTCATCTCCTCCCAACATGTGGTCTTGTGATGTCACATAACCCTATCGGTGGCCCATTGTTTCACCTACGAACTCGCATAGTTGTGGCCATGACTTTTCAGCTCGCAATGCTGGCAGCAGCAATGCTAGAAATATTTGCTGCAGAATGGGACCTTTAATGGTGTTGTGTTAAAACAGCTTATGCACTGCCTCTATAAAATATATTAAATAGCCTGCTGTTCATAGTTTCCCACACAAGCTAAAGCCACTAACACAGCTGCACTTACAAATGTGAAGACTAAGGGAAGTGAAAAGAAGTTTAAATGACTGTAAATGACTAAGCTATAAGGAATAACATTCACATCAGGCTTGTATGTCTGAAAGACAATGCCCTTGCTAGTGCCAAAGCTTTGTTCATATAGCATGACTAGGCTACCGAAGCAAATAGCATAAATACAGTGGCTGCGTTTAAAATAAAAGTATGTAGCTGACGAACATTTTGCTTTTATGTCAAGCAAAAATTTCCTTTTGCTTGAATTTAAATCTTGAGTGACATTATGGAAAATAATATAAAACAAACCATTAAAGAGGCTGTGCTCACTGTAATCACTTTTCATAATAATGAACGGCCTAAGGGAAGATAGGTACAACTGTTTTGCCGACAGGCATTCATCTGTAACAAAATTATATTTGGATCCAAAAGTTGTAGTTGATAGTAGTATTGCATCTTGTTTAAAAATGATTTGTTGGTTTATAGGGTTTAACATCCCAAAGCAAATGAAGCTATGAAAGATGAAATAAGGGGGCTCCAGAAATATTGACCATTTAGGTTCTTTAACATGCACAGACTGTAATCGCACACTGGCGCCTATCTTTTCGCCCCCATCGAAAAGCTGCCACCACCACCAGGAGTCAATCTCACATCATTGGGTAGTCGTGCACCCTAACCACTGAGCTACCACGACAAGACGTTTACAGAAAAAAAGATGGCCTTCAGCAAATGTACTAGCATTTGAAAATTTGCTCCCATCTAGCTTATAACCTGGTCTGCAGTGAAAGTAACCTCCTCAACATAACTATGCGGAAAGCAATAGCATAAGGCAAGTGCAATTATACTGCTGTGCTCCTTTAACGAAATCATTCATGCAATGTTTTTCTACTCAACTCTCCCTGTTCAAGGATATCCTTCACTCTGCCGCTTAACTCATGCTTTATGGTGCTTAATGTCCCAAAGTGAAGCCACTGTAGCAGAGTTCCAGATAATTTCGACCAGATAGATTTATTTATTATGCACCAACAATGCACAGCACAAGGCTGTCTTGCATTTCACCTCCACCAAAACATGACCACAATAACTGGGGTCAGTCACTGGCCGCCCAACTCAGTGATTAAGCACTGAAACCCCCGAGCCACTGCAGCATGATATGCTTAACTCAGTAATGAAAAATTATACGGTGGTAGAAGATTAGTCAAGATTTCAACTGTGCTTTGCGGTGAATATTACCTTAGGATACTGCAGAAGTAAAACGACATGGATGTCATTTTAACACTGTAGAAACTAAAGAAAGGCAAACAAGCTGTTTAGTGTTCAAGAAACTGTAAATGCCAAGGCAGTTAAGATGGCTTTGCAATTAACCCAAAATCCTGTGCCCCTTTACTTCACAGACTGTCCGGTGGGAACACATTGTGCGCCTCCATGAGCTGCAGGATAAGGAAGGGCTACGTGCAGCCAACAAACTTTCAAGAGCCCACATTGAGTACTATCGACAGGTGAGGTAACCTCTGTAAGGTCGCCAGCAGAAGTTTAATATCCTGCTTTTTTCTTCCTTTAATAGGTGATGAAAGTTAAGCTAGCCGCACAGATATTCAGCAGCTCTGTCAGCAAGGCCCTAGAGTTTGCCTCACGGCTGCAACTCCCAGACTTTGAAGACTGCAGTGGAACAGCCAAGTTTATTGCCATGGTTGATCGGTAAGACCTACGATAGGTTGCTTTGCATGTATTTTGTAAGGTACTGTAAACAATCGCATATGGTTAGGTTAACGCAAAAACAATTTTCAGGACATAAGGTATGCAAAACCTCTAACTGTCCCACTTTAAACAAGGAGACATAAATCAATAAGACAATGTTTTATTTACCTTAAGGCTAATTCTTAATGCTACAAGGGTCACAACTCGGACAGGTCTAGCAATGCTGAACATGTTTAAATTTCTCTGCCTGTATCCACAGATTGTGATGATTAAGGAAGCGGCTGAAATGAAAATAATCAGGATCTAAAAATAGCAATTCAAGGAAAAACAAGCCACAGTAAAATAAGAAAACGACCAACAAAATTTTATGGTGTAATGATTTCACACTAAATGGCAACCTTAAGAAGTAGTAAGCAGCAACTAACTCCAGTTACAGTCAGAGATGAAGCCTGTTCTCTGCACAAGTCCTTCATTTGTATTTGTGTGGGCAAGGCACTATTGGCATGACAGTGCGCTATTACAGCTCCGATGTCTCAACATAGTGAACACCTTGCCTTTAGCCCACCTTGTCTATTTATAGTAAGCGCTTGTTTTTTGGCTAACAAATTGTGCAGACGAAACGTTCAGACGAAAATGCTTACACAGCCAGGCAACTGGCAGATACCCTGTAAATAGCTTTCTGTTGTTCAAAACCCCTATGGCTAGCTTTGGGGTATCTCTTAATGACCTATTTACATGTACAAGCAATATCCTATTGAGCTCGGGCCTATAGTATAAGCCTGTAAAGGGTAATATTTGTAATATAACAATGTATAAAATACATGCATGTGCACAGTTTACATTTGCACAGGTATCATTAAAGGATATGTGCCTGAAACTAGACATATCTCAACTATGCTCACTTCAGAAAACCCTCTTTTGGGCCGCCTGCACAAGGACTGAATGCCTATGACATGATGCCGCAGGTGCCGTCATCTACAAAGGCACCAGTTTCTGGGTGATGCACCTCTGGTGACAGCACTCCACAAACCTTGTGTCACTGAGACATTGAGAATATGCCTGTATAAGGTTAATGGCAGTAATGTGCAAATATTTAAGCAGAACTTAGGTCTTGCTTATACATAAATTCTTAGAAAATGAGATGCCTATCATAGCATATGAAAATAAAAATTCATATATCATATTATGCTTTACGAACATGAATAATTCATTCAGCTTGCACTGGTGTACAAGAATATGCAGAAAGCTAACCATTTAGCATTATCTTTCAGGACATTTGACCACTTAAACTCCTGCAACCCAACAGCCAAAGGGTTCAAGGCACCACTGCGGCCGTCAACACTCCAGTATCAAGGAGAGGTGATGGAGGTTGCAGGGAAGCAACTAATGGACCTTCGGCTACCAGATGGAACACCGGTAGCTCAAGACGGCAGGCGCATGTCTGTGATTGCACTAGCATTCACGCTGAAGAGTGTGTCACAGCTGGCAAAGACACTCTTTGATGCTGAACTATGCAGGTGAGTGCGCATCTATGCTACAGTCACATGCTGCATATCCCTAAACAGTTCACTGACAACATTAACTCAGTTCATGACGCAAAATGTCATGTGCGCACATTGAGTTTTTGTGCATTTTGGCATGCTCATTTTTTGTGTTTCATATAATTGTCAGCAACTAGATTGTTAACACTGGTGTTATGATGTGATACTCGTAATAATTAATAGAAAAGACCAAGAAATAGCCTACACTAGGATACTCAACACTGTGTGTGTGATTCTGGCAGTGAACAAGCAGCGCGTATATATTGCTTGATTATTCCAACTACAGCTATTGAGACGGCAGGGGTAAAAGACAAATTAAGACACAAGCACACCAGCCCTTTTCCCTTTAGCAGAGACGAAAGTCTTCACCATGGAGTGGGAAATAGGGCAACACTCAATGTTAACGCTTCACATGCACTGACAAATCACAAAAAGAAACATTAAAAAAAAGTGATTACTGCTAAATGCCATAACCTGACCTTTTTCATAGCACTTATAGAATCCTTTATGCAGTATATTGTTCGTCTAGTTGGTTTATGCTTCATTAGTGACCTTCATTCATACAAAATAATAAACAATTTCAACTTAATTTCTTGAACCCATCCCGTATTCAGTTCGAGCTCTATTTAAGCAAATGAGTACAAGTACATAAAGAAACAAGGCAGGTTATAGTTACACCGACATGCTTTTTCACACTGCAAATATAGTATGCAGCAAGGTTTGCCTCCAAACACACAGGAGTGCTGTAATGGCCAAAATGAGTGTACTGGTATGCGTTTCACTGCTGTGGTAAGTTAGATAAGAGTAGATAAGAGTTAGCAAAATTTTTCACGCCAAAGCTGCAAATCAAGCTGGAGACGGTGCTGCTTCAAATACGCTTCCTCTATCCAGTAAAAGGGCACAAAACCTGATGCCGTGCTTTGGTTGTAAAAACATTTTTAGGCTTTTGCATAACTTAAGTAATGATATATCTAAATTCATGCCGCCAATTGTATGCAGCCATAGGGGTGCGCAGGGTTCAGCATTAGGGCGAGCCAAGTTTCAACACAGTGCCCCTCGCACTTAGTTGAAACCAAAATGCAGCGCAAAGATGAAGACTGGTTACAAAACATTTATCTTCATCATCATCAGCCTGACTATACCCACTGCAGGGCGAAGGCCTCTCCCATATTCCTCCAATTTACCCAGTCCTGCGCTAGCTGCATCCACTTGACGCCTCCTAACTTCTTAAACTCATCCGTCCACCTACCTTTCTGCCGCCCCCTGCTACGCTTTCCTTCTCTAGGTACCCTGTTTGTTACCCTAAGTGACCATTGGTTATCCTCTCTTCGCACTACATGTCCTGCCCATGCCCATTTCTTCTTGATTCTTCTTCTTGACATTTATCTTATAGTGATGGAATACAACAAGCACTTAAACATGTATAAAAAACAAAGCACCTTTTGCCATGGATGCAGAAGATAGATGACATTAATGGTAGTACACCGGGTAAATTGGAGGAATATGGAAGAGGAGTTCGCCCTGCAGTGGGTATAGCCCGGCTGATGATAATGATGCAGAACTAAAAATGATGCAACGAAACGCTTCCTGAAACAGTTTCTTGAGTCCTTGGCTTTCCAGAGGCAAGGGTGGCAAGTAAGCAGTTCTTGAAACACATCACGGGTCCTCTGCTGTAAGCATCGACAAAAAACTTGCACGGCCAATAACTCTCCAAATGATGACAGAGGTCCGAGATAATAAACGTACAGAGCAGATCTGGCAACCACCTTAGAGGATTAGGGGGCAGCCGCTCCTGGTGCACATGTCTATGCTTGCAATCTTTGCCTCTTGCTTTATCACATGCACCAAGCAGAGATAAACAGTGCTAAATGTGATTCCTAATACTGTTAGTGCTGTACAGACAGAGCAAACTCAATAATAGGAGAATCAGCACAGCACAATAAATGTTTACTTAGCCTCTGCAATGGTGGCAATCTAATGTATGCAGTGCTCACCAGTACTTTTGACATTCTTTTATGCAAGAAATTCAACTTCTCATTTTTCTCGGCGCATACTCAGTGGGCAGAAATTTTCCCATAGTAGATCAAATCTTCCATTCTGTACTTAATGATGTCACACAAAAAAATGAGAACTATTTATTTTACCACAGAATTTTCATACTTTCATTGATAACGGCAATATCCTAAACTTCATTACACATCTGGTTGCTACAGAAAAAGAACTAGAGGGATTCAACACAGCTGTACCGGATGTTGAATTGTTGATATAAGACACACGGCTGGTTTCAAATTGTTTATTTCAGTGATTTCTTTAATGCTGTAATGAATAATAACATAGCCACTGTAGTAAACTGTTGCAGTTTCTTTTATAAGCAAAAATTAAAAATGGTCTAGAAGAAAGGAAAGGTGCAGTCCATGTCACACTTCTCGGTGGACACGTGAACCATGCCATAAAAGAATGAAGGAGGCATTGAAAGAAGAAAAGAAAGAGCTTCAATATCAAAGGGCTGTAGAAAATAGCGGCAGCCAGCTAAATTTAACAACCACTGCTTATGTAATGTGCCTGGCCCACCAAATCTGGTGCATTTGGTCACAGCGCACACATATGGGACAAAAGACAAAGGTTGCATGTGTGTGGAACCACTGTCTTTTGTCCCATTCACGTGCGCTGGGACCACATCATTCCGTACCAACTCGCCAAGATTTCCACTTCACTCTAACCTGTCATCCACTCATGCCACTCATGTTTGAATTGGCACCACCTTAAGAATAGTGTTCCTATGGAGGCTCCCTAGTTCGAATGCGGTTACTGATGATGTGATGTCACTGCAAGTTGTAAAGATCTGTAGGTGTCTGATGTCATTGCAGAGCCATCTACTATGGCAGCTCTTTTTCTTCCTCCTTTAACTCCCTTCTTCTTTCTGTTACAATGTGGTTCAGGTGTTCACCAGGAAATGTGACAGATACTGTGTCTTTCCTTTGCAACACCCTAAGAATGGTGTCCATATGGAGGCTCCCTGGACTACCCCTCCTCTCCATGGCAGCAGGCATGTGGCACAGCATACGTGCCCAGCAACACTTGAAATTGCGGCATCAAATGATCCTAACGAACGTGGGCAGCGGAGCATAAAAGCTGTAGGCAAAGCTACCCGTTCCTCTGCCACCTTCACTGAGTCACTCTATGAGTGAATGTTTTTTATGCTCCCTTTAATCTGCCTACACCTGAAAATAATCCTTCTACCATGCATCCAGAAAGCAAGCAATGAACCAGTATCTGCAATCCAAATAAAGAGCTTAAGGATACCGTGCCATGCCTTCACTGTTCAGTTACTGTCATGACTATGCACACAATGCATACACTTTACCGAAAGCCACATTTTTTTATCATGATTCGGGGGGGGGGTTCGCCTTTACACAATATGCGGTCCCATGCGTAGAAGTCAAATTACTTGCAACTTTCAAACTACTAGGAGAGTGTAGGGACACCACACTGAAAGCTGTTTCAAATGGCACATTGTTGCAGAACAGTGTGTGCTGGAAAACAATGCTCATAGTAACAGGCCGCTGTTATCACCTGGCAACCCCTAGAGGAGAGTGCTGCACAAGACAATGTGTGGATATGAGAACCACACTGATTTTTTGTTAATGTTTCATATTATCTGCTCTCAAGTTAGGGGAGCAGCCCTAAGCAGCCCTGGAGCAGCCCAACATCAGTCACAACTTGTCTCCCACACATACAGAAATACCGAGAAAGCAATAAAGAGGAAGGGGACAGATACCAATTACAGGTACACATTGGTACCCAACAGAGGAAAGCTGAAAGGATAGAAAAAGATTAGCCAACAGAACAATATTGGGAGTTCAAAAAGGGACACATGAGCTCATAAATAAATTCACAAAACCACTGCGCTCCTCACACATACCATCCACCGTGTTGCTTGCAGGTACATTTGCACGAGGAGGCTCACACAGGATCCCCTGGAGATGTATTTCAGCTGCATCAGGCAGCGCGGTGGCTGGAACAACAATCCGTCGCCTGCCCAGTTCCGACATGCCTACCGAAGCACTATTGTGCATGCAGCTGTGGTTGCTTCAAGGAACTGCAACGTCTCCACAGAGCTGGAAGGCATTTCCTTATCCAGGAGCCAGCGACAGCAGATCAGGCCCTGCATGGAAGACAGCTGCTATGGATTTCAACTGCCAACATCTACACTGCCACAGTTGCTGCTTGACCACGACTACTTTGCTCTAAGCGAATTCAAAAGCAAAGTGGTTGAGTATATAGGTGGCTACGTCGTCAGGGCAATTAGCAGCACCCTTCATTGCGCTGAATGTGCTGCTCTCCTTGTGTCCGACAGCATAAGTAGTCTGTTAACATTGATTAAGAACCAGGGCGGCCTCATTGAGCCATCACGCTTTGTCCACGCTGCAATGCATGCTGCTGAAAGAATGCTCCAGCAAACACCAGCTGTTGAAAAGCATAATGTGACTGAACTCACACTAAAAGCGTTTAGAGAATTTGTGCAGCAACACAAAGCCATACTGGAGGAATGTGCACACTACACTGAAGATCCACACCATGTCATCACCCTGACACGAGTGGTGCAAAAAAAGTACATTCGATTACGGCTCCGAGAGATTGCCCGCCGTGTCACCGAGAAAAACCGTGGTGCTTATGTCAGGCATCAGTTCACAAAACGTGTGCTTTTTGCACACCAGTGAACAGTTTGCCCATGCCCTTTCTGCAAAAGTGTTTTTTTTTTTATTTTCTTCAACGATTTACGTTCAACACATTAACTATTACAGTGTGCAGCATTCATCCTTAAAGGACCAGCTTTTAGGTTAGGGAATCACTTTTTTAAGCACATCGTTTTTGCTTAGTGAACAACTGCCAGCTAGCATTTCTGCCCAGGCACGCATGTGGATTGAAAGAGTGAATGCTAAAACTGACAAATGGCACTTCTGGCCAGGCATCTGTGTGGACTGAGAGAATGAATGTTAAAACTGACAACTGGCATTTCTGCCAAGGCACTTGTGTGGATTGAGACAGTGAATGTTAAAACTGACAACTGGCATTTCTGCCCAGGCACTTGTGTATACTGAGAGAGTGGATGCAAAACTGACAACTGGCATTTATGCCCACACACTTGTGCATACTGTGTACTAAGAGAATGGATGTAAAAACTGACAACTGGCATTTATGCTTAGCTACTTGTGTGTACGCAATAGTGGATGCTGTGAAGTGGTCCCTGTAAACACTGAAGCCACTCATGTGGGCTCCGAGTAGACGCTGTGGAGTGGTCCCTGCTTGTGACATCTGCGGGTTGTGCACCGACAGTGCAAAGTTACAAGAGTGGAATGTGTGTGGTGTTCGTTCAAAGTGAAGTGAGTGTGTGAAGTGTTTCTGCTGCATGACAGCGTGCCCGTGTTTTAACGTTTTTGCCTTGACACTCACCTAGAAGTGGCCACTCAGGTCACAGCAAAAAACTTTTGGGGGGAAGGGCAGGAGAAGTCGAGCCCTGGGGTCGTAGCTGTGCCCCGCCGCTCTCGCCTCCTCGTGGTTCCCCCTGGGAAACGCTGGGGCATTGGCAAAAGCCTTATTGGCATCAGCCTTTGCCTCAGTAGGCCAAAGAGAGCGGAAATCAGTGCCTGATCAAGCATTCTTAGAGGTCGTATAGCCCACAAGCCGTCTAAATTCAAGAATGAAGCAAACGACTGTAGGCAATATTAAAACAGCTATGCATAGGAATAAACGTAACAGTGCGCGAAACATGCAAAATATTGAAAAAGAGATGGTAAAGGCCTAAATGTGCATACGAATACCAAGGTTACCACGATTAAGAAGTTAGGAAAATTGGGGTATGAATGCACGACGAGCACCACTTTGCGTGCGCTGCCTCAGCTTGTTCATGCGCAACAGGAATTTTATCGGTGTCGCCGAATTCAAGCAAGCGCTCGGATTTTATCGAATCGAGCAATAGTACGCAGCGGTGAATTGGTCATTCGGCAGGTAAGCCCAGCCAGGCTTGATGTCAAATTCGCGTTCGCAAGTTTCAATTATGTATAGAAAAAAAAAGCGGGCGGCTAGTTGGATGAAAGTAAAGTTTTGACTATCCAGAAGGGCACCTTTAAGACAGATGGGCCTTTGGCGCATATGTCACACTACAAATTGGAGTGCTTACTCGGCGCCTATATTGAAAAATGAACAAAGTGCTAGCGAAAACAAGCAAAGGTTTGCGTAGGTGCCGCGTCCGCTATCAGCTGCGATGGGGAGTAAAACAGGTCAAATCGCTTCACTTGGACGAACCTGGACGAACTGACGCGTTTTGTCGCTCTTGCAGGCCACAGCGTGCGTAGTACAAACACCCGTTTGCCGAGAAAACCTTCGGCTACTCCAGCCCTATGATAAAAAATATACGCCTTTATTCATGCGTAAAATACGACCATGATGCATGCAAATCGTTCAGAAACAAATCGAGGACATGCGCTTAGCGTCCGCTTTCTTTCTTTTAACCACAATGCAACAATTAAGGTGTTTCCAACACGGATCCACCCTCCTCTTTTCTATCAAGCAGCACGTCCCGAAAAACCATGCAGGAATTCCTTCCTCCATGCGAAAAACAGCTCCGTGTGACAGTGTGTGCGTGAGGGATACCACAGTAACGCCACTCCGCGCACCCGAGAAAAACCGACTGTCCCGCAACAAGTAGCTCACCGGCCCATGATTCTTAGCGCGCCCATGGTGGCTGAAGTGCAGCGCCCTCAGCTTTCCCTCTAGTTAGTGTAAGTAGAGTCCCTAGAAGTATTTGCTAGTCTGCCGTCCGAGCGGGGTTCCCTATGGAACCGGTTGGCCGCTTCCCGGATGAAAGCGCAGGGGGCGCTGTACGCATTCGGAGCGTGGTCGCGTTGTGTACGTGGTGCTGTGGCGGTTGTGCCGTGCTCTCGAATCTGCGCCGCGCTGATCCGTTGGTGCCGTGACAATGCTCGTGCACCACGTGCACTTTTTTTCGCTCGCGAGCCGGAATGCGCGCAAATTAGCTAGCATGTGTGCAAGTGTGCCTTTTTTGTGGATATGTGATCGCGTCATGTCCAGAAAACGGGGTAAGCGTGATAGCACGTGTTTCTTGCCCGGGTGCAAGACCGAGTAGCGCTCGTGCAAGGTGAAATGTTCTCTCTTCAGGACACCGAAAGACGCAGGGAAGAGGCAAGAGTGGGAGCGCAACATCAAGCGTGGCTGCAAAGGCAATAACATTGTTTATTGTCTCAGCTAGGGCATAAAGGAATATGCAAAACGAAAATTAAAAGGCGTAATAAATGAAAGAAAATAGACTGGCTGTGTTCTAATAAAATTCAAGAGAGAACGATGATAACTAGGCCCTTGCGTGCAAGCAATGAACGAAGATGGGTTGCTCGGTGAAAGGCCCACTGCCGGTGCCGATATTGTCTCCGTGGCGGGCAAACCCACAAGTGGTGAATATCTTCCTCATTATTTTGTGAGTTGCAGACAGGAAATCCTGGACGTTGATATAAATATCGGTATATATAAATATCGGATGATCCAGATCGGGGTTGCCCTCACATTACTGTAACACGAAATAATTAAGCTAGTGTCGACGTTTGTGAGCGACACTTCAAACCCTGCTTTATTGAGCGAAGTTTTAAGATAGGTAAAGGTAATTGAGCTTCCACGGGATGTTACGCAACTCACGAAGGATGCCATCTCAACGGTTTCCTGCCTCTCAAGAGAAAGGAGCGCAACTTGTACGAGCAAGAACAGTCAGCAGGGAGACCTGCAGAGAAAGAAAAAAAAGCGCACTGATCCTGAAGCATCAGTAAAGCCAGTTGAAGAATACAGCGGTGGTGGATCGTGTGACGTGAGCCTGCTCCAGGAATGCAGAAAGCTGCATGCCACCGCCACTGGGGACAAATGTCGATCTTTCTGATGTTGAACAATGAACATTCGCATAGTGCCACTCAAGCGAGGACGAATCTCTGGAGGCAATCTACGCAAATCGGCGAGTTCAGTTCCATCGCAGTGATACTGGTGAAGCTGCCATGAATGCTGCTGTGTGCATTCGAGGAAACAAAGTCAAGGAGATAGCTGTAAAGTCGACAGAAGAGGTAATTAATCTTCAGGAGATTGCGAAACTCAGCTTGTGTCCTGGCAGCGGATTGAAGCTAGCTATTACCAAGACCTTTCCCTCCTAAAATGGGCGTTACTTAATTTGCGACGACCTGTACCATTATTTCTGATGCAACATGCATATAGCCTGCAAATGCTTGCGAAAGTTAACTCAGAACACCCTGTCAAGAAGAAGAAAAAATTAAGAAACAGACTTCTATGTCTCGAGCAGTTTGTCGTACGAAGGACAAGGTGGCAAAGCTGGTAAAAGCTCTCGGTGAAATTAAAAATGAAAATGAACACCTTCAAGGACAGAGTTTGAAAGAAGTGTTAGTGCCCTTCCTCTCAACTAACAGCTGGCTGTTAAAATATGTTTTAGAGGTTGCAAAACGGAAGTCAACAAAAGTGATGGCATATTCTGATGAGTGGCTACTAGGCTTCCTAAGTACCAAAGAATGCCTATCAGCAGTTTGCCTGAAGCGCGGTGCGATTTGAAGGGCTCGGGTTCCCATCTTGCGTGCTTTAATTGTGCATGCATCCGAAAGTTTCTAGTTCTACATACGTGTTATAACTTAGCTAAACGTCCGAAGAAGTTAAGATGAAACTATAGCGTGAATGAAAACGCCGGCGACAGCGCTCTATTGCTTGCACACATGGTCCTTGGAGCCTAGAATGTGCATCTAGTATAGTTCTCCATGCAAGCGCAATTGTTTGCACAAAATCCTCAGAAGTCTTCATTACAATACGGTACGGCGGTAGCTTCAGCAGGATAATAGGGTATAAAATGCAGCTTCGTTTCTACATCGGGCTCAGGGCCATGCGCGCAAAACTTCGCTCACGAAAAAAAAAAAGTCGCATCAGTGGTTATGCCAACAACTCGGCTTCGAATTCAATATTACGGCTAAACTGAAATCAAAGACAAAAGAGCGGCATCGCATGTACAAGGCACCTGACAATGAGCATGCAGCGAATGCATTTCGAAGCGCACGGGCGCGCGCGTCGTCTGCTCCGGCAGTAGTGGCGCACTCCGGTTCACCGCAGCGCCACCGCGGCGATCATTCAGCGGCAGCCCCCGCCGCGGCCGGCGGACGACAGACTAGCAATATTTCTAGGGACCCTAGTGTAAGGAACTCTATGGCGGCGCCATATTGTCTTTCTGATTGGCTCTGAAAAGAGTCACGTGCTTCAAACTTGTGGCGCGAAACCATCAGTTGAGGCAAGCACTTTTAGCGGTTACGTCAAAATGACGTAGCCGTGAAAATTGATTTCAACCGGAGCTATCCTTGTTGCCTGGATGACAAATACGAATGATTTTGGAGTGGAAGCAAAGTTACTGATGGTGGTTTGGAGAACACTTACGCTCGATTAACCAATGTGATGAAAATAATAGCATACTGGGAAGGAGCGGATGCTCAAATTTGATTGGCTGGAGCTATGTCACGTGAAACACGTGATACGCAGCCATATTTAGATTACGTCAAATTGACGCGTCATGACGTAACTGATGTGCCGCCATTACCGAAAATGCTGACGTTTGGCCGCCATAATTTCGCCGAGTGGCGAGGTGCCCGAATTATGCTAATGAGACTATGGCGACAGGCAAGCTGATTTATGCAGCCGTTAGCCTACCGTAGTTTCTTAGCTTGTTATTAAAAGTAAAAGGATAACTTTATATACACCTTGCATGGCTTTTAAACGCAATGGAAAGGCAAATTATGAGCGCGTATGAAATAAAGGACGCTTGAGACAATCTGTAATAAGGGCAGAAGCTTGCGGCCGCGTGACGGCGCTAACTGCTTTCTTATTTCAAACCCTTTCTTCCCATGGTAAGAAATCATTGGTCTGTGCGGTTATGATAACCCAGCAATGGCGGCGGCCATGGAGGGAGGCATGAAGGGAGGTACGCTTTCATTATAGTGAACTAGAATATATATTCTAGTTCACTATAGCTTACATGGAGGAAAGAAAGAACTTGTACGCTTATGAGTGGTCTTCGTGCCGTTCGTCGTCTGCAAGTAGTGATCGAGGATTTGCTGCAGCACAGCAATGCTGTCAAATTGTCTTGAAAGATAGCTCGTCAGTACAGTCAGATCAGTCATCTGACGAGGAGTGTAGTGTGGCGGCTTTGCAAGCTCCGAGGCGAGAATTGTCCTGCGCTCGGAATGTTGAACTGTTGAGCTACTGGTGCTTCGGGTGTGATCGCCAGTGGTGAACGCCTCTGATGTTGGATGGCACGAAATGTATTCGTTCGACCGAGCGACAAGCTCCCGGAATGTGTCGGGCTTCTCGATGGGTGTCGACCAGCAAGGCAACGCAGTCAATCTGCTGGAAATGGTGCAGCACGTCGAGCATCACAGAGGTAAGTGCAATAAGAAAACCTGTAAAGGTGACTGTTCATACAGCGTCATTCGCATTCAAGTTTTACGCAGGCGGGAAATGACTGAAGATTAAAGGAATACTCACAGGACGCATGCGGCGAATCCGATATTTTTAATCAGCACTTTGCGTTGCTTTTAGCTGCATATTTCTACGACGCATTATAATTTTCTTCAACTTCTCTACACTGCACGAACTTAAAAAAAAAAAAAAAAAAAAACTGAGTGTGCTTGTAGTTGTCAAGATTTCTTGGTTAATGGTTTCGACGACCGAGAAAGGAAAAACAAGTGAAATCGCCTGATATAAGTCGTTCCTTTAATTGCAAAAAAAGAAAGAAAAAGTTAGCCACAATACAATTTCCGCCACCAAGCCGTCTTTACCTGTTACGGAAATGGTTCACTTTGGTTTAGGTTTTGCACTGACCATTTCTTGCATTCATAGATTACACTTTACCGCAGCCTAGCTTGTAGCTTTGATGATTTTGAATGTTCCTGTGCCATGCGTGTTTGATATTTTATTTGCATATAATTTAGGCACTAAACATTTGCAGGTGATCGTGTGGACCTTGTGCAGCCGTTGCAGCACTTCCAATCCGAGTCATCATGTGGTCGAGAAGTCCTGGGGCCATATTCAACATCATTAACCTCTCTGCTAGGCTTGTATAATCTGGGAGGCCACGCCTTGTCCCTGGACGGCCACATCAGATGTGAAGTGCTATGCAGATGGACAGCTCTTTTTGAAGATCGTTACAGCTTGTAGTGTGTGCAGATCACATGACATTGGCGCCACCTGCAAATGGTAATCGCAGCAGGAACATCAACAAGTACAAGGAAGAGGACGTGCAACATTTATATTAACTCGGACAGGAACAACTTGATCACCTGCACTTGAGATTTTCACTCGCTGTCATGATTTTGATATATGCCACAAGTGATCAATGTGCACATTCTTACTGCTTCATGTTCGATAGCATACTGCTGAAAAGCCGTCCAAGTCTTAATTTTTTCTGTGGTTTTGAGATATAACCATCTCTTTGGTGTACATTTTGTTGATAGCATGTGCAAGAACCAAGTTCAGCTTTGGGGTGGCGCAGTGGTTACGGCGCTCGACTATTGTTCCCAAAGACGCGGGATCGAATCCCGGCCTCGGCGGCAGCTTTTCGATGGAGGTGAAAAGCAAGGCGCCCATGTGCTGTGCGATGTTAGTGCACATTAGTGCGATGTTAGAACCCCAGGTGGTCGAAATTTCCGGAGCCCTCCACTACGACGTCTCGCATAGTCTGAGTCGCTTTGGGACGTTAAACCCCACAAACCAAACCAAACCTTTCCTTGGTGCTATAATTTTTTGTCTACCATCTGCAGACATACTGAGTGTATTCTACAAGTGCTGTGGCCCTTGCTGAGAGCTGTCATTCTTTGTTGTATACTTTGCTTTTTTGTGTTCTGCTTAAACTCAGTGTGCATTTTATTAAGTGCTTCATGTCAATGAAACACAGGAAGGTACAAAAACGTTCTCCTTCTACCTCCAGAAGTGCCATTCTGAGTAGGACATGCGGGCAGCAACAGTTCACAATTCACTTTGGTGTTTGTGGCAAGCAGGCAGCCTGCGATGTACTACTTCAGTGAGAATATTTGACATACGTGCACCCTGGTGGATGTGTCTGCAGTCGTTTACCATAGCAGAGTCCATTTCGTTACACCTATCTTGTGTGCTACTAGGGTGAAATGTGAGGTGCCCACTGTGTTTTTCCACAAACTGCAGAGTGAAGCGAGCTGTGCTTCTTTGTATTTGGTTGCCTTTATGCTTGTTTTCTATTGCTTCCTTCATATGCTGAATGTAGATGAACAGCAATCAACTAGTTTTCCCAAGGATAATTTGTGCATCTATTTGGTGGTCATTGTCTTTCATTGTTGTATGCACGGAAAATGAGGCCCCCGCCAACTTGTCAACCCATTTTGGCAATTTTAGATTCCACTTTTGCAAAATTTGCCAGTTTCATTTTGCACTGCAATTACTGATGCTTTGTAGTGATGTTAATCAAGATCCCAGATAACCTGTTTAACCTCTGCATCATTTGTGTGGCTCGGCGATCAATGAACATTTTTGTATTCTTCAGTTTTTTCACAAAGGCAACTATTGACTTCTCTGTTTTGTAACTAGGTGATATTGATGTGCATGTGCACCCACTGGCAAAAGTTCTTGAAGGTGGCTTCGCAGGGGAAAGAATGCATTCATTTGTGTACGGGATAAATTGCTTGACATTTCATGTTTCACTATATAACTCATAGTCACAGTAATGATGCACAAGCGCAGGAGTGAAATAAAAACTTTTTGATAAGATTGTCCTTCATAAATTTTTGACTGCAGCTCTACAAAATGCTTTGCTCCTTTTGTGCATTGCTACATATCTTGTTCCATAAAATACCTCCCTCCATGATAGCGTTGTGTGTAGTCCTTCCATACCTCTATTATGAGGCTGCTATCTGGGCCATTTGCTTCTTGACACATTCTTGCTGCTGCCACATGCCCTCCGGCACTCACATATGTTAAAAGAGGGTTGGTAAAGCTCACATATTCATGCTCTAAGCCACTGGAGACTGGCTTCATCACTTGAGATGTTTATCGAATGATTGCAGCTGTGTATAACTGCTTCATTACTTTTTTTCTGTTAGTTGCTTTTGTAGCCTTCATTGTTCTTTGTGAGCTTTAAATTGAGAATTTTAAGGAAGGGGCACAAATTTTATGCCAATCACTTTCATTTCATTTATGTAGAAGCACTTTCAAGGAAACTTGTGTTTCATCATCACTTTTCAACATTTTGTACCATTGTGCTAGTACTGAGTTGTATAACTTTTTGCTCTCATAAGTGACAGCTGCGCTAGTTTCACTTACACCTATCCTATTGTCGCATGTGTTTTCTATGTTATCTAGTATCCCTATGCTTTCCTATTATATCAGCTTCAGCAATCCTCTCTGCATTTAACCCTCAGAATGTGTTGCATATTTTGCACGTCTGCTATGTGTACAGCCTAAATTGAACACCACAATATATTCTTAAGATTGCATTCAAAAGATAACTTCCTGAAGGTACAATCCTATTGAACACAGTAGACGTCATACTATCCATAAGTGAGCCATTCTTTTTCATGATGTATTGAAGAATTTGTGAACAAAGCGATTTCATTTTATCTTGACCACATTCATCTGTTGTTTCTGTGGTACAGCCTCTGCCACAGCTGCATCTATAACTCGGCTGTTGACACTGTGGTCAAATGTCTTGCGAGCCAGCAGAGCCTAATGTAGCGTAGATGTTCAGCTATTGGCTTCTTGCTTTTTTTTTTTTTGATGCAGCAACGTTAAAGCCTTTCTTCTGCACAAAACGCGACGTTGTGAGTGGAAAATCTTGGGCACATTTCAGACAGGTGACATGGCCGAGTACTCAGTGTGATGTCTCTGGCTTCACCTTTGAGATGAATGTGTGAGGTGATAAACCTTGCAGGATCTTTGGGTAATAAGACAGGCAACCCTTAGGCCATGGAAACGCATCCGTACAGCTTGGTTAGAGTGGGCTTTATAGGTATCTAGACAAGTGGTCTTCCACATAATTGGATAACTTACAGGTATATGCTACTGATATGTATCATAGAATAAATACTAGATGTTAGCAGTAGCAAAGTCGATTCACACGAATGAGAGTCTGCAGACAGGAGCCATAAAAGCTGTTGTGTCATAGCGGTAAATGCTGAGCTTGCGTGTCCCCACAATTGTTTTTAGAGCATGAAGTTTTCAAGTGCTGTGCTGGTTTGCCTGATAGCCGTCACATTGAGTGACTTGCTGAAATAATGCTTAAGGCTTGTCTTCCTGAGACAAACATTTCTCCTTTTTGGTAGACTGCATAAAGGGAACATTCTAGGTGTGGCAGGCATTTATGCACAGATAAAATCATTCTTACACACACTATAACTACCTTTGCCCTGTCCATAACAGAATCAGGGAATACTTGCTCTGTCCCAGGTGCCGACTACCATTTAAATGACGAGTTCCATAATCTTTGATACTGGTAATACTGCGGAACGCATAGCATCCCTTGACTGTAGTTGCAGCCTAGTGGTTTGAGCATTTGGGGACCAATCCTCAGTGGTGTTGGGTACTCATTGGTAAAACAGTGGGTGCTTGCTTTGCTGGTGCTGGGGTTATCTTGGGCCAAACACTTGGAGAATGGGTTTTTGACCCTATCTTGTGTTCCCTTGCTTTGTATAACTAATTTCTCTTCTTTGGTCTCCAAGGCCGTGCCACCTTTCAGATATGGCGATGAGCTGTACAACAATACTGTAATTACTTGAATGTGTGACAGCCTTTCATTTTAGGCTGTGTATTGTAGAGTGTGCAGTGCTGTAAATAAATTTTGTATTGTTTTGTATATTGTAATTTTCAGTTTTCTTATAAGCAAGGCTTCATGTCAGGTGCATGTAAAAAAAAATGCCAAAAAGTACCGAAAGCAAATGATACACCAATTGTTAGTCAACGACGAGCTGTTTAAAGCTACAGGGAATGTGTTACGTGAGTAGCAGGTCTCTTAAAGTGTGCATGTTTTGCCAAAATAAAGGACAGAAGCTATACTGCAACCTGTTGGAAGAACCATGCATACAAGACGCACTAGCTGCAAATCATACGCTCATTTAAATCACGTTTAGTTTTCCAATGATATGCAATCAGAATGTCGAAAAAGTAAATTTCATGCTTTATTCCCATATTTATGCCCGTATTCAGGTGAGGTTCATTTGAGCATGTTTTTGAGTCAGAGTGTAGAGAGTGGATGTTAGACAGTTGCGCGTTGGACATTATGCATTGCTGGAAGAGCACACAGGGGATGGCACAGCCAATACAAATCATACAGTATTATCACCTGGCATTAATGAACCTTTGCCAAAAAATCCAGAACACCACCCTGATGTGCTGCAGGCCACATTGCTGCAGGCCTTGCAATTCATGCCTCTTTTTGTCGAATATTGTTCCTGTGCATGCTTCTGTTTTTCTTTTTTGTTGCTGTTACTTTTTACTTACGGTGTCTTTAAAGTCACGCTTGCTTTCCCCTTTGGCTCCCTTGCTTCACTCAGAGACAGGTTCGGGCTTTGTGTATATAGCATGTGCACTGGTTAATGTGTGCATGAATGCTACATTCAATTGACAATTGCTTCAAGAAAATGGTTTCCGTACTGCATCTAGCTCATTGTAATTAGGCATCATATATCATATTCACTCTTCATGTCTGTTCCTTCACTTCCTGATCGTCAAATAGTATATGTGAAGGCATATCTCTAGCCGACCTCATCACCCTTCTCTCCTCTGAGGAATCATGCTGCACTGAAAGTGCCGGATGCTATTGCAAGTGCAAAACTGGTAAACAGTAGCAAAGGAACTAGGCTGTACCTGACAAATTTTGTTTCTCTTGTGACATTGTGGTGTGATGTGCACCTGCATCAGACGAGCAGTGTTGCTACTTTTATAAAATGTTTTTATGCAACATACTCAGAAACCAAGCAGAATAATACCGACAGCTTTTTTTTTTATTATTATTATTTTAACGAGGCATCTGCCACAACAGAGTGACACACTCTGCATGCGGTGAAATGTGCATACAGCGTGCTATGTCTAATTCAGGGCACATTAAATGCCATCAGCGTGAAAGCTAACCTGTTGCTGCCAGTGGGCATCTGGATACACTTTTCATTGCATTTTCATTGCTGCCAGAAAATCTTATCTGCTTATTTTTGCGGCTGCGTGAAAACGTCCCCGCCGCGATGGCTCAGTAATGATTATAGACGCTCGGCTCTCTGACCCGCAATATGTGCGTAGCCCAGCTACGACGATCGCATTTCGATGGAATTAACACGCTAAAGGTGGTCCGATGTCAGCGCATGCTAAGATCGCCAGATATATGGCCTAATCGAGCTCTCCACTATGCGTGTTTTCACTACGCCGCTCCAGTCGGGCCGATATCCGCACGCTACGCCACAAAAGCCGACACGTATACCCGGCCGTAGCAGACTTGCTAACATGATGGAAACGGTGGGCTGCCGCAGGCAGTTTCCAACGACAGTGATACCCTGAGAAGGCCAGCGTTGTCGTCGGATAGGTGCGTCTCTTCTCTAGAGGCAACTGCAGCCCGAAAATCTGTTGGGCGCTTCCAATTCTCAGTATTCGTAAACAAATTCTTTAATCCTGATACTCGCCGATTTCTCTGCGCGACTGGCGATTTCCACTGGTCGATCGGAGCTGGGCGTCCGAGCCGACCTAAAGCGCTACAGAGCGAATCAGCCTTGGTCGACCAGCGGAACATGTAGAGCGCGCGGCGGAAGTAAAGCTGAGCCGGTTTCGAAAGTTGTAGCCGACCCAGAGCCAAAATGTTTGAGCTTGATAAATAGGCAGGAGTGCGGCCCTGAACAACTTGATTTCTCATTTTTTTAACGCTGCAGACGTTTTTCAATACACGCACTTCGACATATTCACGCAAAATACGGTGACATCCAGCGTCCTCTGCCGATGTCGCTGAAATGGTCAAAAACAGCCAGAAGAATCCAGCAGCATCCGGAAGTGACCGCGTCAGCGACTAGGACTTCCGGCGAGATCCGACTTCGGTCGGCGGATCGAGCTGGAGCGTCCCGAGCTGCCCCAAACGACCAGCGGAATACGCGAAACCTATCTTGGTCGACCAGTGGAAATCGAAATCGTCGTCCCGGAGCAAGAAAACGTGCTCCGTAGCGACCAGTGGAAATCGCCATAAGTCCATAAATGAAACACGGACAGCTAGCAACATGCAGGCATCTCAAGTGAGGCATCGCTCACACTTGACGACCGGCTGTTTGTGGGGTTTGCGTCGAGTACCGCCGTTCGCTCAGCCTAGCTGCTGGTGGACGTCCGACAGCGTGTGTACTATGATGCACTGTGGTCGCAACTACCGTTACTATAATAGTACAGTACAGCCGCAATGTATACGTAAGTATCTCACTATCTCCTCAGCCTTGCCCTGCCGCGCGACGCGTGTATGCAGCGTAAACACTGTTCGCACCGACCCTTCAGCTTCTTGGCATCGCAGCGTTGGCATTTTTGTAATCGGCGCCAAGTAGCAGACGACGGCGTTATTTTTTGTAACTTTTTTCCTTGTTTTTTAAATTTCGTCATCAATTTCTGTTTATACGCGTTTTAGCGCCGCCCCAATATTTACGTCACGTGTACGTCACAACATGGCCGAAAAGGCGAATATCGAGGATCGGGCCCCAGGGGACTTTATCTGCTTTATCGGCCTGCTCTGGGGCGAGACCCGCGAGTAAATAATTAGCCAAACCCAACTCCAAGCCGTCTCTATGCCTTCCCTAGTTGAATCAAACCAAGTGCTGTTTGGTCCCTAGCCCTGGATGGATGGATGATAGTGGCTCTGCCCTTTGAATCGGGCGGCAGCTTGCGTCGCCTAGCCAAAAAATTAAAAGAAATATATTTATCTCTTCCCCATTTTTAGCTTCTAATTCGCCCGTATCTGCCCCCCTCCCTTTTTTTCCTCTCTTTATTCTCTTGACTTTTTCCACTAATCCTCTAACCTCTCTTTTGTTATCAGAACGCGTTCCTCATCCATCCGTCCATCTTCCCCAGCAAATCCCAGCGCTCTCTCCAGGGGAGCGGCTAAGGGTGCGTTCCAATTCTTAGACGTCTAGCAAGACTGCTTCGTAGACGTCTACGTAGACGTCTACAGGTTCGCGTATTGGAACGCGTCTACCTGTTTACGCCTAGCGTCACCTCGCGGCATAAAGGCTGAACTAAACAGTTTTAACAACTATTATAACGCTGTTTTGTTTAAAGATTTATGACAATACAGGTGAAAATCACGTTTTTAACGGTTCGCCGACTTTTTGCTGCAACAATATTACATGTGCAATCGCCACAACGTAGATAAACTATTAATAGGTTAACTTGTAGCAGACAGACTTCTCACGCAATGAGCCCTATCACAATTGACGGAAGAGAACGTTAGTCCGTTTTTCCTTTTTTATTACTGATGCTGAAGTGTACATGCTTCTTAGATGTCTCATTCACACAGCTGTAAGAATGAAAACATGCAAAATACTGTAAACTTGAGGCGATTACGGACGAAAGGTGATAACCGGCTACAGCAAACGAAAAACTGTGCCGTTACACCTGTTGTCTGTAGTCACTAGACGAGGTAACCAAAGACAACAACTTGTTTTAATGATGTACAGGCACAAAAAAATCAATGCGCAACAAGTCGGCATCGTCAGGCGAGTT
Organism: Amblyomma maculatum; assembly: GCF_055883805.1. Lineage (NCBI taxonomy): Eukaryota > Metazoa > Arthropoda > Arachnida > Ixodida > Ixodidae > Amblyomma > Amblyomma maculatum. The sequence goes on along the minus strand of NC_139350.1, from coordinate 6,260,568 downwards.
CGTTCTTCTGAGATTAACTGAAAATCGGCGGAAGTTTGCCACGGCTACTACAGCAAGGTAGAAACACACACATGCGCCGTACAGCAGCCGTCCTGACTCCCGGCGAGGTGCGACGAGTTCGTCGATAACACCAAGACTAAAGCAGACTGAAGAAACTCGTCAAGTTAAAAAAAGAAGACCAACAGCATCCAACGCACGCTTTCCTCTTAGCGCAGTAAAAGAATCTGCAGTGCTATATCTAACGACAATAAAGACAGCTAAATTAGCCTCTAGCTAGCGCATACACTGACGTAACAACTCACGTTTGAAAGATCGTTCATATGCATACTCCGGCGTTCGCAAAGAGCACGACCACCGTACAGCTACTGCAACAACCGCACGCACGACTCGCTCAGCGCGAAACGCGCTCTGTCCGCCATGTTTAGACAGCAAAGTAGTCTGCATCGATGTTGACTTCGGCGAAGCCGTCTTCGCGAGACTGCTTCGCGAGAATTGGAACGCATCCCAAGATGGCGGCTGCTCGCGTAGCCGTCTAAGTAGACGTCTACGAGGGGGTATTGGAACGCACCCTAAAACTCGCCATGAATAATGCCAGTGTTGCCTGGATTTTTGCTGGACAGCCGCCCTGAATCCCTAGCAATCCCTAGGTCGGATTGTCCCTAGTTGGGGGCACGGCGTGCCGGCGGGCCACCGCTCATCGCCCGCCAACCGCCCTGCCTGAGGTTGCCGCCTGTGCCGCGGCGGCGGTTTGGTGCCGTGGCTTTTGTTGTAGTAAACGAGGCACGGACGGGTGCGATCGAACTGACTGGTGTGCGCGCCATGAACAACCCTGGCACATCTGCTGCGGCTTCGGTACAGAAAGGTTAGTGCCCGGTCTGTGAAAAGATTTGTTTAGTTGTAGACAAAGCATGCCAATGAAGGTGCCGCCATGTTCAAATTTTAGCTGCCCCATTTGCGTACAATGTTCGTGATTATATGCTGTCCGCTTACCGCTCTTATTTGTCACATACTGCAGGGATTTGTGCCAAGGTATGCACTTACAGCACGCGCCAATTTAGCACGGTTGAAGGCGAGCACTGCACTGTCTTATGATGCTGCTAACTGGCGCTTGATGCTTTGTCTTCTATCAACCAGATACTCACGGCACTCGTCAGTGATTAGCTGCTTAGGGCGACGAAGCTAATTTTATGCTTTTTTCGTTCTTGGCCCAGCTTCTCCATACGCTGTTCGTTTTGATCACATCCGGGTGAAATACTTGCCTATGATATCGCTCGAGCATCACTAGCTTGAAACTAGTGATACATACTATTGAGCACCAAAAGCTCGAAACTAGCACTGAACCTTTTACAGCCAAAAGCGGCAGCTATATGGATGATATTCTGCGTACCCTTGATGAAATTTTACCTAGTTTGCGTCGGGTACGACAAAAGGATAAGCTCTGTTGAGACAACAGAAATGATAACGTAAATACCGTTTAGACAACTCCATTGTAGCACGGAGACCACGTAGCGGTGCTGCAAAGTAATGAACTCGCTACTGAACTCCCCTTATGTGTGTGTGATTTTTTTTTTTTTTTCCTGTACCTTTAGTTTCTTACACTCCTTACTAGAGCCCTGCACGGGTTGGATTTTCCAGCCCCTTCCCTGGCCCACGTTTGAAGTCCTGGGCCCATGGTTCCAAGCCCATCGGCAATGATTACATGTCCCGGACCCGGCCTGCGCTTCCACGACGGCCCGTGCCAAAACTGCAAAGTAAGTCTGAGCAGACGCCTTAAAAATTGCTTAACTAGCACATAACAATAAATCAAGATGAGAGACAAACCTTGCAAAATATTCTTGGTAGAGAAGGGCACAGTTAAAGCACCGACAGAAGCAAAGGCTTGGTGAAGAATATTTTGATAAGACATTTGATGTAAAGCTATCTAGCACAATGTACATTTAAAAGGTATGGATTACGGGCATTTTAACTATGACTCCTTATAAGCAATTGGCTCTTGGTGCAAGTTCTTTGCTTAATCACCTACAAAAAGACTGCCCCTGGCAACTTTGCCCCAGGAACATGTGTGGGCAAGGGCAGAAAAAAAACGAAATTTACATATTCATTGAAGAAATCACTGCCACATTACCACATCTCTGTGGAGACGAAAAGCGGTAGTGTCTGTTCATTGTGCATGTATATGTTATTGGATACATAAAGATTCCTAACGCAATAAGCTCTTATCCTACAGCATTTACTGTAGCGTAGAGACATTCTTTTGGGGGGGGGGGGGGAGGGGGCAAAGCAGACAGTCAGAATTTTTATGAACAGATGGCTGCCTGCCAAGCAGTCAATTGAAGGTCCTTGTCCAGGGGCTGTTATGAGGCTTCAAATGTCCAGCCGTTAGCGGTAACGCAAAGGTTAGAAGCTACCCTCTTGCTCACTGATTGCTGAGAAATCCTAAGCTGATGGTGTTGAGTACTTCAGTAGGCACGTGCTCAGGGGTGTGAAACTCCCTATACCTCCCAGCGGCCACGAATTACAGACGCTAGCGCCAAACTCCCCATTATAGGATTATAGCGGGAGGGGGCGCGTAAAAAATGGACTTGACGGGGAGGCCGTATAGCGGACTGGTCCAAAAAAATGGTGCGCTGAAGGGGGTGTGGGTAGGTTGCTTCAAGCAGCGCGGGTCACGTGCGCCCGGGAAAACGCTCTGCCCGTGGATTTTCTACCGCATCATCGTTCTGCCACGGCGCGACCGCCTCGCGGCAGGAGCAGTGTGATGGAAAGAAAAACCACAAGCATAGCGCTCTCGAGGGCGCAGGCGCTCGCGAGCAAGCGTACCCGACCGCAGCAAGAAATAGCACAGAGAACAGCAGGTATCGTTTCTCTTTTTTATTAACTGCACGTGAAACAGAAAATTAAAAGATGCGACAAGGTATCCCTCAGACACACGCACTTTACATAGCTAACAGTTTACAGTAGTGTTCTGTGTTCTACGCTAACATTGTAATCTTGCACGCTTGCTTTATCACTACAAAAGAACCCAGTTTGCCGGCACTGCTTCTGTCAGCATGTGTACAGTTGATATGAAATTAAATAAATGATGCACATATTCATTCTACGCATTCCATACCATCAAAGCAATGTAGAAACATGAGCAAATACCTGCGTTCTAGTTACCTAGTTTGGTATTTGATGCAAGTAATCACATGTCACTGTGCTATACATAACCAAAATGCATGATTAAAAATTTACACTACCCTTCCTGGAAGAACAGTCTTCTTCGAAACGCACGTCTCTCCACAGTACATGAAGGTAACAAGTTCAACACGAAACACAGCGGATATCGCCGACTGTAATGGCCAGCACAATCAGCAGACGAGATGGGTCCACGGAACTGGAGGTGCACGCAGACAAGTCTCTCGTCTCACGAAGGGGCGAAGAGCCAGCAGGAATGAGATGCACAGAGTAAAAGAACCGCGACGAAAAATCGCAACTCGCTCGCATTCAAAACGAGCGGAGTCGTAACGGCTGCAGCGGTTCACGCGAGGACGAAGCAAGCCACGCAGCGCAGTCGGCGGCTGCAGTGCGAGGGGAAAATTTAGGCGCGAGGGAGAAGTCCTCCTCCCAGCTTTTTCTTTCCTCCTTTCGCCCCCGCTTGGGAGAATTAGACGGGACGGAAGTGCCGCTGACTTTCCGCGGCCTGACGTGCTTATGCAAACGGGCTGTGTCATGCATGACAGGTCACTGCACTTCATAACACCTCCATTGTAGTACAGTTCGCTATCGAGTTTTGAGCCTTTTCTTTTTAACTTTTTTCACTTGCGTCATTGAATGCAGCTCGGCATGTTCGTACTAAATTACTTGGACAAAACACAGATGGGCACTGATTAAACTCTGTTTACAAATTAGCTTTCTCTCATTCTCTGTCAACATATGTACTAGTAGTGGCTTATTCATAAACCACTGGAATGATTTTAGTGCTGGAATTCCATCATCTCCAAAAGAAGCCATACACAGCTTTACCCAGCCTGGCCTGGTTCCGCCACTGCAAGCTGCAAGCCCAGGCCTGCATGTCAAGACCGAGCCAGGTCCAGACCCATAAAAACGGCAATTTTCCAGCCCGGCCCAGGTTTTCGGGCTGCCTGAATTCATGCTCTGCTCCATATACTGTTGAAATTATTTGCCGAGAATAAATTCTCAGCAGGCAGTACTTTGGTAATCTTTGTTAGGAAGAAATTACATGCCATAATTTTTTTGCCCTGGAAACTTGGGTGATATCTGGCTTACACGACTACCTCAAAAATATCACCCAGACGTGTCCCTTGCCTGCAGTTGCTTGCTGTACAAACAGCATTGCAATTTATTTGCTGACACTATGGTGCATGTAGTGCGAAACAAAAGGAGGTCATTATTTGCTAGAAGATGATTGTGAAAGTATGAAAAATTTCAGTCACTGCTATTTTCATGGGAAAATGTCGCATGGCCTTGTATAGCCAATTAGGGTCAATTGATGAGAAATTTTTGCTCAAGATTTCTGCCAGCAGAGTAGGCACTGCTGTCATTTCTAATAGCTATTTCGTTGTTCATTCATTTGCAGCGGCACCAACATGTTCTGTTGTCTGTGTTTTGTGCACCCATATTCTGTTCGTTGCTTTAAAACATTTCTGGGTAAGTGCAGTCGAGACCGCGAGCATAGTGTTGGGCAAATTCACCAGGCGGTATGACAAAAGGAGGCAGTGTGGTGTAGAGGAATCCACTTGTGCTTGTGACAGAGACTGCAACCATGCCAGACAGGTTGCCAAGACATCGAACGAGAAGCCAGACTAGCCTATTGCTGAGCTTACCAAATGCGGAATCAAGCCAAGACTGAAGCGGCAGCTACAAATGCGGCACCGGCCGATGGCTAATGCTCTTGACTTGGTTCAAAGAGAGCTGAACCTCCACAATTTTTAATATTTCATAACAAAGGCTTTCAAGGATTTGCCTCAAGTGATTCCAGGTAGCCCTGCATGCACAAACCTTTGTCACGGATACACCTGCAAGAGACAAATAGTGGCGCGTAATTGCTCCAAGCGATGTTCTCTTTGTTTTCCTTTTTAACTTGATACCATGAAAAGCACCCTGTGTAGCAGCACCTGCTGACTTGGTCATGTTATGTGGCCTTGTGATGTCACACAACCTGACGGACAGTCATTGCAGTGCTGCGTCACCTTCCTGCCACTTGCCAGATACATGCCCATAATTTTTCATGGATGCCAGATTTTCTGCAGTATGGGACCCATCAGAATATTTTCTTGTTGCCAGAATCCAATAGTGCAGTGTTTCATGACTTTTTTGTCGCTTGTCCGGCAGCAAGAAACATTTATTGCCCAGATATTTCGATTTGAAGTTGAAGAGGTCTTTTTTCCTTCCAAGGGATTTAGACTTGGGAAAAATACCTTATGTGGTGTACTCTAGCGTCGCTGCCCTGCAGATGGCAAACTGATGTGCCAGTAAGACGCTGGGACAGCAGAAAATAGAGAAATAGAAATATTACGAGATAGTTTGGCAGACTCCTATGCTTATCATAGATATGAGACATCGGTGACACTATCAACAGCCAGCAAAAGCATTCAGCACACTTGGGATGCAATTGCACTACACAAGTAATGTAATGCGAGAGGTCTCAGCTGTTCGTGTGGCGCAATGGCTAAGACATTCAGTTAAAACTCCAAAGGACTTAGGATTAAATCCCGTTCGAGGCTGGTTTTTTTGCCTTTTTTATTTCTTTTTTTCTTAAGCACCCATGCCATTTTAAATCTTACTTTTTCCAGCCTTTCTTTTCTTTCCCAGCTCCACTCGGGTCTGTGCAGGTTTATTCTGCCCAGTAAGTTATAACTTAATCCTGTGTGCATTTCATACCAGATTTTTCAATAGAGAAGCGCTTACTGAGGCATGAACTTCATCAGAGGAAAACTGCTGCTCCGCACTTGTAAACCAAAGCATGTATATTAAAAATGAAACCATGTGGGCATGCCAAATGCATAGCTGTGACTTCAAAGAACCAAAACATACCAAAACGAAACTGACTGCCTGTGGCACTGCCAAGCGCAAATTTTTTTTTCTGCTTCCAATATTTAGCCTGTCTTTTTGCCATTTTTGAAACAAAAGTTAACAATTCAAACATGCAACAATAATACATGTTAGGCAGCCTCCGGGATCCCTTGCATGTCATTGTGCATGCATTTGCGATTTCTGTATTTCTGCAATGCCTGCATTTCTGTTCTCTTTTTTCTACCTTATAAGAGTCTTGTTTTCAGCGAAAGTGGTGTTTTTGTGATTAGGAGCCAGTATACCATCGCTGCAAGCTTACTTTTTCTTGCACCTGAAAACTTCAAACACAAATTGAGAACCTGTAATTTCTCTCTTTTTTTTTTTGCTCACTGCGTGTTCTTTGCGAATGATGAATTTGACCACTTGCTTCACGAGGGAAGGCTCGAGGACGTTGAAGCTACTTTGATTGCCCGTCACTAGGCACAGTTATAGCAGTCTCGTAGCTCACTGGGTGCATGAGGTATTTGAGGTTACTACTCCTTATCGCCATAGACACCAGCAGGCTCAGCATATGTATCTAGGCATGCGGCTTCTTGTTGGTTGACCCCTTATCATTTATACTGCGCAGTTTGTTGAATAATGGAAGCGTACAAGTTGACGCAGGAAATGAAACACCATGCAGTCCTCATCGCACTGGCCGCGCGCCACAGCGACTTGGAAATTGCCAACTTTCTGAATGTAGCAAAGTCTTTCGTTAACAAGGTGCGAACAGAACTGATGTGCTGTGACGGTGACGTGGCATCTGTGGCGAAAAGGAAAAAGCACACTCAGCGGTCAGACGTCGTCAGAACACCTGATTTTCTTCAGAGGCTGCAAGTCATCGTGAGTGACAACACAGAGAAGTCAATGCGGGCCATTGCAAAGGAGCTCGATGTCGCAGAGTCAGCTGTCAGGCTTGCTGTGCACGAGGACGTGAGGTACCATTTCTGTTTCATGAGGAGGGCGCAATTCTTTTCTGGTAAAGCTCGGAAGAATAGTCTGCTCTGGTCCAAGCGCTTGCTAGGCAAGCTGAAGAGCCTGGAATGCTTTTTTTTCTTTCAGATAAAAAGAACTTCGATCAAGACCAAAAAGCTAATTGCCATAATGAAAGATGGCTTTACGGAAGCGCTAATGAGGTGCTGACAGCATTGCACACAAAAATTCTGTCTGTGATGGTGTCAGCAGCCGTCAGCAACAAGGGTGATGTCATGCTGCCGCACTGTTTTGCAGAAGGACTCCGCGTTAATGCTGCCGAGTACGCAGAGGTGCTTGCCACCGTTGTGAAGGCCTGGACTGATACTGTTTCGAAAGGAAAACCTTGTGTCTTTCAGCAACATTCGGCTCTCGCCCACACCGCCTGCGTCACCCACGAGTGGCTGGTCAACAGCTTCCAATAACCACATCACTTCCAACTTGTGGCCTCCTAGTTGTCCAGATTTGAATCCACTCGGCATCATTGAGAGAGAAGCGGACAAAAGGCCACATAATACAAAAATCTCTGAAGGTCGCCACTGCGAACTCAATGGGCAGTACCTCTAAGAACCACCTGATCCGTGCATGCAGCCATTTCCGAAGCTGAATTGAATTGGTTATTGCTGCAAGTGGCACATTCATTGAGTAATGTGAAAATAAACAGTTTGGTGAAAATATATATATATCTGCTGGAGATATTCTCTGCCTGAAGCCAACATTGCATCCTCAAATGCCTCGCGCACCCGGTATATTGCAAGATATGTGGCTCGAAAGTTCTGGCACAAATCAAAATGCAGTACTTATTCTGTATCTAATTTTGAGCAAATTATGTGTGTGAAAAAAAAAGAAAACGAATTCATCTCAAATTTTGACCACCGAGGTCTTCTTTATACGTCTGCAGAGCTTGCAAAGCTCGTAAACACGCTGGAAAATTCGATTTTTTAAAATTATTTCATTTCAATAATTGAGATTAAGACAAGCAGCATTCATAATTTTGCTATGTTTTTGAAAAGCCCAGAGGTTCCCGAGCCTGGACATTCTGCCCATGACAAAAAAATTACTCTTCGCATAGAGAAGTTCTACGTCCAGATGAGGTTCTGTTTTTATGTGACGTCACTAAACTAAGAGCAGAGCTCTAAACCAGAGCAGATAATGCACCTGAAGGTGAGGAGATGGAAAAAATTATGTTCTAAAGACAGCCAAAGATGGTATGAAAATCTAATAAACTACATTTGGTGACACTCGCCGCATATCCGGCAGCAAAAAATCAAATAATTGCCGAGATATTGCAATAAGAAGTTGGACGTTTTTTCTTGTTCCCGCCGGTGGAATTCAAACTGTGGCCTCCAACTACGTAGTTGGAGTTGAGTGACGCACGCTATGACGTAAGCGGAGACTCCGTGATAGCTAGCGAGCCGGCGCATCCCTTAAGGGCCAACTTGGCAACAGCGTACTCGCAATGACGGCCTCAGCCGAAATAAATAAAACGATGAAGAGAGTAATTTACCAAGCGATGGGCTCATAAAGGAAGAAAAAAAAAAACAGAGCGCTTGTAATGCACAATACTTTACATGTTTCTCAAGCTTTTGCGCTCCTTCTTGCACTGTGTATAAACAAACCGAGCCCTCGGTCATCGCAACGCTTCCTGACATGTTTACATACAAATAAGATTTAGTTACCAGCAAAATAGTGTCCTCGCTGCTGCGCTTGTCAGTTTTGAAGCTTCGTCGCACTTTCTTCCTTCAAGGTTTGTGCTACAGCTCCGTGTTCAGCGAAAATTACGTCCACGGTAGCAGAACATGACCGAAGTGCCGGCGCCACTACATTTGCCAGCGCTGTGAAATTCCACATGTTAAAATGGATCCAGTGCACAATATAGTGCGCATAGGCATCCAGAACATTAGTTGCAAGACGTGAGAGCAGGCAGCATGCGCCGATGATCAAGAAGTTGTAATTTTTAGACCGGCAGCAGAAACACTTTATTGTAAATGGGGCCATGACATAAAAACTAGAAATATTTCGAAGGTTCTTGTGGCGCGGCGTAGCGAACCGTTAGCGCCGAATGTTACGGAGCAAGCAGTGCCGAGTTCGAGTCTTACCGCTTCTGCCGGTTTTTTTTTTTTTTTTTAACCTTTTGTAATGTATTTCTGGTGCTTCGTTATTTTTAGTTTTTACATTTTACCCGAGGCCCTTTTTTTCGCCGGGCGACGAGCGCAATATATCGACGCTCTCCTTGGTATGAGCAGCAAGTATGCCCCTTTTGTTTATGACGCCTGCAAATAGCACGTTGAAGGTCTTGTTGACGCAGTATATGTTGGTCAGATGTGCCATGATTTAGTGAACAATTGAATGATAATGCATTTTTCCTTCGCTGCTTAGCATACGTATGCTTTTCGTGGCGTACGTAGCTGCAGTCAAGCGGTCAGGTCGCAGTCGAAGCGGCAACGGCGGCGATTTGTTGGCGCAGAAGTGTGAACGAAGGAGTGTGTCGGCGGTAGCGGATTTCGCTCGCTCGTGCCTCCGAATGCTCAAATGGGAACCATCAAGGCGCATCTGCTGCTCCAAGCTCGTAATTGAGGCGCTGCAGGTTCAAACAAACTATCCGAGTGCGCACGAAATGCCTGAGCCGAAACATAACCAAAACTGAAGTGGGCGCCTGTGGCGCCTCCAAGTATATTTTTGTATTTGCCTTGCAACGTTTACGTTGTCTTTTCGCCGTCGCTTACGTATGATAAAAGCGTGTTATCATGTTTGAGAAAAAACGTACTACCGCATTCAAACATGCAACGTAATTCGCATTTGTCAGCCTCCGGGATCCCTAGCGCGTCACGTGATTTGTTGTTGCGAGCCTCGGCCGTTTGGCTGTGGTGGCGATACCTGTATTTCTGTTATTCTTCTTTACTACCTTATAACAGCTCTGTTTTCAGTAAGAGTGGTCTTTTTGTAATCAGGAACTGGCATTCTGTCGATGCAAACCCACTTCCTTTCTCTCTTTAGTGTCCCTTCAATGACTCTGCCCGCATCTTGTGTATTTTCAAATTTGGCAGCTTAATTCATTCACGTGCTCGTAGTTCAGTGTATTTCAGTGACATTTTCATATAATTCTGTAGTGTTTCTTATGTTGGTACCATATGCTTGAACTATATTCACTTAAAGGGCATGACAGCTAAAATTTGAGCATAAACTGATTATTGCATTTCACTCCGTTCACGTTAATTATAAATCCTCGCAATTTGAGATTTCAGTGCAGTAGATAGTTTAAAATGAATTTTTATTATTAATAGCGAAAGCAGCTTTATGGTTTGGCAACCTTGGGCGCTGACGTCACACGATATCATCCCCATGTTTTCTGCTATTCATAGTGACTGCGGCACTCTTGCATGCATGCCGTGGATTGTGGTCACTGAGAGCCTTTTTCTTTCTTCAGCAAAAATATTTCATTCGCATATTATTTTTACTTTGGCAAGCCTTCACTATAGTGTGCAACCTTAGCGATCCTTGGACTTGTTTTGGGCTTCGTCTAGAGATTGTCGAGAAAGCCAAAATAGATGTGCTCATGCTGTATTATTTAAGCATACAATCTGAAGCACATTATTTTTACGTTTTGAGAGTTAGTTTGTTAGCAACAAGCGCTCCCATATACAAAAAGGCACATGTCCAACGTTTCCTTCCTGGTCTTAAATCGGCAACCAATCAGCAACACAGTTGATATGAATCGAAGTTCGGTTTACATCCGGCTTCTGTTTTGGTGAGCAGTCAAGGTCGACAAGTCTCGTTCTGAACGACAGTCAGTCCGCAGTAAAACATCTTCAGAACACAGCGGGCCTGTTTGTAAGCAGCACAATTTCTGCTGCCAAGAAGGGTAGAAAGGCCTTTATGACTTATTGGAGATTTAATTCACCACATGCTCTGAAGTTTCTTCAAAAAGTCGATATTTCTGCTATAAAACATTAACATTTCTGCTCCATAGCTGTTTCAGAACGTCTGTCCTGCTTTGTGCTCCATTTAGCTGCTCCAAAAAGCATATTTGCTTGCTCCAAGAGCTGCTCTAAACACCTATTTTGACCACGCACACATGGTACTGCTTTTCACGAGCCCCTGTCCAAAAGTGCTGAAAGAAGACAATAATGATGCTATTTTGGGGCCTACTTCATGCAACTTCAGCACTCAGACTTCGACTACCTTGAAGGAAAGTCATCTTTGCCGCTTAGAGTGTTCAAACGTGGACTAGCCTCCCTTGCACTTTATCATGGCGTTCGCACCCTGACCGCCCACTTACTTGTCCCTGTGGGCCTTCTCGATGAAATCCTACAGGCCCCTCATGATGAGCCCACAGCTGGGTGTCTTAACTTTATTTTACTCTCAGTCGCATTCAGGTTAAATAACATGGGCCCATATTGGTCTCGTCTATCTGCTAATGTCACGCACTATGTCAGGAGTTGCTGCGACTGCTAACGACACCGAACACTGCTAACAAGACTGTAGGATATACAACCAAACCAATCACTTGCGAGGCCATTCCAACAGATCGGCATGGACTTACTAGGTCATTTCCCGACATTGAAATCTAGCAACAAGTGGATAATAGTAGCAACTGACTACCTGACTCGCACCGCCGAAGCAAAGGGCCAAAGGCTTCTCCAGACTAATTATCGTTGTAGAAAGCGAGAAGCACATCATAATATCCGTCGTGTAAAAAACCCACTTCTCGTTGTCCGTGGCATTGTCCTCCTTGCATGCATTAGCAGTCAGTCGGCCTGAAAGTTAAGCCGATGTAACTAGTTTCTCGCTTTAATGTCAGCACAGTAGCCCGCCGCGCTGTTGCTGCCGCCTAGAAGCGGAGAAGCAGGTCAACTCCATTCCACCTTGTGTATGGCAGGGAGCCCGAAAATTCCGAGAGCACTGTGGAATCTACACTGCAGAAGTGCGAAAGGCTGAGCGTTGCTGGTGCACACGGTGCATCACGTTTGCTCTCATTATCATTATCAACTAAATGCACCGTTATCATTGCTAATGCCGTCATTGTCATTATCACTACTTGCAGCGTCATTGTCAGCGCTACTATCGTCGCATGTGAGACAACCTCTGTAGTGATGTCGGCACCTCGGCAATGGGAGATTCTCCTCCACCGGGCGGGCCCCGATGCGCCCACTTGAAGCCCATATACAACAGCAGTGTTTCTCCGGAGACAGAGCACCGGGACGGTAGGAATGCATCGCTCGCCGGTTTCGCATGTGTCTGCAAAGAGCGGAACTTCTCGGAAGAAACCGCCAGACTAAACATTGCTAACGGCGGGCAATGCCCCCGCGGGGAGAGGCGATGATCTCGGCTGTCTGCCGCGTGAAAGTAAAGCGTACGCGAGTGACACTGCTCGTAAAACAGAGAGAGGGAGCGCTGCACGTCGGGGGGCTACGCTCTGGCAGGGAGGCAACTCGAGTTAGAACGGAGCCGCGTCTGTGAGCAGTCGCGTGGTTTGAAGCTCCCGCGGTCGCCCGAGGGCTCCACGTATTTTACGGGCAGTCGTGCGCGCCTGGCCCGATTTTTAACGGCTTGCGAGCCGTGAGTGTACCGTGCGCGGTACTACTAGTACGTTGCGGCGTACTGCGTAACAGTTAGTCTTTTGTGTGTGTGTTGTATTATGTCCAAGGCAACCAAATACACGCCTGTTGTGCTATCTTGAACGGCACCGTCTGCTGAGTACCTTCTTGGAAGCCGCTCTCATCCATGAGCGGACACCCAAGCACAGAAGAGAACATTACTACCGCCAAGCTTGCCTTGCAGCGCCGGCTGAGCACTTTGCCATAGATGGTCCAGCGAGGCATACAAGTACATCGTACTCAAGTGCTCCAACACCAGATGGATGCTTTGAACGCGAAGGTTGGCAGAGAAATACGGAATTCCACAAGCCGGCCTGTTGGAGATATTCCAGCTTGCGTGGAGAGAGCAGATCCATAACCAGGTTTGAGAAGCAGGAATGAAGAGATGGCACAGCGAAGCACGGGCAATGTCATCCCTGTCGGTGGACTCCAGCACAAAACACACGATTGATAATGAGAACATCTATGACAACACACGAGACAGCGGACGGCAGCGGGTTACTCTGCGAGGCACGGAGTGGTTTTCTGCGCACAAGTGCTCCAAGTGCGACGCAGCCGATAAAACCATACAGCATGTTGTGATCGAGTGCCCGAAACTGTGGCCCTCCCCCCCTTCAACTGCGACATCAGCACTGATGGAGACTCCTTCGACAGCACTTGGTCTGCAGTCGATGTCACCACCCAAAGAGCACACCCTGGGTAGGGCAGTAGAGGTGACAAAGCACCGCCTTGACTGGTGGCGTAAACAAGAAGATTGTTGAAGGACTGACCCCTTCTTTTCCTTCTTTTTTCTGGACTTTTGACCAATGCACAGCAGTTGGTATAGTTTTTGTTCTTTCTCTACTCCTTTATTTATTGGCCTAATGAAGAACTCTGTGATCCCTCACTACAAAGGAGAGTGGCCGCATCAGCATCATGCAGACAAGGAGAATTATGATGTGTGTTTTAACTCATCCTCACGATAGACAAGGGCCCGCCGGGGTGGCGCAGTGGTTACGGCGCTCGACTACTGTTCCCAAGAATGCGGGATCGTAACCGGGCTTCGGCGGCCGCTTTTCGATGGAGACGAAAGCAAGGCGCCTGTGTTCTATGCGATGTCAGTGCACGTTAAAGACCCCCGGTGGTCGAAATTTCCGGAGTCCTCCACTATGGCACCTATCATAGCCTGAGTCGGTTTGGGATGTTAAACCCCGCAAACCAAACCAAACCAAATCACTGTAGACAAGATTTATGTGCAGTTCACGATCCCGGGCGTGGCACAGTTGGTTAAAGCTTAGGCTGGCTATGCGAGGGATGCAGGTTCGATTCCCGGTGGATGCAGGATTTTTATCTTTCCGATGACATTAGTTTCGGTTTCAGGTGATGTCATTTGATTGAAAGCTATATTGTGACCGAACGAACGCAGACAGTATGAGCCATTAAAGTGCAGCTGCATCACTTTTTGAGAATTCTGCGACATTAAAGAATTTGACTCTCCATAAGCTGTCGCTAATGCTTGCAAAGTGTTTGTGTGCTATCTTTAAAACTGATGAAGTAATCAACAATTACAATTCGAGCTTCTCCTCACAGCACTGAAGGACTGCGTAGAAGCTTGATGATATCATGGACGGTAATATTTTTTCTTTTCGTTACCTTCGCCCACATCGTGCGGTGCCTTTTTTTAATGCCATCAAACAATGTTTCTGGGCCTTCAATTTTGGTAGCCTTGTTTTTACTTCTTCCAACCAAGCCATTCTATGCGGGAAACATACCGGTGCCGTCAAAGATGTCATCATGTGCACCCCACGCGTCGCTGTGTGGTGAGGAGAAGCTTGATAGCTGAAGCGGTTTAAATTGCTATTTGCGCCATTGTTTGAAATGCTAGCACGAAGATATCTTGCATGCTTAACCTGGAACCTGTAATCATTTGATTGCTTGAAACTCATCAAAATCTACAACTACAAAATCTAGCAGCTTCCCTTTAAAGGCTTTCGCCTTAATACAGCGCTCGATGTCATGCTGATGCCACATGTAACAGAAAAGGACAGCCTCAGTGTCACTGCCTACCTTCAGCGTGCAGAAGCAGCCCGACGACTCGCCCAGCTGCGCATAAAAAGCCAGCAAGGCACCAATGCCTAATGTAACCTACAATGACAATGAAGATTACAAGCCAGCAGACCGACTCTAGGTTTGGATGCTGAATCACCATCGTGGATTTAATGAAAACCATAAATTTTATGCTGCTGTTTCCGCAAATCAAGTTCACTCATCTAGATGAAATGGGCTATGGAATTGTCCCCAGATGCTGCTGACAGCACCCCAGGGGTGATACATGTCCAGAAATTGTATGTTGTGTGCCTAAAGCCCTATTATAACTGATGGGCACTGTGTTTATATTTTGCTTATTTTTGCCTACCTTTCTATTCAATGTAGAGCATTGGGCCGATGCTTCTTTGAGGGGGAAGTCATACCGCAAAGCTTTGTTTTTTGTTTTTCACGCTTTATGCCACCTGGACGCAGCTTTTACTCTTTTTTGTTGTACAATGATGATGCACAGAGATTTACCTCGAATAATTGCCACAACACAACACTGCTTCTACATTGTTCTTGATCATTGTACTTGGCAGGTTTACCTCTGTTTCCTTGTTGCCTTTAAACTCAGCACTGGGCATTCTGTTGTTCGATGACCGGTGCCTTTGTCGTGATTGGCACCTTGCTGCAACGAAATAAACTCTGAAAGTGAATCCAGTGTGCAGATAATGCTGTCAAGTACTGAGTTCTTTTTGGCTGATGGTAAATGATGGAATAAGAACACATGGTTGCAAAGAGCATATGTAGGCTCTTGAAGAAGTTACCTGTGCTCCTTCTGCCATTAGCTTGTTAATCGGTGTGATGAACCACTAGTTTAAGAAACACTATCACCAACCAAATTATTTATTAAAACCCAACGTTTCGCGACCAACTCGGTCCCTTCCTCAGGGGCGACTAAAGTTTGAGGCCTGCAGTAGTAGGCAGCGGCCTATGCATAGCCGATCTGAAGAAGAATGGCTATACACGCGCCTTTATTCCAATGTGCTTCCCGCCGTCGAGCTAGCAGGACAAGAGGGTCGGTCAGCACGGAAACGACGAAGCGCCCTCGCATTGTGCTCCCATACGTGGCGGGCACCAGTGAGGCGCTTGCACGCATCCTGCGCAAACACGTCTGTGTGTCGCACAAACCTACCTCAACAGTCTGCCGTTTTCTGCCGCAACCAAAAGACCATATTCCCAGAGAAAAATAACCAGGCGTTACTTATAAAATCTCGTGCTCTGCCTCGTATATCGGCGAAACAAAAAATCTGTCAGCGCATATTGCAGCACAAAAACGACGCCCAGCAATTGAACTCGAAAAGCAACCCCCCTCGCCGAGCACTGCGAATGCGCCGACCACAAAATCGCCTTTGACGAGGTGAACATACTTGATGTGGAGACCAATCCTTTCAAAAGACGTCACGTCTTTTTTCGGTTCATCCGGCTGACAGCTGCAGCAGTGAACAAGAATCCGGGGACGCTACCCTGGCTCTGCTACACAATTGGACATCGCCACGTGTGCCTGCTACTGCGGGCCTCGAACTTTAGTCGCCCCTGAGGAAGGGACTGAGTTGGACCCGAAACGTCGGGTTCTAATAAAAAATTTGGTTGGTGATGGTGTTTCTTAAACTTTTGTTTCAAGTACCCAACCAGGCGGAGTTACACCAAAGATGTTCTCGTTCAAGTCAATGAACCAATAGGAAAAGCTTTAGGCCTTTCCAGTGACAGGCATCGTAAAGAACCAATGAGTGCGTAGGACAAGTCTATTTGCCATGTTTGAGCCCTGTCAGAGCCTCTATGAAGGCACACAAAGGACCACTTGATAAGAAGTTATCTAGCTCATTTTGGATATGTTGACATTCATCCAGCAGTAGTTATGGCTGATGGCTGAAATCTGCTTCCAAAAATTGATGTCAACATGCGCAGTTTACTAGTGCAATCCGCTGGTGTTGGCAATACCTGGAGTTCTGTTTCTTGCTGTCTTTTTTTGAGACTCACTTTTGACAACTTGGAAAATCTTTCTTTTTGCAGAGTTCAAAGCCTGGAAGGACCATATGGAAATCTGTGAAGTGGCTCATTTTGTTAGCGGCAGGAATGGCTCATCTGCATACCATGCAGGGTTTTGCAAATGCACATCTGTTTGTTAGCAGACTTTGAAAAATATGAGGGCTAAGGAACCTGTTCCACATCATGTTCAAAATAGGCTGTGCTTATATGCCTAAGCTGCTTCTGACATTGCCATGGTGCTTTTGATTTTGTATACAAATGCTATCTGAATAAAAGGTGCCTACATATTTTGTATGTTTAATGACATTGTTAATGATGGTCCCCAAGATACACAGCATTTAATTGATGCTAATTATATGAAGTTAGCTGCACGTTAACCCTGTAACCACCAAATTAACTCTCGAAAAACATACTAACATCGCCAGGTTTAGTTGTAATGTTTTTCATACCATTCTAATTCTAAAAAGTTTCCTTCATTAGTAAAGCATGCTGTCACTTCGCCATCTTTTCTTTTTTTCTTTTTTTTTTTTACCACTTTATGCACATCGCAAACGGGGTCAGAGTAACTGTCAGGTACAAATTCTAGATTGTCAGCGAAGCTGCTGCCTGAACTACTTTACGAAAGAGTTCTTTTTTGTTGAGGCATCACCGCCACCGGAACTCTTTGTGTGTGGCACTATCATGAAATGACTTTTGTCATGCCAAAAATGTGTGCTAAAGACTGAAATACGCATTTTTTTTCCATGGATAACTATGGCTCTGTAGAGTTGAAAATGCAATCAATGTATTTACCAAATCTATTCCTTTTTCACTGGCAGTGCAAGCAATGTAAGAGCAGGTTGGACAAGTGCCACTTGTCACTGGCAATACTGCCACAATTGCCTATGACAAATGAAGCTCTGAGATAAAGGACTAAGCCAGCATATGGTTTTGTGGATGCGGAAAGTTATGTGTAGTTAGTCAAGTTTGTACACAGTCGTCTGAAAGATTCTCAACATTTTTACAATGATTATTGCAGACCTGCAATGAGACACTAGAATAATCACTTTTACATAGAAAAGTGATGCTGCTTCAATAGAGGCAATATGCGAAAATGCCCGTATGATATGCAGCAGTATTAGTAGTGCACAATAAAGGTTCCCAAGAGGCTAAAATTGTGGCCCTCCTACAGCCCGGAAATAAAACCCCATATACTTTGCTGATATGCACAGAAATACTGCCTGTTGATAACTAGACATACGCTGCACCTACCTCCACCATCTGTGCTTGCCTTGGATTGCAATGCCTTATGTAACGTGCACAAAGGGATTGTACTTTATTTTGCAATTAATTTCGCATGTACATTTTGGTGAACTGTCTGCTGCCACAGGGCCTGCTTTTGAGCTGCATAGATTGTTTTCTCCTCATGGAAGTTTACAGTTGACAAGTGTTCTGTTTGGTTTATGGGGTTTAATGTCTATTGGCTATGAGGGATGCTGTAGTGGACAGCTCCAGAAAATTCTGACCACCTGGGGCTTTTATGTGCACTGACATCGCAAAGTACAAAGCCGCCTTGCATTTCGCCTCCATCAGCTGCCACCGCAGCTGAGAGTAAACCTGTATCCTTGGGATCAGCAATCAAGCTCTCTTATCACTGAGCCACCGCAGCAGGGTACAAGTGAACATGGCTGAAAACAGATCCACGGCATGAAAAGTTTTCCCAGCTGGTGTACCTGTAGGCTTAAGTTCAGGTGTAGAAACATTTTCTACAAGATTTTGCCTTGCAAACAAGCAACATTTGTGCACAACCTGCGCTGTGTGCAAGGAGGCTGCAGTGACAAAGCCGGCACCTGTTTCCAAAGCTAAGGTTAAGCTTGCCAACAAAGCTGCACATGCAAAAAATGAAATGATGCATTTTGAAAACCCCAATGCTCAGCTTCATTCAAAGATGTGTACAAAGCCAAAATTCCTTTCGCCAAACATGAAATCCATGTTTCCTGAATAGGTGTGCATAAGATGCCCATCTGAAAACCGATAATCAAGTTTCGCACCTTGCTTAACTGTGAAGAATCCATTTTTATTGCATGCTTCAAGCTTACTCAAGCTGTTGGGCTGTTCCTAATTCGTTAGCATTGTGCAAATTATTGCAGTGCAAGCTTGCCAGCTGGCTAATGTGCATCATTTAAAATGATGCACTCTACGCCGCAACCAAGCTTGAACGAAACTAGCCAGGGTTCTTCAATAAATTTGCATTTCGGAAACACCCTGGAGCCTGAAAGTTGCAAGGAATGGCGATTGCTAAATGGCTTTTTTCAGCTGCACAGTGCCTTCAATAAGCTCAAGCTTATGACACTATTTGGCAGTAAAGTCTTCTACTGGCCTGATTGGTGCACTATCCACAAAAAAGCATTGGCACTCGTGCTGAGCAGGTCTAGAATACGAGATGTTAAATCGTTCACAGGGCAAAGCACAAGCTGCTTTATTCTAGGTGTAGGAAATTACCAACATTACAAAATAGTGAGAGGGTACGTACACAGGACAGGAAAGGAAATGGCCGACTAAATATTCTCAGCCTGTGGAGTCATCTGCCTGACTGTTGGGTCGAACGCTATGCAACCACTAGATAATTCCATTCTTAAAAGCTTGGGCTCGCCTCATGACAAAGGCATTAATATTTCTCTATTTTGCTGCATTAAATAGCCGTATTGCTGACACAAACTGCAAGTCTGCGAAGTGTTCACTAGATAAAACTGCTTTCAAGCAATGTAAACCGTGAACGCCACACTACTTCTACCGTTCCATTAGCACAAGCAGCAAGCATCGGTGCCGGAGAGCTTCTAGCAAAGAACACTCAGAAGCAAACATTCAGAAGCCGCAAAAAAAAGTGCCTCGGTAGTAGTTAAACCGCTTGCGTTTTTCATTCCATAAGGTAAATGAAAATGCGGTGCCGTTTCGAATGTTATCAACAAAGCGAGGGGTGAAGACAAGAGCAGTAGCCAAAGGAGAAATCTTCCCTACCGTGGTGGCATTCTATGCCATCAAGAGCAGTTCCCTCGAATACCGTGCGATGGGCCCTACGTAGCCGCCGTGCTCATCAATGTGCTGGGCGAGGAGAAAAGGTTAATAAAGTATATTAAAAGCGACGGAATTCGGGCAAAAACAGCGGTAAGCAGATCAGAATAGAGTTTGGACAGCCAGAGAAAAGCCTACATTTTTTGTCCTGATTCAACCTCCTTAATCCCGGCGTCACCCATTCCTTGGCACTTAGGTGCACACTTCTGAACCTAAGCACAAAGATATAATTTTCATAAAGCACAAACAACCGGCGCAACAAAACGCAACATAACAATCGCGCCGTCGCGAGGACGTGCGGCGGCCCTTTGACGTCTTATGTCCTTACCTGCAAGAAAAAGCAGCACCTTGGATGCGGGACGTGTTATTTATTAGCGAGGACCGTGAAACTTTGTTATGGGTAAACATTCAGGACAAGAAATCTTCAAAAAAGACTGTCACTTATGCGTCTCAGCGCAGAACATGGAGGCAGCCATCTTGAATGTTTTTTTTTTCTTTTTTTTTTGGTGTACATACACAACAGATGGCGCGAGACGCTACAAAAACGATAATGATGATAATGGCCGCGAATTTTGAAAATTTAATTTGGGCAGAAGGGTGGCGTTTTTCGCTTAAATTAGGCGCAAATCGACGAGTTTATAGGCAGACGCCAGGCATGAAAGGGAGATTCAATTTGTTTACGAAAAAAAATTTACGCCATACATAGCATAAAAACAAATCCCACTAATAGTCCTTTTCGACTTCAATTACACTCGGAGACAACTTATGGCAGTGTGGCCAAGGCTAGGCAGAAAAGGTAAGATAGGCTACTGTTCCCTAGCCTTGGAAAAGGAGCCAACTCACCCCTAGTGACCTTACACTTTCTCTTCAATTTATCCCTTTCACCCGTCTCCTCGCCTTCCACAAGGCAAGAGGACCATGGCTGTCCTCTTTCCTTTCCTGTCTGGCCTTGGCCACAGTGAGAAAAAAAAAAGGGTATCCCTTAGTATATACATAAAATATACTGACAATGAAACATGAACTGATCGCACAGCGCCTAGCTTGTCCGTGCGACCCTCCATAGCAGTTGCAGATCCTGTATGGCCCGAGAACTTGTGTTCCGTCCAAAAAGCAAGGTAAGGCACAAGCTTTCTAAACTGGTTTATTTTATTTCATACATACTGCTAGCCTCCTTTTGGAGGCTGTTGCAGGTTTGGGGCATAATATAGAAACAGCAAATGACAGGAATACTGACAATCCACACTTGTCTAATTTTTATATAATTCTATATGGCAGTGTGGAACAAGAAATGGAAAAGAAGGATATGATACAATATAATCACACTGAAGACACATGTTTCATTATATTTGTACAGAGGTCAGGCTACACATATATAGGGTACTCAAGGAACAATTGCCAGCCGTGAACTGAACCCATCTAGTGATGAGCAATTAACCACTTCATCGGCTAAACCATTCCATTCGCGGACCGCCAGGGGAAAGAAGGAGAACGTATCACAGTGTGCTCGATACTCGACTAAATGCTTGGAATGACGCATTCTTTCGTTTCTATGTGGTGACAGTTTAATAAATTTGGAAGCTGTATGCAATCAAGAACATCCACACCGTGCGTGCTGCATAGCAAACAGCCTTCGGATACTTGCCGTTGAATCAAGCTATAATTGGAGTCTCTATAAAAGTCTTGACCATGAACTGCAGTACTTTATGTTGCTTTTCACCTCATCTTGGTTTGCAACTTCAGGTTTAGGTTCATTGCACAGGCAAGTTCTGAGTGTACCTGAGTGTAACTATAGGCAGGGGTGTTGGAAGAGGAGGAAAGGCAGGGAGGTTAACCGAAGAAGAAACCGGTTTGCTACTCTGCACTGGGGGAAGGGGGTAAGTGTATATAAAAGTGATGGGTAAAAGAAAGTTACAGAAATATGAAGTCAGTACTGTCACATCACAGCCATATCACGTCGCATCGCAGCAAAATCACAGTCTACCGATCAGGCCCGTGGTTTTCATGAAGCAGAGCAGTGCCTGGGAGGTCTTCACCGCAGCCAATGGCATATAATCTTGGCATATAATCGCCGCAGCCAATGGCATATAATCTTGATTTCTGTCAGAGGGTGTCCATATAGACACTCTAGTGCAGGGCAGAGACATTGTATGTGGTCCACTCGCAAAGAATGTGGCCTATAGTCTCGTCAGACCCACAGGTTGCACATGCAGGGCTATTAGCCATACCTATCACAAACGAATTAGAATTTGTGAACGCTACACCAACCCACAGGCAGCACAGCAAAGTTGCTTCACGGGGTAGGCCGTGTAGAATCCGAAGCTTCAGGTCAGGAGCAGGGGTGCCGAGAAGCCTGTTCTGCTTATGATATAATGACAGCACCACATTTAAGCTGCAGTGAATATGTTTTGTTACGAATGTTGCAATAAGTGGGTACCGCACGGTTGCTGATTTATCTATACATAGGAGAGTGTCCCCCTTATATGATACAGGGAAAGAAATAACCACATAGCGATCAAAAGGATGGAGGAAGGAGAGACTGATGACAGCATGCTTTCTTGCCACTGAAAAACTGTGGAATAAAAGAAATCAGGCTAGTGCCAAGAGACGGTTGGTTGGTAACTGGTTTATGGGGTTTAATGCCCCAAGCATCTCGAGTCTCATGACATCAAGAGAAGTGGTTATGGAAAAACCAAGCCCATATAACAGTGCTCTGCACATATAACAGTAGGACAAAAAAAAAAAAAAAAAAGACATAACAGAACTTGCCCAGACATAACAGATAAACAAATAAACAGACAAGTGTAGCAGTATAACACCAAAGCATTGTGCCTTACAACATATTTACAAATTGCCTTTTCAAGGTCATGGAATCAAGCATGTTGCATGCAAGGGCAAAAGTGGCTGTAAGCGTGGGAAGAAGGTGACACAAGCCGCTGACAAGGTGAAAGCTTAGAAACAGTTCACAGGAATAGGGAACGTAAGGCACAATGAGCAGGTACAGGTCTGGACAGTATCAAGGAAGTGACAGTGGCTGCGCACAATTGCGTCGCATGAATGTGAAATGTGTAGCCTCTCAAATGACGTCAATGTATCCATATGCATTTGCATTTTAGCGTGCAGTTGCTGTTTGTTTGCTTTTCTTTTTTTAGCGAAGTGGGGGCTTGACTATGGCAGGCCTGAACTGTTTGAGATCAAGTTAAATATTTATCTAAAGCTTTCCTGAGGCCTAAAACTCCATTCGTGTTGTATCTGCGGAAATACGATTTCCCATCATCATTCTGTTGTTCTGTATACTGATGTCCATTTAAAGCAAGAATAACATCAGGAGAATGTGGCTGCTAATATTTAATTTCGCAACAGATGCTTAAGCTAGGGCAGCGCAAAATGCTGAAGCCAGTCTAGTGCTCAATAATACTGGGTGAGGTTAGAGCATTGAAGGATACTGGTTCATATCTACGGCACTCACACGCCATGCACGACTATCCTACGAGGGTGTGGAGGAGCAAGCAGTCGGAGGTTGCAAGCCCAAGCCACGGATGACAACAAGGACAAGTGAGCGGATGTCTATACCATGAGGTATTGCTAATTTAGGCATCTAGATCATCATCATCATCCTCAGCCTGACTATACCCACTGCAGGGCGAAGGCCTCTCCCATATTCCTCCAATTAACGCGGTCCTGTGCGAGCTGCATCCACTTGACCCCTGCAATCTCGTCCGCCCCCTGCTACGCTTTCCTCCGCTTGGAATCCAGTTTGTTGCCCAAAGCGACCATCACTTATCCTTTCCTCGCGCTACATGTCTTACCCATGCCCATTTCTTCTTCTTGATTTCCATTAGAATGTCAGTGACGAGTTATTTCTCTGACCCACTCTGCACGCTTCCTATCTCTTAACATTACCCCTACCATTTTTCTTTCCATAGCCCTCTGCATTGTCCTCAACTTTAGTAGAACCCTCTTTGTTAGCTTCCACGTTTCAGTCCCATAGGTAAGTACAGGTAAGATGCAACTGTTGTATGCTTTCCTCTTGAGCGATACCGATAAACTACTAGTCATAATCTGGGAGTACTTGCCAAATGTGCTCAATCCCAGTCTTATTCTCCTTGTTATTTCCCTTTCATGGTCCGGATCTGCTGTTACTACCTGTCCTAAATAGATATATTCGCCTACTACTTCAGTGCTTCGCTACCTAACGTAAACTGTTTTTCCTTCCCTAGGCTATTAAACATTACCTTAGTCTTCTGCATATTGATTTTCAAGCCTACTTTTTTACTTTTCCTGTCTAGGTCATCATTCTTTGCAATTCATCCCCTGAGTTACTTAGCAAGGCAATGTCATCAGCAAATCGCAGATTACTGAGGTATTCTCCATCTACTCTTATCCCTAACTGCTCGCATTCTAGATGTCTTCTTTCTTAGATTCTAGCATCTAGATGTCACTGCATAAATTGTTCATGGTTTTTTGTGCACCTATTTCTGCTTACAGCTTTTTCTTTG
Organism: Amblyomma maculatum; assembly: GCF_055883805.1. Classification (NCBI taxonomy): domain Eukaryota; kingdom Metazoa; phylum Arthropoda; class Arachnida; order Ixodida; family Ixodidae; genus Amblyomma; species Amblyomma maculatum. Next base: position 6,236,342 of record NC_139350.1, on the reverse strand, counting down.
CTTGTATTGTAAGTTATTTGTGTTTATTTGATGAATCCCCCTCCCTATGTAATGCCCGCAAAGGCCCTTAGGGTATTTGAAATAAATAAATAAATAAAAAAAATATATGGGTGTGTAGTCCTAACAGTAAGTGCTGGACTAGCTCGGTGCAGTAAGCAGCCAACAAGTGTGGCAGTTACGAGACGTAGTGTTGGGTTGAGCGCTGGGGTATTATAGCGTATAAGTGTGTATTGCAACCCAGATTCAATTTCAGTTTGGTGGAATGACTATGCAGGTAATTCATTGGGTATAGGGTGTGGCATGTCCAGACGATACCAACGACAATGGCAACAATGTGGCCTCACAGATTGACACTCATATGTTTTAATTGTTGCTATAAATGTTTTTCAGTCACTTAACAAATTGCTATCCATAGCAGAAACGATACTCATGCACTGAAAAATAAAATGAAAATACTGAATATAATGCACATATATATACCTTGGTACATGTACTGTACATGTAGGGAGCCAAGGATGCGAAAGTTGTCCAGAATAAACGAGCGGCTGCGTCTCCAAGACTGCTGAAAGTAAAAACAAAAAATGGCATAGACACATGTAAACACTGAAATGAAGTGAGTGCTCTACAAAGCAGCGTTGCATATGAGATATCAGCCCAAGTTTATAGTCTACTAACACGTATACAGTAACAAGGCAGCTGCAAGTGACCTGAAGGAAGTTAAGCAAGCTACCTTCCTGGCCGCATTTTGGCAGCTCGCTGCATTCGTTACTCTGGGCCTCAAGCGAACTACTGTATATTGTGTCATAGTGTATATATATACTTTTTATTTTTACCTACCCTGTCCTTTCTCCCTATCATTCACCTCTCTGATTTCCTCTACCCCTTCCTCGCTATCCCTTTAATTCCACCGCCCCTGTTCAGGTGCTTCAGATATCAGATACCGGGGCTGGCAAACATCTTTTCTTTCCTTTTGTATATGTAATAAAATAACCACTAAAACAACAAATGCTGCTAATGCTAATCATCTTAAATTAGAATCAGATAAGCAGCAAGCTGACACAGTATAGTGCCTACGTTGTCGTGTAGCATTGTCGCAAGTTCCTGACAGAAAAATAAAATGTATTTGCGCAAAGCTTTGTTGGAAACAATTTCATTCCTTCCAAAGTCATTTTTGCTATACTGCTTATATATCGATACATGTTCTGATAAAACACGCGAGTTTTGCACCGTCTCCAGATTGCTTTCCAAAGCTAGAAGGTGGCATCCATGCCACAGAGATATAAGTAATTGACAAATTGCACGCTAATTTCGATCTGTCATATCTGCAAGCTCAAAAACAATTAAGTACCGGGTTGCTGTTTACCTTAATTCACTGCTGAATGACACCTCTCGCATTGATTTCGCGGACAAAAATGGACACGACACCCACCTACCGCTGCACTCAGCGCACTATGTCAAAAAACAACAGCAATGACAATGGCTTACGTGAGAAGCGACGGCCGATGTCAGATCGTTGACGCAGACATCGCAAATTTGCTCGGTACCCATGAATCGAACGTCCGACTTTTGCAGTTCAATGGTTTAATGCACTGCCTGCAATGGTTTAATGAGGGTGCGTTGCACTACCTCCGCTGCAGCAAAACCACGCCAATAAACTGAGAGACTTTACAAACACTATAGTGTTCAATTCTAGGACACTATACAAACACTGCCCGAATGCGCCGACGACGGCCGAAAAAAAAAGAAAAGCCCGCCAGCCCGCCACGAATCTGGGGACAAATTCAGACTCAACTAGGCACATAATAGTCAACATTTAGGTACTTTGTAAAAACATGGCGTTCAATGCGTTTGGGGAAATCTAGGGACAAAATTTTAGCCGAAAAAACCCTATTCATGGCGGGTTTTAGTCTCGCCCCTCTCCAGGGGCCCGATCCTCGACATTCGCCTTTTCGGCCATGTTGTGACGTACCCGTGACGTGAAAATTGAGGCGGCGCGAAAACGCGTATAAACAGAAATTGATGACGAAATTTAAAAAACAAGAAAAAAAGTTACAAAAATAACGCCGTCGTCTGCTACTTGGCGCCGGTTACAAAAATGCCAACGCTGCGATGCCAAGAAGCTGAAGGGTCGGTGCGAACAGTGTTTACGCTGCATATACGCGTCGCGCGGCAGGGCAAGGCTGAGGAGATAGTGAGATACTTACGTATACGTTGCGGCTGTACTGTACTATTAGTTACGGTCGTTGCGACCACAGTGCATCATAGTACACACGCTGTCGGATGTCCAGCAGCAGCTAGGCTGAACGAACGGCGGTACTCGACGCAAACCCCACAAACAGCCGGTCGTCAAGTGTGAGCGATGCCTCACTTGAGATGCCTGCATGTGGCTATAGCTGTGCGTGTTTCATTTATGGACTTAGTCGCGCAGAGAAATCGGCTAGTATCAGGATTAAAAATTTGTTTACGAATACTGAGAATTGGAAGCGCCCAACAGATTTTCGGGCTGCAGTTGCCTCTAGAGAAGAGACGCACCTGTCCGACGACAACGCTGGCCCTCTCAGGGTATCACTGTCGTTGGAAACTGCCTGCGGCAGCCCACCGTTTCCATCATGTTAGCAAGTCTGCTACGGCCGGGTATACGTACGTGTCGGCTTCAGTGGCGTAGCGTGCGGATATCGGCCCGGTGGAGCGGCGTAGTGAAAACACGCATAGTGGAGAGCTCGATTAGGCCATATATCTGGCGATCTTAGCATGCGCTGACATGGGACCACCTTTAGCGTGTTAATTCCATCGAAATGCGATCGTCGTAGCTGGGCTACGCACATATATTGCGGGTCAGAGAGCCGATCGGCGTCTATAATCATTACTGAGCCATCGCGGCGGGGACGTTTTCACGCAGCCGCAAAAATAAGCAGATAAGATTTTCTGGCAGCAATGTAAATGCAATAAAAAGTGTATCCAGATGCCCACTGGCAGCAACAGGTTAGCTTTCACGCTGATATGGCATTTAATGTGCCCTGAATTAGACATAGCACGCTGTATGCACATTTCACCGCATGCAGAGTGTGTCACTATGTTGTGGCAGATGTATTAATTACCTCGTTAAAATAAAAAAAAACTGTCGGCATTATTCTTCTTGGTTTCTGAGCATGCTGCGTAAAAACATTTTATAAAAGTAGCAACACTGCTCGTCTGATGCAGGTACACATCACACCACAATGTCACAAGAGAAACAAAATTTGTCAGGTACAGCCTAGTTCCTTGCTACTGTTTACGAGTTTTGCACTTACAATAGCATCCGGCACTTTCTTTCAGTGCAGCAAGATTCCTCAGAGGAGAGAAGGGTGATGAGGTCGGCTAGAGAAATGCCTTCACATATACTATTTGACGATCGGGAAGTGAAGGAACAGACATGAAGAGTGAATATGATATATGATGCCTAATTACAATGAGCTAGATGCAGTATGGAAACCATTTTCTTGAAGCAATTGTCAATTGAATGTAGCATTCATGCACACATTAACCAGTGCACATGCTACACAAAGCCCGAACCTGTCTCTGAGTGAAGCAAGGGAGCCAAAGGGGAAAACAAGCGTGACTTTAAGGACACCGTGAGTAAAAAGTAACAGCAACAAAAAAGAAAAACAGAAGCATGCACGGGGACAATATTAGACAAAAAGAGGCATGAATTGCAAGGCTGATGTGGCCTGCAGCACATTAGGGTGGTGTTCTGGATTTTTTGGCAAAGGTTCATTAATGCCAGGTGATAATACTGTATGATTTGTATTGGCTTTGCCATCCCCTGTGTGCTCTTCCAGCAATGCATAATGTCCAACGTGCAACTGTCTAACATCCACTCTCTACACTCTGACTCAAAAACATGCTCAAATGAACCTCACCTGAATACGGGCATAAATATGGGAATAAAGCATGAAATTTACTTTTTCGACATTCTGATTGCATATCATTGGAAAACTAAACGTGAGTTAAATGAGCGTATGATTTGCAGCTAGTGTGTCTTGTATGCATGGTTTTTCCAACAGGTTGCAGTATAGCTTCTGTCCTTTTGGCAAAACATGCACACTTTAAGAGACCTGCTACTCACGTAACACATTCCCTGTAGCTTTAAAAAGCTCGTCGTTGACTAACAATTGGTGTATCATTTGCTTTCGGTACTTTTTGGCATTTTTTTTTTACATGCACCTGAAATGAAGCCTTGCTTATAAGAAAACTGAAAATTACAATATACAAAACAATACAAAATTTATTTACAGCACTGCACACTCTACAATACACAGCCTAAAATGAAAGGCTGTCACACATTCAAGTAATTAGAGTATTGTTGTACTTGTACAGCTCATCGCCATATCTGAAAGGTGGCACGGCCTTGGAGACCAAAGAAGAGAAATTAGTTATACAAAGCAAGGGAACACAAGATAGGGTCAAAAACCCATTCTCCAAGTGTTTGGCCCAAGATAGCACCAGCAAAGCAAGCACCCACTGTTTTACCAATGAGTACCCAACACCACTGAGGATTAGTCCCCAAATGCTCAAACCACTAGGCTGCAACTACAGTCAAGGGATGCTATGCGTTCCGCAGTATTACCAGTATCAAAGATTATGGAACTCAACGTCATTTAAATGGTAGTCGGCACCTGGGACAGTGCAAGTATTCCCTGATTCTGTTATGGACAGGGCAAAGGTAGTTATAGTGTGTGTAACAATGATTTTATCTGTGCATAAATGCCTGCCACACCTAGAATGTTCCCTTTATGCAGTATACCAAAAAGCAGAAATGTTTGTCTCAGGAAGACAAGCCTTAAGCATTATTTCAGCAAGTCACTCAATGTGACGGCTATCAGGCAAACCAGCACAGCACTTGAAAACTTCATGCTCTAAAAACAATTGTGGGGACACGCAAGCTCAGCATTTACCGCTATGACACAACAGCTTTTATGGCTCCTGTCTGCAGACTCTCATTCATGTGAATCGACTTTGCTACTGCTAACAACTAGTATTTATTCTATGATACATATCAGTAGCGTATACCTGTAAGTTATCCAATTATGTGGAAGACCACTTGTCTAGATACCTATAAAGCCCACTCTAACCAAGCTGTACGGATGCGGTTCCATGGCCTAAGGGTTGCCTGTCTTATTACCCAAAGATCCTGCAAGGTTTATCACCTCACACATTCATCTCAAAGGTGAAGCCAGAGACATCACATTGAGTACTCGGCCATGTCACCTGTCTGAAATGTGCCCAAGATTTTCCACTCACAACATCACGTTTTGTGCAGAAAAGAGGCTTTAACGTTGCTGCATCAAAAAAAAAGAGCAAGAAGCCAATAGCTGAACGTCTACGCTACATTAGGATCTGCTGGCTCGCAAGACATTTGACCACAGTGCCAACAGCCAAGTTATAGATGCAGCTGTGGCAGAGGCTGTACCACAGAAACAACAGATGAATGTGGTCAAGATAAAATGAAATCGCTTTGTTCACAAATTCTTCAATACATCATGAAAAAGAATGGCTCACTTATGGATAGTATGACGTCTACTGTGTTCAATAGGATTGCACCTTCAGGAAGTTACCTTTTGAATGCAATCTTAAGAATATATTGTGGTGTTCAATTTAGGCTGTACACATAGCAGACGTGCAAAATATGGAACACATTCTGAGGGTTAAATGCAGAGAGGATTGCTGAAGCTGATATAATAGGAAAGCATAGGGATACTAGATAACGTAGAAAACGCATGTGACAATAGGATAGGTGTAAGTGAAACTAGTGCAGCTGTCACTTATGAGAGCAAAAAGTTATACAACTCAGTACAAGCACAATGGTACAAAATGTTGAAAAGCGATGATGAAACACAAGTTTCCTTGAAAGTGCTTCTACATAAATGAAATGAAAGTGATTGGCATAAAATTTATGCCCCTTCCTTAAAATTCTCAATTTAAAGCTCACAAAGAACAATGAAGATAAGGCTACAAAAGCAACTAACAGAAAAAAAAATAATGAAGCAGTTATACACAGCTGCAATCATTCGATAAACATCTCAAGTGATGAAGCCATGCTTCAGTGGCTTAGAGCATGAATATGTGAGCTTTACCAACCCTCTTTTAACATATGTGAGTGCCGGAGGGCATGTGGCAGCAGCAAGAATGTGTCAAGAAGCAACTGGCCCAGATAGCAGCCTCATCATAGGGGTATGGAAGGTCTACACACAACGCTATCATGGAGGGAGATATTTTATGGAACAAGATATGTAGCAATGTACAAAAGGAGCAAAGCATTTTGTAGAGCTGCAGTCAAAAATTTATGAAGGACAATCTTATCAAAAAGTTTTTATTTCATTCCTGCGCTTGTGCATCATTATTGTGACTATGGGTTATATAGTGTAACATGAAATGTCAAGCAATTTATCTCGTACACAAATGAATGCATTCTTTCCCCTGCGAAGCCACCTTCAAGAACTTTTGCCAGTGGGTGCACATGCACATCAATATCACCTAGTTACAAAACAGAGAAGTCAATAGTTGCCTTTGTGAAAAAAGTGAAGAATACAAAAATGTTCATTGATAGCCGAGCCACACAAATGATGCAGAGGTTAAACAGGTTATCTGGGATCTTGATTAACATGACTAAAAAGCATCTGTAATTGCAGTGCAAAGTGAAAATGGCAAATTTTGCAAAAGTGGAATCTAAAATTGCCAAAATGGGTTGACAAGTTGGCGGGGCCCTCATTTTTCGTGCGTACAACAATGAAAGACAATGACCACCAAATAGATGTACAAATTATCCTTGGGAAAACTAGTTGATTGCTGTTCATCTACATTCAGCATATGAAGGAAGCAATAGAAAACAAGCATAAAGGCAACCAAATACAAAGAAGCACAGCTCGCTTCACTCTGCAGTTTGTGGAAAAACACAGTGGGCACCTCACGTTTCACCCTAGTAGCACACAAGATAGGTGTAACGAAATGGACTCTGCTACGGTAAACGACTGCAGACACATCCACCAGGGTACACGTATGTCAAATATTCTCACTGAAGTAGTATGTCGCAGACTGCTTGCTTGCCACAAACACCAAAGTGAATTGTGAACTATATGTGCACGCAAGTCCTACTCAGAATGGCACTTCTGGAGGTAGAAGGAGAACGTTTTTGTACCTTCCTGCATTTCATTGACATGAAGCACTTGATAAAATGCACACTGAGTTTAAGCACAACACAAAAAAGCAAAGTAAGCAACAAAGAATGACAGCTCTCAGCGAGGGCCACAGCACTTGTAGAATACACTCAGTATGTCTACAGATGGTAGACAAAAAATTATAGCACCAAAGAAAGGTTTGGTTTGTGGGGTTTAACGTCCCAAAGTGACTCAGGCTATGAGAGACACCGTAGTAGAGGGCTCCAGAAATTTCAACCACCTGGGGTTCTTTAATGTACACTAATATCGCACAGCACACGGGCGCCTTGCTTTTCGCCTCCATCGAAAAGCAGCCGCCGCCCGCGTTTTTGGGAACAGTAGTCGAGCGCCGTAACCACTGCGCCACCCCAAAGCTGAACTTGGTTCTTGCACATGCTATCAACAAAATGTACACCAAAGAGATGGTTATATCCCAAAACCACAGAAAAAATTAAGACTTGGACGGCTTTTCAGCAGTACGCTATCAAACATGAAGCAGTAAGAATGTGCACATTGATCACTTGTGGCATATATCAAAATCATGACAGCGAGTGAAAATCTCAAGTGCAGGTGATCAAGTTGTTCTTGTACAAGTTAATATAAATGTTGCATGTCCTCTTCCTTGTACTTGTTGATGTTCCTGCTGCGATTACCATTTGCAGGTGGCGTCAATGTCACGTGATCTGCACACACTACAAGCTGTAACGATCTTCAAAAAGAGCTGTCCATCTGCATAGCACTTCACATCTGATGTGGCCGTCCAGGGACAAGGCGTGGCCTCCCAGATTATACAAGCCTAGCAGAGAGGTTAATGATGTTGAATATGGCCCCAGGACTTCTCACCACATGATGACTCAGATCGGAAGTGCTGCAACGGCTGCACAAGGTCCACACGATCACCTGCAAATGTTTAGTGCCTAAATTATATGCAAATAAAATATCAAACACGCATGGCACAGGAACATTCAAAATCATCAATGCTGCAAGCTAAGCTGCGGTAAAGTGTAATCTATGAATGCAAGAAATGGTCAGTGCAATACCTAAGTGAACCATTTCCGTAACAGGTAAAGACGGGTTAGTGGCGGAAATTGTAGTGCGAAGGTTAACTTTTTCTATTTTGCAACTAAAGGAACGACTTATATCAGGCGATTTCACATGTCTTTCCTTTCTCGGTCGTCGAAACCATTAGCCAAGAAATCTTGACAACTACGAGCACACTCAGGATTTTTTTTTTTTTTTTTTTTTTTAGTTCGTGCAGTGTAGAGAAGTTGAAGAAAATTATAATGCGTCGTAGAAATAGGCAGCTAAAAGCAACGCAAAGTGCTGATTAAAAATATCGGATTCGCCGCATGCGTCCTGTAAGTATTCCTTTAATCTTCAGTCATTTCCCGCCTGTGTACAACTTGAATGCGAATGACGCTGTATGAACAGTCACCTTTGCAGGTTTTCCTATTGCGCTTACCTCTGTGATGCTCGACGTGCTGCAGCATTTCCAGCAGATTGACTGCGTTGCCTTGCTGGTCGACACCCATCGAGAAGCCCGACACATTCCAGGAGCTCGTTGCTCGGCCGAACGAATACATTTCGTGCCATCCTACATCAGAGGCGTTCACCACTGCCGATTCCACCCGAAACACCAGTAGCTCAACAGTTCAACACTCCGAGCGCAGGGCAATTCTCGCCTCGGAGCTTGCAAAGCCGCCACACTACACTCCTCAGATCTAACTGTACTGACGAGCTATCTTTCAAGACAATTTGACAGCATTGCTGTGCTGCAGCAAATCCTCGATCACTACTTGCAGACGACGAACGGCACGAAGACCACTCGTAAGCGTACCTCCCTCCATGGCCGCCGCCATTGCTGGGTTATTATAACCGCGCAGACCAATAATTTCTTACCATGGGGAAGAAAGGGTTTGAAATAAGAAAGCAGGTAGCGCCGTCACGCGGCCGCACGCTTCTGCCCCCATTAGAGATTGTCTCAAACGTCCTTTATTTCATACGCGCTCATAATTTGCCTTTCTATTCCGTTTAATAAGCCATACAAGGTGTATATAAAGTTATCCTTTTACTTTTAATAACAAGCTAAGAAACTACGGTAGGCTAACGGCTGCATAAATCAGCTTGCCTGTCGCCATAGTCTCATTAGCATAATTCGGGCACCTCGCCACTCGGCGAAATTATGGCGGCCAAACGTCAGCATTTTCGGTAATGGCGGCACGTCAGTTACGTCATGACGCGTCAATTTCACGTAATCCAAATATGCTTGCGTATCACGTGTTTCACGTGACATAGCTCCAGCCAATCAAATTTGAGCATCCGCTCCTTCCCAGTATGCAATTATTTTTCATCACATTGGTTAATCGAGCGTAAGTGTTCTCCAAACCACCATCAGTAACTTTGCTTCCACTCCAAAATCATTCGTATTTGTCATCCAGGCAACAAGGATAGCTCCGGTTGAAATCAATTTTCACGGCTACGTCATTTTGACGTAACCGCTAAAAGTGCTTGCCTCAACTGATGGTTTCGCGCCACAAGTTTGAAGCACGTGACTCTTTTCTGAGCCAATCAGAAAGACAATATGGCGCCGCCAGGGGAAGGCGAATATCGAGGATCGGGCCCCAGATCTGCCGCACTTACCGCGGGAAGGGCAGGACGAAGTTTTTGGCACCTTAGAACAACATGTTCCGTTGTTTCCTCCTCAGTTCCGCACGCCGCGCATAATATATCTACTTCCTGAAATTTTTTCCTGTACGTTTTTGTTCTGAGGGCCCCTGTCCTAGCCTCAAACAGCAATGAGCTCCCTCGTGAGTTGTCTAATAAACTTTCTTTCTTTATATCCTGTTTTCGAGTTCTATACATACCCAATGCTGATTTTCCTTGCATTCTTTCCTCCCACATTTTCCTTTCTGCCTCCTTTACCTGCTTTTCAATGCTGCTGTTTTGCTGCGGTGTATCTCCAAAATCTAGGTACTTAAATCTGAGCTTTCGGGTTCTGTTAGTCCATTTCGTATTCAGGCTTTTCATGAAGAGGTGCTTGTACATTTTTCGTGCCCACCTTGATTCCTCCATTTCGGTTAGTCTCTGATCATATTTTAGTTTGCTAATTGCCTCTCTAACCTCAAATGATGCCCAGCCCATATCTCCCTGGACTCCTTCATTAGGTGTGTTGCCATGTGCTCCCAATGCCAATCTACCTACCTTTCTCTGTCTGATTTCAAGGCCTGACTGTACTTCTGATTTCATGCACAGGACTGCATTTCCGAAAGTGAGTCCTGGTACCATAACACCCTTCCATACCCCTCTAACAACCTCATACCTGTTATAATTCCAGAGGGCCCTGTGTTTCATAATATCCGAACTCCTTTTCCCTTTGTCTATCGTAATTCTTTCATGCTTTTCTAGGTAATTTTTTCCTTCATTGATCCATATGCCCAGGTATTTATAGCTCTCCACATGTTCAACCTTGGTGCCTTGTATTTCCAGCACGTCCCCCCTTTCATCATTAAATACCATTATTCCTGATTTTTCACTGCTAAATTGCAGTCCCAGCTTTTCGCCCTCTTCTCCACAGATCTTAAGCAGCTCCTGCAACCCATCCCTCTTATCTGCCAGCAGTACAATGTCATCCGCGTACATCAATCCTGGTAGAACTTGCGTTACTTTCTGTCCTCCCTGCATATAGCTTGCATCGAATCCCATATTACTTTCCTCCAAGCGCCTTTCCATTTGGCTCATGTATATCATGAAAAGCAGCGGTGATAGTGGGCACCCTTGCCTAAGCCCCCTTTTTATTTTTGCTGGTTTTGTTGTTTCCGTCTCCCATACTATCACTGCCTCATTATCTGCATACACTTCTTGTATGAACTGAACCAGGTTTTTATTCAGGCCATATTCCTTCAACTGGTCCCACAGTTTTTTCTGATCTACACTGTCGTATGCCCCTTTAATATCTAAAAACGCTATCCATAATGGTCTCTGACTTGCAGCTGCTGTTTCTATACACTGGATAACCACAAATAAATTATCCTCTAGTCTTCTGTCCTTGCGGAAACCATTTTGTAGTTCTCCGAGGATATTCCCTCCTTCTACCCATTCCTCCATCATTACTTTTACTAACTGCATTGCTACCCTGTATATAACTGATGTAACTGTGATTGGCCGATAGGACTTTATGTTATCTCTGCTTCCCTTGCCTTTGTATATTAGTCTCATCCTGCTTAATTTCCAATCTTTTGGTACTTGACCGCCCTTTATTGTTTGTTCAATCAACTGTCGCAATTTTACTTTGCTTTTTTGTCCTAATCTGGTAATCAATCCCATGGGTATGCTATCTGGTCCTGTCGCTGTTCCCAAGGGGACCTTCCGTTCTATTCTTTCCCATTGTCTTGCTGTCATCTCCTTGTATTCTTGCTCCTCGTCCCTGTGGTCCTCATTATTCTCCATTTCTTCTGCGGCATTCACTTCCAGACTGGCAAAGGCTGTTTCTATTGTGCGCCTAACATATTCCTGTGCTTCCTCTCCCTCCACTCTTTTTCCTTCCTGTGTGGTCAGTGAGTGTTGGACCCCTTCCGTCTTTTTTGCTTGTAGCCTTATGTGGTTCCAAAACCTCTTTGCAGCATTTTTATCTTTTTTACTTATGTCCATCATCCACTGGACCCCAGCTTTTTCTATTTTGATTTGGATTAAGGTTGACGCCTCCCTTTTTCTCTCAAGGTACTCCTCCCATTTGGATTCTACTTCCCTTGGTGTGGCTCCCCTCTTCTTTGCTAATCTGTGCTCTCTGGATGCCTCTTGACGCCTCGTTATGGCTGCTTTAACTTCAGCATCCCACCAGCTTTTTGGTTTATATTTTCTCTTTCCTCTTCTAATCTTGCCCTTTTTTAGCTCTCTTTTAAATACTTCTACTAGGTCATCGTATGTCCATTCTCTATTTGGTTGTTGTTTTACTATGTCTTCAATGCGCTTTGACCCTTTTTCCAACTGCATATCATTGAGTTTCTGGTTGCTTTCACATACCTGCATTTTTGCTGCGGCCGCTGTCCCGCCAAATTGGAGTTTAATTCTTTTGTGATCGCTTCCTAAGCTCTTCGCCCCTTCTTCATCAATTTCCATACCTACTAACCTGTCATACAGCTTGTGGGACATCAGACAATAGTCGATTGTGGAATGAGAGTTATTTCTTTCCCATGTTATTTTTCCCTCACACTTTATTTCTGAATTAACTATTGTGAGATCCTGGGTTTCACAAAATGTTCCTAACATTTTGCCTGTCGTATCGGTAGCTCCATCAAAAAATTCCATATGGGCATTCATATCCCCCAAGATTATCACTTCCTTATTCTGGCCAAATTCCTCTATGTCTTTAGCTAAACATCTGAAATGTTCTGAATTTTCCTCATTCGAGTCATTTCCTGTTTTTAGGTAAACAAACCCTAGTATTGTATCTAGGTTTCCCACTCTACCCTGGAGCCATATATGTTCTCTGCAGCTTTCTGTTATCCTTTTCCAATCTTGGCCTTTGATTAGCGCCCCCAGGCCACCTCCTTTTCGGTCCTTCCCTTTTCTATTGCACCCCAGCCATGAGTATCCTTCAATGTGTGGAGGTTCTTCACTGTCTCTAAGGTGGGTTTCTGCTACACCATATACTACAAAATTTCCAGTTTGCAGCTGCTCCTGAATTTCATCCCATTTAATTCTACTTCTACCCCCTTGCATATTAATGAAGGCCAAATTTACGGGTTGTTTCTTTTTCCTCCTCCGTGCCTTCGTCCTGCCCTTCCTCCCTCCATCTTTGTCTCCTACTTCTCGGTATGCAGGGGCAATCTGCTCGCCTGATGTCCCCAACCACTGTACCCAACCAAGGTTTGTTGTATGCGTGGTGCACGTGTTCTCTGCGCGCGAACTTTAGTTTGTTGCAGCCCACAGCGTCCATCATCCGCCATGGCGTTGCGAGGAGTACTGGTTGGCAATAGCCAGCTGAAGCGTTTGCGCAGGGCTCGTCTGCGGTTAATTCCATCTGTAGAGACCTGCACATTCAGCTTCGGAGGCTACGACGCCTTGCGTCTCGCAAACGCCGTGCGGCGCCTTGATCTGCGGCGCGCAGACTTTGCGATTGTATACGTCGGCGGCGCAACAACCTGTGCAACCCGGATTTCAGACCGCAAGATATTTGCGAGGACATTAAGCTACGTTATATCTTACAAATCGTCGACGCTTTTTAATTGCACTAATAAAGTCTCATTTATCATTTCACATCCTAGGCCCTCGTCCTGCAGCTTCTGGGTGGCGTGGGCATTGTTTTTGTCACGAACATTTTGCCACGCTGCTTCGGCGCAGACAATGAAGCAAGCCGCCGCTGGCTCAACGGCCGTCGATTACTCAACAAAAAGATTAAGAGGACTTTTCAGCTGATGAACCATGTTGTGATACTGAACCCGGAAGTGAGTATGCATTGCTGTTTCGTGCAACGTTTGGTCTCGTGTGTGTCTTGATCTACGCATTACCAGCGAACAGAGCACAGAAGAAGCAAGCAGAATTGAGACCATACTGTGATCTAAGGGCTGACTGCAGCAACATTTATTCATTTTACGTATAATCTATAAACGGTTTATATATTGTAAAAGAAGGCAAGGTCGAGACGGCGAGGTCGTGACGGCAAGGACAGCGAAGCCTTGTCTAGCGTTTTAATCCGATCACGAACCCAGGCGCGCGCCGGAGCTGGCGCCGCGGGACGATGATGATGGTATGTACAAATGAAAAAAGAAGATCATGGCATGTACAAATGAAAGAAGGTCCACAGAAGGCTCACAATATCTATATCTATAATCTATATAAACGGTCCAGGAGAAATTTAGCGCCTGCATTTGGCCATAAACTGGCGAGCTCTTTTGGTAAAATATAGTCTACTAGCATAATATTCGCCCTCTCTCCCCATTTCGATAATCTCAGCTTGGCTGTGTCAATTTACTTAATTTTTTGTCTTTTTTTTTTTACACATGCCTAACATGCTCCAGCAAGTGTGAGGAGGCTGTATTAGAAACTGGGGTGACAATAGAACAGCATTATTTCAACATCATTTTACCATAGTGAATGAACAATTTGAAAATAGAGCTCATGGTGGAAAATGCTTCACAACAAAATGCTGCACATTTTTGCTTCGAAAGTAACGGGGTCAGAGACATGAACAACAATGTCTTGAAAAACACGGCAATACACGATAGCACATGACTGACAGTGCTGATTAATAAAAAGCAGTGGTTCTTTTCAAGGAACACTTGAAACTGGGGTAATCAGTGGAATGTGCAGCTCAGTTGTGCTCGAGGTAGGGTAAAACGGTGCCCGCTGTAAGCAATTTTATGGAAGAGGCAAATAAGTGCTGTTCTGTGAGATTCTAAGGACAAGAGGAACGGCAGTCTCTTAATCTTAGTAAAATTTCAGCTGTCATGTTGAACAATGAAACAAGCTGCAGCACTTTTTATGTGCTCTAGGGAGACAAGTAAGTAGTGTTGATGAAGGACAATGAAAGATGCATATTCAAGTTAAGGCAGAACAAACATTTGATAGGCAAGCTGCTGGGTGGAAGTGAGCGTGCCTCTGAGGCGATATTTTATATAGGACGGTTGTCTTTAGCAAAAGCTTTTTCTGTATTGGCTTTTCGTGAAAGAAAACAAAATGAACGCTAGGCACTTGTATGATGACACAACAGTACCTGGACTTATGCAGTTAATAAGTAAAGAGAATCGGATTCTTTGCGACTAAATAACATTATCAGGCTTTTATAGCGTAAGGGGATTTTTCATAATGAACACCAGTTAGTACTGATCTTTCTGAAAAGCATTGTTGTCAATAGACAGGATTTTTCTATAAATAATGTAATACTTGGCAAATAGTCTGATGGCTGAGGCAATATTTAATGGCAGGACATTTATGCAGGAATGGATTTGCTGCTCCATTCTGCTCCAAACTGCTTTCCCTGCTCCATCCTATTCGAAAATACAATATTGCACCATAACTTCTCCAAACTGGCTGCCTTGGTGTTTTGCCATTAAATTTAGCAGAACATGGGAGTCAGGCAGGTTCCTGATTCCGTCTTTCAGGCATTCTCCAACAAAGCCCAACAGCAGTTGACAATTTCATATTACAAGGAATTGATTTCCACAATTGTGAACAATAAATTGCACTCAGAGTGTGGCTTCTCTGTTCGACACCAGAGTTCAATCTCTCCTGTCTCTTGCGTCGATCTGCTCTCCTCGAATTTGTCTTCTCCCTTGAAGTCTTTTTCACCTGATTGTTGGAAGATCCTTCTTCTTCATTGTTTTCTTTTTCCAAATTTCTGAACGTCACAGTCGTGGTTGCTTCTTTGACCCCAGAACCCAATGGCCGTTACAGCCGTAAGTCATAGCTTCAAAGCACAGACTGCGGCCAGTTTGGAGTATACCCCTCCATGGAGTGGCATGCCTCTCTTCCAGCCAGTGTTTCATTCGCTTCTTACCGCCTTTCAGGCACTAGTCTTCCGGTCCCCATTACTGCTCTTCTTCCCTCGTTTCGGGGATGTCTTTCGTCCATCGCCACTTGTTAGGACGCAGAGCTCACACATAAACACGTAAAAAGACTACTGTTTGTTCTTTCAGTATTCGGTGCAAAACACATCATACATGACAATGGACTTTTGTCAAACAATGGGCCATTAATGCTGCCTATAAGAAAATATGATTCGATCCAATTCAATTAAGCAAATATCAGAAGTGCAGCAGGTTGGTTGCATGTCAAGAGTTGCATGTCCATGCTATGAGGACTGTCATAGTTTAAGCAATGGCAGCACACTGGTACCACAGTTATAAGTGTTCTTGCAGTGGTAATACGAATAAAATTTTCATAAACTAAGAGATACACGAAGTATGATAAATATTTTTTTCGCGAGGAAATTTGAAATGAGAAACTAGTTTTTCTTTAGTTCCCCACTTCTTTCTATGCGCCACAATTCCTACCAGAGCTTGTTGCACCAACTTTCCAATATCTGTATGCTAACATGCCTAGTGTATTTCGATGGAGCGGTCTTGATGCTGCACAAGTGATTGGAGGGAATTTCAAAAAATGTTCTTTGTGTATGAACTAGCACCAGCTCCTGCCTTTTGAGTCACTGGTAGTAAGAGAAGCGAGAAAAGCAAACATTACAAACTACCACGAGATGTTGGCCAACTTGTCCAGCTACAAAGATCTACATGAGTTGTTCTGATGCTTCTGCTGCTAAAGCAAGAAGGTATTTCACCACTGAGCCTCTCTATTAACAACCATCTCAAGCCTACAAAAAAGTAGTTGAAGCATTATGGGGTTGGCACCTTGAAGGTGCCAATTGCTACAAATGTTCTCTAAGTGTTGCAAAGCCATACAGGGCTTAATTCCAGTGTGTTGAAATTAAGGAAGCCCCAGCGTCTCTCAAGTGAAAGCATGAGGATGTACTGCCAAAAAGCAGTGAAGTAAACAAGCTAAAAGAGGAAAAGGCTGCTCTTTAGTTTTATCTATCCACCCTGAATGCACTACGGACGAATTCCCAGGAATTTTATAGGCACGAGCATAGGATGAAACAGGATATGCACAAGATAGGGAGCAGAAATATACTGCTCATTGATGTGAACTCCAAGCTAGTGGGAGTGCTTCAATGCATCAATATGATACACTCCGCATTTG
This sequence comes from Amblyomma maculatum, assembly GCF_055883805.1. Lineage (NCBI taxonomy): Eukaryota > Metazoa > Arthropoda > Arachnida > Ixodida > Ixodidae > Amblyomma > Amblyomma maculatum. Next base: position 6,219,459 of record NC_139350.1, on the reverse strand, counting down.
AATCAATGAAACCGAAATAGTTGAAAACTTTTAGTCAAACTTGATATTCAGTATTGTAGTGAAGCAACCATTCTGTTTGCTGCTAGTCTGTACCAAATTGTTGCTTGGATCAGCTGTATTATTTTAATCTTTTGTACATGTTTGGGCTGTTTGTCCTGACTCGGCAGGGAGGCATGCATAGCCAGCGAAGCATTGAATGTTGAATTAAAATTGACCAAATCAAATTCCTATGTATTTCAGGGATAAAAAAATGCAATTAATAAAAATGTTTGGCCCTATAAAACATGTTCCAATACATAATTGCTCAAAAATTCTGTTTTTATTGCTCTAAAGCTGCTCCAGAATAGCATCATTACTGCCCCCTGGGCTACTCCAAAATGCTCGAACCTGCTTCCAGCCCTTATTTTGCAGACCAGAAATAATAACGGGCCTATTATACTACCCTGTAGTATGTTAGGTGTTGTACTGTTTAAATAGGATCAATTATTGACAAAAGTGAGCTGCTTACAAATTGAGAAAAAGTTTCTTATTCAAGCAATTGCTAAGGAATCATGGCCCAAAGATGATAGGTCAGCTATCAGACAACAATGTGGAAATGGAATGAAGGCTTTAGTATAGTCGAGGAATACATAGTTATTTTGAGGAGTCTTGTCTTCTGTGTAGCAGCTCATTAGTAAGGCCCAGAGTTGCGTGGCTCATGATAGTATAGTTTTCTAAATCCATGCTGTATTGGAAAGAAGGAACCTTCAGAAGCCTAAAAATTGTGCCGTGTTAGATGCAATGACGTGTTCGAGGAGTTTCATGACATACATGCCAGTGATATCAGGTGATAGCAATGAAAAGCCATTCACACAATTACCAACATGCCCATTCTTGTTTTTTTAAACAGTCAGTAGTGGTCATCAATGGTGTCTGGAGCATTTCACATGGAATGACTGTTTCAGTACAGATGGTAGTGATGATTGCTCACACGATTGTGAGCTTTTGAAAATGCAATGATTTTTGTCGCTTGGTGATCCAGAGCTCAATCAAGTGTCTTGTTCAAAAAAAAAGTAAAACTCAGCAACACCTGTATCCTCAAACTCCTGTCATATGCTGTGGTTGCTGAAATTTGGTGTCATTTGCAACTTGGGCTTGACATTGTTGATCTGCACAAGAAATAGTTAAAACTTTTTGAATTCTTTGGAGAGGCATGCATGTCTTGGAACAAAATTTCAAATTTTTCCTCCCTATCGTTGAGCAAATCTGCAAAAACATCACAAGATTTTAAGCAATAGTTGTAAAGTGGTCCTGTGGACTTGCTCTTATTTGGTGCTGCCAGAGTTGTAATCTCACCTGAAAGGCACAAACACCCTTGCCTATTTTCATTGTTTTTTTTTTCCCCCTGAAGTTCTGCATTCAAGATGTTCAGGGGATCACATAACTATGTGAGAAATACAAGGGGAACAAAGCCACTTCTTATCTTACACATCAGCAGTCTACCTACTTTTCTCCTCAAGAAGGGGTTAGTCTCCTTTCTGAGGTACAAAAAATCTCTTCAGCACTTTTCCGCTAGCCATCCACAAGTCGCATCTCTGCTACTGCTGGATGATTTCCCAGTACATTCTACCTCTTATTACACAGATAGAAAGAGATTGTGATTGTGAACTCCCAATGGAGTGCACTGCACCAAATGCAACGTCCATGACAGATTTTATGCTCAGTGACTGGCTGCATAGTACTTCTTGGTGGAAGGTGCAGTGCACTGTAAAACACTATCTGTTGACACTGAAACCTTCATTCTCAAATGTCCCACAAGACTGCTCCTGGTTTCAACCATTAAAGGCTCTCTGTCATTTGCAACACACACCATCCCTTCGTAGTGCTAGCTGGTATATTGAACAACCCCTTCAAGAATATTAATGTCTTCTGCTGTAGTCATACCTTTCATTGGGATAAAGTTTAGTAGTTCTCCTGTCACCTTAGATCTTTGCACTCCTAATGAAAATGGCACACCAGGTGTAATCTCGAATGTCAGTGTTTGTTGGCGAAAGAAGAAAATGCTTCAAAGTCCTCACACTGGTTCATCAAGGCATCTTCAATGTTGTGACTCAGTAATTTTTTCCACAACCTCAAACAGGCAGCTCTTCACTGTAATACCTATCAGCAAAACACTTTCCAGATTTGACAGATATGGGAATTGATGCTTGCTCTCATGATTTCTTAAGGTTCTTTGGCAAGATTTTGGAAAAATTCCTACTGCTTTTCAAGTAACGCTTTCAGTTGAGGCATATTTCATTACTGATATTTATTTATGATTTCTTACAGAGCCCAGAAAGACAGTGAGTAAGGAGGACAAGAAATGACATATGTACAAAAAAAAAAAAGCAGTTAATACATGAAATACAAAGCACAAATGAACAGAAAGTATTGTACATTACAAAACCTAAGGGCGCAAATTTTACGTAGATTAAAGGTGCTTAGTAGCAGCATGAATGCAAGATATGGCAGGTACATGTCTAGAAAAAAAAGGCTGGTTATATTACTAATGTCAGTCATTGAAAAATTAAAGCGCACAAGAAACCAAAATAAAATTCCATAACAATGAAAAAAAAAATCGTAAACTGCGGAACAAAGATAAAGAATTGTTAAGATATCGCTACCCCGTCAGGGTGGTGCAGTGGTTACAGCGCTTGACTAGTGTTCCCAAGAATGCGGCATCGGATCCCAGCCTCGCCAGCCGCCTTTCGGTGGAGGCGAAGAGCAAGGCGCCCGTCTGCTGTGTGATGTCAGTGCACGTTAAGGAACCCCAGGAGGTCAAAATTCCCAGAGTCCTCCACTACGGCTTCTCTCAAGCCTGAGTTGCTTTGGGACGATAAACCCCTGAAACCAAACCAAACCTAAGATATCACAGGAGAAAATGTTTGCTTAGCTAGTCATGGAATGATTAATGGTTGCACATACACGCAATAATGTCAGGACGATCATCCCAAACTACAGCACATGGAAGTGCGGATGAATGAAAAGCTTAAGTTCTTCTGTGAGTGTGTTTTATGCTGCACTGGTTATGTAGGCAATGTGAAATGCATGAAACAGCTTCCAGAGGTAATGGAGGTGGCCTGGTGCTGTAACAATATTTATGAAGTAACCATAAAAGAGCGATGGAGCAATGAATGTCTAATGGCTGAAGGCAGGTATCATGCTTGATCTGTGTTAACCTGCAGTAGTAACTGTAGTGTCATGCAGTACTTGTGTGTCGTGAGACAAGCAGCTCTATTTTGGATGGATTCTAGCGTGTTAATTAAGTAGCTTTGATATAAACCTATGCGGGTGATGCAAATTCTAGTTGTGGCTGTACGAATGCTAGGCATGCCTATTTTCTTATGCTGTTAAAAGAGGTATGCAAGTTTTGATGCAGGTACTCGAGTGATGTGGAAGCTTTCGCACAAATGGCATGAATGTGCGTGGGCCATGAAATATCGTGCATCAGATGAATGCCTAGATACTTGTGCATAATGAGGCCCGAGACACTGTGATGCTCTCTGTGAGGTACGAAAAGTTATGATTAATACGCTTGTGGCTTAAAATCTTGCATTTAGTAGAGTTAATATTCGTTTTCCATTTATTGCACCAGTCTGAGATTAGGTTCAGGTCATTTCGAAGAGCAAGGTGATCAACTATGAATGCGGTCATTTGCAAAAAAATTGAAGGGAAGATAAATCCAGTAGATAAATCATTTACATATATTGAAAACAATAAAGGACCAAGAACACTGCCTTGAGGCATACCAGGTGCTACATCACAGAGTAAAGAGGTGAAACTGCTATCGAAAGTAAGAAAGGTGTGAAGCCATGTCAGTGTTAAAGAATCTAGACAAATAGCACCTAATTTAAAAACAAACGGGAGTGTGCAACACGGTTGAAAGCATTAGGAAAATATTGAAAAATGCACTCTGTTTGTAGGTTGCCGTATATGTTGAAATGCAAGTCAGTCGTAATTAGAAATAGTTCACCAAATTTCTCAGGATGGCAGGACATGAAATGGTATTGCATACTGTGCTCCTTTGGCAGATAAAAGCTTTGGTTTGCTCTGCAATTCACTAAAGAAATACGACTGTTCCATTTGCGGCTGAAATCTAATTTTCATCTTCAACTTTATGCTTTGTTCATGTCTTCAACAGCGACCTTCCAACACTAAGCTTTCAGAGCATAAAGGCAATATTTTTACTGTCTTTTACTGACTTTAAAAAAACGTTGAAATATATATTTTAAATGTGCAACACAAATTAGAGCATGCAATCCTTAAGTAGCATTTGGCGTGGCGACGTATCCTAATGCAGCTTTCCGAAGAGTATCACAAAGAATGCCTTAGAAGCAGACAAAAAATAATTTCAAATCATCCCACAACAAGGAAAGGCAGGGGCCAGCTTAATTCTGTCTTCATTCTGGAAGCCCTAATGTTTGCCTGGAATTCCTAATCTCTGCTTGCAATAATTTGTTAGATGTAAGCACGAATATCTTCAAACTTGTAGCCTTTCTCACATTGCATATTGTGGCAATTGCAGCGGTAGTTTTTCAGTCTATACCTAAGGGTAAGAATGAGGTTTTTGAAATGAAGGAGGAATAAGAACAAAGTTTTCAGCATGCTGCTGGCAATCAGGAAGGCCACACCTTGAAGGGAAAGAAATATGTGGCAGATGGAAATCCTTGCTTCCTCATTCAATACGGAAACAAGGACTTGGAAAGGGCTGCAGGCACTGCATGCTACCCCACATGACAAAAAAAAAGCCCTTACAGTCTGCTCACAGAGGCATACTTTGTGTGTAATGCGATTTGTGCCCTTAGTGCCTTGAGAACTTGCTTTAGTTGCGAATCCCATTTTCTTCACAGCACTGGAAAAACATAATGCGATTGTTAATGCAGTGCCCCACAAGGCAAGTAATGGGCTAATTCACAGATTTAGTTTGCCCTCGGCTAATGGGAACTGCATTTCCATGTCCTTTATCGTCACCTCAGCGGGTTCTCCTCATACAAGATAAAAGTTAATTAGTCACTCACAGTGATCTGGATAGGGACAAGGCAGGATTTTACTGCCCTTCAGTTCTCACACCAAAGTATAGCTACCTGCTGATGCAGAGCAACAGGTAGCTGTGAGTGAGATTGCCTGGAAAGAGATAGATGCAATTAAAGATCAGTTTAGTATTGTTAGGCTAAATGTGAATTAGGTGCTCTAACACTTCACATTTTCACTTTATTTTCAGGGCGCAAATATTAGCATACTGTCTTACTTTTCTGAAAGACCACTCTTTATAGTTATGTTGCTACTACACGTATACCAAGCCATACAAACATATCCGCATGGCCTAGGTATAGTATGTGTGCCTGACTCAGGATTCAGTGGTCCCATTCGCACCTCAAAGGAGCTACACAAATTGGCTGCTGCTGCCAACTTGGCCATGTCATTTCGTCTCATGACATCATATAACCCTTGAAACGGTCAGTGGCCAGCCATGTCACCTGCCAACTTCCACTTTCCACAAGCATGCTCGTGAGAAGGGCCAGACAAACAGACATTGGAGAAATGCTGAAGTGGGATTCTTATGGACGGCTTTTTAAATAAAAACATTCAAGAGAACATTCGTTGATGACTCAGCTTCTCTTCAATGAAAAGATGGCTTAGAGAGAGTTTTTGAAATGGTACGAATTATACCATTGTCACTTATTGTGAAGAGAGGAAATTTAGACTTTGATGCAAAATAGAAGGGGCTCTCCATCTTTCTCTATATGCACTTTTGAATACAGCTAATGTTCATCCTGATTGCGCTTACATTAACGGGGTCCTACCTTTTTGTTTTCATGGCGTGACTGTCATTCCTGGCAACATATTTTTGGTTGATCTCAGTTTAGAAACAAAGCTGGTGGTGAAGCTGAATCATGAGCTGACTTGTGAAGCCAACACATAATTCTGGAACAAAGGCTGAAATTTGAGGACCCAGCTCAACACATTCCTTCCCTCTGCAAGCTACATACTTGAGACTTCTATTATACCTTTCCAATAAATAGTCACGAGGCATCGTCATATTGTTCACTCGACTGCTTTTTGCACTTGGCACTAGCACAGTGGACGCTGCAGTGGAACTGGTTTTTCAGCAGCCTAGACATGAGGAGTGAACAATATGGTTATGACCAGTGGCCACTAATTGGAAAGGTATATATATATATATATATATATATATATATACCATACATGCTTTCTAATTTGTCTCAATCTGCCTTGGTTCTGAAGAAAGTGTTTTTTTCTTTTTCAGCATCGCTTCCTGGATTCATCAAAAGCGCCCAAGAGACACCTTTTTGCTAACGACGGTTACCATCTGTCGGCTGGTGAGGGTATTCGGGAGATGGCCGAGATCGTTGTCAGGGCCTTGGCTAAAGTGTACGGAGCAGGCATCCTTGGACCTGTCTCTAGAGCACCAGCCAGGCACATCATTTTTCTGTGCAGTATCTGCGGTTCGAAGGGCCACGAGTGCGGGGAGTGCTATGAGTACTGCAGGCTGTAGGACCTGCACTGTAACCTGCAGGACTCATAGCAGTGGGTATTGCCGTGAAAGTGAGACCTGGGCCCGCATTCCAAGTTTACGTCGTTATCGAAGTGTCGCTATCTCATGTGACCTCGAGTCATCTGATTGGTGGAAACACCGGAACATTATCTTCCAGTTTCGTGGTGGCAACACCCGGTTCTGGCATTTCCACCAATCAGATGACTCGAGGTCACATGAGATAGCAACACTTCGATAACAACGCAAGCTCGGAATATGGGCCCTGTTCGGTTTGATGCATGAGCTGTGCCCGCTGCTTAAAGACTGGGTACATCACCTGTGATCCTTTAATGTGCACTGACATGATAAATGGATGCCTTGTGCATGGCCTAAATTGAAATGCAGCTGCCGTGGATGCGATTGAAGGCATGACTTCAAAATCATCACTTAAGCACCTTAACCGCTGAGTGGTTCCTGTTATTTATTTATTTTATTTATTTGGAATACTGCCAACCCTAAAGGGGTCATTACAGGAGTGGGTTCACAAATGAGGGCAATAGGAGAAAACAAATGCACATGAAGAAGTATGAAAGTTACAGAACCAGTGCAAATAGTGGCTGCAACAATTTATGGGTCTAGATGATGTAGAGTTTGCTTCAGCAAAAAAGAAAAAAAGAAACACAATAACAAGCCAAATTCTTTTTTTTTCCTATTCATGGTCAACGAAGAAAGGCCAGTAGCCTTGAAATGTCAACCACAGCATCTTAACTGTGCTAACACAGCCTCAAGAGAAAATGAAGTATCAGAACGAGAAGCATGTTGGGATCGGTAAACTAAACAGTGCTACTACTTGATTTGAGGAATTTCTGCACTACCTGAAACATGGCAATACAGATGAATAGCATCACCTGTTCATAATTGGCAATACCCGATTAGAGCCATTGCATTGTTAAGGGGATTATTGCACTGTATGTACTGACACCGCACCTTGTAACCATATTAGGCCAGTCGGTGCAAACCGCGCAGAAGCATAGCGAACAAGTGTCAAATCTTGGCTTCCACGGTTGTTTAGTCATCTCTGAATTTCTCATTTTGGACGCCTTTCTCTACAGCATGCAATTTTATTTATGTGAGGCATTCAGTGGTTTCACACTTCTCCATGACTGAAACATTAACCAGCAAGTTGCAAGCTGCAGTCGTGAACTGATAACAGTTTCAATTTATCTTTTTGCCTCATCTTGTAACTCTCATTATACAATCTCTCTGGTGACAGCATTTTATTTTGTTAGCAATGCTCTGGACATAAAGACACTAATACAGCTCAATGAATTTAACAAACAAGTCATCATTAACATTACATTACATTTGACTGCACAGAGGTGCCTCATATGTTGCTGGGAAAAAAATAATTCTTTCAGAAGTTACACTCACGAAAAGATGAGAAAAGAGTTCTGAAATAATCTTCAGAAAATCTCTAGAACAGTTTCAGCAGAATCTGCAGTGGAGAAATGCGAAAGCCCGAGCGTCGCTGCTGCACACGGTACATGGAGCGCCCCTTGTCGAAAACAGCCAGCATTCCGTTGAACGCATCAAAGTTCACCGGCATTCTATAATTGTTTTACAGGAAAGGAAAGACACCATATATGTCACTCGCAGAATCTCGCAGACAAATCTCACCGACACGAGATTTTCACCATAACCCTAGAAAGGCTTTAGCCTTAATAAAAAAAGAAACTGAACACTTCAGCCCCGAGATATGACACGGTGTTTTTTTTTTTTTGAGACTGCACAGTAAACGTTGAATGTTCTGGTGTGACTAGCCTAATAAGTGTTTAAAGCACTAAAGATGAACAGTATTCACGATTTTTTGCTTTTAGTTATCTATGTTATGATCTGCCTGCTAACATTTTATTGTGCATGTCACTTTCTGTGGACAATTCTGTCATCTTTTGCTATCCTTGATCACCATGGCGCCTCTAGTGTGACCTAAATGCCATGTTAAGATGTTGGAATGCTTGGAAAAAGTGGCTCAATACACATCTAAATGAAAAACAGGTGGTTTTTTCTGCGACAGCACAAGCCCTAATTTCTCATACAGTGTCTATAACACCACAGTAGTGAGGCACAAAATATTTTTAACTGTTTGTACTTGCATTTCATTCATGTTTTTTGTTTCTGCCCGTATTTGTTCAGTCTGCAGGCATGATCAGATGAGGTCGTTGTTCTGAATTCGTGCTCGTGGCACTGTTAACCCTCAAGCAAGTTCTTTCGTGGTCTGTACTTGTGCTCTAGATTGGGGGCTGTGAAATGGGCACCTACACAAAACTACCCATAATGTTTTCTTCATAAAGGTGCCTAGATAAATCCATATAGTAGGTGATTATAGTATTGGCTACAGAAATAGTAAGAGGCAGTTATTAGGCTAGTGTGCAGAATGCAATAGCTTGAGTAATGGATACCTTCTTCAGCAAAAATTCAGCAAACAGAAGCATTGGATTTGAGTACGGAAAAGCCAGAATGGGGAGACAAAATATTAAATTGAGTTCATATTGTGCTCAAACCCTGGCATTGTGCAGGATGTAGAAGTAATCGGAAATATGAAATGCAGTGACTGGGACAGTAAGGTCGCAAATTAGTCTGTACTGTAAGAAGGAATGGAACTAAAAAGTAAGGAAGAAGTCCATCAATGGACTAGCGGTGAGAGAGAAAGTAGAGGAATTTTGGGTCCCGCTACAGAACAAATATGCTTTAAACCGAGGAAGACGACCTTAGCTTTGAAGCAGTGAAAGATAATTTGAGATATTATTACTTTTATTTTTGTTTGTTTATTATAACATCAAGGGTCCCCAGGTGGGACATTATTTGTAAGGTGATTACAAAGATTCTAAAGCCTCTTCTATGCGGTATTGAAATGAGCAGGGTCGTAGATTAGCACAAGACTGCTGGGAAGGTCATTCCAGTCGCAAGCTGTGTACATGAAAAAAAGACTTCTAGAATGCAGTAGTGCGGACACGACGCGAGATGACCCTGTTAGAATGGCCTGTGTGGGATGTTCGACGTACCGGTTGGATAAGTTGGCTGTCACGAGGAGAACTATAAAAGAACTTGTGATAAAGGAAGAGGCATGAAATTTGGCGACGGAAAGCGAGAGAAGGAAATTGAAACTTTAAGACGGATATGCTAAAGTATCGTCAGCAGTTTGAAAGGATAAAGCGAGTAGCATGGTTACGTACAGATTCAAGAGCTGTGATAAGGTTAGCTTTGTGCAGATTAAAGATTGCGCTAGTGTGTTAAAATTTAGATCGCACATGTGAAAGGAGCCATGCGTAGGTTACGACTAAGGTAGCCAATTGTTCGATGAGATGAATTTATTAATATGGTTAACATGGTAAGTTCATGATAAATCACTAGTTGGGGTAATACCAAGGTATATAAAGGAGTTAGTGGAAGTAATGGCAGAATCGTTAATTTTATCAGCAGGCGGAGTACAATTTTGGCGGCGGTGGAAAGTAGTACTGTCTTTGTCTTATTTAAAGAGATTAGCCACGCTGACCACCATTGGTGTATGCCATTGAGGTAATTTTGAAGCAGATGCGTCGCTAGGGTCATCCGCACCTGGTGCAAAAATGCCCCCCCCCCCCCTTCTCGCGCATTTTTAAGCACAGAATCACAACTTCCTTTCTAGCTCCTCTGTTCTCATGGTTTGCTTTGAAGTCAAGTTTGCTCTGCACCCAACCCCGCAGTGCGAGTGAATTGGCTTTTTTTTTTCTTTGTAACACTTAAACACAGTGATTGTGCCCCACAACAAATAATTCAGCAAAACATCACATTAAAAGCACATATTTTTGTAAAATGTAGAAAAACTAGCACTTATAAGTTGCGAGGAAATTCACTGAGCAAGCAACTTAAGACAGGTGATTGCCCAGTATGAGACCATAAGAAAAAATGGGCCTCATGCATTACGCATTGTGTAAACATTCCGTGCTTTTTGGTGTTTTGAAAGTGTAAGGCCGAGGAGCGAGAAAGGCACTAGAGATAAATGAAAAGACAAAGACTGCCGGAAAGATACTGCCAGTGGTCCCCGCTTGAGAAAGGAGAATGAACTACACGTACACAAAAAGACGCGATGCGGCGGCGTGGCTGCTGACAGTTGTTGTCTAATGCTCTTGCGCACAGGGGTGGGTTTCCAATGGGTGTCGGGTATCTTAGCTGATGTTTACAGGGGATACACGCACATACACAGGCCGGTGCAACGTTAAAATGGTGTGGAGTCTCTGGATAAACTAAGGCATGTGTTCAAGCACTCTCACAACAGACTAATTCGGTCTACGAGAAGATCCAGTCAGTGCCTCAGTGAGACCAATGAGTGCCTTTTCGTGTCTACACACAATAATTCATTCCGTTCCTCTCCCCCCCGCCCCTTCAAACGCTGCACCCGCCTTGTGACGCCACTGTTTTGAAGGACAGAAGTATCGTCGGTGTTGGTTATAGGGCGGTAGAGTACAGAGTCATCTACGAAGAGGCGGATGGTAGATATTAGCTTGGAAGGCAGGTCGTTCATGTATATTAAAGAGATTAAGAGGCCCAGGACTGTGCCTTGAGGCACTCCTGAAAGAACATGTGAGTAAGTCGATGAGAAGTTGTTAGCAAAAACAAATTACATGCAATCTGTTAAACAACTTCGGATCCGGTTGAAGACAAGTGAATGAAGAATTAAAAGGGACAGTTTGAGTAAGTGGCGGGAGTGAGGTACTTTATGGAATGCTTTCTCAAAATCCTAGAATAATGCATAAGTTGGGTATTGTGGCCAAGATTGGAATGAATATCATGCAGGAACAAAGCCGATTGGGTTTCACATGAATGACCTTTCTGTAAGATTGGATGGAAAAAGCTGACTGACGCTAGAAATGTAGCAACATTGTCGTGTTCTATGATTTTAGAGCATACAGTAGTTAGAGAAATGGGTCGATAATTACCTGAAAATGATTGATCACCTTTTTTGGCTGCAATGACCTTCCTAATTTGCCAGTCAAGTGGAACGGAGCCAGTATCAAAAGACTGCTGAAAAATTAGTGAAAGAATAAGACTTGAAACATATTGTTACGGAGCACAGTATCGAGACGACGACGATGTGCTGGTGTGAAGTAGGGAAGAAGACGACGCTCAGGTTTAGCTGGCTTCGTTCTGTGGTGTGCGGTGTGCATCTAACAGTGAACTAGCGTTTACCGTTGTGTACTTTTCCTTAACAATATTTACTGTTTTTCAAAGCTTTGGAATTAATTCCGCCGATACCACAGGAAGATGATCATTTAAGTGAATTGATAATATTGTTACGCGGCGGCAAGCGATGACAACAGGAGAACAGAGGACAGAGAGAAGATGCTCGATGGTCGTGAGATGACATTTAATGAATCTGTGTGCGGGCCTAGCGTGCGCGCTCCTGCCCGCGCCACTGCCATCTTCCTCCTTCGTCCGTAACAATATTAACAACTTCATACAGTTGAATGTGATGTTGTCCATTGGCGGATGTGGCAACGGTGGAAGGTTGGGAATATCATGAGTGCACCTCTGAAATAGATGGTAGGATGGTTAGACAGGATACTGGTAAACTGTCTGAGGGGATGAAATATGTGGTCAAAAAAAAAAAAAATAAAAGGTGGGAGCCTCCTACCAAAAAGACAGTATAGAACTGGCAGAGCTATTATAGCTAATCAACAGGCGTAAAGTGCCCAATGTAAAGTGCTATACGGAGAAAATTGAGCATAGAAAGAATGGCTGTAGCCTAAACGCAAGAGAACACTATGCGAGGCAAAAATTTGACCTATACGCTCATCAACAAGGTGGGCAACGCCTTTACCAATATCGATGACATAGTCATAGCAGGCGAACAGTTCTGCATTCATCTATACAGTAGCCAAAGTAATCGGGACAATGATGAGAATAACAGTAGTGCTAGACAAGCAGATGTTCAATCAATAACAAAGGACGAGTTTAAGACAGCTATAGAAAGTGTGATAAGAGGGAAAGAAACTGGGTAAGATTAGGTAACTGGTGATTTTTGAAAGAGGGTAGGGATATTGCAGTACAAATATGTATGCCATGACTTGAACAGCACTGGAATCTGTGAAGGATGCTAACTATATATAAATTTGCTAAAGTAATCACTAATAGAATCAGGGCAACCTTCAATTGACCACAGGATCAAGCAGGTTTTCGGTAGTATCCATACTGTGAAACAGGCGATAGAAAAATGCTCTGGATAGAAATAATATAACCAGCCCTTTGATTATGCGAAAGCATTTGACTGGGTCGAAAGCTCAGCAGTCATGCTGACATTGTAAAACCAGCCACATGTGAAATTACTGGGAGTTATCTATAGTGGCTGCACAGCAACTGCAGTCTTCAAATCATGGATACAGTGGAAAAAATACATTTATATTGGAGCAGTTTATGAGATAGGATCGGGTATATTGCACTCCATGTAAAATGACCTGCCAGAACCCGGTTCCAATATACAGATTTCGCCCTGCTTTACTTTCCTATTCCTTTCCTAATGGATATCAGCATTATCAGTATGGTCATTTTCTCAATACTTGATACATTTGACTAAATGAAATGTGCAAATTATGTGCAATTGCTTGATGTAATTGGCAGCAAACAGTACAGAATTATGCATGTTCCTGAATGGCCATTTTAAATCATAACATATTTTTTCAGTTTCTTAGCATATCAACTGTTCAAGCTCATCATCACTACTACTAGGAAGCAGCTTTGTATATGCCTAACCTGTAATTAAATTCAATGCTTCATGCCCCTCTTTGGCAACCATGCTTTTGACTAAGTTGTGATACTTCATTTCGTAAGAATTTCAGCCTTCCTCAAAGTTATTGCTTGCTCTTCTCATTCTCAGCATGTACGTGCATGACGAGGGAAACTGTCCGAGACCATTTTCCAGGGAGTACATTCTTGTGAGAAGTCGTGTTCATGCATATGCCATATGTGTGCTTTATGAGAAGTTGTAAATGTATATTGTTGCGAACCATATTGTGTTACTGTTGTATTGATTTCCATTTGCACCATTCATACTAAGCATGTGCCAAGCACCTCCGAGTCCACAAATGTATGCGACACAGAATAGTGCAACAAAAACATTACATTTTACAGTTTTTTATGTGGTCAGATAGGTAATGATTACATTTTTCCTTCATCATGCATTCTCCAGTCACCCGACCTGTCAAAGCATTTGACTATGAGGTGTCATTTTTTTTTTCTCCTGCCGAGCACACCCACCAACCTGTTACTTTTTTTGCGTTATGGGTTATAAAAGGCGCTGTGGTTTATCATTCTTATGCTTTGTAAGTGCCTGCTGTTTTGTCCACTGGTGTTTTATTTTGCTAAAGTGTGACGTAAATTGTGGGAAAATTAAGCAGGCTACTAAACATTACCTAAATATTACCTTAAATTCATGAAATGTTGAAGTGAATGGCATATTAATATACCATACTGGGAATGAATGTCTGTTCAAAAATAACAGGTAAACAGGAAAGTTAAACTATGGGTGCCCTTACAAATATCCTCCACAGCCAACTTGGAGGTAGAAGAAAACGGGAAAACGAAAAGGTCGTGAGAAGTGCATTCAATTAAAGATTAAAAACTACGCGTTACAGTGTCTTCCCGGTGTGGTCAGGACAATGAGAGCTGCAAATGTCGGTCAGCGAGTGTACCGCAGGATGACGGCTTCACTGCACTGTGTTTCCTGCAATGCCATGAAGCTGCTCATATTGACAACAACGCCGTTTATCAAGAAGTATCGGTTAACTTTTAAGCATATATACCACTCACGACAAGCGGAATACAGTGCCTACATGCGGTAAGTTTGAAAAGGTGTGCTTAGACGACATAGGCACGCCATGGGCACGCCGCGCGGGCTCATCTTGAACAGCGTGCTTTCTTTCGAACGGTGTGTAGAGTTTTTTATTGCTTGAGGTTCAGCGAACGCATACTAAATAATTTGAAATTGCCATTGAATTTTTCTTATCATAGGGTTCCGTATGCTTGCATAACCTGCAGAGAAATAAAAATTTTTTGCAGTTCCTAACAGGCTCTTGAAAACCGAAACCACAACATTTAGAAGTTCAGTGGTTCAGTATTCATTATTCGGTACATGTAAGAGTAATCCATCTGTTGTAGTTGCAGATTAGCATAGAGTTAATATACAAACTCGGCAGCTTAGGCCTCTTTTTCAATGCGTACATATATAGATGCACGGCATTTCGTCTGCACGTTATTCCATGCTGGGGGCACTGAAAAGTTCTTAGTTATGAAATGGTGGTGTGCGTTTTGAAAAGCATTTAAAGCGCACAACTAAATTAGATAAGGTTTTCTTTTTTGTAATGTGCTTGCATTCGCCGCTAGGAGTCTCAACAGCGCTTAGTAAAATGGCCGCGTCCATGCTATGGTGGCTAGAAAGGTGAAGGAGAGAGAGAGAGCAGAACTTTTTATTTATTCCAGCGGATGAAGAGGCTCCGAAGTCCGGCCCTCCGTCGCTTGGGATGGATGGCGGGTGCCCCGCCTCAGACGCAGGCCGGCAGACGTTGTTGGCCGGCGGCGTCCCAGGCCAGCTGGATGGCGGCTAGCTGGAGCCCAGGGTCCGAGCAGCACAGCATGGTCTCCCAGAGTTGCGGCGTCAGATTTAGACCCCTCCCGGGAGAAAAGGGGCAGTCCCAGAGGATGTGTTCGAGGGTCCCTCTCGAGTCACAGTTTGCACAGAATTCAGATCTTTCTCCTGGGAACATATGGCTCACCAGGAGCGGGTGTGGGAATGTCCCAGTCTGAAGGCGACGGCCTGCCTGCAATTTAGGGTAGGGGCTGACGCAGCAGGCACCCGTCTACTGAGTCTATAATGCTGCAGAATTTCTGTGTAAGATTTTGCACACTCTATGCTCCCCGCTCTAAGCCCCCCCCCCCCCCCCCAAGATTAATGAAAACATCGCAAAGAGTTATGAAGACGTCAGCCTCACTAAAGGTAATTAAGCTCTATGTAATAGCAACTCATGCACTGTGTGTTATAGCCACACAATTGTTCGTTACCGGCCTTGGCTGATTTCAAGGCTCGGCAGGGCAGCTGTAGTCTGGTGCGTGGGGAGGCGGAGGAAAGCTGTTTTTACTTCAACATTATGTGCAGTCTTTGCCGAAAGTAACCAGGCTGCTCCGAAGGCTAGCAGAGCAAGCGCGCGGCCGTATGGCGGCGTTGCGCTCGTTGTGGCTTACCGTTGCTCGTCAGCTCCGAGAGTACAAAGCTGACGTAACTTCACATCCTCACTCTCTCCTGTTAGATGATAAAAACTAGGCGCGTATGATGTGCTGGCTGCGGTTTCACGTGTGCGAAGCTTGGTTGTGCCCATGGAGGGCGCTCAGTATAGCTACGGGGCTATTCGCTCTTCTCGGCAACTTCCCTGAAGCTGATATTATGTCGCGTTTCTCGCTACATAATTATACGTGCTTGTGTTCTGCAATCCGTTGCTGAAACGCACTAGCAGTATTGCGCTTTCCTGTGTGTTTGATGCGTCAGTGCATTAAAGAATGATAACGCACCTCAAAATTTCAATATGCTTTCTCCAAGGTGCTTTGCGTAGTGCCACATTACGGGTCGTAACTCTGGTGCAAAGATATGGGAAAGCTTGTGAACCCTTTCAAGCCACCTTATCTCTCTTTTAGGCTCGCAAAATTGTGTTAGCGCCTTGGGGAGGCGGTTTAAAAATAAGTGCAATGATTGATTCTAACAGGTTTTTGCATTTGCTTGTTGGTAAGTTTTGGTTTAAGTAAAGAACTAAAATGAAACTTTCCTCACGCTTAGCCATTCTATGCACATGATTGCTTTCTTGTTCGCGGAACCCTAATTTCAGGGCGACACTGTCTGGCAAGCCTAGCACATGTTCGTCCTAGAAACGACCAACAAGAGCTTACCGTGTCTACTATCACCTGCTTTTCTGTTTTCCGCAGTTGCCGAGAAGGGCCCTCGCTGGGCACAACCAGGCTTCGGACGCGTGAAACCGTAACCCGCACATCATACGCGCCTAGTTTTTATCATCCAACGGGCAAGAGTTAGGGTGCAAAGTTACGGCAGCGGTTGTACCCTTGGAGCTGACGAGCACCGATAAGCCACAGCGAGCGCAGCGTCGCCACACAGCCGCGTGCTTGCTTCGCCAGCCTTCGGAGCAGCCTGGTTACTTTTGGCAAAGACGGTACCAGAGGCTGTTTAAGAAATAGTGGAAAGTGACAGTTGACTATGAATGTTTCGCGCGATGTGAAGGCTTCGATTTTCAGCACACGGTCATTAATATCAAACGTCAGGCAAGACCATTTACGTCGAGCATTGATGTTTCAGTAACAAGTGTGCATTGGCTCTGCTGTCTTTATGTTACTTAACGCTGGAGGCTATGCGGACATGAACGACCAGCATTTGGTTGGGCTACGCATCACAGTGAAACAGTATATTACCATTGCAGCTGATGAAATGGCCCGAACGCGACCATCTAGATAACCTCGTATTGAAAGCAATGGAAAGCGGTACGCCTAAGAGTGTTGCGACAATTATAGGCATACGTCGTACTAATACCGCAATCTAAAGCTCCCCAACCATTGTGGCACTCAGCATTTGTGGTCTTTGATCTATTGCGCTGAGCCAGTAGGTAAACGACAAATCACCCAACCAAGGTATCGCGGAGAGTTTCGGACTTTAATGATACTGCTATTTCCCATTTGAATTCCGTTTTTCTGTTTCATTGACCAAGCCAAAATGCAGGTGGTCCATGCTTAAGGCCCCGCGACCCATTCAGTTCTCAGCAGCAGATGAGATTTGTAGTCGGGTGCCGAGATAGGGGTGTGCAGATTCTCTGGTTCCGGTAAAAACGTCCTCGGAAAGAAGGTTCCTGGAATAAATGTTCCCGAAACAAACGCCCCCGGAAAAAAAGTTTTTTTTTTTTTTTGTTGAAATAGGGGAAAATATCTCCAAACGAGTGCAATCAAAGTAACGCATCGTAATCTCAGTCTTTCGCCTGCCCTGGAGATTGGCTTTTCTGGGATAAATGCTCGGAAAATGGGTGCTTTGCCTAACAGTGTGAAAAACGGCCGCAAGCGAGTCTTTACATGATGAATTAACAAGAGGACACTAGTGTCGCCCCTGTTTGCTTATTTGACCTTCCATATGTTTTTGTGATTTTAGCTTGAACCTGATTTGAATTTTTTGTGTATGTTTCTCTGCGTGTTTTCTCGTTCCACATGCTGCAGCAGCTCATTGTGCTATGTTTCTATATTGACCGTGACAGTCCGCCATCACCCACAGACAGATGTCTGTACCATCACAGCATTATGCCTGTTTAACCTATGCAAAAGGCAACACTAACCCCATTCATTATCATTATTGAACAGTGCTAAAGGCAGAAATGAAAACTGACTTCGACAGGGTACCTAGACACTAGGAAGCTCAAACGTTTATTGACCGTGACAGTCCGCCATCACCCACAGACAGATTTCTGCACCGTCACAGCATTATGCCTGTTTAACCTAAGCAAGAGGCAACACTAACCCCATTCATTATCATTATTGAACAGTGCTAAAGGCAGAAATGAAAACTGACCTCGACAAGTTACCTAGACACTAGGAAGCTCAAATGTTTCTCTATTGACCGTGACAGCCCGCCACCACCCACAGACAGGTGTCTGTACCATCACAGCATTATGCCTGTTTAACCTATGTAAGAGGCAACACTAACTCCATTCATTATCATTACTGAACAGTGCTAAAGGGAGAAATGAAAACTGACTTCGACAGGGTACCTAGACACTAGGAAGCTCAAACGTTTATTGACCGTGACAGCCCGCCACCACCCACAGACAGATGTCTGTACCATCACAGCATTATGCCTGTTTAACCTATGCAAAAGCCAACACTAACCCCTTTCATTATCATTATTGAACAGTGCTAAAGGCAGAAATGAAAACTGACTTCGACAGGGTACCTAGACACTAGGAAGCTCAAACGTTTATTGACCGTGACAGCCCGCCACCACCCACAGACAGATGTCTGTACCATCACAGCATTATGCCTGTTTAACTTATGCAAAAGGCAACACTAACCCCATTCATTATCATTACTGAACAGTGCTAAAGGCAGAAATGAAAACTGACTTCGACAGGGTACCTAGACACTAGGAAGCTCAAATATTTCTTTATTGACCGTGACAGTCCGCCATCACCCACAGACAGATGTCTGTACCATCACAGCATTATGCCTGTTTAACCTAAGCAAGAGGCAACACTAACCCCATTCATTATCATTATTGAACAGTGCTAAAGGGAGAAATGAAAACTGACTTCGACAGGGTACCTAGACACTAGGAAGCTCAAACGTTTATTGACCGTGACAGCCCGCCACCACCCACAGACAGATGTCTGCACCATCACAGCACACAGAATTATGCCTGTTTAACCTATGCAACAGGCAACACTAACCCCATTCATTATCATTATTGAACAGTGCTAAAGACAGAAATGAAAACTGACCTCGACAGGGTACCTAGACAATAGGAAGCTTAAACGTTTATTGACCGTGACAGCCCGCCACCACCCACAGACAGATGTCTGCACCATCACAGCACACAGAATTATGCCTGTTTAACCTATGCAACAGGCAACACTAACCCCATTCATTATCATTATTGAACAGTGCTAAAGGCAGAAATGAAAACTGACCTCGACAGGGTACCTAGACACTAGGAAGCTCAAACGTTTATTGACCGTGACAGCCCGCCACCACCCACAGACAGATGTCTGTACCATCACAGCATTATGCCTGTTTAACCTATGCAAAAGGCAACACTAACCCCATTCATTATCATTATTGAACAGTGCTAAAGGCAGAAATGAAAACTGACCTCGACAGGGTACCTAGACACTAGGAAGCTCAAATGTTTCTCTATTGACCGTGACAGTCCGCCATCACCCACAGACAGATTTCTGCACCGTCGCAGCATTATGCCTGCTTAACCTAAGCAAGAGGCAACACTAACCCCATTCATTATCATTATTGAACAGTGCTAAAGGGAGAAATGAAAACTGACTTCGACAGGGTACCTAGACACTAGGAAGCTCAAACGTTTATTGACCGTGACAGCCCGCCACCACACGCAGACAGATGTCTGTACCATCACAGTATTATGCCTGTTTAACCTATGCAAAAGGCAACACTAACTCCATTCATTATCATTACTGAACAGTGCTAAAGGGAGAAATGAAAACTGACTTCGACAGGGTACCTAGACACTAGGAAGCTCAAACGTTTATTGACCGTGACAGCCCGCCACCACCCACAGACAGATGTCTGTACCATCACAGCATTATGCCTGTTTAACCTATGCAAAAGGCAACACTAACTCCATTCATTATCATTATTGAACAGTGCTAAAGGCAGAAATGAAAACTGACTTCGACAGGGTACCTAGACACTAGGAAGCTCAAACGTTTATTGACCGTGACAGCCCGCCACCACCCACAGACAGATGTCTGTACCATCACAGCATTATGCCTGTTTAACTTATGCAAAAGGCAACACTAACCCCATTCATTATCATTACTGAACAGTGCTAAAGGCAGAAATGAAAACTGACTTCGACAGGGTACCTAGACAATAGGAAGCTCGAACGTTTGTTGACCGTGACAGCCCGCCACCACCCACAGACAGATGTCTGTACCATCACGGCATTATGCCTGTTTAACCTATGCAAAAGGCAACACTAACCTCATTCATTATCATTATTGAACAGTGCTAAAGGCAGAAATGAAAACTGACCTCGACAGGGTACCTAGACACTAGGAAGCTCAAACGTTTATTGACCGTGACAGCCCGCCACCACCCACAGACAGATGTCTGTACCATCACAGCATTATGCCTGTTTAACCTATGCAAAAGGCAACACTAACCCCATTCATTATCATTATTGAACAGTGCTAAAGGCAGAAATGAAAACTGACTTCGACAGGGTACCTAGACACTAGGAAGCTCAAATGTTTCTCTATTGACCGTGACAGTCTGCCATCACCCACAGACAGATGTCTGTACCGTCACAGCATTATGCCTGTTTAACCTACGCAAAAGGCAACACTAACCCCATTCATTATCATTATTGAACAGTGCTAAAGGCAGAAATGAAAACTGACCTCGACAGGGTACCTAGACACTAGGAAGCTCAAACATTTATTGACCGTGACAGTCCGCCATCACCCACAGACAGATTTCTGCACCGTCACAGCATTATGCCTGTTTAACCTAAGCAAGAGGCAACACTAACCCCATTCATTATCATTATTGAACAGTGCTAAAGGCAGAAATGAAAACTGACTTCGACAGGGTACCAGACACTAGGAAGCTCAAACGTTTATTGACCGTGACAGCCCGCCACCACCCACAGACAGATGTCTGTACCATCACAGTATTATGCCTGTTTAACCTATGCAAAAGGCAACACTAACTCCATTCATTATCATTATTGAACAGTGCTAAAGGCAGAAATGAAAACTGACCTCGACAGGTTACCTAGACACTAGGAAGCTCAAATGTTTCTCTATTGACCGTGACAGCCCGCCACCACCCACAGACAGATGTCTGTACCATCACAGCATTATGCCTGTTTAACCTATGTAAGAGGCAACACTAACTCCATTCATTATCATTACTGAACAGTTCTAAAGGCAGAAATGAAAACTGACTTCGACAGGGTACCAGACACTAGGAAGCTCAAACGTTTATTGACCGTGACAGCCCGCCACCACCCACAGACAGATGTCTGTACCATCACAGTATTATGCCTGTTTAACCTATGCAAAAGGCAACACTAACTCCATTCATTATCATTATTGAACAGTGCTAAAGGGAGGAATGAAAACTGACTTCGATAGGGTACCTAGACACTAGGAAGCTCAAACGTTTATTGACCGTGACAGCCCGCCACCACCCACAGACAGATGTCTGTACCATCACAGCATTATGCCTGTTTAACCTATGCAAAAGGCAACACTAACCCCATTCATTATCATTATTGAACAGTGCTAAAGGCAGAAATGAAAACTGACTTCGACAGGGTATCTAGACACTAGGAAGCTCAAATGTTTCTCTATTGACCGTGACGGTCCGCCATCACCCACAGACAAATTTCTGCACCGTCACAGCATTATGCCTGTTTAACCTAAGCAAGAGGCAACACTAATCCCATTCATTATCATCATTGAACAGTGCTAAAGGCAGAAGTGAAAACTAACCTCGACAGGGTACCTAGACACTAGGAAGCTCAAACGTTTATTGACCGTGACAGCCCGCCACCACCCACAGACAGATGTCTGTGGGTGGTGGCGGTGTGGGCAGTGTGGGTGCCACGTTAGAACAAACATCGCATGCAAACGAAGCGCTGCGATTAGGAACCAACGAGTCGGCAATGTCAGGGTGCTGTTTTCGCACGTGCCGCCTTCGGGCACTTTCATAGGTGAAAACAGCATTACACACCGAACAGTGATACTTATCTTGTTCAGCGGAGACCGCAGCAGGGATTCCCGCGCTACTTGCACTTTGGCTTTCGATGTCAGCGACGAAAAGAACAGTTGGATAAAAGCGAAGAGCTCAAGCCGAACGCTCTGGCACGCGCAGCAAGGAGCAATGGCATGGGCACGCCGCACGTGGCCGAAAATATGCCAAAAATGTGCGCAAGAAATATGGTCACTTGTCTAACGTATTAATACCGCGTTAATGGCACATAAATGTAGCAAGTGCAAAATATTTTGTTCAGTTCAGTTTAGTCGTTCAGTCGTGTCCGACTCTTCGTGACCCTATGGACCATGTCACGCCACGCTTTCCGGTCTCTTACTATCTTCCTAACATCACATACCTTCATCTGCAGTGCCTCGAGGATGCCATCTAACCAACGCGTTCGCTGCCTACGCCTTCTCCGGCGACCCTCAACCTTTCCCAACATCAAATCTTTCTGCAGCGACTCCTCTCTTCTCATCAGATGACCAAAGTAGCTGAGCTTTAACTTTAAAATTTGACCCTCCAATGAGCAGTCAGGGTTTATGGTCGACAATATCGACTGATTTGATCTTCTGGCAGTCCAAGGAACTCTCAAGAGTCTTCGCCAGCACCACAATTCAAACGCGTCAATTCTTCGGCGGTCAGCCTTTTTCACAGTCCAACTCTCGCATCCATACATCACAACTGGAAAGACTATAACACGAGTTATACGGATCTTGGTTGGCAGACTAATGTCTCTGCTCTTTACTAGGCGGTCAAGGCTAACCATTGCTCTCTTTCCCAGAAGCAGGCGTCTCTTAATTTCATGGCTGCAGTCTCCTTCCGAGGTAATCTTGGAGCTCAAGAACAGAAAATCTGTCACAGCTTCCACTTCTTGTCCATTGATGCTCCAGGACTTGATAGGGCAAGACGCCATGATCTTTGTCTTTTTAATGTTCAGTTTAAGCCCAAACTTCTCACTCTCTTCTTGTACGCGGATCAGAAGTCTCTTGAGTTCCACTTCACTTTCTGCCATTAAAGTGGTATCATCCGCATATCTAAGGTTGTTGATACGTTTTCCAGCAATCTTCACTCCAGCTGAAGACTCGTCCAGACCGGCCTTCCTCATGATGCACTCTGCATATAGGTTAAATAGGCAGGGCGACAGTATGCAGCCTTGCCTCACTCCTTTCTCGATCGGAAACCAATCAGTAAGACCATGCCCAGTTCTGACTGTGGCCTCTTGCCCTTCATACAGGTTCCTGAGGAGACAGATGAGGTGAATTGGAACTCCCATCTCTTGGAGAGCTTGCCACAATCTGCTGTGATCTACGCAGTCAAACGCTTTCGCATAATCAATAAAGCAGAAGTAGATGGGTTTCTGGAACTCTCTTGCTTTTGCCATGATCCAGCGAAGGTTAGCAATTTGATCTCTAGTTCCTCTGCCCTTGCGAAACCCAGCTTTCACGTCCGGAAGCTCCCGATATCCACATACTGCTGCAGCCTACCTTGGAGGATTTTCAAAATCACCTTGCTAGCATGCGAAATAAGCGCGATCTTGCGGTAGTTGGAACAATCTTTGGCACTGTCTTTCTTTGGAATGGGGATATAAACTGACCTCCTCCAATCCTGTGGCCACTGCAGGGTTGTCCAAATCTTCTGACATAATGTATGCAGAATGTTAACAGCGTCATGGTTGAGGTTTTGAAGCAACTCAGCTGGAATGCCATCAATTCCGCTAGCTTTGTTCTTAGCAAGGCTGGCTAAGGCCCATTCAACTTCACTCTTCAGGATGCCCGGCTCGAGATCAGTAATCACAACCGTCTTATGTTGGGTTTGCACATTCGGGTCCTTCTTGTACAGTTCTTCTGTGTATTCCTGCCACCTCTTCTTTATCTCTGAGGCTTCAGTGAGGTCCTTGCCTTGTTTGTCCTTTATCACGCCCAGCTTAGCACAGAAGCTTCCTTTGATATCTTTGATTGTCTTATACAGAGCTCCAGTGTTCCTTAATTGGCTGTTGTCCTCAACTGCTTGGCACTGTATGTTCAGGAAGGCATTCTTATCTCTCCTTGCTATTTTCTGAAAATCCGCAAATATTTTGTTAGAAAATAACTAAAATGGCAAGATAAATTTTTAAGCATTACTTTTATGCACTCTTGAATATGCATATTATTAACAAAAATACAACAGGTACAAAAAGCAGGGACGGCTGGGGGCTGGGGACCGTGCTGAACCTAGGTATAGTGCACTATAACCTAGGTATAGTGCTCTAGAAGATTGGGCAGTGTGTCGACCGCGCCGCGAAAGGCATGGGAGCGGGGGGGGGGGGGGGGGGGGCCGCTTTTGCGATGACGGAGGCGCCGCAGCGCAGAGGGCGCCACCAGCAACTGGTGTGTCAGCCGTCCGGGCGCCCGCGTATATGCGCGCTGTGCAGCAGGGTGGATACCGCGCGCACTGTACGTTCTTGTTTGCTTGTGCGTCGTCTCGAGCTGTTCGCGACAAGATTTTATAAATATGCCGGTTAATGGGCTCAGTACTGTTAGCAGTCACCTAATTTATTTCCCTTTTGGCCGTCGGCAACACCTCGCGGAAGCAACATGTACAGGAGCTGGGCTCCGAAGAAAACAGCTTGGAGAGGGCGTGCAAATTCAGACTCGCACACCACGCTTCACTCGCCGTACAGATTGCTTTAGCATTCCTGAAGCACCTAATTGACGGCCAGAAATGCACTCGTTTTGAAAAGAGGGCAGTGTGGAGACAGGATGTATGAACAAGTCAAACATGCAACATGTGCGTTCGAGCGCTGACTAAAGCTGGCCACAGTAACCCCATTATCAAAGCAGTCAAAAATGGTATATTCCGTTGTTTCACGCGCAGATTATGCCGACTACAGTAAGTTACCTGAAACCACAAGAAAAGTCGGCATTCAGTTCGAATGAATTAAATATGGACTACCCCGCATAGAGGTATAGAGACATGAAAAATGAACGACACTAGGTAAACGGCTACTAAATAATTAAACACAGTGGGTCAGGAAAGGTGGAAGAAGTGGGAAGTAAAGGATGTGCAGAAAAAAAGAAAAGAGACGTGTCGCCTACAAGGGAGGGAGAAAGGAGGCGCGCAGCGCCGTGAAAAGAGCGACCGCGAATGTGAACAAACGTTTGGAATTGTTGTGCGGCGCAGTAAACGCACGGCGGAGAAGAAAGCAGGCAGCTAAAGACGAAGAAAAATGGAGAAATATGACAGGCAATAAAAAAAGGGAAACAATCGAGGTTAAGAACCAAATGGAGGCCTGGGAATCAAGAAGAAAGCACACAAAAAGGCTGCAATCGAACGCGCAGATATAAGCGTCGAAATTTAATTCAACAGCTTAGTAAAACTGTACACTAATATAAGAACAAACCATTTTTCTTTCCATAAAAAATGTTTTCATTCTAGGTAGTTTTTATTCTGCGTGCTCAAGCAACCGGTACTATGTAAGCCATTCACCCCAGAAGATCGCTCTAGTCCTCTTTTGGTGTACATATAAAATTAAAAAAAAAAAAAGAACGATGGAAAATAGAGGACGCAGAGGCTATAGTGTACGCCTAATTCGTTTCCGCTACATAATTCTTCAGCGAAAGAGAGGTTGTAAGGTCGGCATGGTTTTTCGCCACGAATAAAAACTGCGCCATATAGGCTCCAAGCTATAGTCGCAATTTACCCAAAAATTTGGCTCGGGTGTACGATCCTTTTAGATGCCTTTGCACTTGAGATTTTGCAACCTTCATCTAAAATGTGGAGGTTCAAAAATGTTACCTATTAGAGCACCAGAAAGCTCACACTTGAAATAATGAAAGTTCATGTGTTTTTGCGGCTTCGGTCTTTGCGAAGTAAGCGAACCACGACAAGAGTTCTCAAAGGGAAAATAATTGAATTCCCTTGGAGTACATCACGTGTAATATCAACCTTGTTAAAAATTATAGCCTGAGTTCTGCAAAGAGTATCCGCGGCAAGTAGCCCGATTATAGTCCGGCAAGCAGTAGTTGACGAGTTTATCCAGTCGCATTACTCACATTTCATACCACACACTCGAAGAATAAACACGCATTAGTGTCCGCATCTGAATTCGGCCTTATACTAATTGCATGTGCATTTGGTGCTCGTCACCGTTTTCGCATTTTTCGTTTTCTTGCGGTGCGCGCCAAGAACTGCATCATATCTGCCAATACGACGCGCAATTATAAGTGTTTTTTTTTTTTTGCTCTGTACCATTTGATGCCAACAAAGCGTCCGCTCTGAAGTGCCCACTATGAACGTATTCCCTCGTATACGTATGTGACAGGTTTAATTTTTCATATTTTATATGAAGTATTGTCCTGGCTATACTTGACATTTTTTTAAATCCAAACAGCTGGTTCATCCTTTGGTCAGCGGCACGTAAACAAATGTCCGCGATATATGTATTTGTTAATCACGAACAGATAATAAATGCTTGAGTCACGTATATTTTCCTTTTTTTTTCTTTTTGCCGCTAAATACCGCTGTGCTTTACATTAGAACGGAAATAAATAAATGTGTTTTGCTCGCACACTTGTAATTTCTATAAGCGGTGATTATAGGGCACATAAAGAACACCTATTAAAGAGATATATTACAAATTACTGACGATTTAAGATAAACGTTGTTATGTATTAATAAGCACAAGCAGCAAAATGTAAGCAGGTGTTCATAAATAAGGTTCATAAAAAATAAGCTGTTCCTAAGAGACCTTAATTACGAAAAGCACAAGCTTTGATTCGCATGTGTTATTCTCCGCGTGTTAATAGCGCTCCTCGGCAGTAGCCTTTATTCCCTTACTGGAAGAACGGATGCACGCTTCGTTGAAAACATTAAGTACAAGCTCATCTGGACGATTTATGGCTGTCTGCAGGAAGAAATGTTGAAAGGGTTTGAAATAGCGATTAAAACATCGCGCGCTGCTCCGTAGGACTGCCCAAGCGAGCACGGCGTCTCCAGATTAACGTAATGGAATGGCAAGGATGAGTTTAAGCACTTGTAATAAGTAGCCCCTTTATTAAATATGGCACCATTTGCGTAGCGTGTCAAAATAGTTCCAAAGAGAACCGCGCCCCTCCTCTGTACCATCGCTATCCCCGCGGCCGCTACGCGCCGAGCGGCGAACGTGACACCCCTGTTGCACGTCGCGCCCTCTCGCGGTAGTCGGTTCCTGTCATCGCAAAAGCGGCCCGCTTTCCGGCGCCGGTCGTCACACTGCCCAATATTCTAGAGCACTATAACCTAGGTACCCATCAGCCGTCATGGGGAAAGTGGGCGCAGTCTCGCGGGGTTCAGCTTACTATTTACTAGTTAGTTTCCGCCGTCATTCTTCGCGGGGGCGCCACCACTCCATGACGAGGCGCCGCCGGCACGGACGAGCAGACGACGCGGAAGGAGCGCGCTGGCTGTGTTGGCGCGTGTTTTCGTTTTGACTACTCAGCATAACCGCGTGGTTCTGATAGTTCTGCATGCGTGTCATCGGTGCCTGTGTCAACAGCGTCCTAAGCGTATGCAGCACCATGCCAGGCAACTGCTGTGTGCCGCTGTGCACCACGGAAGCAAGAAAAGGTCGGTTACCATGAGTTCCCGTCCGATTCACAACGTCGAGCAGCATGGCTGAAAAACATATCTCGGGAGGGCTAGGACGGAAAAGGAAGCCGGTGGGAGCCGAGTGACAAGTCACTGGTACACTCACTGCCCTTCACAGATGACGATTACAGGAAGAACATAAAACTGAAGATCCTGCTTCTTTCAGCCGTCCCCTCCGTGTTCCCGAACTGCCCACATTACAAGTTAAGTTACTCACGCGGGCTCATGTTGAGCCAAACAACCTTGAAAAAATGAATGTGCGCAGGCCAATGGATATATTTTCCCCACTTGTTATAGCTACACTTCATTTCCTCCTGGACAACCCGCCTCCGTGTCATCCTGAAGCATGTGCATGTGTTTCAAGATAGCTCCACCACGACCACTTTTATGACAGTGATATCAAAATGGTATGTCTTGCACAACATCGCATAAGTGAATCCATGGAGACACCAAGAGGAGCCGCTCTATTTCTCAGATGACGAGCGACTCTCTTGGTTAGAGTTGGACTTTGCCATATATCGAAGACATTCAGGTCCAAGGAGGCACGTCGAAGCAAAGGCTAACCAAACAAACGTACGAAGCAACAATCATGACAACCAGATCCACAGTGGCACAAATTAAGTACCTTCTTGATCATATCAAGTATCTTGCAACAATGTATTCTGTGTGAATTACTAGTGCATTGCATTTAACCGAATCTTATTTTCAGCTTCCGATACGCCCTAAAGCAGGCCCTCAACAGGGGGCCTGTAGTATCGCTTTTTAGCAGCCTGAGGCAATTCAAAGGCGGGAACGACAGAGTTGACACAAGGGCTGCAGTTTTCACCTTTCACTTTGGAGAAAATACTGAAGGTACCACTAGCCAAAAAAGTATATTTATATCGACTGAGATTATACACATTTTGCCATGCTTTGTGCAGGTTGGCATCTTGCAAGCATCAAAGTCTGCAAATACACCTATAAACAATAGGCAGCTATAAAACTTGGCATTCGTGATTAGTACCTTGCCAACTGCCATCACGTCAGCTGCGAGAAAGTTTTCGAGTAAGCTTGGATTCATTCATGTGTGGTGTGAACCAGCAGCTGACATAGAGTTAGCATCAATTGCATTCTTGGCTGGTTACCTTCCATTTGAAGAGAAAGTATGAATACTTTTACAGAATCTCATGAAACGTTTTTATTTATTCTGTTTTCAGTGCCTGCCCGTGTTTTCATTATATATATTACCAAAGTTTGAATATCTTCTAGTTAGAGTGTCAATAATTTTATTTTATTATTCCCCATCCTTTTATTAACTTTGTGCCCTGTGATTCCTGCGAAACCCTGGATTCACCAAAATTCTTGATGATGGACGCCTAGAATCTGAAAAGTACCATGCACCTTTGTTAGCAATATGATGAAGTGTCCGGAGGTCAGAAGAAACAGCAAGCTATGCAACATATATGTTAGGTCCCTTCTTCCCTATTTTGTGCAATTTCCGGAGTTGATTTACTATATAGAGAAGACCGCAGTCACACTAAGGACCTAACCAAACTAATGCGAACACTGCTGGCCAACATGGACAGGCAACATCAATCTGACAGAGGAAAAAAATCACGCTTGCACATAAACCTCTTTCGAGGAAAGTTATTCGCTTGTAAAATATATGCTTGCGTGTCTTCTGTGCATTGCGCGGCTTCATAATGAAACGAAAAAAAAAAATTGCCTGAGCCTGCGGGCGTGTCGATGAACTGGCTGTCTTGTGTTGTTTCTTTTGCAACAGCTTGTGTTAGCTAATATGTTTAGGTTGTGGTACCCACTTGAATAATATCTCCAGTGAAAACGGAGGAACAGGCTGAACGCTACGACCTGATCAATTGTAGTTTCCAGAAAAGTGCACGCTGAAGAAATGGCCCCAAACCTTGTCCCGTTTTCAAGATTGTAATATCTGATACGTTATTACAGTGGTTGAAACGCAACTAAATGGGTGCCCACACAGCGAAGCACACGACTGCCTCGATTCTCGTTGTAAACGGAAGACCACGAATGACTTGAAAAGCCCAGTGATGATGACATGCCGCTATCACCTTATCAATAGCAAACTTGCACGTAGCATCACATAATGTGTGAAAAGCCGCTCATAAATCCTAAATTGAGCAAGCGCCGGCCGCTCGGACGCCGATACGAATTAGCACGGCCGCTGCGCGCAGCTTTCCGCCCGGACTCGTCACGGAGCGGTGGCGTCGCAGCGGTGGCGATGAGAACTAGGCGCAATACGGGCCCTCCGGGCGACGTGACGGGCCGCACTCAAGTGCGCCTCCATTGAGCGGCCGTGGTACAACACCCCTTCCGCACAACGTCTGCAAGCGGACAGAAAACGTGCGCCCACATAAGTGCGGAGCGGGTCTAAAAAGCAACCGTACAGCGGCCTTCAAGAGGGAAGCGCGTCCAGGACGGGACGCCCGATCCCGATTGCGTTCTCGCCACCTTTCTTTTGTCGCTAGCGTTAACGGCAACGGTAAAGGAAAGCTTCAGTTCCTGTCTCCACATTAGAAGTTTGACTTTCTTCCTGTTATTTCTTTCTTACGCTTTTAGCGGGCTCTCTGTTACATGTTGCTGTTTTCCCGACTGCGGCCTCTCGTTGCGGCACTTCCGCTGCACCCAAATCTCAGTTCCCTCCTTTCGGGGTCTTTCACGGCCGGTCTCGATGGAGAGCGCGCTTTTCTCTTACGGCCTCTCCAATGGGGTCTGTTTCCACCGCCCGCCGCGCCTCGGTGGGGTCGCCAACGCCCCACTGCTGCTCCTCCGCTACATCCGTTCACGCGCAATCTCAGCTCCGCCCGCGTCACTTGCAACCAGCAAGTCCTGACATTTCTCCCCTTATGGTTTATACAAAAGCTGTAATCAGCATCGAACATTTATCGTGTGCGAGGAATATTATACAGTCAACAATCCGCTCACGCGCGCGTGCGCCTTCGTCAGTTCGGCCGTGCACGGTCGAATGAAGCTTCGGGTACACTTCAACATTCTTTGCCCCTATGTTTTGTACAAAAATAAATTTACTAGGCTATGCATTGTGCCTTTGAATGTTGTAAGCAGGTGTAGCGTGACCTGACGTGAGTGCATGGTGAATTGTTGAGTGGAGACTCTGTCAACCGCTACCGTCTTCGTTTAGATCAAAAGAGGCACCGGTGAAAATTCATGGCGCGTCTGAAACTCAGAGTAAAGAACAAACATTTTCTCATATAGTTAAAATTGCAATTGTCTAGTGCAGTGGGCTATTCTAGCTTCGTTCAAAACAAATGTTGAAAGACTGAAGATGCATATGTAGTCTCGCGACTACTTTTAATCAAGGAAATGGGCATAAACAGTTAAGTAGAATTGAAAAGAGCGGCAAACAATAGAACAATTGTCCTTCAAAGTTACAAATTGCACCACATATTCATCAAAATGCGACCTGCGTCTAGAAAATTCAGTCTCAAACTCTTCTTGCACGGCTTGTGCACATAAGGAGTTTGCCTCTTGTTCTTCTCTGTCACTTTCCTGGTATAATTAATTGAGAAGAATTCTGAGAAAATTTTCAAATATGAAAAAAGCAGACCTAATAACATATGGCTGTTGTCAATTTCTTTCGGGTAACTCAGTGTTGAATTCTCGAGTGCTGATTGAATCAGGATCTTAAGCACTTCGAGAACATTTGTGTGTAGTAGGTGCACGGCAGCTTTCTGAAAAAAAAAAAAAGCTTGTTCAATAGGGCAACAAGCTCTGGTTTCGGGTAATGCAGTCCACTAGAATATTGTCCTCGTTGAAGAGTGTACTGGTGCCCCCAAAATAAAACGGATCAAACATACGATCAGAATATCATTTCATGGCGCGCCTTGCAAGTGGATGCGCATGTGTATAGCTTGGATGCGTGTGGGTCCCACGGATGTTCAGCTTAACACATTTGGTGTTCGCCTTATCAGCTGCCCGGACGAAGGAGACCGCTTTTTCCCCAACTCGCGCTCCGCTTTATTTTGTTTGCTTCTTTCGCTAGTTTCTAGAAGAATAGCGCAAGCGTCACACCCGAAGTTGATTAACTTACCAGTGTATTCAGCGAAGTAAGGTAAACCGGAATATGTGACAGTGGGAAATGGGATGGCAGGAGATGCCATTAGTTCCTTCAGTTTCTCGGTTACTGATTGCGGCATAGCAGAAATGATTTTTTTTTTTCGGCATCGACGCAAGGTGCCTAGATTTTGCTCGGAGATGAAACGTCCGTCTTGACAATGTAGTCAAGTGCCGCTAGCTGTTACGGCCATCGCATCTATCATGGCGTTCCCTTCCCTTCCGCACATTAGCCTTACTTTCCCAAAGAGAGCCTCAATGGGTCGCTATATAGGGCTTGAAATGTGTCTTCAGTGAGAGTGTTCTTTAACGCTTGCATACTTTCGATATAGCAGGTAAACTCATTTGTATAAGTCACTGCAATCACCTTCATTATTTATAGGCCTCTTCGTACTCGAAATCGTAATACACGAGCCTACCAGGCAATGTACGCGGCCGGCTCAGGTGATTGACTGGGACTCCTTCCGGACGCACAGGAAACAGCAGGACAAACCTCCCGCTATTACTGATATCAAGGTGTGGACAACCGAAATTGTCAAACAAGTGGCCGACGCCACTCAAACCGTCGAGTTAGAGGACAGTATCCCACACTGCGACCGCTACTACGCCCATCTGTGGGAGCGCAAGAAGTCGCTCGAAGCTCTACTTGCCACTCGGAAATGGGACCGCAATGTCCGGCGTAGACTGGCGCGCGCACATACGAATATCGAGAATTAGGCAATAGAACTCACTCGACAGAGCTGGCACAACATATGTGACCAGATGAACAAGACTTCAAACGCTCGTAAGACGTGGAACCTCCTTCGACATTTACTCGACCCAGCAGGAGGCAAGCTCCAGACACGCCAACAGCTCGAGCGAATCTTCCACCAGTATCCTGGCACGTCTGATGAGCTCAAACAAGAGCTTATAAATACTTACATCGACCCTGAACCAACAACCAACCTCCCCTTCTATCAGGGCGCGGACAATCTCTGTCTAGACGCTCCAATCACTTTTGCGGAGGTCCGAGCAGAACTCAATCGCCTCAAGACGACTTCGGCGGCCGGCCCTGACCGCATTTCAAATAAAATGCTTAGGAATCTAGACGACGCATCCATTCATGCTCTTACCGACTATTTTCAAGAATGTTGGGCCAGCGGTACCATCCCTCAAGAGTGGAAATGCGCCAATCTAGCCCTCATCCCCAAGCCGGGCAAACCACCAACCTTGGCCAACCTCCCTCCCATCTCTCTCACGTCCTGCGTTGGGAAGCTGATGGAACACGTTATCCAGACCAGACTCTCACGATACCTTGAAGACAACCATCTTCTACCAGACACAATGTTCGGCTTCCGCCCTCATTTAGCGGCCCCGGACATTATGCTTCTTCTCCATCATCAGGTAGTCATGAGACGTACACTAGACACGAAAGTCATCGTCGGCCTCGATATTGCCAAGGCATTCGACAACGTCCTCCATGAAGCGATTCTTCAACAACTTCAAGCTCTTGGTGTTGGACATCGCATGTATGCATACATCCGAAACTTTCTCATCGACCGCACAGTGCAACTTAAAGCCGGCACTGGAAATCCTTCCATCATCTCTCCGGAAAACCGTGGCACGCCGCAAGGGCCGTACTTTCGCCGATGCTTCTTAACGTCGCACTGATAGGCCTGCCGAAGCTACTGGCTGACATCCCCCACCTGCATCACAGCATTTATGCTGACGACCTCACGCTTTGGATCACGCGCGGCAGTGACGGCCAGATTGAAGAGACTTTACAGACCGCGATCGAACGGATTGGAGATTATCTAAGTACAGTTGGCCTCACTTGCTCGGCGACAAAGTCCGAGTATATCATCATCCTATCCCCGGGACCCTGCCCTTCAGATATACTTCCTGACATCAACCTCCAGGTGCAAGGAAACCCGATTCCTCGAACAGACAACATCAGGATCTTGGGCTTGCATCTACAGGCCAACGGCAGCAACAACATCACGATCCAACGCATCGACCAGTCGGTAGTACAGATCGGACGCCTCCTTAAGCGAATCTCCAACAAACATCATGGCATGCGACAGTCCAACCTCCTGCACCTCGTTCAAGCTTTCATCTGCACCCGCATCACCTACTCTGGACCCTACTTACGTCTCACTCGTGCCGAAAGCGAACGGCTAGAGGCATCACTTCGAAAAGCATACAAGACGGCCCTAGGTCTTCCCATGTCCACAGCTACCCATAAGCTCATGGCTCTCGGAATCTCCAATACCGTGAGCGAACTGATCGAGGCAACCCTCACCGCCCAGTATGAGCGGCTCTCACTCACACACGCTGGCCGAGCAGTACTGCAGCAAGTTGGGATCTCCCCGCCGAGATCGGCCCCAAGTTACGCTGAACTTACACTGGAATATCGCCTAAATCTCCGCATTCCTCCCATTCCCAAACGGATGCACCCGGAACGCCACGCCGAGAGACGGGCCGATCGGGCTCGTCAATTCGAGACACGCTTCAGTGGACGTCCGGACGTCACGTATACGGACGCCTCTTACCATCCATCGAGGCCAGCGATGGTGGCGGTAGCTTTCGCCCCTCACCGCAGCTGGTACACAGCCTGCAGCATTCGCAATGCAGAAACAGTCACCGCAGCTGAGGAGGTTGCCATTGCGCTAGCGCTAGCCGACCCTAATACCAAAGTCGTCATCAGTGATTCTCAACAGGCTATTCGCAATTACGATGCTGGCCGTATCTCTTGCCAGGCATTACACATTCTACGTTCTACAGCACCCTCTTCCACATCTCGCTTACTTCTTTGGGCCCCAGCCCACGAGTCGCTCAGCGGAAACGCCCAGGCAAACACTCTCGCTCGAGATCTCAGCTGCCGAGCCGAGAGTATGATCAGCCACCCTGCTTCCGCTGACACTAATATATCACGCGCTTCTCTACTCACCCCTTACACGGACATACTCCAGCACTACCGACTCCAAAGGTGCAGATATCCTCCCGCACACCGCGATCTAACAAGACGCGAGGCCGTCCAATGGCGCAAATTACAAACTGGCAGCTTTCCACACCCCCTCTTATACAGCAGGATCTTTCCGGATCAGATAGCCCCCATGTGTAAACACTGCTCAACTCCGGCCACACTCATGCACATGGTGTGGACTTGTACACATTACAACACAGACAACACAAACACCCCAGAGACATGGGAGTCTCTCCTGTGTACTTCCGAGCCAGCAGACCAACGCTGGCTTATCCAACGCGCGGTGGAGGCCGCGGTATCCCAAAGGATCCCCGCCGACCTCCTCTAAGTCAGCGCAACCGGCCCTTTGACTGGTCCCCTGTTTTTGGGCGCAATAAGAGAGTTCACCACCACCACCCATTGTTGCCAGTACCTAGTGGGCTGTGCCACGGCCGCTCGATGGAAGCGCACTGGGTGCGGCCTGCTGCGTCGCGCCGCCGTCAATGGGCAAGCGCGTCCTTGGGGAGTTTACAGTTGCGCCCGCTATTTCTGCTGAGGGCGCCACTGTTCGGGGACACGTCGCAGCCGGGGTCGCCGGCTCTGAGCGCGCGGTTTCCTTCCTTTCTGGACGCGTTCGCCTCGTGTCTGCGTGGTAAACGCAAACTTTTTAGTGTGCGTGTGTGCAAGCACGTTAACGTTGAGACGGGATGCGTTTGTTTTTTAAGGCGAAAGCCGCTCTAGGCTCACGGAGCGAAAATCTGTGCGCAGAAGCTGTGGCTGTAATATGTGTGTCGCATCTGTGCATTGGTGTGTCAGTCGCAAAAGCGGACGTGTAAGGAGGGAGATTAAGAATGAAAATGATTGATGGTGATAGGTAATCAATAAAAGTTATAAATAGACATTGATAGAGGTAATGACTAATGCTAATGACTAATAATTGTTAATAATGACTAAAATGATTTGTAATGACCGCAATTGATTAGAAATGAGTAGAAGTGCTTACCCATGTGTGGTAATGCCTATAATAACTAGGCATGACTCATCATTACTGCTAATGACTGCGAAATGACCAATATGTGAAAGGATGACTGTCACCCGTTAATAATTAGAGGGATTATTAACGATGCGCCCTTAACGGTGCGCACACTCCCAGACACCCTTAGAGTGAGTGGGGGTAGCTGTTCCGGTCGCAAAGGAGATGCCCTCGACCTGCGTGGCAAGCTCAGCCGGAATTCAACTACCTTGTAGTGACAGAGGAGGGTGGCCGTTTGGTGCCCAGCTGTTGCCGTTTCAAGCTAGAGTAAGGTTCGGAGTCAGAAGTAACAAACAAAACAAACTTTATATACAGCAAGAGACGATACCGAGGAATACACACGATCACTTAAAATGTACAGACGAGAGGTTCACAAAAACAACGCTAAGTATGCAACTACAAAGGTATTCAATAACACAGAGGCTTTACAACACAGATCAAACACGAGAGAGACACATAAACAGACACCAAATTGTTCACCGGGCACTGTTGCAGTCCGACGCCTCGAGAGTCACGATGTGGCCGCCATACAAGACGAGCGCCGCTCCCTCGCAGGTCCATGGCCTTGCCAGCAGCGGGTGATCCCCGGGAGTCCAGCCGAAGCACTAGCGAACACGCCGCAAACACTGACTGACTGACTGAACAAGCGGCGCGGTCTCTTTAAATAGGGCGCGCCGCACACACACTTAGTTTCGCTGGTTAGAGCGCTCCCTTCTCCTCCCGTCGAGCCGCGCGTCGTCATTGGCTAGGTCCCATAGAAAGTTCTCTATTCGCATATTCCAGCTTGATGAGTCCGTGTAATCGCCGGGCGATGGGAAAGAGGGCGGCGGCGACGCGTACAAGGAGGCTTTTCTCGAGCTTTCCAAGCGACGCCGCGCGGGCCTCGCACCGTGCCGGCTTAATAAAAATGTGCGCCGATTTCGTGACACTGCCCCTCCCTTAAAGAATATTGTCCTACAATATTCACAACAACCACGAACATCGCGCGCACATGCGTGCGCTCACAAACTACATTGGGCAAATGTCCACGTCACGCACATACATTGCACAAGTTTCACAAACTGCAGTCACAAATTATAGTTCACACATCAACGCCATGATGTTCACAAACATAACAACGCACGGTTGTCAGGATACACATAAAATAATCAACACAGAAGCACACAGCTTTTCAAACGCGGAGCGCACAAACCTAAGGCATGCTTTCACCTATATTTCCAAAATCGGCTTGTGGCTCTTCCTTGGAATAAGTGAGCTCTTCTCAAACTACCTAGCGCGCCAGTTCTCTTTCTTACGAAGCACTGGCGCTTGTTTCTCACTCGTGTCCTGGCTCTTTTTCTGGTTCTAATGATACTTCTCATTCGCGATTTTATCTCGCTCGTCCCTCTACTCTTGAGTTCTGCTTCCCGATCGGAAGTTAGGCCAGATCTAACTCTACCTTGCCTAGCGGCGCTTCGAGCAGGCCGTCTCATTCTTTCTCGGTCGGGGCGGCTCTCCATGCGCTTGCGCGTCCAGTCGTTCAGCCGCTTCTTCCTTCTTTTTCTATGGGACATTTCCCTGTCGACTTTGCCTGACTTGGCAGGTTTGGATTTGTTTCTTTTTGTTTCCACTTTTATTCGCACCTTTGGCCGAGGAACGTTTGATCCAATTTTACCCGCACAATCAGAACATTGTTGTCTGAAAGGAACGTCTTTTTGAGAACTTTGTTCTCCCTCAATCCTTTTCATTTTCTTTCTTTTCTTTACGACCTTCAGTCGTACCTTCTTGAAGCAGAGCTCATTTGCAACTGGAGACTCATTCTCACTTTTGGATACATCCTGTTCTTGAATTCCTGGAAGAATGCTGTCTTCAGTTTCAGCTCTATCTGAGCTTTCGGGCTCGCTGCTATTTGACAGCTCTTCCTCTGGGTCACTCAGGCACTCAGGCATGGTGCAACCTGACGTGGAGCTAGAATTCTGTCCTTCCTCTTGAGGCGAAGAGCACATGCATGAGCCTTCTGGCTCAACAACTGCCGTTGCAGCTTCTGTGCAACCTGTCGTCTCGGAGGGCACAATCTCATTTTCCTGATAAATTTTAGTTCCAGTAAAATTTTCTGAAATTTCTGTTGCAGGAACACGCTGTTCCACAACCTCATTCTGGCTGCTGGAGCCAGTTTCTACAGTACCTGTGGCTGTCAATGAATCGCTCGGTTCGCTGTACTTTCTAATATAAGGAAAGGTAACCTCCGGAGGCTCGGTGATACCTTTCAAACGCCGAACTTCAGCCAGCCTTTTGAGAAGGATATCTCTTTCTCTTAAGAATTCTTTTTCTTTTTCTGCCTGCTTATTGAGCCATTTCTTCTCTCTTTCGGCTGGCATCCTGAGCCATTCTTTCTCTCTTCCTTCTTCTCGTCTCTTTGCCTCTGCTTGCTTTCTCTGCCATTCTCTCTCTCTTTCGGCTCGCTTCCTGAGCCATTCTTTCTCTCTTTTTGCTCGTTTTCTAAGCCATTCTTTCTCTCGTTCTTCTTCTTGTCTCTTTCTTTCTTTCTCAGCCTCTTCTCTTTCCTTGTTAGCCTGTTCTAGAACCTCCCCTTCTTTTCGGTCCACCCATTCCGGCAGTTCAGCTCCTTTAAGACCTTTCTCTAGGCCCAACGCAATAATCTCCTTGAGATTCATCTTCAGTCTGGATTGCCTAATGCTAATACATAGCACTCTCAATGGACCTTACACAACCGCTTCAGCGCGGTACCACCTCTCGCTATCGCTCCGCTGCTACACTGTTTACGACCTCTTCGTAAACTCTTCCAACTCATACACCGTCCTCTGAGCTTGAGTGCACCAAACGTCCTGTCGCGGACGCCAGAATAATTGTCACCAGTTAATAATTAGGGGGTATTACTAACGATGCGCCCTTAACGGTGCGCACACTCCCAGACACCCTTTTTCTCCCGTCGAGCCGCGCGTCGTCATTGGCCACGATCCGTAGAAAATTCTGGAGATCTCTGGCATATTCTTCTCTGATGAATCACCGTCATCCCCGGGCAATGGGAAAGAGGGTGACGACGCGTACAAAGCTACGCGCTCTCTCGCGCGGGGAAGGAGGCTTTTATCGAGCTTTCCAAGCGGCGCCGCGCGGGCCTCGCGCCGTGCCGGCTTAAAAAAATGTGCGCCGATTTCGTGGCAATGACATGTGATGACCACTGCTGATTCTAAATGAGTAACCTGCTTAGTTATGAGTGATAAGGGCTACAATGACTACGCAGGGAAACTCATCATGACTGGGAAACGACCAATATATCAAACGACGACTTGAAATGACGAACTGTGACAAACGATAAGAGGCAAATGATAGGACCAGGGTAAGCTTTCGCCGTCCTCCGCTTAAGAGACATCTAAGAGACCCTCAAATTTTATCTGCTGAGCTCGCTTCAGACAAAGGC
Organism: Amblyomma maculatum; assembly: GCF_055883805.1. Taxonomy (NCBI): domain Eukaryota; kingdom Metazoa; phylum Arthropoda; class Arachnida; order Ixodida; family Ixodidae; genus Amblyomma; species Amblyomma maculatum. The sequence goes on along the minus strand of NC_139350.1, from coordinate 6,180,281 downwards.
AGTAGCGAGGAGTGCAAATGCACTCGCTTCCTCTGAAATGAAAGCGGCGCTGAGGTTAAAAAGTCCAGATACTGAAGCATAATACCCTATCAGCTGCCATTGAATTTGCTAGAAGGGACAGCAGAGTGGACTTGTTGGTGATTAATTATAGGTTAACAATGCAAACAACGTGACGGGAACACAGGAGAAGAGGACAGCATAACCGCGCTAGTTGTATCGTCCTCTTTTCCTGTGTTCCCGTCACGTTGTTTAACCTAGTTGGTTATCAGGGAGCTGGCCAGTGAACTAGGATTTTTAACGATGTGCTGTGAAGCAGATGAACACGATGAAGTAGCACCAGAAGCTTTTCTCGCAGGTTATGTTGGGAGGACATATCAGAAAACTGTACGAAGCGTTTTTTTTAATATAAGCATACAATTTCTTCTAAATTTTGCCGCGCTAGTGTGAGTGGCCTTGCAAGCAAAGGAGCCTGTGCATACATTTGTTTATGCTCTTGAGACTGTTTGAGTCGACGCGATAAACTGAAAAGCCACGTTCTACAGAAAATCCGGCGCCCGCTCTGTCGTCGGAAAGTCGGAAAAATACCTCTCTGGTAAGAGGCACGTTCGTTGGTGATATGGCCAGACACTTTTGGCGCAATGAGAACACATGACATGTTCAATGTGGCAGGAGCTGCCAAATCAGAGAGAGTCAATAAGATGTAAGGATGAAATGGGAATTATTGAAAGTGGGACCCTTAGATCCCAAGTCAGGCACACTATACTCCTATAGGACACGTTCGTACGGCTTCAGTAAAGAGGGGCTTTATATAGCTATGTGTAGGATACTATTTCATATAATGCGGTGGCTTAAGGCTGCATTGTAATGATATGCGACAAAGACAGCAATTACGGGATACGGTGAATAAGCAGGTAGCAAAGAGCGGGTACTCTAACGAGGCTCTGCAAGGAGATTTAGGAACCCCAAGTTTTGGTTTGGTTGTTTGGTGGGGTTTAACATCCCAAAGCAACTCAGGCTATGAGAAACGCCGTAGTGGAGGACTCCGGAAATTTCGACCACCTGGGGTTCTTTATTAAAACGTGCACTGACATCGCACAGCACACGAGCGCCTTGCTTTTCGCACCCATCGAAAAGCTGCCGCCGAGGCCGGGATTCGATCCCGCGTCCTTGGGAACAGTAGTCGAGCGCCGTAACCACTGCGCCACCCCGGCGGGGTCCCCAAGTTTCATATCACTACCAGCTTAATTTATGCGATATTTGGTAATGGTTTTGAGGCGACATGTCAGTCGTGCAAAAGCCTATTGCAGGAAATATGAGTCAACTGGTCCAGTTCCAGGTTGATGAAAATCAAGCACAATGGAGGCTTGACGTACCCCGCAAAGGAAGTAATCAAGTTTGTCAGCTTATGAGCACCTCCATTAACAGGATGATGAAGTCTTTAGAGGTCCGACAAAGTAGCAAGCTGTGTAAACTTTTGATTTCATCATTGTTTTCTTACTGTTCACAGTACCCGCAGCTAATCTATGAAGACAATAATTGTGCCCATGCTGAGGCGCTATGCAAGATATTGTTAAGCTGCGGCACCCACTGATAGTGAGCTGAGCTGGAAATGTCAACTCAACAGTCGAGCAACATTTATGGCTATAGCATAAACCGCTCTCATGAAAGGTTTTTCCATCTGCGATTGGTAATTTTCTTCCTTTTTTGTGTGGCCATTTAATAAGCGTACTCGGCTGCTCGCTGAATCTCGGCTGCAGTTGCGCTCTGAAGCGTGAACATTATTGAGATCGCTGCTAAGAGTTTCACAACAGGAACACTCGATGCGCGTTCTTCCATTGAAAATTACAAACCAGCAAAAATTGTACTGGTTTGCGAGAAGCCAATAAAAACAGTAATAACAACTTTCGGCGCATATACGTAGCAAGCTTGAGGCAGATCGGCTCTATGAAGCGCGCTTAGTTCGGTCATGCAAAATGCGGGAAGCCATGACGGATAGCCTTCTGGCGTAAAAAGTTTAAGGTCTCCAACTGAGTCGAAGATCCCAGGTTATCATGTAGATTTAACCTAATAAACATCTTCATATTTCCAACGTAACATTTGTCAATCGTTCACAGTAGGACAATATATTTTTATTGGATAGCGCTGTCAGCTTAGAACAGGTTGACATCAATTTGTGTATAAAAGTTATATGCAGGAATGAATGAAAATGACACATGGAATTCGCTACATAGTTAAGTGGTTATGCATTAGGCTACCATGGCAGCTGAACAGCTTGGAGTTGTTCACAGCCGGGTGAGATTTTCATGTGTCATCACGCTAATGCGAGCTCTCCAATCGAGTGGCCTTGACCCACCGTATACATCGTTGCCGAGCAAGCGCTAAGTGCTGACATGGACACACTAGACATGACAGTATATACTAATTCGTGTTGCCAAATTGTGTGAAGCGGAGCTCTTATATCCTTAAAATAAAAGGGTTCTACCACGCCGACGCCTCCCTGAAAGCGCAGCCAGGCGCAGCTCTCCGCGCGCGGCTGTCCCCGAAAGGTGGCGCCGCGGCGGTGGCGACGGGAAGTAGGCGCCTCCCGCCACGGCCGGTCTCGAGGGAGAGAGCGCTTCTCTCGCGCGCTCTCCCCCGAGACCGGCCGTGCTCCCGCCGGTTTTGGGCGACGTAGCAGGCAGCACCTAGTGCGCTTCCATCGAGCGGCCGTGGCTGTGCATGCGCTCGCTTTATGCATAGCATAGCGGCCCTCGGTATATTGTCGTTCGAGAAACCTAAATAGCTTCATTGGCGCCCCTTTTAGTGGTAATGTCATCGGGACAGCAATGCGTGATAGTGGACTGCACAAACAATCAAAGAAATCGCAAGCTGCCGAGAGTGTATGCTGGAAGCATGCATCGACAGTCCGAGTTCGGCTGTGATATATTTCTGTTTCACCGCTTTCCAGTCTATCCTGATTTATTTCGCCCATGAACGTTTTATGTAAGCCAGATAGACTTAGCACCGATGACGAACTCACGAATATGTTGCCCATTTCACTTCCTCCGCCGTAGTAACCACGCGCGCCGGGCAGGCCGTGCCTCCCGCAAGCCCTCCGCGCCATTCTCCCGCCTGCGCAAAAGCGTGCTAAAATCTGTTCTTCACTCAAACAATAAGCCGACAGCAAAAAAAAAAGAAAATTTTGCTTGCGGATTTCTGACCCATACCGTGTTATTGACTATTGCAATACAAATACGTTACGTAACACATTGCCGCTGGTGCGGGGCGCGGCTCTCGTCTGCACGCTGGCTCTGCTGCTAATGCGTCACCGAAATATACATCTTTCTTTTACTGATACAATGGGATCGGCAGTAATGCAGTTCCATGAGAGACCATTTACCCTAGCGTTGAACAATTACATATTGCGCCGTCGGATGTGCCTTCGATGCGAAACAATTTAGGCCTAGCGACGACTAGGCAGTAGCGCTCGACGAGAGTGCCGTAATCCTCCACGCCAGCGGGCGGTGCCGCTTTCGTAAGCGCTGCTGTATGTGCTACTAATTTGTCGTCTTCGTTCATTATGCAGTTTAGAGCGCACGTTTTTCGACGTTTTGCTCAAAAATACGTCGTGCAAACGATGCTGCTGCGACGTACGGGACGGGGGTATGCGATGTTGCGCCGCGGGACGATCACCAAGGCTGCATAAAAACGGGACGAACACCAAGGCTGCATAAAAGCGTCGACGAATGGTACTTTAGACACTACTTCTTTTATGTGCTGGCCTTGAACCGTGGTTTAACTTGAAAGTATACATTTCTGAAGCAGGACAGCTCGATCGTATATCGAAATGGGTCGCTGTTCACGTTAAATCAATGCGGCGATAACTGGAAAGCATATTTCGCAGTATCTGCATTCCGCGTTCGGTAGCTGCCCGTACGGTTCATTCGCTGTGTGTTTATGTGTGCAGTTACCATTGCGATTGTAAAATATAATTGAAAATACATGTATGGTGAAAGATCCAACCGATATACCCTCACTGCGGAAGTGGAGCGCAGCCCTTCGCAGTCACCCCGGCCGCCAGTGCTGTTTCCAACAGCTGCCGCCATGACAAACGGATGGTATACGATTTGCTGGCGCGCTCAAACAAAGCACAAATAGCACCAAGGTGTCGGATGGCTTTCACGAGCACCGCGAAACAGCGCTTTTACACTGCCGCACCGCAGCAACACATACAGCACAGCCCAAGATGGCGTGAAGAGGAGCCGCAGCGGACTTTCCTAGTTTGGTTCATACGGGGCGCAACCATCAAACTAAGATGGCTGCGCCCAGGCATCGAAACTAAAAAGGCCTATAAAAAGCAGCGGCAGACTCCATTGCGACAGAGACTATACTTTAGAAGGCGTCGCTGTGACGATGCTAGACACTAGCTGTGTGAGCGTGTCTGTATTCTCTTCGGGTCAGCTTCTCTGCCCGTTCCTTCATGATGTTTTAGTAAAGGTTGTTTCGTTAGAAGACGCCTCGTCTTTGCTGGGACCATTGATGCCGTCCGCCGAGCCACGGAGCTGCCAGCCCAACGCTACCGAGGGGCCGCGAGCCGCATACTCAGCGGTGCGATACTCAGGCGCGTGCGACCCAAATGTAATAGCGCTAAAACTACCGTGACCAGATCCATTTCTTGTCGCGCACGAGAAGCTGCTGGTGTTTACTGCAGACGACAGGAAACGGCCGGGTCTTCGCTCGCCCTTATTTTCATGGCAAAGAAGCGAAAGGAGTTGAAATCAAGTCCATGGTAGAAGCTGTAGAACTTCATCAAACAGCCATTGCCATGGTTTGCAATGGGCGTGTTTTCTTGTTTTTCAGGGAACCTTATTTCGTTACATTGCGCTTTCGTGTGAACAGTTTCAAACACCAGCTTTGAACAAATTGTATTGTGATTATACCTACTACACTTGTCTTGAAACAATGATTTTAAATAAATGTTAGGTGTGTAATGGTGGTTTTTCCTCAATTCTAACTTTATCATTCAGTAACAAATAAAATGATAGCTTCGACCTGCGTGTTTGAAGAATAAGACAAAATCACAATAACAGAGAGGTCGGCGACACCAGGGACGGGATACTACAAAACGAAAAACGCGCAGAACACCTGGCATTGACATTAGATCAGTAACTTATAATAGCTGCACTGAAATTTGGCGCAATTCTGATGTTACCACTACATTACTGGCGATGCTGTCTGCTAGTGTCGCAGAGGCGACACTAGCAGACTGCTAGTATCGCACTAAAGTCGACACTAGCAGAGCGCCTGCCATAAGAGAACTGGAGTGCGAAGTGGCCCAGAACGTGCTGTTTGCCTCTCGCAGGAGCTGCTCGTACTAACCCACCAGTAAAATGACGCAGACGTCACTGTTCAGAGCATAGTCTGACTGGTTACTGAAGTAAACGCGAAGCTTCACGCATTTGGCGCCTTGCGCGTCTGCTCAGCTGAGGTGATCTGACGAAACCTTAGCCTTGCTGAAGTCATATTAGTTGGATTAATTCGCTCATAAGTAAATAAGAACGTTTGCATCGGAAGTACTACGCATACCTGTGGCAAAAATAAACTTCCGTGCTTGCTGCTGCCTGGCTACGGTCGGTCTCTGAATAGTGCTCGGTTAGGCGCTGCTAGCGCCACCTGGTAGAGTTAACATGAAGTGTCTCACGCGCTGACCGCCGCTCTTACCACACTACCCAAAGTATTCTAGTACCCGGAACAACAAGAGTAGCCTGTTGCCTACCAAACATGGAAGTAGTGGAAGTGTGCCAAGATAGAAGCGGCACAGTGACTGCGGCTGCAACCGATGGCTAATGCTAGTGAAACTTGGTTCAAGGATAGTTGAACCTGTAAAATTTTTTATTCAAATCAGAGTGTTCAATCTTTTTGTTTTATTTTTATTTTGGGAAATTTTGAGGCGGTGTAGATAAAATATACTTACTGATCGAGAACTACAGAGTTTGCTGAAATGAAGAACATGACACGCAAAATGCTGAGAAAAAAAACAAAAAAACATGGGCTCAGCAGCAGGACCTTAGTGCATCGTGCAGAAGTGCAGGCTGAAAACTTTTCTGCGGCTCCTGGAGAGAGACTGGAGACTTTTCGCTCAAAAAGCTGCAATAACAAAAACAGTTTCCTACGGCATTTATAAGTGCACAAGTTGCATAAGATGAGTAAATACTGGTCTGCGAGAAAAATTCAGTGTGCATGCCACTTCTTTTTTTTTTGAGAACTACAGCGTATCAATAAAAACCGACTCAATCCTATAAGGCTGCACATTTGCTCATCCCTTGTAAAAATTTAATCGAAGACAAAAATGGCATTCGGACCAATACACTTACTAATCCTACACTGCTAACTTGATGTCACCTCTCCACGTTTGAGACACCTATCTTCTAATCGAGTTTTGCTTACTTCCACGTAGTGCTTCGTTCATACTTTCACTACAGTAACCAACGTCGTCGTCTTCATGCACCATCTGGTGGCCAAGAGTCAAATTACATCCACATTGAAAATGAACACGGGGGCTTAGTAGGAGGTCTCTTGGTAGTGGATTTTTCTTACAGTCCCATAGGAAGTGTTCTTGCCCCCGCAATGTAAGCACATTGAATCAATGGGTTCTATAGTGATTTTCGACCGAAGATCGGCGTCATGACTGCACCAGTTTGGGCTCTGCGTAGGTTTCTGGCCCGTTTTCTATAAGATGCGGGCGAGGTGCACGGTAAACTTTTTGCGCATCACAGGGCACCTGGCTTAGGCTCCTGAGAGAGCCAAGAACACACAAGCCAAGCTTGCAGAATAGGTGGGAGAAGTCGCCCTCCGTTAGGAGGCCACTATACTCCCATCCTATTGATCTGTTCGATCAATAAAGTTTCTCCCACCCAAAATGAGTACCATAAATTCCGGTCTTTATGCACCTTTGCCTGCGGAGACAAAGACGGCGACATCCGAAGCGCAGCGTTGAAGACAGACCGTTTAGAAAGCGAAGAAACCGTCCTGCCGAAATGGCACAGTTGCCAGCAAATCTGGTGTGTTTGCCTCGGTCAGGGCGCAGCGTTTATTAGTGGGTAAGAAGTTTATTCCGCCTGCGCTCGCAAAAGTAAAATGTCAAACATGCTTCATAGCCACACACATGCGCTCTTTGAGGATGTGCTACGACACCAAAATGAGGCCTCCTCGCGAGTCCGCTGCTCGCATTCATTGTCTCTAGCCAGGAACGAGAGCTGACAGAAGGCAAAAGTTTGCATAAAGTTCAGCCAATCAAATGAGTAATTCCTGCTGCTTTAATTTAAATTAACGTCGAAACTGGCTCGCTATGACAATTCGCTGTCTATAACTGACGTTACCTAAACGCTGGTTTCCAATTCATTCCGCCTCATTTGCCTGATGCCACGAGTTTCCATGCAAATAACTAACTTGCATTCTGCGTAGTGATCTTGCATGCGCTAAGACTTTCTTCTCGATTTCATGTTCTTCGAGGAAGCGCCGCGGATGCACGCCTCAACCGGTGGACGCTTTGCACACTTCCTGTACTCGAAATGAACATTCAAGTGTCAAAGTGTTTTTTTATTTCTCTTGGTCTCATTGCGACGCGCCCAGCAGGGCCCTGACACTGGTTGGCATTAAAAAAAAAAACGAACTCGATTCCAATGGTAGCCCTGGTAGGACACTGCGCAGTGTTTGCAGATCCTCACTGGTTGCTGCTCTGGCCTTGCAGCGGAACTCTTAGGGCGTACCAGAGGCGAAGCATCACAGCAGTCAAACAGGGATGTTTCGACTCACCATGGCACGCTTGTTGTACCCCCCCCCCCCCCCCCCGGCATGGATGGTCTCACGACGGTACACGTCCGCCCATCGACTTCTCCATAGCCCATGTTCTCCATTTAAATGCTTCTCCTCCCAGCGTTGCATTTCAAAAAAAAAAACTGACAAAAAAAATCTGACCCTGCTCATACCCCCCCCCCCCCCCCCCATTTCAGCGTTCTCGGAGAGGTGCCTTGGACAACAACAACAACAAAAAAAAGTCATTTGCTTAACGTGTCACATGATCAACGAAGGGTCAGTCTACCTTTGATGTCAAACCCGGCCTTCTGGCCTCCGTTGCGCACGGTAAAACCTTCTCCGGTGGCAACCATGCGCTTTGGGCCCATCTTCAGGATCACGAACTTGTTTGGATTGCAGCTCAAGGAAGCCTTGAGAGTTTGTGTGCAAACCGATACGGTTCCGACCGTGGGTGAGGTCCAGATGATTCTTCTCCCTGAATCTCGAGACACCTGGACGTCTCCCCAAGGCGTCTGCTTTATCCGGACACCACCGACCGACCAGATTTCATCACCATTCCTTGCTTCCTTGCATTCCGCCTGAGTTGCGATTTCAAAGCAAGTGTTCACATGTTTGGCTCCCTGCTTTGAGTCCTTGCGAAAGACATCCGAGGCCACGTCGTAGCAGAGGACTTGGAACTTCTCTGTAGTGGACTTTGTTCCCGACTCGTCTACAAGGTACACGAGGCCGTGGTCGAGAGCACTGAAGGTGATGCCTCGATCGGAGAACTTGACCAGCCGCATTCCTGACATTAAGTCCATTCCCCGGCCTTCATGTTGCAGCATACGCCCGCAGGGGTGGCTGAGATACACGCGGTCTCCCCGGCGGCTGATGGCAGCCATGCAGTGTTTCGTGAAATTCACAACACGCACTGCATTGTCGACTGAGATGTCCACTCGGATGCGATGCTTCATGAATACGGATACAATGCCGGACATGGTCACCACCGGCCCCAGAAAAGCTTCAAGCAGGTGTCGTTCTACGGCTGCAGCACAAGCTCGTGCATCCCGGCGTTTCTTGGCAGTGCGCGACTTTGATTTCTCAGTGTTGATCCTGCGCGCTGCGCCCGTGGCGTTTCCTTTCTCTCGCTCATTCAGTTCACGCAGTGCCATGGAGTGAAACCAGCGAGCGTACTGGCGCTGCTGCTGAAGTACGTTGGCATCAAAGTGGCCCAAATTGATTTCGCGTTGAACGTTGCCTGGTTCCGAAGTCGTGTAGAAGTGGCTGCTCATACCACTGTAGGAGGGTCCCATGAGAAAAGGTGGTAGTAAGAAACGGGAGTATAGAGTTGACCAGTATAACTGAAGTGGAGAAACTTCCGGCCGTTGGTTATCCACGTGGCCACAGTTAGGCACTTGTGGGCTGTCGTTGTTTTCACGGTCGAACTGATGTTGTGGGTCTTCGGGCTGTTGACGTAACTCTTGTTGACGCCGACGCCGCTCGCGGCGGCGCCGGCTGCGCATACTGACTCCGTTTAGGCCCTGGTGGTTTTGGGGCATGGCGATCTCTAGTATTCCCCGCTACCTGCAAGAAAGATGAGAAAGCTTGTTTATCCGCTCAAAATTGGCGCTCCTTCAAAGCTTCGATGGCGGTTCCGTCGCACAGGAAAGGCTGAAAAATAATTTAGACTGTACTGTCCTCTCTGTTCCGTATGCCACAGTTAACAATAAAAAATCGGGCAATTGCATGAAGGTGTAGAGTGCAGCAGACAGTGAAAGTGCAGCAACCGTAATTTCTTAAACTTAATTTCTGATAACCTCTTTACATGCGCGCCTGAGGAGCACATCCCCCGTGAGGGATGTACATCTGCATATATCTCCTGTCAAACTTGAAAATTTGGCTGTTAGGACACATTTTTTTAAAGCGTGGCAAGTGCCTCGTCGTGTCGCTCTGTGTGATGGTAGTTTAGGCTTGTTGGTAGCACATGTCAACAAAAATAGCGCAGAGACATAGCAAGGACAAGCAAGGACACACACGAGTACACCCACGAGCGCTCGTGTGTGTTCTTGTTTTGTCTCTGCACTATTTTTGTTGACATGTGTGATGCTGCAATGTCCACCGTAAGTAACAACAAATGCACAAGTCCGACGGGAATCAGCCATAACTCTCCTATACACAGGGAACAATCCAATTGCTTTGCAGCTTAGCGCATCAGGCAACGTGCGCTGACTGGTATTTGCCGCGGTATGAAGCCTGGCCGCCCCATGGTTGTCTACATCTAGGCAGGGCGCAAGGACTGCTGCTTTGCAGTTTCTATCCCGCTTCAAAGCATAAAGCTGGGCTAGTTGGTGTATCATCATAAATAAAAAGACTAGCGCAAATAACACAGACACAGACATAGGAGAAGACAGGACGAGCAGCTCGTCCTGTCTTCTCCTATGTCTGTGTTATTTGCGGTGGTCTTTTTATTTATGATTCTATCCCGCTATTTGCCACAGCAACGACGCAGCGCCATCCGCAAAGTAGATTCAAGTACGGGCCAACGAGATCGCCGCCAGCCATGGGCTAACGGCGATACCTCTCGTCTTCAACCTGCTGTGAACAACGAAATAAATGTTTTACAATCCAATGCGCAAAGCCGTAAGCTCCGTTAGAACGCTAGCCACAACGTAGGGGTAAAATAAAGCGCTTGCGGCGGACGCGCATCCCTTGGCACGCGCTCATCATGTTGCCGGGGGAGAGGAGGGAGGGGAGGAGTAGGCGGCGAGAACACCCGTCGAGTGGGCGCTTTTCTCTCCAACACAATGAGCGCAGCAGCAACACGTAGATCTCTGGCGCTGTTTTCTCTATTTTTCTTTAAGCTTCATTACGTGCCTCAATGTTTCTTCCAGGAGATGCAGCGCTGAAAAATGCTCAAAGCGGTTATTTCCAGCCCCGAGCCTCGGCGAAAAGTTGGGAGCAAAAACGTAGCGCGCAACAATTACACTTCCACCTATCAGCGCAGTACGAGCACGAGCGCGCGTACTAGTGCCACAATAGACCTTCAGGTCTGTGCCTATAGGCTACGTTAGGGCTAGTGTTATTCCTAGTCGCCCGCAAGCAAAGCGGGATATTTGTGCCCCGGGAAGAGAGCAGCAAGGCTAGAACGACGGTAGCAAGTTGTCCGCATGAAACGGGCACAGAAAACTAACAGGGCACACGAAAATCCACTTACTCGAAAAGGCGGAGATCCGCGGAGCAGTCCGAGCTGGCGGAGTGCAGCACGCGAACGCTTCGAACACTCGTCGTTGTTGTCTCGCTGTCTGATTTCGACGACGTCACCGCCACGTTCGCGCGTGCCAGAGAAAGGCAGTCAACGCTTTCGAGTCTCTGAATTCAGACTTTTTGCTGCCATTTACTATTGAAAAGACGCATACGAAAAGCTCTTCGAGGAGTAAACATAAAATTAACCGCAGATATAGTCAAGCAATTAATAAGTGCCGTATTCGATGGATACGAACCATTGTTGCCTTAGAGACTAGAGGAAGAAAAAAAGAAAGGTACGCTCCAGTTCTGGATGTGCCTAAATATTTGAGCTATACATTTCCGACACTCTCGAATTGTTACGAAGCCCGCTGAATTTGAATTCATGGGTGTCATTTTCTATCACCGGTCTCCGCTTCACGGAAGGAGGGGTAGACGGCTTAGTCTTGATATGTGTGCATTCCAGTGAGGCACCTAAACAGCACCCCTGCCCAAGTGATTAGGGCTGCTTCTCCTTGAAACTGTCGCCAAGTGTTTGTGCCTGCTACGGAAGTGCAGAGTTCTCTGCAACTGTGCCAGTATGCATACAAAGACAACTGATGTCTAAAATGCCACCAACTGTGCGCGAGGTCTCAATAACTTGGATTACTACAAGGAATTTGATTACACTATCACATAATCCCCCTCCATTCGCACCCTTACTCTCCTTTACTTCCTTCTTCCTGGGAAGTAACAGGCCAGGGTCTCTTTACCACTGGCCGAACTCTCCACCTTCCATTAAATACAACTCTCTCGCTCTCTCACCGCTGATGTGATTCGGTGCGAATACACTAAAACATACCGATATCCACATGGGCACGTAATTTTCACAGCACGTGAAGTGCTACAAAAAACGCAAATTACTCCGTTGTAATAAGCCTTCACACTGTTTCTTCGACAACGCGCGCTAATCATGCTATGATTACTATATTGCGACCGGCAGGTTCCTCAGTTTTCTTCAGATGCCTTCAAGGATACCGCTATATTTTTCTTCAGGCAACCTTATGTGGCTCACGAGACGCGAAATCAGAGGCTGGAAGTTATCCACGGAGGCGTCCACAAAATATGTCCACGGAAAAGGCTCCCATTCATGTGATCACAACAGTCCAAGACGCCGCCGGGGTTACGGCACTGGACTACTGTAGTTACGGCAAGTGGTTACGGCACTGGACTACTGTACCCGAGGCTGCGGGATAGGCGGCCGCTTTTCGATGGAGGCGAAAAGCAAGGCGCCCGTGTGCTGTGCCATGTCAGTGCACGTTAAAGAACCCCAGGTGGTCGAAATTTCCGGAGTCCTCCACTACGGCGTCTCTCATAGCCTGAGTTGCTTTGGGACGTTAAACCCCACAAACCAAACCAACCAAACAACAGCCCAAGAAGGATGGGTGGGATTGTGGAGCAGCATAAAGGAAATAAGGTATGTAGTATGTCGTAACTAGTAATTGATGACGTCACAAATTCATATAACTTAGACTCGTGACAATGATAACTTGCAAAAATGACGTCATTGTAGTGTCCTGACAATCTATGACAACGATTTGGTTTATAAGGCTTAACGACTCACGTAGCTCAGGCTATGAGAGACGCCGTATTGAAGGATTCAGGAAATTTTGATCCTCTGACTGACATCTCACAGCCCACGGACGCCTTCCTTTTCGCCTCCATCGAAAAGCGGGCATCCCGACCAGAATTTGATCCCACGTCTTTGGACTGAGCAGCCGCGCACAGCCACCACGGCGGTGCCATACGACAGGAATGAATTCTAAACATAGAAAAGTAGTATGGCTAAGTATTATCTATCACTTTCGCGATTGACAGCCTTATAGCAACTGTGACTTGGAAAAAATGATGACATCATTAGTGTCATGGCAACTTCAACCATGACGACGCTGTTAACGTTCTGTATACATTATGTCAGCAAATTTGGACAACCCTGCAGTGGCCAAAGGATTGGAGGAGGTCAGTTTACACCCCCATTCCAAAGAAAGGGAGTGCCAAAGATTGTTCCAACTACCGCACGATCGCGCTTATTTCGCATGCTAGCAAGGTGATGTTGAAAATCCTCTAAGGTAGGTTGCAGCAGTATGTGGACCGGGAGCTTCCGGACGTGCAAGCTGGGTGTCGCAAGGGCAGAGGAACTAGAGAGCAGATTGCCAACCTTCGCTAGATCATGGAAAAAGCAAGAGTTCCAGAAACCCATCTACTTCTGCTTTATTGATTATGCGAAAGCGTTTGACTGCGTAGATCACAGCAGATTGTGGCAAGCTCTCCAAGAGATGGGAGTTCCAATTCACCACATCTGTCTCCTCAGGAACCTGTATGAAGGGCAAGAGGCCACAGTCAGAACCGGGCATGGTCTTACTGATTGGTTTCCGATTGAGAAAGGAGTGAGGCAAGGCTGCATACTGTCGCCCTGCCTATTTAACCTATATGCAGAGTGCATCATGAGGAAGGCCGGTCTGGACGAGTCTTCAGCTGGAGTGAAGATTGCTGGAAAACGTATCAACAACCTTAGATATGCGGATGATACCACTTTAATGGCAGAAAGTGAAGTGGAACTCAAGAGACTTCTGATCCGCGTACAAGAAGAGAGTGAGAAGTTTGGGCTTAAACTGAACATTAAAAAGACAAAGATCATGGCGTCTTGCCCTATCAAGTCCTGGAGCATCAATGGACAAGAAGTGGAAGCTGTGACAGATTTTCTCTTCTTGGACTCCAAGATTACCCCGGAAGGAGACTGCAGCCATGAAATTAGGAGACGCCTGCTTCTGGGAAAGAGAGCCATGGCTAGCCTTAACCGCCTAGAAAAGAGCAGAGACATTACACTGCCAACCAAGATCCGTATAACTCGTGCTATGGTCTTTCCAGTTGTGATGTATGGATGCGAGAGTGAAGAAGGCTGACCGCCAAAGAATTGACGCGTTTGAATTGTGGTGCTGGCGGAGACTTTTGAGGGTTCCTTGGACGGCCAGAAGATCAAATCAGTCGATATTGTCGACCATAAACCCTGACTGCTCATTGGAGGGTCAAATTCTAAAGTTAAAGCTCAGCTACTTTGGTCATTTGATGAGAAGAGAGGAGTCGCTGGAGAAAGACTTGATGTTGGGAAAGGTTGAGGGTCACCGGAGAAGGCGTAGGCAGCGAACGCGGTGGTTAGATGGCATCCTTGAGGCGCTGCAGATGAAGTTATGTGATGTTAGGAAGATAGTGAGAGACCGGAAAGCGTGGCGTGATATGGTCCATAGGGTCCCGAAGAGTCGAACACGACTGAACTGAGTCATATGACAAGGATGAGTTTAAAAAGTGGAGTAATATGTTCTACCTAGTAACTTATAACATCAGCAATTCATAAAATCATACGGTAGCCTTACGACAACAATTGCTTGCAAAAAGTTATGGGGGCACTTAAGCTCCTCCCCGCAAATAACTTACCCACCCGACATAAAGCCCCATTGTAAAGCCTTTCTAGACTCGTGGTCTGCAAAATGTACGCAGGAAATGTTCGCATGAACTGAAAGTTAAAAAAAAACATTTACATCTAATGACCTCGCTTACGACACCATATCACCGTGGGCTCTTGATCAGCACAAAAGGCGCTTTGGGAAGGAAAGCGCTCATACGCAGTCAGCTTTTATTGAACCAAACACTCCCGCTATGGGAGGAGCTCGCCGCATGGCGCACCTCTCAGCCACATCTCCTGGTGGCAGGGTTGTATGCGCACCTCACCGCCGCCAGGTAGCGGTGGGCGCAGTCGCCTCCACTACGGCCGTAACGGTTGGCCTCTTGGTCGGCGGCGCTGTCGACGCCACTCTCTCCCTCTTCACGACAATCGCTGATTGCTTCGGCCGCACGCCGCGCCGCGTCCGAGTTGTTGCACTCGTGCACGGCCCGGTAGTTGCCCATGCAGTGAAAGTACCTGCAAGAACAAAAAGTCCGGATTCAAGTACGCAGAAGTGGAGGCTGTCGTCTTGGCTGCATAAAGATCGCCATTCCGGTGTCTGAGAGCAGTGCACGTATTACTGCGCGATAGTGCAGCCTCTGTAGTTACTTCCACTCGTCAATAACCCGGTATAGTTTCCAAGTCATCCAGGTTCAATCGAAACTTCGCATGTATGGCGGCCAGGTGGGCCGTATGGTCCGCCGGGTCTCCAATAAGCATGGGGGGTTACGAAGTAAAGATGCCTTGCGGCTGGCACATGCATTCGTTACGAGTAGAATTCTCAACCCCTACCTTCACATGCGCAAACATGACGACGACCAACTCGAGGTCATACATCGCAAAGTTATCAAACGGGCTCTTGACCTCCCCATTGCCACATCCAACCAGCGTTTGTTGGACCCTGGGGTGAACTCAGAGAGGCCGATCTTTTCAGCCAATACACGTGCCTATTACAAACGCTATCCGGTCGCCGCATTCTTGATCGACCACACATCCAATGCACCACCACCTTTGAGGAACGGGTACGAGCGCCAGAACCCTGGAGACGCGCCCTCAAGGTCAGACCCATTCCCCGCAACATGCCACACTCTGATCATAATGGCCGTCGCCAGGCGCTTGCGGAAGCACTGGAGCGGCATTATGGTAGACAATATGTATACTACGTGGACATTGCCGGTCCCTACCGCGAGAGGACTAACGTTCCAGGCCCACAGCACAACACGCGGAGGAAATCGCAATTGCGCTCGCCCTCTCCCTCCCACAAGTGAAACACATCATTACCGACTCCAAGGGGGCCTGTAGGAATTATGAGCTGGATTGGATATACCTCCTCTAGCCAAGCGCATCCTACAAAATTGCTGTCGGTCCAGCGACCCTCAAAATTGTAATCTCATCTGGGCTCCCGGCCATCAGGGACTCCTGGGAAATGAGTTAGCCAAACAGGCGGCCCGCGCGCTCTCTCCCCGGGCACTCAAACTTGCTCGAGAAGTCTACTCTGAGCTCACGCAATGTCTTATTACATTCAAAGAAATTACCACATATTATAAGGACAGCCACCGCCGCTTTTTGTAAAGGTCTCCGGAGAGCGGACGAAAGGCTCCTTCTCAAAATTTTTACAAACACAATGCTGTGCCCGGCAGTCTTGAAGCACTTCAATACAGACTTTGATGGGGGCTGCAACCTGTGTGGAGCGACCTTCTCGGACGTTTTCCACATGGTCTGGGCCTGTCCATCCAATCCCCACCGTTCCCAACCCTTCATTACCCACCCTTCTAGGGAGGCGGCGCTGCTCAGCTGCCATGACCTACAGTCCCAGCAGACCTTGGTCGCCAGGGCGCGAGCGGCGTTAGACGCCATTGGGGCTCCGGAATAGAAGCTCCACCTAGATTTGTGAGGGCCTGGGCCAATAGGGCCTCGGTCCAAACACCTCCTTGTACAAAGAGTAAATAAATGTTTGTCACCTCTCTAGCCCCCCCCCCCCCCCCCCACCGCCGACTTCCTGCCTTGTTTTTGTTTACATCTTTTTTCTGCAAAATAATTCAGTACTACCGCGGCCCATAAAACTCGCAACGTCGTAGTAGGCAATTTTACTTTGATGACATCCACAAAACACACATAAAGGCATAGATTAGAGAGGCTACGCAATAGAAAATAACAATAAATATCAGGCTAGCACAGGTACCACGCCGAGCTCAACTTGCTCACTGATTTCGTTCTGCGCAGAAATGCGAGCTGGCGCGTATAGTGGGCGAGTCCTTTTTAAATACATAATAATAAATAAGCTCCGAGAGCACTGCAGAATCTGCAGGGGAGAAATTCTAAAGCCTGAGCGTTGCTGCTGCACACGGTACATCGCGCGCGCCATATGTCGAACACAACGAGCGTTCCATTGAACGCATCCCAGTTCACCGGCGTTCTATAGTAGGTTTACAGGAAAGGCGCCGTATCTGCTAATCGCGGAATCTCGCTGACACCTCTCGTGGCCAGATATCGCCAACGCGAGATTTTCACAATGAGCCTAGAAAGGCTTCCACCTTAACTGGCTCACAGGAAGGGAAAGGCGCAGTATCACTTGTTTCTGTGGACACGTGGTCTTTTTTGGGGCACCATCGGGTCCACACGCCGGCGACCGGATTTTAGCGTAATGGGCTAGTAAAGCTTTCGCTCTAATAAAGAAACTTTTATTCTCAGTTCATCGTACAGGTGCTGCAAATCGTCCCTACATCGTGATGACACTACCTTACTTCCAAAGTGTTCCCCGGTGGATGGACCGGGGAAGGCACCACAAGATCGACGTCAGCGGAGGAAGCAGTTTTATCGAAGCTAGACGCTCGCTCCATAAGCAGTGAGCTCACCGGTGCTGCAATGACTGGAAGGATCGACCCAGTACAGGTTGAGGAAAATTAACCTACTTACACCTGGTTATAACGAACTAAAACATCCACCTCGTTGAGCCCGAAACAGTTGAACATGAATACCTTCATTGATTGTTGGGAGGCCATCTTATATTGGGATATTCTACAGCGTACTCTCAAAAAAGCACTTCCCATAACTTGGTATGAAATTCGATACCTTCCAGTTGAGAGTGATGAAGGTATAACTTGTGTTATATTTTTGGTTCTGGGCCTTGACAGTTTGTGAAAGACGAACACAGCTTTTCTTCGTGCAGATGTCAATATGCGTTCGGCGTGTCATAATTTCGTTGAAAGTGTTTCCTTCATTGAAGAAGTGTATCGAGCCCAAAACAATCTCCCCAAAGTGGGCGAGCATTCTTAATTACCCGGCACATCTGCGGAAATTTCAATATAAATATGTTTCTTGTGTGATGCATTGTACATATTTGTGTGTCTAAGCAGTAGCAAAACAAAAAGCCGTGGCCCAGTGTTTAAGACGCTCGGTTTCGAACCCAACCGGTTCCACTTGGCTCCATTTTCTTCTTGTAGCGAAGAGGATTTCGCCGCTGTCGCACTGACCTTGAACTGAAAAAGAAGATGTAGTTGGCGAACGACAGTTGCTAGGTCGGAAGGTTCGTTCGAACGTTGTGCCCCGGAGTTAGACGTAGAGACGCCGTCATTCCACTAGAGGTCTTCTAGACCCGAATCAGAATGGTCAACGACGAAAGACTCATGCGTGAAGTGATTCCCCTATGGCATAAATACATCTGAAACCATAGTGTGAACTGCTATGCGCAAGACATGCATTTACTTTCAAGCCGAACCTAAGCGTATACCCATGCAGATTGCTCGCGCGCAACTACAGCTTTAACCACAAGCTAAACCAGTTTTTTTTCTTTTCTTAGCGTGAAAGTACTACACGCCTTAGCACCCCCTGCTGCCTCACAAGTCTGACCGCCGCCGTGGTCAGTTGTTCCGCAGCCGCTGGTGACTGAGGGCCGGGGTTTTGTGGAGCTTATCATGAGAGGTTGCGGCCAATTACTTCACCCAACTCCCTGTTCTGATGAGGGAGTGCGTTGCCGGAGGCGTTCACCGGCATCAGGTCGCACCCCAAACCTGTTTATGCAATTCCATCGACACGCGGATTTTTTTTTTATCCGGTGGAGAACCCCGGTCCTCTTGCATGCGCGGCGAATGTTCTACCGCTACGCCGCCGCTAGCGGTGGCGTAGCGGGTTAAGTGGAGAATATGGAGAACCGGGTTAAGTGGAAATATGGGAGAGGCCTTCGCCCTGCAGTGGGTATAGTCAGGCTGATGATGACTACGTTAGACGATTAAGCAAAAAGACGACTATTTTAGTGTGCTCAGCCGTTTTTAGAGCGCAGTTCACGGTTGCGCGTCGTCGTCGCTGGTGCGACCTGTCAGGCAGAGTGAAACGCAGATGGCGAGTGTAGGTATGAAAATCTCTAATTTAGGGCAGGGAGGGTCAGATGTGTATTGGGCTATAGCGAAGGAGCGCGCAACCGGAGTGGGGCTGCGACAGCAAGAACCCGGCGGTGACAACAGTGGAAGATTGCGAATTTCAAATTGGTTTATAAGAAAGGAAACGCGAAGTATCGTCAAAATCCTTCGTCGACACTTGAACCACGCCGCAAAGGAAGATAGAAAGATGGGAGAGAAAGAGGTACCGTAGGAGGGCTACAGAATACTTTAGACCGCCTGGTGACCTTTAACTTGCACTGACATCGCACAGTACACGGACGCTGTAAGGCCGCAGTGAAAAGCGACTCGCACGTGGAGTCGAGCTGGCGGTCGAACCCCCGACGCGCGAGGCCAAGGAGCGAGCGCTGTTGTTTTATTTCTCCTTTTCTCCCCTCTTCTTGAGCGCGGGCGCGCGCGAGGCTTGGTTTGTTTCGTCCCTTCGCCCCGAGGCGTCGCCAAGAAGCGAACGGCAGACGCATCCTTATCAGCCGGGAACAACAGCGGCACGCTTCTGCGAACCACTTTACGGCCAGCTCGTCCAGCAATGTCCCACCGTGGCGCCAAGCATGGGTGCAGGGAGACGCCGTTAATGAAGCTTTTTGCACTGTCACAAGCGCTCACTAAATGTCCTGCAGAAGGCGACAATAGGCGTGACCCTTGGTCCTCCCAAGTAGGGAATCAGCCCAGCGGCCTCCCGCTGTGCCGCCAGACATCGGATGAGAGCAACGGCGACTGTACACTGCTCTGGGACAGTGCCCCCCCCCCCCCCTTTTCCTCGAACGGGACGGCGGGGTGGCCTAGTCTCCAGATCCCCCGCGGCGTTTCTTTCACAAAGGCGTCAGCTGCAAGGTCGCGTCGCAAACACGCCGGGGAGAGGAGGGAAAGACAGGCACCGTGTGAGAGGGTTTGGGGACCAACGAGTGGAGAGAGTGTGTGTTTTGAATGTTGTATTTTTATTTGGCGTAATTAAGGACCTGGGTACAAGATTATTCCCAACCCACGGGGGTTGTGGCATGTTTTTCAATAATTTGATTGGCTGCTTTATTTTCGGGGCGGATCACCGAAGGTGACCGCCCTCGGGTCTTTGTTGATGTTTGTCATCAAAAAGCGGTCCTCGGACCATGTTTGGCAGTCAAGATTGAGGCTCCGTGCTTAGCACGTATTTACAGTCCCTAGGCTTTAACCGGAAATGCTCGGTAGAAAAGTAAGGGCTTGTAGAGTGACTTCTCTGTGTGAGAGTCTATTTTGTTTTAAGTTGCAGTTGTCTGTGTGACTCTTGTTACTGTAATTTACAGTTTGCCAATGTATACTATTTTTCATCTTCTGTAAATATAATTCTCCTTTTGACCATCATCTGATCATCGTCTACTGCTTCTTCACTGCCGAATGACCACTTTTGGAGAGGCTTCAGCCGCTCCGATTGGCAACGAACGAGCTATTCCTTACTGACGCCTTTTGCGTTTCGCCTCCACCGAAACGCCGCAGTTTCGAACTATATGATCACGTTCAGCAGCCGAGCGCCTTAAACGATAAGATTCCTAGTGGCCAAAATTATTAATCATTAGTATGCATTGTTGACGCAGGAAGTTCCCGCAAAATGTGTCGCCGTCACCAAGTGACGCCATCAGCCAATGACTGGATGAAAGTTATAAGCCATGATATAAAGAAGTGCTGTATCATCAACGTGTCATTAGCCATATGTGATGACTTGGAAGTTGCTTTGGTCTGTGGGGTTTAACGCCCAAAAGCGACTAAGGCTATGAGAGACGCCGTAGTGGAGGGCTCCGGAAATTTCGACCACCTGGGGTTCTTTAACGTGCACTGACATCGCACAGCACACTGGCACCATGCTTTTCGCCTCCATCGAAAAGCCTGGATTTTATCCCGCATTGTCGGGCACATTATAGTCGAGCGCCCTAACCGCGACATGGAAGTGTCGAGTAATCTAATTGAGTCATGATCGAGACAAAAAGTGGCGAGCTATGCAATGTGGGTAAATATATGGCGTCGACCAGGATCCACCAACGTCGCGCAAACGCTCCGCATTCTCCCAGTGTCTGTGAAGTTTTGTTCGCAGCCCTCCACGACGGCACCTTTCTTTCACTGCCACCTGCAGTAAGGTTCGAGTGTCCAACGAGAAATGTGAGAAAAACTATTCATTTCTTATAAACTAATTTACCAATTTCGGTACGAAATTCGCCGGCCATTTCTTTTCGACCGCCGTGAGGTCTTACCATGTTATTTCAATAATGTTGCCGCGCTTTGCTGACATAAAGGCAAGGCCTAGAGACAGCAGTTCGGAGGTAACCATAACCAGGGAACCGAAAGGATATGAAAGCAAACATGGCAGAAGTCAAGAGAAAGTACACTGAAAGAAAAAAAAATCCTGACCATCATGGACGAGTGCTCCTGTGAAGAATGAAGGTCTGTTCTGTCGTGTATAAACCGAACAGAACGCCGGCAGCGCACCGTGCATGATAGAGGCAGAATTTAAAGCGGAGCTGAGCTGCACAGCGCAGTTGAGTGCATCACGAAAAAGGTAGGTGTGTTTTTCACAAGCCTCCGTATTAACCGACCAAAAATGTCTCCGGGCGGCGCTTCCTAACCGATTTAGGTGCTCGTACGTCCGACTCTTCAACCTACCGGTTCCAGGTTTTGTGAAATTCGGTATGATTTTACATCTTCGCCACTGCGGTGACGCTGATCAAAATGAGCAACGCGGACTGAAAAACAGCAAAGGCCGTCGTTCATTGCCAGCAGGAGGAATATTTCGTTCTTAACGTGTTGCAGGAAGTTGTCCACAGGATGTATTGCCGTGGTTCCCGAAGGTCAGTAAGGTTTTGCGAAGGTGTATGTCGTCCCATCAGTTGCATATTGGTGTAAAGGTGTGCGTAGTCATATGAAACAGGTCGTTTAATCATAGGTTATGCGATGCCATGTATGTCATGAGGCACAAAAAGTTAAATTTGGAAGCTTACTTCTTTGGCGTCGGCGCCTGCTTGAAAAGGGCAAAGGTGTACAAAATACATTATTGTATCGTGAATTAGTACACAAGAATGCATTGAGTGATAAGCAGCATAGCGCAAACGAAACCTCGTACAAAAGAACAAATTTAGGCCGATCGAATCACTGTCGGCGTAGATATTATTGCTAATTAATGCTCTCTGCGCGTCTTCAGCTCCCATCATGTGTGTTCTGTGTTTTATAGTGTCCCATATAGCGCTCAGAGTACCACCAAATATTGGCTGCAATACTGAGCAAATTCAAATGGACAAGGCTGCAAGCTAAAACAAACGTAAATCGGCCTGTACCCATTGGACCACAAATGACCGTCGGACATCCGATTTAGATCCGAACGTCCGCGACCGCATTGGGACGTCCACTGGGCGTACACTGAACGTCTTTTTCCGGACATTAACAAAGCCCACCGGTAGTAAGCCATCGGAGGTCCTGCGGATATTTGTTTTTGGATGTCCAGCAACTTCAAACCAACGAAAGTCCAGCGGATTCACTATTTTGGATGCATGAACAGTCCGTCGTGTTATAATACTCTGGACGTCCGTTGTACGTTTCTGCACGATTGACATTTTTGAAATGCACTCATATGTGTTTTCGTTAAAAAGTAGAATGTTACATGCGTCAAAAATAAGTATTTTTTGCATTTGAAGGTACCATATGTTTTCTGCTCTATATATCTGTCTAGAGTTAATACACGTCCATCTCCGTACGGCGGCCCTCTGCTACAGCCAACAACAGCCACTGCTAGCCGATCCATCCGATGCTCGAGCGCGCGCGGCGCTCGTATCGCTGTCTCGCTTCTTCGAAAGTCGTTGCTGTCGAACGTCACTTGCGTGACTCCTGAGAGCGGTAAGACCGATTTTTTCGTTCTGTAGCGTAGCCCTAGTGCGTACTTTTGGGTATTTCTTTTCTTTGCAGGTTTCGTACGTTAAGCTAGCTGGAGCCAACTTGTTGCAACCAGCCGGCGTGCAGTACAAAACGTGAGTTCGTTTGTGGTAAGAATTGCCCGCCATTGTTTCAATCTTCAGCCGATTTAGGTTCGTTGTATGAAAACGGGACGTACTGTTATGGCGGAATCGTGTAGTTGCTTTTTTATACACGTGGCATTAATTGGTTGTTCAGCTAGTTTTATTTATCCGGTTGCATACTCATTATGGCTATGCAGCAACGAAGTGATGCTCGCGTATGTGAAAAGGCCACCCGGGAGGCGAAGAAGTCATTGATGCTGCTTGACTGCGCAAGTAAATGCACACCGAGAGGACAAACCTCTCGCGAGTTGGGGACTGGGCCTACTGTGGTGGTTGCTGGACGTTCTATAGAAGGTTATAGTAGTGATGGAAGTTGTGATGGCAACTTGGTTATCTCAGCTGCTTTGAGCGCAAGTTTGCATCGCTCACGGTGCAATGAGCCCATGCAGAATTTAGAGTTTTGTCCTTGTGCCGAAGACGGTGACAGTGGAGCAGCGACGCCGCAATGTGATGGTCGAGATGAACAATATTTCCGAAATTATCTGCGGGAATGGGCAGTTAAGCACGGAATCAAAAAGCGTGCGCTGACAGCTCTATTGAAGATATTGATAGGTCATCCTGCTATGTCGGACCTCCCGAAAGATGGTCGCACGCTTCTGCGTACTCCTCGCAAACCACGGGAACAGTGTGCGGTTACCCCATTAGCACCAGGCCAATACTGCCACTTTGGTTTAGCAGATGTACTGCTTCGTTTGCTGCGCCAAGTAGAAAATCCGCCCGCCATGATTACTTTAACATTCAATGTTGATGGTCTTCCACTGTCAAAAAGTTCAAGGATGCAGCTCTGGCCTATTCAGTGCCTTGCTCATGGCTGTGGTGATGAAACACCATTTCTTGTTGGTGCATTTGCAGGGCATTCAAAGCCAGACTCTTCCAGTGATTTTCTGAAGCCATTTGTTTCTGAGCTGCAGACCTTGCTCTCTGAAGGCCTCATTGTCAATGGCAAAATTTTACATGTGACCGTGAAGGCTATTGTGTGTGATGCTCCTGCACGAGCCTTTATAATGGCTACAAAAGGGCATGGTGGCTACAGTGGCTGCCCCAAATGCACTGTGAGCATCATAAGGGAAAGTCAATTCTTTTGGACCTCCCAATCAACTGTGTCGATGACATACCCTTGGACTATATGCACCTTGTGCTTCTTGGTGTCATGAAAAAGCTTCTTTCTTTGTGGGTTTCTGGAGCGTTAGGAGTACGTTTTGGATCACTTAATCGTCAAAATTTCAGTGAGCAGAGCAGTCAGTTGCATAGCTTCATACCTTGAGAATTTCCTCGCAAATCACGAGGGCTTGAAGATCTAGAGCGTTGGAAGGCTTCTGAATTCAGGCTTTTTCTCTTCTACACTGGCCCAGTCATCCTGAAGTTTTGTTTGTCAGACAACTTGTACCAGCATTTTCTCTTTCTTCATGCTTCCCTTTCCATCCTTGCTAACAAGGTTCTCTGTCGTCAGCATGCTGCATATGCTGGTAAGCTTCTGAGGTGCTTTGTTTCAGATTTTGGTGATCTGTATGGAGAAGAACATATTTCCTTCAATGTACATTGCTTAATACATCTGTCTTCTGATGTTGAAAGACATGGTGAGCTGGACTCCTTCAGTGCATTTCCATTTGAGAACAACATGCAGGCCATTAAGAAATGCCTTCGCAAACATGAGAAGCCACTAGAGCAGTTGCAGAATAGGATGGCTGAGGCAGATCTCAAGCCATGCAACTGGGAGCCATTGAGTGAAACACCTCTTCCGCTCCATCAGCACACGCAAGGTCTGCTGTTGCCAGAGTGCTCCCCTCCTGAGTACAGAACGGTGAAATTTGAAAACTTCACGATCTCTCTAAATGACAAAGACAGCTGCTTTCTGCAAGATGGCCATGTCATTGTAGCCAAAAACATAGCGCACCTGATAAGACTCAAATGAGCTGTGCATTATTGGCTATGAATTCTTAGTTAAAGAGGACTTGTACACCATGCCCTTCAATTCCTCCAGGATTGGCATCTGTCTTGTATCGTCCCCCTCATCACCAAAGATATGGCACCTGCATAGGTTGCAAAAGATGGTTAAACTGCCAATGGGTGACAAGTTTTTAGTGGTGCCGGAGCTACACACGGCCAACTGACATGCCACTCAACCATATTTCACCTCTGTTATTGCCTGTTTCTTTGACACAAATATTAGTTAGTGCATGTTTTAACAATTTCAAAAGCAGTCTCAGTTGTCCTTCTGTTTATGTGGGTGTGAGATTTATCTTTTATTTTTTTCTCATTTTTCAGATGGCATATGCCATTGTTGAATTTTTGCACCACGACTAAGTGGAGGTTGTTCCGTCTTCATGGATCAGTGACAGGCAGTGTGCTTGGCCACTTCATGTAAAAGGGGACAGGATTGTGTCGTTAGTTCGAAAAGCAGCACCACCGGACTCATCTTGGCAACTGTTCGACGTATCTGTGAAGGGGCTGTTTGGTAAATGCAGTTGGCATAGCACTTTTGCTTGTGATAGTCTGCAGCACTGTATATCTGAAAATTTATTCCAGGTACTTATGATTTGGCTAGAAAGAAGCTCGACATAAGTCAATATACTTCTGAGCTTAGTAGTGACACTGAAGTGCCACAAAAGAGGATTAGAAAACCACCCCAGGCATGGTCTGATGATGAAGAATCAGACTACCCCAGGGTGAAAGTGCGGCATGTGACGAACGCTCCATCAATGCCCCTTGACTTTCTTCAAGGTTATTGATCATTCACTTGAAAAATGCTAAGCGGCTGCATTGTTATAGTTATCATAGGCAACCTTCGTTTTGTTTTCTTTTCAGGTCTGTCCTCTACTGTGCCTAGCACCGTGACTGAAAGTGCTGTGCAAAGCGCCACACAGAGTGCTGTACAAAACTCCACACAAAGTGAGGGTAAGCAAGTGGGGAATCTGCTTTCATTGTCATGTTTATTTCCTTTGATTTGTCCTACCCAACTCGCATAAGGGCAGAAACGGGTAAATTATAGTTAGCCACCTAAAAGAACACACTCTTTCTGTACTAATCCAGGTGATGAAACAACCACAAATATGGCAGAAACTACTTGTATGTACTTTCCTGGGCTTCTGTTTTTTAATGAATGAAGGGTTAAGCCCATGAAGAATTTGCCACTTGAAACATAGCATCGTGATGTGATGGCTTGAAGGTTAGGGCACCTAACTCCTGGATTCTTATACATAACAGTGATACATAACAGTGATCCAGGCTGCAGTGGATGCATGTGGATGGAGGCGAAATGCAAGGTGCCCATGCATTGTGCAATGTTAGCATACATTGAAGAACCCCAGGTGGCTCATATTAATCCCGAGCACTCCACTATAGCATGCTGCATGTTTCATATTGCTTGGGGTGTTAAACCTCGTATTACATACCAAATACTATGCAAATCAGTAAGTTTCGTCAACAGAAATAAACGTATCTATGTGTGAAACTTTTACACCAGCATCATGATATGATAGGCTAATTTGCTTAAGTAACTTTTTGTCTTTGGCAAGGCCCTATTGTTTTTGCATAATTGTGGAACTTAATGTGAAAGACATAGATGAAAGTTTTACACAGATTTATTAGCTAAGATAACTTCAAAAATTGGTCCTTTCACTCTTCATCTGAGGCAGATGGAAAAGGTCGATGTGGCAAGCAAAGTGAACGTGGCAAAAGAGTGTGGCTAAGGTTCGGATAGATTAGATTACTTTGCTTTGCTTAGTTTTGTATGATTCGTGGCCATGCTTGCATTTCATTTGCACCTGGGCAATAAGCATTAAGAAGTTTGAATTATTTCAGCTTTTGAAATGCATGTAGCAATTTCATTGTTATGGGTAACAATTATGAATCCAACATAAAGAGTGTGCAAATTGTTTTGGTCAAGACTTCACCATTGTGCCGAATAGGGGTAAAATTTGGAGAATTTCTGGTGTTGTGTAGCCAAACAGTGGTGTAATGTCTGGTTGTTTTTTTACTGTCCAGATGATTGCCTGGAGCTGGTATCTCTTGGTGACCGTGATCTTTCAGATAAAGGTGAGTTAATACCGCTGTTTCAGGATTTTTCAGAAGTGTTTATTGGAGTACTTTTTCAGATGCTGTGGTGTCATCATACTGCTCTAGAGGGACACTATGTTTCAGTGAACTACAGTTAAACCTGGATTTAATGAACCTCCATTTAGCAAATTCTTTGATATGTTTCTAAATCTCCCATAACCGCTTCTATTCAAGCATGTTTATTTGAGAGCTCCAAATAGTGAAGGTGTTGCAGTGTTTGACTGATATAAGAAATTTGGTGTGCCAACTATCTGTTAGCTAGTACTGAGTTGCTGGAAATTTAGCCGAACCACGTGGAAGTTTCATCACTGTACGATGTGAATTGAAATGAGAAGAACATCTGCAATATCAAGGAGGGACTGCAATCGTTCCAATGCACCGCATTCCAGCACGGTTTCCATATCTATATGGCAGATGCAGTGGTCTCCACTGCTTTCCCCTTTACGCTAGCAATAATTATTACTGTTCATGCTCAAAAGCAGCAAAAATATGACAAAAAGATGTGAGCCTGTGCACCCATCTTCACTGCACATTTGATCCTGAGAATCCAGTGCAGAAACCTAACGCACGGGCAGCGGGGATGGCCGACAGCACTGATGATGCAAAGAAAGAAGTCCGTTCCTAAAGGCACTGGTGACGGGAAGCCAGACAGCGGAAACATGTATGAAAAAGCAGGTGTTTTCGTGGCTAGTCTAGTGTTATACCCATGTTTAACTGCATACTTTGGCATAAAAGGCACTGCAATGTAGTCGCATTTCTGCCCATTTATTGAAAGCTTAGATGAGCATATTAGTACAGTTAGGACAATTCAGTCAAAAAAAGAGTTGAAAATGAAACAAAAAACATGCGCTCATAATGCTGGCAGTTTGCATAGTTACACTGTGAAATGTTAGAAGTGATAGATTTTGCTTCAGTTTTTTATTTTATCAAGAAATTTATACATTCAATGCTAAGGTTCGGCTGCTTGTTCTTCTTCCATTTGCAGATAAGGCTTCTAGTAGCTTTTCTGTTGATGAAGGTAAGTTCAGATTTTAGTCTTTGCACTTCTGGTAAAAATTTACTGTTTCCACTTAGTAGTTAAGCGCTTAGTATGGAGAAGCCTTTGTTCCGTTCGTCAGCACATCCAAATAAGCCTCACGGTGAGATTTCTGTACTTTGTGAGCTGTCCAAAGAGATACATTTTAAATGTTATGGTAACCAACAAACTGTTCTGGTTTGGTATTTATCTTATTCGGGAAATCAACTTGATTGAACTGGCACTATCTTTTACGAAGTAAAAAAAAAATCGTGCTTGAAAAGCACGGAAAAAATTGACACGGCTATGTTCTATGGAGCTGACAGCAATTGCTTCTTGCTTTTGTCATTTTGGCCTTAAGAATCTTCGCTGACCAAAATATTAGCATTTATTTATCGAAGAAAGGGCCCATGACTGTGAAATAATGGCTATCATCCTTGTTACGAGCATATTCAACTTTGCATGCACTTCCGACGGGGACAGGGCACTTCAACGCTGCCTCTGCCAGCACACTCCTTTTTCTGAGGGTTGGGCGTGACTCTTACTTTGTGCTCCCTGCTATGCAAAAAGGCAATAAAAGTGCTATTTTGGATTTTTCAAAACACTCCAAGCTCAACTTCCTTATGTCGCTGTACCCTATTCGGTCAAGAACTAGAAAGTAGGCGGTGAAGGTATTTTTTTCACTTTCTATCTTGCGCTGTGCAACAGCTGGATAGAGTACCTATGAGACGGAAGTGCTGAGGAGCTTGCACAGAAAATTATTTTGGGCATAGCGGCCTTCCAAACAGACGTCGCAAACAGCTTAATTGCATGCAGTAGGACACCTCAGAAATAGCGCGGTCGACCATGTAATGAATGCCCAGTGCCTGTCGCAATGGAGCCTAAACCGCATTTAATACTGACGCTACCATTAGGTACAATGGCTACAACCACTTGCCGGAACATGTCAACACACTGAACTCACAGCGCTGCCGTCGTGAAGGATGCACAGTGAAGTGTCGGATTCAAAGTGCCATCTTTTTGTGCATGCCTGCTCATAGTAATTGCTTTGACCTTTTAATAAGCGTACTCTGAAGTGACTGATTTAATTAAAAATTTGTGCAATAATCCGTTAACCATCTTTTCAGCTCGATACTTGCTAAGGGCGCTCTCGCACTTTCTGCTGGTAGTATGCATTACTTTTTCTGTATTGAGGTGACCTGTCCTCGAATAGGGACATCGCAAATGACTATAAAAAATAAAATGATTTCTTTCAGTTTATTCAGGGCACATCATTTGAAGCTTGGAGAACCAAAAATGGCTCTTAGATATTTTTTTCGTGCCTGAAGGGTTAAGTTTAGCTCAAAGTGCACAGTGGCCCCTGTATGGCTACCTGGCATGGTAGCATTTGTATGTAGCACTTAGCTGGGTTGTTGCTTTTCTTCTGTACCTTTGCCGTTTTTGTACTGGTGACCTAAAGTCTGGGTTGCTGGCAGTTGACACATTCCTTTTCTTTTTTCTCATGGATGCTTTTGTGCTCTTTGCCTGAATTTGCTGTTCTCTTTTCTACCTTTATCTCTCTAGTGTGTGGTAATGTGAGCACAGTGGCTTTCCTTCATGTGATGTTTTCTTTGTCATTGATGGGACATTCCTTGCTTGGTCAGTAATTTTTGCGGTTGAAAAGCAATCTAACTATGAATACATTTGACTCCTAAAAAACTTACTTCTTCTTTTCGTAGACAATAATTTAACCAAGGGTTATTTACAACCGTTTGTGCAGATATAAAGTGAGACTTTTTTTTAAACTTGCTTTATAGACTCCTATATGGGCATTAAGTAACATAGGTTAGATACAACATTATGATTGAAGAGTAAAAATAATAGTGTTACTAGGTATTAGGATGGTAAATTACTGTCAACTTTCCATTAAATTTTGCCACTTGCATCATTGTTTGCTGCAGGGTATATGGTGCTAGGCATTCCAGCATTTTTAAGTTAAGGAGAAGGGCAGCATCAACAAAATAAAAGGTTGTGATCAAGGAACCCGTAGGGGTTCCGAAACGTCTTCTTTTTTCATGTTGACTTGGTCAGTGACTGAAACTCTTTTTACTCAACTACCATGCCTGACCAGACGAACCTTCGTCGAACCCTTGACTACTCGTCAACAAAATATTTTTTCCGTTTCTCAATTATATATTTTTTCTTGCGTCTCTTTCACTACTTCCAGACTTCAAGCAGCATGTTATCCGGCTACTCAATATCTTGCACTTTACACAGCAGCAGCATGGAGATATGTTAAACAAACTATGTGAAGTTCTTCCAAGCCAAGCAGTTATCACCAAGTCCCTTCTTATCACTGAGCCATTCACTTCGGTGGATGATCTGCTCAAGTTCAACGAGCAGTTGGATAAAGAAAAATTTGCACTTCTGGTAAGTGTTCATATAATGAACCAGGAGAGCTCTAAAGGAGGCATATTGAAATTTATTTTTTATTTTAAAGGTCCTCTAGGGATATTACATGAGAGGTGGGCTAACAAGAAGCCATTAAGGATACAGATGGTTGGTCTTCAGTTCTAATGGCACAGACCAAAAAGAAAAAGTTGAGAGAGAGCCATGAGAGGTGGAGGCCGCGCATCCATCGGCGCGTACCACCACCATTTTACGTGACCCCCAACTCAGCGCACGCCGCATAGCTGGAGGGAAAAGCGCTTTTATGCCTTTTTTATTAAGAGTTGCCACAATACTTTTTGAAGCAATTTCAAGCTTTAATGCTCATTTTCTATAAGTTGAAGCAGCTGCAGTATGAACCATATTTGAGGTTTTTTACAAAGTTACAAGTACAAATATGTACTGCACCTTTTTTTTTTATATCAAGGGGTGAAAAAACTTAAAAGCTATGTCATTCACTTTGTAGAGTTGTTAGTACAGTTTTGCTATTTATATTCATGTGAGGCATAGAAAATTTTGTATCTGAGTGATAAAATTTGTCTTGAAGTTGTGTGACCCAATCATCGCTGGCTGTCTCCAGTGGTAAACTCTAAATTCTAAACTAAAATAAATATATACATGGTTAATATTGCAAAATATTTTAAACTGCAGAACTCTATACTTGTACTTGTAGTGCAAATGGGCTATTTTTGTGCTATTTCTTGTGTGAGCTATGTAGTACGCTTTTAATTATGCTATTTGAGCATCGGCTTTATTTTAACATAGTACCTTTAAAAGTCCCGTTACTCAGAAAATCTGGTATTGGTGTTGTGAGTGAAAAATCAAGGGCATGGCACTGGCAGATGGTAGCTGGCATGGCCGGGCTTTAATTGTTTGATGGTTTGTACGACTTAACGAGGCCAAATGATTTAGAAGGTTGGGAGGAGCTACCAGCTTGGGTTGCCGATTTGAGGCAGGACAGTGAATTGAGTGTCAACCTTGCAGTGCTCTTAGATGCAGAGTCAGGCATGCTATACCTAGACGATGCAGCCACATTCATATAGCTTAGTTAAGTCGGGGCTTTACGTGTTGGGTCATCGCCTATGCTATTGCATCATACCGTTAAAAGGCAGGGCTTAAGTGTCTACCATAATTTTTTAAATGTGGTGCACTCTTGACATTTGTGCAAATCAGCTTGGCAAGGAAGAAAGTATTTTGTAAAATGATATGTGTCTTGTGCACCTAGAGGTGCATATCTTAAAACAGTACATGATTTTTTTGCAGGTACGCGAGCTTGTGCAGCTTGGTGGCAAGAATGCGAACGTGGCGGCTAAACGCATGCTGGCCTATGTTGTAAGCGACCAGGTGGCAGCAAAGTTCTCCTGGGTTGGAAGGAAAAACAAGCTGAATTTTTCAAGCTTGAAAACATCAAATGCAATTATAGGTAAGACAGATACATGTGGAAGATTGTGCATGGTTTCTTTGCAAGAAAGCCTCCTGTTGAGGCAGGAGAATTTTTCCTATTTTTCCAAAACAGGCCTGACAAGACCTAGTAAGTCCCCATTTAAACCTGGTATAAAATAAAAATTACTGTTAAATTCCACCTCTGCACAAAATTTTGCCCAAATAAGCAAACGATGCTTCAGTGTACGTTGATGTATCTGCATTCAGTTTGAACACAACACTCTAATATCTTATTTTTAGCTGCTGCAGGAGAATTTCCGCAAGGGAACATGGCCAATGTTGAGGACGTCATCAAATCATGGTTGAGGCAGGCACCTGAAAGGCTTTCTGGAATTCAAAGAGAGAAGAAACCAGTACTGTCTGCTGATCCATGTGCAGGTCTGTTTGTTATGCTAGTTGTAATCACTAGCTACAATAATTTGATTAGGCAAAACCAGTGCCATTTGCCATTGCAGCATGCTTGTACTTCGCAATATCAACTTCTAGTCTTGTAGGCAAAAACAAAGCAAGCTATCCTTAGCCATTGTATCGTTATGACTCTACAGTGGAGGTTTTTGTCAAAAAGTTTTGAAACATTAAAGCTGTTAAAAAATGTGAGTTTACAGTTAAGGTTTAGATTATGTGCACTTTATGAGCAGCTTTTTGTTGACCAAGCTTTATGGGGATGAGCCTGATTGTCTTTGCATGATACATGAGATTTAACATCCAAGAAAAACGTAGCTATGAGAGACACTGTAATGGAGGGCTGCTGTTTAATTTTGATTACCTAGGGCTTTTCAATGTGTAGTGTCATGGCACAGGGCATGGATGCTTTGCATTTTTCGGCCACACGGTACAAAGCGTTTGGCTGTCAGTAAATTACCCCCTGTTAAACGATCTCGATACTGCAGTTATTTGTCTGATTCTGCGGGCTTCTTATATTTCCAGTGATTTTCCTCATGCTAGTTTACTGTTCTATTTATTGCTGGATGTGCAACTTGTTTACTCAATTGCTACTTTGCGTTGCAAAACACTTTAGCAGGTACCATATTTTTCTTTTACTTTCAGACTGGTAATTTAGATATGCAATAATCAATATGCTAAGCATTAGAGGTCTTGTTTACAAGAAAAGCCAGCGGCATCATGAAATAATCATTGCTTGACAGAGTTGTGATATCATCCAGCCATCATTGCAAAGTGTTGCCAAAGAAAGCAAACACTTTCGCTAAAAAGATAAAACGGTAGTTGCGTTTCAATTGAGGCAAAACGGAATGATGTGCCTGTTTAGTGTGCAACATGAATGCATGCTAGAAAATCAAAGGGTGTCGAAATATCTAGAGCCTCCTAATTTGCCATCCTCCATAGCCAATTTTGCCTTGGGAGTTTAAATCTACAAACATAAACCAGACCACTTTTGTCGGGAAAAGGTAACTGAGCGAGAATAGTCGTCAGGCATGCTACCGGTGAGGAGCATTCTTGGCGTGTTTGCCCTGAAGGGATCTCTATTGCTGTAATGTTGTCCTCTCAATGATAGCTTAAGCATCGATTAAATTTTTCTGCTTTGTTGCTGCTGAGATCATTCGATAAATTTCCACTTGAAGTATGAGTTGGCAAAGGCAAAATAAAACAAGGCTGACACCTGAATGCTGGCTGGCGAGTGTGGTAAGGGCCGTTTGATAGTTAAAGAAAAATGAGGGTAAAGGGCTTACGTGCTGAAACAGCTCTTGGTAGAGCTTAATGTTACTTTGTCATAGCATGCATTGTTTTTGTGATGATTTTTTTTTCTAGAAAATATGCTATTTATGTTCCCTTGCAAAAATAAAGCATAATAAACTTGTTTTGTTTTTCTTGTTTTTCAGGTGCTGAATGAGACGTGACCCGTGTTTCTCTTGTTTTCACATATGCTACAGCAACTTTTGACCAAGAGTTAAAAAGTTCCATTGCCATCAGATGCCAAGGTCGTCATATAGGTCTCCCAGTTACTGACTTGGTTTCTCAGCGGGTTGTGCAGACAGTACTTTGAGGGTGGTGAAAGTAGGCAAGAGAGCACACATGCTTGATCATAGTCATCCATCTCGAACCAGGTGTTATCTCAAGATGTGCGCTTAGCCCGGTGCAGACCAGAGAACGAAGTTTGGCCATTCTAGAGAACCATTCCCCCTCTGTGCATTTAATTTCA
This sequence comes from Amblyomma maculatum, assembly GCF_055883805.1. Taxonomy (NCBI): domain Eukaryota; kingdom Metazoa; phylum Arthropoda; class Arachnida; order Ixodida; family Ixodidae; genus Amblyomma; species Amblyomma maculatum. The sequence goes on along the minus strand of NC_139350.1, from coordinate 6,146,266 downwards.
GTTTTATGTTTGCATTTGTTTTCCATATGTGATCTATTTTACCTTTAGTTTGGCAGGTTTTGTTTGCAATGGCGAAATTTTTAGCTGCATCATGACAGGTCTCATGACATTGTGTGTTACTTTGAGGTTGTATGTCTGAAGTGCATTAATTTTTTGTAATGCTTATGCACGATCAGTCACTGCTTACATACCACTCAACCAGCTCTGATTAAGCCTGCAAGGTGAAACTTATAGCAATGCTGTCCTTTTAAAGGTTTGCTCACCGCCTAGTCATCCATCTCAAACCTGCTTACATACTTTACTCAACCAGCTCTGATTAAGCCTGCAAGGTGAAACTTATAGCAATGCTGTCCTTTTAAAGGCTTGCTCACCGCCTAGTCATCCATCTCGAACCAGGTGTTATCTCAAGATGTGTGCGTAGCCCAGTAGGTGTGGACCAGAGAACAAAGTTTGGCCATTCTAGAGAACCATTCCCTCTCTGTACATTTCATTTCAGTTTTATGTTTTCCATATGTGATCTATTTTACATTTAGTTTGGCAGGTTTTGTTTGCAATGGCCTAATTTTTTAGCTGCATCATGATGGTCTCATGACATTGTGTGTTACTTTGAGGTTGTATTTCTGAAGTGCATTAATTTTTTTGTAGTGCTTGTGCGCGACCAGTCACTGCTTACATACTATATTCAACCAGCTCTGATGAGTTTGTGATTAACAAAATACTAGTCATGGTTTTTAGTCTAGTTTTAGTTTTTAATATTTATTTAATACAGTCTGTTTTAATGTTTTTGCTGCTACCTGACTTCTTCCAAGTGAATCTAGTTAAGTGCTTTTATTTGAGTGTTCTTTCAATATCAAGGCCTGTATTCAACACTGGTAATATTAGTCATTTAATCTATGCGGACCTCTTGTTCTTTCATTTTGTGCTTCATAGATAAGGAACACTGTCAGGATGAGATCGAGAGCTAGTGGGTGTACTTGATGTTCCATAGCCCGACAAGATGACGAGGGACAAGATGCAACCACTTTCTTTCATTAACTTTTTATTTGGCACTCACAGAATTTAAATGCAGAAGTCAAGAAGGGGAAAGATTAAAACGGTGACATATGAAGTCTTTAGTTGAATTTCACATATCACAGTTATAATGTTTCACCTTGTTCATTCCTGTGTAAATTCTGTGAGCGCCAAATAAAGAGCAATTGTGGAAGTAAGTGCTTGTCTTGTCCCTCGTATTCTTGTTGCGTTACAGAACACTGCCAACTGGTGGACGCTGTCTCCTTGTCACGTGTGGGTTCACTTGCGTCTAATTTAATGATAGACCACTGTTCTTACTTTCAGTAATGAAGTCTGGAAGCAAAGATCTTATATTTTGTTCCTTTTTGTACCAGTTTGTATTCCTAATGTTATGTATGTCAGTTCACTTGGATCTAATTCAATGTTTAGACTGCTATTGCTTTCAGCAAGGAAGTCTAGAAGCTAAGTTCTTCTAGTTTTTTTTTTGTGCAAATTAGTATTCTGAGAACAGATGTTACGTGTAGTGCATTGCAGGCATTTGCTTGGCAAATGTTTTTTTGATTGCTATGTGAATTATTTTGAGCCTTTTTCTAAATGTTACTTTTTTGGGTAACCGTTGCAATAATATAGTAGCTGAGCTCAAAGTGTAGCTCCAATTTTAGCTTTGGTACTTTGGAATAAAGCACAGTGTGAGTACTTGCTTGAGCAAAATATGTAGTAGCAATTCTGTGTGTGCTTCTGCACCCAGCATTTGGCGTGATTCAATAAATTCCTTGTTTTACTTTAAAACATTTCCTGCGTCAGGTACTATCATTTCTAAAGTGAAATGAAGTGTCAATTTTGACTCTATATTCCTTGGGGCCCAGGAACTGAAAGCTGCTGAATCAGCAGGAAGCAATTTCAAAAAGGGATCCCTCATTGCAGTTACATCTTGTGCTCCTATCTAGGAAGTCAGTTTTCATGTCCTGATGCAGCCTGTAGTGCAGAAGTGTATACAGTTGGCTTCCTGATCAAGAAAGCCGATTTGTGAGTGTCAACACGATTTACATTCTGCTGGCTCGGTTTGTGCTTTCAATGTCACGAGCGCTGTTTGCAAAAGGCATAAGTGGAAACAAGCCATGCCTGCTGCACGTATTTGCAAGGTGGTAGGAATTGCATGTTACTGTTAAGAGCACCCCTGTCATCTAGCAAATCAGAGAAACAGAACCAGGAGGTCGCAAAACATTGTCTCATTGTCTACGTGCAGAAACAAGCTGTCGCAAGCTTAAAAGCCAATCATGTCACTGATACATGCCACGCCACTCCAAAATATTGTCTGGATCTAGACATGACCTGCATACGTACCATTGGCCTTTTGGTTTGAGAGAGCTTGCTTCAGTGTATAGACAGTTTTGCATCCTGTCTGGTTCTCTTTTACTAATGTTTTGTTGGATGCCAAGGGCGCTTTTAGTGAAGCAGTAACATGCAATGCCTATGTTTGCAGTGCATGCAGCAGGCATGACATGCTTCTGCTTTCACTGTTTGTAGAGTGTCTGTGGCATTGAGCAAAGCATGAGCTGAACCAGTAGGATGTGAATCGGGTTTACACTCCAAAATGAGCTTTCTTGATTAGGAGGTCAAAGATATGCTGCACTACAGGCTGCATCAGTACTTGGGTCAAGTGTCCTGCGGACGTCCATCGATCATAAAGGTTGGTCCGCGGGACAGTGCTTGGACGTCCAGCATGCGACGATCAACTTCTCACATCCACTGGACGTCCCTCGATGGAACAGAATTTTCCGGTGGACGTCCTGTGGCTGTTTTAAAAATGCACGTCCGTTTCTGGACAATTCACGGACGTCCGAGCGTCCGGGTTTTGATGTCCACTGGATTTTCCACGGACCGCCATTTTCTTTGCACCGGACGTCCCTCGGACGACCGCCGCATGTCTGCCGGACTTTCGGCGGACCTTTGGAGACGTCCGACGGACGTTGAGTATCCGTTGCCGGACATCCGCTGGATGCTCAACGGATTTCTTTGGTCCAATGGGTAGTAACGCGAACAACATCGAAGCATTGAGATGGTGCCGTCAGAAATCGTGAAGTTATCAACTACAGTGTAGCTAATCCTCATTTTCGAGTGAAAATGCTGGCAATCACTGTAATTTCTGCGAGAAGTGATATGAATGAGTAAACTTAAAAACAAAACCAAAACTTTGGAATCCATTCCCTTAGAAACTCAAACATGCAGTAATTCAGTCGTGTTCCGAATTTCGACGTTCGCCACAACATGAGTTTTAAATTGTGAGTAATCCCAATGTGTTTAGCTTGCGTTTCTAACTGCAGAAGTGTGTGCTGTCGAAAGGCAGTATTCATATAGCAAAAGGGGAGTCTAGGTGACTCTTCAATGTGTGCATTGCTTTGTACTGCGTTCTGGCAAAGTATCGGTGTTCTATCTACACGTGTGTCACGTTTGAAATAGCAAGGCCTAGACAATTTCATCCCATGCTAATACACGGTAGATGTGCTGATTATGCAGGAGCACTCGCGTTGAACTATAATAGGATACAGCTTCAAGAATCAGCAGTGGCTAACTGTGGTAGAGGGCGCATATATTACTGCGCTGAACAGTTAGCAATGACAATCCAGACAGAGGCATTGGAATTTTAAGTTAGTACTCTGGTCCGAGGAATCGTGTGTAATGTATAATGCAGACTTGAGTTGTATCCCACTATAGGCCCCTTTTTCCGAGTTTGCGTCGTTATCGAAAGTGTCGCTATTTCCCCGACCTCAAGTCATCTGATTGGTGGAAACATCGTAACCGGATTTCACTACCACTTCTGATTTCGGCGTTTCCACCAATCAAGTGACTCGAGGCCAAGTTTGCGTCGATAACGACGCAAACTTGGAATACGGATGTAGGACGATGCGCTGACCGAAGGCGAACATCGGTCTGCCGTATAGCTAATACCTCAACTGGAACTACTTGAGCATAATTACGAAGCATACCATGCAGGAAAGTGACGCCGTACTGCTGCAAAATTTGTCGAATGATGTAAAAAGTGCTGCAGGCACTTAGCTGAAATAATAATAATTGGTGCACGGGAAGAGAAAGGCGCAGTATCTGTCACACTTCTTTCTTCGGACACCTGAACCGCGCCGTAAGGGAAGGGAGAGGTGGGAGTAATAGTAGATAGAAAGAGGAGCCGTAGTGGAGGGCTACGGAATAATTTCTACCACTTGGGGATCTGTGCGCTGACATCGCACAGCACACGGACGCCACTTCGTTTCGCCTCCATCGAAACGCAGCCGCCGGCTGTCGGGATCGAACCCGGGTACTCCGGCACAGTTTTCGGGCGTCTTACCACTGCACCGCGCCGCGGCGGGGGAAATGTGGGTGGAATTTATGGCGAGTTGTTGCGAGAAGGCTGCCGCATAAACTACGGGGCAACAGTGTAGGACTCCCAATCGTTCTTGTTGCAGTCCACGCCACGTTTCTGTCGGTAAATTTTCAAATTCTCCTCCTAGCGAGCCATCTTGATCGTGTCAGAGAAGTAGACGTGCTGTCATCAATATAATAAGCACTGCCGCGGTGACATACTAATCTATTAATTGATTAGAGCTATCTCCAGTGGTATTCATCCAATTATTTTTCACTCAGAACTAGGCATGGCTCTCTCGGCCTTGTAAGCATTGCTGTGCGGGAAATTCCACCCAGGACGAGTCACTCACTTGTCGCAGTTGATGCAGTTGGCTTCCCGGAGCTCGCTGTAAGCGGACTGGAGCTTCCCCGCGGCACACCGACCGTCAGAGGGTATCAGCACGGCTGCATTCCTCGTTACGCATGCCGCCATGGTGAAAACATTACTCCGTCGCTTCCGATTCTCTGCGGCGGTCAGTGCTGGCAGCGAACAGACCACCAGCAACAGCAGGACAGACATCTTGAGGCTCTCCATCTTCAGCAGAGTTTCGAAACGCACGCCCTCTTGAAACTGTCTGCGCCTTTTTATACTGTCTCGCCGGGCCAAAAGATCGAGATAATTGTCGGGCGAAGGCTGTCAGAAGAGCGCTATTTTTTTTTTTTTTTTCGTGCTTGTGTTACACGGGTTTTTCCAGCGATTAAAGTCGCGCCAGACATCCCTCTTTAAAGGAACCTCAGGGGGCATGTGCGTTCCATGGAGTGATCTGTATTTTGGCTCTGGCTGGCGAGAGAAGCGACGGATGCATGTGACCTAATCTCGCTTTATCTCCGCCGACTCGAGTGCAGTTCCTTCCTACTGCCATATGTTGGTCGATAAACAACGAGAGCAATGACTGTACCGCGCAGAAGGAAACCGCTGTCAACTATGAACTTGCTCACACTTTTTTTTTTTCACATCTTTCGATTAACTGTTTCAAGGGATTTAGTTCTTCAATGAGCGCATTGATCATATCTAGGTGCCTTGCGTTTCGCCTCCATGGCAACGCGGTTGCAATGAAAAATGAAGATATTAGGATGAGTCAAAGTGTAGGAAATATTTCTCCAAGTTTAGCTAGAACACCAGCCTTAGAAGCGCATAAACTTCCAACCAAGATTTCGTAAGGGCTACGAAACAACTTGTTGGCGCTACTAGACTGACTTGTTATCATTTATTGGTTGTTCCTAAGCATTTGAGCGTATTGCATATCTGAGCCTTATACATTCAAGTAACCCTTACTCACGCGAGCCAAACATTTTTATCCAGGTTTTACTTAAACTGAGCAGTCATAATTCTAATTTAATTAACCTGACTTCTGCGGTAATTCAGGTACTGGTTATTTGCTTTCTTTAGTTTATTTAACGGTTTACCCAACTCTCTTGCATAAAGTTTAATTATTTGCTGCCCATCGCATAATATTATCGTAACATTACTTCCGGCGTTGACCACCTCTCTTTACAAATTTATCTCGACAATAAAGCCTGGTATACTCATCTCGGCTCATGGCATCACCAAAACTAAAGTTATGCCTCCTGTAGTTCCTTCCTTACACTTCCCAGGCGCGGCCCCGCCGAGGTGGCGCAGTGGTTAGGGCGCTCGACCACTGTTCCCAAGGACGCGGGATCGAATACCGGCCTCGCCGGCCGCTTTTCGATGGAAGCGAAAAGCAAGGCGCCCGTGTGCTGTGCGATGTCAGTGCACGTTAAAGAACCCCAGGTGGTCGAAATTCCCGGAGTCCCACTACGGCGTCTCTCATAACCTGAGTCTCTTTGGGACGTTACACCCCCCCCCCCCCCACACACACACACACACACAAACCTTTCCAGGCGCGTTAACGAACCTACCAGTACGTTAACATACCATCTTGGATCTAGCGGCTCGATGGTCTTTTGAAACGAAATCTGAAAGATGCTCCTTCAAACATAATGCAACTAATTGGCCCGAAATTACGCATCTGGCACCCGTGCTGCACCTAACTCCAATACTGAATCTTTCCAGAACCATGCTGCTCGTTTTATCTCCCGAATTATTCGTGTTTCAGCAGCGTTACAGCATGTAAAAAGAACGCGCAGAACTTAATATATGTACTCCATTGACGATTTCACGTCGTTTCACGCTGCATTTTTTTCAATCACCTCTTCCATGACGCGATCATCGTTTCGAAGTAAAGCGCATCGCATGCCGCACATCTCTTTCCTCACTCTTCCATGTGCGAAACTACAGTCGCTCGGAATAACCTACCACCGAATTAAAAATCGAAATTGTAACAACTCCAGGCATCAGTATTTCGATAATTTTTTAATATCGGGCTGAACTCTTGTTTCGTATTGCTGCAGATATTGTCTTGGTGCGCATGCGCGCATGATGTATAACCGCATTGCGTTTATGTGCTGCATAGGAGTCATTTCTGCTTTCTCCCTGCTAGCTCGAACCTTGCTTTCCTTTTCGCAAATCTTTCGCGCGAGTTTATTTTCAATTGTCTTGAAATTTTTGTTAGCAGCTTTTGGGCCTTATGGATTTGCACACGCCCATGAAAATAAATAAAAAAAAAACACTTCTAGTTTGCACGGTATTTCGAAAGTTGCGTACGTTTCGTTTGTTTCCCTTCGGAATGAATGGATGAAGATGTTCTCGGTGGCCGCGAGGCTTCAGCGTCCTTGGTTGCTAGGTGAGCTCTGGTAACCAGCTCTATAGCTGACGTTAGAGCTGCAAGCTAGACAATTAAGAAGCTTCGCTCAATTCCGGTGAATTTATTCTCTGTATGCCAGGTGTGCCCTGGCTTTATCATCATGTCATGTGGAATAAAGTAATCCGGTCAACGCAGTGACATAATGGGGTGGTCGTAGGATAGGGTAGTTAAGAGGGAAGAGTGCGTGTCTGTAGTCTGCGACAGTGTTGCGTGTTTGCTATTCAGGGATTGTGGGTAGAGCCGGCGCGAGGCTCTTAGCTCTTAGCCCTGCGTGAGCTCGCTGAGAGTGCATGCGATCCTCCGTGAATCCCGGATCAGCGGCCACCCAAGGCCGGCTTAATTAACCTCGGGCTAAACGTTTGGCGGCCCCTCGTTTCCAGGATTCCACCCACATATCAGCTCCACACGGCGGGTAGGGAGGAGGGGGTGCATCGGGCGAGCCCAATATGCCAAAAGCAGGGAAATATCCTCTCCACCTGTCGCCGCCCGGTTAGTGTATGATCACCTGCGTCGGCAGTCAAGAGGAAATATGTTTGGGCGTGTTGGTTCATCGGCGCGCAGAAAGCATACCGCAGTAACTATATACAGAGGAAGAGGCGAGCGTCTCTGACTCACAATTTAAGGGCCCCAAAGGGCGATTCCAACCTCACCTGCCCATGTCAAAGGAGTTACTTGGCAGCTCCTGCCAAGTTCGCCATGCAACGTGATCTCATGACGTCACACAACCCACCCAACAATCAGTGCCCGGCCGTGTCACCTGGCAACTAGCACCTGTCGAGGCATGCTCGCGATCTCATATCCAGAAATTTTGGAAATTATCTGGGAGTTTCTGAATGTGATGTCTTCACATATTGTTTTACATATGACGATAACGATCAATACATCCGTAGAACTCCTCTTGCCTCTAGTCTTTTTGCAACAGTGAAAGCTCGTTAATTCGAATTTTTGGGTAATTCGAGCTACGCTATTTGGTCCTGCGAAGCTCTATAGCGATATAAGTACAACTTTGCCCGTTAATTCGAACGAGAATCGGGTCCGCAACGGATAATTCGAACTACGCGCAGGCGCGTAGCCTGGAGCCCAGCACCTAGGCAAAGATACACCTTACGATATAGTGGCATAGTTAGGAACCTCGACGTGCTGGGACGGAAGATAAAGCCAGGTAAAACCATCGAGGAGTGGGCAAAGCTTAAATGACGCCATGGCCGGCGGCGGCTGTCCCGCGTGACCTCCGACACTTGCACCTAAATGCGCGTTAATTCGACTCCTATTATGCCGGAAATACGTATAAGTATTTTTCTCGGCGCGGCGCTACGGATCTCGCACCGGTTATGTCGCGTCCGGGTACGATTACATGTTACGGTAGGCGATTGCGCAATGAATCCACGCTCCTTTTTTTTTTAACGAAGTGTCTAAAGGTACGTCCGACGGATCCATTCGATTCTCGTAAAGATACGGCGGACGTCGATATACAGGCTCATGGCTATATGCACGTCGAACGCGGCCACATTCCGCTTGCTACGCGTGAATGAATCTTATCCTCTATGATATCAGCTAGCCGCGACTCTCGATGAGGTGCTACGAAGAGTGCATCCGTTCTAACATAGATCACGGTCTTCACTTAGGGTTGTGTACGGCAAGCCTCGCTGTCACGCACATAGCTGCAGGCGATGCTACGTACTGCCCCAGCTGACATCGAGATACGCACATTCACGAGCAGCTTTCGCTTCGCACTCAACTATCACCTCGATCTGCCCGCAATGCGAGCGAGCTATTCCTAGCATTTACGCTGTCTTAGGTCCTGCGTCGACCTCTGAAGATCTAGCGCCGGCACAACACACACACACCTCGCCGTGCAGAACATTCGGCATTCCAAAGCATGTATGTACTTATGTGAAATGGCATTATGCTCGTTCCTCACATGCAGACCGAGGAAACAGGATGTTTCTAGCTAAATTCTTCGTTTAAATTCTACCTCAGAGCCGTGGCAGAAGACATGCCGAATCTACTAGAGGCTTGCGCTGCTACTGCGGCGAGCTGCACATCGACTCGTCGAGGCGAAGACCTACTGCACCGCACCGCAACAGTGCACAACCGGAAAGCCGGAAGCGCGAATGATCCGAATTCCCTGTGAACAGCAATGTTCTTTGGTATTTATAGGAGAAGACTAGACTAAAGTGCTTAGCCTGCATCTTTTTCTTGTCGTTGAAGTTTGTGTACATGTAGTTTCAACCCCCGCATGCTCGAGGTTAGCGTGACCCGACTGTACGGCCGCGCAGCTTTGAAACGATCGGGATCGATATGCATGCATCGCCGGACTTAGGTACGCGGTAGAAAATGTGCGCTGCACATTTCGTTGCAGAAGCTGACTCTTGGAATTTTTCAGAGTGTGCCATGCAAGTGATCGTTGCTACAACCACGCATCCATGTTCCAACGGCTGGCCTACCCCGAGGCGCATAAATGTTCAACCGTGGACGTATCAATGATCGAAGAGAGGACAGATTTTCACAATATTGGGCGCGAAATCGATAGCTAACAGTGCTCAGTGTTAGAGAAATTCTGCCTTGATCACGCGCAATTCAATGTTTCAGGTGTGGTCAGTAGCTATAAGTTTGAACAGTTCGCCTGTCAAGTCAGCGGCGCCAGCGATGGACCGGCGGAGCGATTTTCCACGCTACACCGCTGTCTTGCTAGAAAGCCTACCTAGGTGGCGTTTGACATTCAGCTGCTTTTTGTGGGCCCCGGAATTGAAAGCAACGCCTTCAGAAACGCGTTAAATGTTCAAAAATGTATTCTCTTCAACAGTTTCACTCCAGGCTGTCAAAGCAGGCGGACGTTGATAAAACATTTGAGCACTCCAGTCTTTAGAAATCTGTAAGAATCGCCTTCAGTTTGTAAAATTATTGGAATAGGTCACTTTCCGATCGCTGGGACATAGACCCTCATGACAGCGCTGTCACGTGAATAAGGACCACACCAGACCGAAAGCTTGTCTCATATAACATAGCTAACCAAGGTATACCTTACAGCATTGTGTTGATTTTTATGGTGCATAAGTGACTAATGCTACCATGCACCAAGAACAAGGTTTAATGTAGTTATTTTGTGTGTAATTACTAAAATGTTCTTTAGGATGTAGCTTGTTTAGGAACATTTTAGGAAACCAAAAATGCAGGAAATTTGCACGTCTCTCCTAGGATCATGCTGGGATGGAAAGGGATCTGTTGCAAAATTGTACAAAATGTTTCCTCTTATTTTCTCGACTCTGGCGCACTTGTAAGATATGGTTTATTGTTAGTTCATCTCCACACTCCTTGCATATTGGTTTATCCTCTTTCATAAGTATGAAGCTGTGTGTGAGGTGTGGGTATGTGTTTTGTGAAGATGACCTAAAATGGCCTCCATGTTGTGTTTTTGATTACTGCATGATTTCCATTTCTTAATGACAGGTTTGACAAGTATAGTTTGTAGTTTATTTCAATGTTTCAAAAATCCTGCCATTTCACTCTCACTTTTCTTTGTACAAGCTTCTTGGTATCTTCATGCAGCATATTCACCCTCTGTAATTTAGCATTGCGTCAAGGTAACCTGGTTATTTCTTTTCATCACCTTTCAAGACAACTGTCCCGATTTCATAAAGTGTAGGGTTTCTGACGACAGGAACTCCTTGGAAGTCATAGAAATAAATGAGACCCACAATCATGAGCTACCTAGGGTATGCATATACATGTCCATCGCTCAGTGGAATGGTGTCAGTACGCTGTTAGAACAGGTCTTGTGGTAACAACAACCATTGTCTGAGGTGGTCCTTTAATGGGCATTGAAATGCTATGTAACTACAGGTACTGATAGAACTCGATCACGTTATGTGATGATGCGATCCTTGCATGCATATAGGTATACATTGGAGTATCTGCAGTGCACCACTTGACCATTTGCCACCAGTTTGTGTGAAAATGTATTTTTCATGCATGTTAACCAGTATTTAACAGATGGCCCTGTGCACAAGCCAAAAGTGCCACGAGCCAAATGTCACGAGGCCACACGACATGGCAGGAGCTGTTAAGTCAAGCTTACAAAGTTATATTTGAAATATGTTCTGGGACGTTTCAGCTCCGATCAAGAAAGGTTACTCCTAGGCCATGGAGGCATGTTTGTAGTTTGGTTAACGTGAGGCTTAGAGAGGTCTATGCCAGGTTGTCTATCACATAACAGGGCAGCCTACGACCATATGCTAATGAGTATATCTGAGGTGACAGAGACATGAATTAAGGAATTAGTAATTAAGTTTGTAGCAAAAGGCATGTAAGTTAACGGGAATCCACAGTGGGATCTGCAGACAAGAACCATAAATGCTGGTGCATTATACCCTTACAGATGGAGATTAGGAGTCTCCCTAATTTTTGATCTGCTCAAAGCTTGTCATTTCCTTTGTTCTTCCAGGTGAGAAAGATGTGAAAATGATAGCATCGAAAATTCCAGAGACCATCGTTAACAAGGATGATGATCCCAACAGCGTAAAAAGGAATTTCAGAAAAGATGGGAGACTAGTAATGCTGGCAACAGTTGAAGCCAAGTGGAAAGGCATGAAATTGAAATGCAACATATGCAGAGGTATGTTGCGAGACGACCAGTCTGTGGTGTACGACGTCTCCGTTAATTTCATCAAGTGATTGGCCAAAGCAGATGGGGCTTGTGGTTTTGTGATAAGTGCAGTGTAGTAGCATAGATGCAACCTTGCCCATTATTAATTGGAGTGGAGTAAGTGCATTGTTTTGTTTTTGTAAGATGTTCATGGTTTCCATGCAAATGTTATGAGAAATTTTTTCCTAGAGAATGTTTGCTGAAATGTGAATATAATGTGCAATAAAACTAGTGTTTTCTTGCTATTTACTTTTCCTTGTATACATTAGTTCTGTGAAGAAAACCACAGGCTAGAAGGAAATGTAATGGCATGCATTTCGATACTTGGCCCCGTTGTGCTGGCTCAGTAGAGTGCTTGGCTGCTGAACCGAAAGATGCAGATTTGGTTCCAGCCACAGCAGGGGCATTTCAATAGAGGCGAAACAATAGGCCGTCATGCACCGTGCGGTGTCAGTGCATGTAAAAGAACCCCAGGTGGTCGAAATTATACCGGAGCCCTCAACTATTGTGTTCCTCATAGCCGTAGTTATTTTGGGATGCTAAACCAGATATATATCACATCGTACTCTGAGTAAGATGCTATTCATGGTCAGTTAATCATACACTAAATGATTCATTTTTTTCTGCATGGTACAGCAGCTGTTGTACAATTTTATTTTAGCCTTCATGAAGAATATCACCCTGGCTCCACATGGCCTTCTGTTGACCCTTGATATGCGTCACAATCACACACCCGAGTATGTATTTGTCTAAGGGCACCTATGCATGCAAGGAGGGGACCGTTACTTTCCATTTGTCAGAACTGAAATGCACGATCCACATCATTTCTGTAATTCAACTGCCTGCTATTTGAACTGTCCAGCATTGATGCAAGTTTCAAAGAACTGCAATTAGCAAATTAATCCAAGCAGGAAACCATGCCAAGAACTGCTTCGGTTTCATCTTTAACAACTGTTTGAGAACTAAAATTAGCCAAATGTTGCAAAACATAGATGAGAGGTTACAAAATCTAAAAAACAATGCAGCCTACCTGTGGCATGTAGGGTTTCACATCCTAAAGTGACATATGTAGCTATGAAAAATACCGTAGTGGAGAGCTCCAGACTAATTTGACTGCCCGGGCTTTGTACTTTGCGTTGACATCTTGCAGGAAACAGAAGCATTTGCATTTCACCTGCACCACAGTGCGACTGCCATCACTGGCATTAAACATCACGACCTTGGGGCAAGTGGCCGAACGTGCCACTAAGATGTCGCAGCGTCTACGTACATGCTATACACGTCAACCTTTCTAGCATTAAAGCTGTCACATGCATGGCAGATATTCATGTTCAGCTTTGGACTGACAAGTTTAAAAGTGTACTATTTGTATTTGTCTAGCATGAAAAACAAAAAAAAAAAAAACTAAGGAAAAACGAAAAAAAAAATGAACATATGTTGAAAAAAGCACTGTCATTAACACACAAAGCATATTCGTTCCTTTATTAATGATAAAGTGGCCTTCAACAATAGTACAAAGCCTGAACATTTAGGAAGGTGCTGTGCCAGGCAGCTATTTTAAAGAAACCTGAACCATTTCACCTTTAGTAATGTGCATCCCGACGGTGTGGGCTGGGCACTTATTTTTCGGTCCACTCCAACATGCGAAAACTGCATCATTTGCATTCCCATTTTCCGAGTTTTGAGCTCTATAGTGCAGGCTAACAAATTGTCGATGACTTCTTTTCGTCTGATTGTTGCACAGCGCGTGTAAATAAATTACCACTGCACCTAATAAACACTGACATGCACGTGCAACATCGCCGATCATAAACGGACACACTGATGTCCGTCTGGACATCGGCGCACTCTTCGTAGTCTCACACAGCACTCTAGTAGGACGTAATCCGTACATCACAGCATCTCACGGTAAGCACAAACCACACCTCCAACAAACACGAATGACGCGATGCTTGGGCTAGAGACACGCCAGCGGCACCCAGCTTTTTCAGCGCCGCTTGTATATGTACTACGTAGAACTTGCGGCACCAAACCTCAATGCGAGCAGAAAGCGATGCGTTACGTGACGCATCTCATCACAGATAGAAGTGACGAAACTTTGAAGAATCAAAACTACATAACTACATAACGACCGTCGTAGACGTCTAATCCACATGATAACGAGGACCAAATGAGCGGGGCGTGCGGGCCGCGGGCTGGCCGTCAACACCGCGATTACATGCGCTTGCGCTCTGGTCGTGCTTGCCACCCTGCCGCGGTCCAACTCACGTAAACCTGTCATCATGCCATCACGTAGTATATCACCCATTCTAGGCACTATTCTTGCCACTGTACTATTCTTTGTAATTTCACATTTCACGCATGCAGTATGTTCTTGCACCTCGCACGTAGTACACCTCATACCAACTTCGATTTGGCTACATATGGCTACCATGTTGTTGCTTCACAACCACATCTGAGTCCGGCTTTCCCGACGGATCCCAAGGCCCATATCGGAGAAAAATGCGTTGGGTCCGTCGGAAGAACCCTACCGATCGGGTCCGTCCGCCGTACCTCTGAAAAATATTTCCCGGATCCGTCCGTCGTATCCCGAAGAAAAAACGCACCGGGTCCGTCGGACGTACCTTTAAGACCATTGATCGGGTCCGTCCCGACGTACCTTTAGCCACAGCCTTTTTTTAAAGCAATATTGACGTCAGTCTGCGAGGAGGGTTCACTGCGCAATAAAAACTTGAGATTTTTTTTTTTTTTTTAAAAGGAAAAGCTTACTAGCCCCATTACGCGAAAATCCGGTCGCCGGCGTGTGGATCCGATGGCACCCTAAAAAAAAACTTCAGGTGCTCACAGAAGCAAGTGTGACAGATACTGCGCTTTCCCTTCCTGTGAACCAATTATCAAGGCGAAAGCCTTTCTGGGCTGAATGGTGAGAACCTCGCGTCGACGAGATTTGTCCACGAGATGTGTCAGTGGGATTCCGTGAGTGACAGATATACTGGCGCCTTTCCTTTCCTGTAAGGTGAACTTTGCTGACGCCGGTTATGTTGGACGAGGGGCGTGCGATGTACCGTGTGCAGCAGCAACGCTCAGGCATTTCTCCACTGCAGATTGTGCGGTGCTCTCGTAACTTTTTTTGCGAGAGTTGTATATCTTTTCACCCATTCGATCACCAACGAAAGTACGCTGTAAGCCGCGATCATGACGCCGCTTTTTAGGGCGAACACCTCTACGGTTGCTTTTTAGACACGCTCCGCATAAAGCCCCTGTCGCTCTGCACGTATGCAGGCGCACCGAGACGGCTGGTCCGGAGGGAGCGCTCACCCGCATCCGTCGTCTCGCAGGAAAGTTAATAATAGCCGCGAGGATCTTCACGGCCGACGGCCAGTTACAGTAGTTCACGGCGATTTTCATGCGCACGAATCGGCTCCTCAGCGCATCGAAAAGTGCATGTGTTGCAAAGGGTTTGCGATTTGAGCGACTGCCTCCTAGCAAAGAAGAGAACTGTCCATGTTTCCAAAGGTCGTCACACACTGTGATTTCCTAATGCTTAAATTAACTTGGCGACAGCTAGTCTGGCACCCGTTCCAACGACATTGTACACAAAACGACCTTAGCTGCACGGCTTTCGGGCTAC
This sequence comes from Amblyomma maculatum, assembly GCF_055883805.1. Classification (NCBI taxonomy): domain Eukaryota; kingdom Metazoa; phylum Arthropoda; class Arachnida; order Ixodida; family Ixodidae; genus Amblyomma; species Amblyomma maculatum. The sequence goes on along the minus strand of NC_139350.1, from coordinate 6,130,854 downwards.
TTGCCACTATTCTGCGCGCACGCTTTGTGCTGATATCAGGGACTCCGGTACCGGGGGGTGGGGGGGGGGGGGGGGGGGGGGGGGGGGGGTGGCAGTCGCCCACCCCCAACTTTTATTCTGAGGGGGCGGCGCCCCTTCCACTGTAAGCTGCCACTTAGTTGTTAGCAGCGAATCAAGAATCTTGGGAAGAAGATTGTTTGGCGCACTCGTGACTGCGACAAAATGACTGAAACATCTAAAATAAAAATATAAAACCTTTTTCTCGGATGACGTTTCTGGACAGAACATTCTTGTCTACCTGGGCTTGCTAAGCGATGATATAAGCAGTTCTTCAAAACAAGGTCATTGCCTTTTGCCCTTGCATGTTCAGTGGAGTGTGAAAATTGAGATTGCAAGAATAGGGCACCAGCAAACATAACAATTTCTTCTTGCAAAAGAATCTGAAGGCAAGTTGTTGGGACCATTAAACAACCTTTTGTTGGCTCCCTGAAGTTTTGCATTTTTCGTAAACCAGCTTTTCGATTGCTTGAACTTGAGTCATGTTGGTAATTTTGAGTGAGTATAGTAATGGGTATTTTGAAAGTATGATGTGCGATAGCGTTTTAGAAGGCCGTATTTGCGAACAATTCATGGCCTCATTCTTCGTTAGGGGTAAAACATGCTTTCAAATTACGTAAAACTAAACTTACAAAGTGTAAATTTGAGGCTAAATTTATTTTAAAAATTAAGATAAAATAATAAAATAAAATAACAAAACAAAACCAAAGTAAAAATAAAATCAAGATTACCTGAAAAAAAAAAAAACAATTAGAACCTGACAAAATTTGCCCCCCCCCCCCCCCCCCCCCCCCATTAGAAAATAAGTTCCGGAGTCCCTGGCTGATATGGGTGCTCGACGGTACTGTGTAAACTGTGAAAATATCTGTGCTTTCAGGCAGCTGTCACTTCCAGAATACCTTTCTGTTTGTTTATTTTTATTTCCTGCTAGCTATGTGACCTATGTCTGCAATAAGTATCTGTGCGATGAATCGGTCGACTGAACACAACTTCTCTGTGTGATGGGCTAAACCCTTTATCACCACATTGGGTCTTTTTTCAAAAAAGATAATAATCTGAGGTGATGCCAAAGTAAAAAAAGTACAGTATGGCGGGAGGTTCTGCTTACGAAAAAGGCACACCATATGCAAATATGCCTCATGATATGGACCCTTTGGTGTACCTAAGACATGTTGAGCATAAAAACATATTTGGTTAAAAAGAAAGAAAATAAATCTGGGAAATTATTGTGATTACAATCTGCTTTCTTCCTGCATAACATGGATGAGTTAAGTTCATTGGACAACTGCTTAGACATATGATGTGATGTAGGCTTTATACTGACATGATACTGTTACGGAATTGCACACATTACATCCCAGTACTTGTTGCTTTGACAGCTCTACTCTCACCAGACTACACGCCAACTCAGTTTTATCGGTATTGAGTAGCTATTCAGCTGCATTTCTTTGCTAAGGTGCACCAATTGAGATATTTCCAATGCCATCAAAATCAGATGTCGTCGATGCACATGTAGTGCCTATTTGTTGCTTTCATTTTGCTGTTACGCCCATGATTACTTGCCTGCTGAGTGATATCGATGGTGGGCATGCGCAAACCTTACGTTTTTCGACAATGTAGGATGCATTAGATTTCTTTAGTCCTTGTTGCATTTGCTGCTCGCCTAAATTTGTTCGCACTTTGCACAGTGATCAACTGGGTTTTCTGGTGCACATATCAGTTCACATCTGTTGTATGGCCACCACTGTACATGGTCTCATACCACATTTGCAAAGATTAATTACCTTATTTTTTTATCGTGTTAAGCATTATCACATGGCTATTCATTCTATAATGCTGATGTCGATTCATTCTGAAAGCTCAGAGGCATGGATGTAACATCTGACTTGTTGATACTGAGGTCACATGTAACATAACCTGAATTCATTCCTTTTCTGCTTGGATTGGATTTGCTGTTTGCATTCACAGATTCACTGCTTTGCATTGCACCTATGCAGACTGTTACCTTAGCATTGCAGGATAAGGTTATAACAGAATGGTTGCAATCTAAGCAGGCAGCTTCATCAGGGGTAGAAGTGCTGCTTCAATTGCTCCATTCTGCTCCAAACTGCTTTCCCTGCTGCATTCTACTCCAAAATGCAATACTGCTCCAAAACTGCTCCAAACTGGCTGTTTTGATGCAAGTTTAGCTGAACATGGAAACAATGTCATTGCACCAGTAGCAGAGATATAAAACATCTTGCACCTGGCTTAATACAAATGAAATTTTTGTAAGGGAAAGAAGCATGGAGCATAATAAATATTTGTTTGCAAGTAAATTTAGTATGAGCCACCAGCGATTGGAGATAATTGCAAAAACAAAATGCATTGTGCATGTGATGTAGCACCTCCTCTGTCTTTTGAATCGCAAGTGGAGAGAAGAGAGATCAGCAAGCAAGGCAGGTAGCACAAACTTCTGTGAATCGTTAGGAAGAACACTTGTTCGAATTCAAAAACTGCATGAGTTATTTTAATGCTTCTGCTGTGAAAACAAGCAGGTACTTCACCATCGAGCCTCTTTGTCAGTGAAAAGCTTGCCAGGCCTATGGGTTATGGGTTGGTATGCCAAAGCTGTCAATCACTAGGGAGCTTCTCAATAGTTGGAAAGGCATACGGGCTCTGTCGCCAAAATATTAAAAATGGGCACTAGCATTGCTCAAGCAAAGAATGGACTATTGGCAGGAGGCAGTGAAGTAAAAAAGCTGTAAGATGGACAGGCTATCCTTCAATGCCATCTATCTATATCCCAAAGCTGTTCCGAAATTCCCGAGCCTGCGTCCACTCCTGTAGACCTCCGCCATATTTACAGGGGTGGAAGCAGGCTCAAGCATTTTGGAGCAGCTCAGGGAGCAGTAATAAAGCCATTTTGGAGCAATTTTGGAGCAGTAAATAAAGTTTGGAGCATGTTCCTAGGGTGAAACTCTTAAAAAATTTTCTATTCTAGTCATGCAAAAATATCCAGTCCGATTCCCTTCTATTTAACGCGGAACACAACTAGCAGCAAACGGAATGCTTGCTTCTACATTTCATACCAGAACAATGAATCTGACTAAAAGTTTTTCACTTTTTTTACTTGACAGTTTCAAGCGTAGTGTCCACTACTTTGATGCGCTCAAGCTGCAAGCACCACCATTATTGTGGCATCAATGAGCAGCAAATTTCTACTCTCTACCTTGTGCACATTCTTTATGATCTCATGTCTGAGCTAATAAATTCATGGGCACGGGTCAGTAGTGCCTTCACAGAGGATAGACGGCGTTCTTTTGCTTCATAGCTCTCTGCCAGTGGCTCCTCACGTTTTCAACTGAGCGACGCTGACGCTTCCTTAATTTAAACACGTTTGTGATAGGCCCTGTATAGCTTTTCAAAACACTTGAGAACATTTCTTCTGACTGGCACCTTTGTGCATCACCTTTTTATGTTTCAAGTATGCTTATGTTGGACGGCTTGACAGGCTCGTTCCTAACAGAGGCTCGATGGTGAAGTACGTGCTTGCTTTCGCATTTCAACCATTAAAAAAACTCTAGTAGCTCTTTGTATTGAATCAGTTTCCTAACGGCTCAAAGTAGCCCATGGTGACTGCTTCATTCGCTGCTCTCACTTCTGTCTCTCCCCCGGCGATTCAAAAGGCTGGGAGGACGTGCTATGTCACATGCACAGTGCACTTTTTTGCAATTAATTCTCTTCAATCAATATACTAAATTTACTTGCAAACAAATATTTACTATGCTCCATGTTTCTCCTCTCACAAAATATTATTTGTATTAAGCCCAGTGCAAGATGAGTTACATCTTTGCCCCCAGTGCTGTAACATTGTTCCAGTGTTCTGCTAAATTTGATGTCAGAACATCGAGGCAGCCAGTTTTGAGCAGCTTTAGAGCAATATTGCGTTTTGGAGCAGGATGGAGCAGGAAAAGCAGTTTGGAGCAGAATGGAGCAATTGGAGCAGCGCTTCCATCCCTGTATTTACAAATGGACAAGACGATCGAGGTTGTGCTGTAGTCGTCTGCGATCCTACAGTAGGCAAAAAGCACGGGAGCGGCACTAGCACCAAGCTTGTCAAGGCGCATTATTGTGGTCTGAAGGCATCTTTTTGGCAGATAAAATATCCATGTGCTCAGGAATTTATTAGCCCAGGCATAGGATCCAAAAGGATCATGTAATAGCCCATATATCTGGGGGCTTTGAGGTGTATTCTAAATAAATAAAATAAAGTAGATATCCACAAGATAAGGAGCGGAAATGTCATGCCCATTAATCTGAACTCTAAATTTGTATCGCTGCAAAAGCGCATCGAAGTGGTAGGCTGGACATTTGAATCTTTCAAGTCAAAATAGGTGAAAGCATTAGGTTAGACTACATGTTCAGTTATGAAGCGCACCAGTAAGCATTACGTTTGTTTCTAGTCTGTTCCAAGTTTTTGCTAAGGTCGGTCTGTGTTATATCATATACCTTTACATGCTTTGACCGTTTGTCATGTCAGAAATGAGTGCGAAGTTGCAAAGGCATTGAACTTGCATAAAAAGGAATTAGATTTGGAATGTTGCATTTCCGAAAAATAAAATTGCAATGATCAAAGGCGTTTGACCTTAGAAACGTGTTCCAGAACATAATTCAAATGCTCCACAACTCGTTTCGTTGCTCCAAAGCTGTTTCAAAACGGCTTTACTACTGCTCCCAAAGCTGCTCCAAAATGCTCGAGCCTGCTTCCACCCCTGCTTAATTCATTTTGTGCAATGACTAGCAAATGAGCTGCCAAGCCTTGCAGTGGTGACTTACTGCTAACTATTTTAACATAATAAAAAGTGATTTGGGAACCAGAGAGCGGGAGCTGAAGGACTCATTGTGCCTCACAGTTTATGGGTTCACAAAAATATTGTGCACAGTGGAGTGAACGGTATGATGGCAGTTTCACAGAGTAACAGCCATGTAATTCGGTCTGTTTCACTTTCCTACTCAAATACAAACAGCCTTAAAAGCCCTCGCACACTATAATATAAACCTAGCTACCACGGTGGCAGTTTTGTTTGCAAGCATTTATGCGCTTATTAATGAAAAATACATGGGTCACAAGGCACCAATAGGCTCTTGTTTATTGTCGAAACAGCAAACTTCTATGTTAATGAAGTGTAAAGGCACTGCAAGTTCCATCTGCAGAAAATCTTTTCGTAATATGAGTCGTGCATGTTCATATCAACAGGGTCCATGTTAACGAGGCATAGCTGTATATGTGAACTTATTTCTTTTTTAGTTATGGTAATGACACAAACAGCCAGGCTGTGTGTTTTTAAACTGTGGGCCTCAAGAAGGACATTTCTCTCTGGAAAGTGTACAAGATAAATTACAACACTGTGTTTCATGGAACAAAAATTTGTTGAGTGGAAAATATGTCGGCTTAACCTGCTCTTAAAACTTCTGCACAACATATTAAAATGGGTCTTGTGGAGCTTGCAAAAACACTGCTGAAGGACACGGACAGTAGGAAAAAATAAATGCAATTGTACTAGGTAGCAATTCTTGTTCTCCTTGTTTCTTCATGCAGTTTCCTCTTTTCTTTTTCCACAAGCTATCCCTACGGTGCACTTGGATTAAGCCCTTTAGAATTTAAGCAATGTGGCGACAGGACAAAGTACAGGAAGCAGTGCGTATGTGTACTTGTAACGCACACTGTAGTTACCCACCTCATATACAATGGCCTCAAAGTGCTGCTTATTCTCATCATGATCCCAAAAGCATGCACCCCCTTTCAATACAAAGCATCTCATAAGAGACTACAGAACTATTTGAGCATTGCATATGGCACACACATCATTTATACTGACTCTACCTATGTAGGCTCAATACATTACCAACCTGTAGAAAGAATGTATTACATTGGCAATCAAGGATAGCTCTTCGTTTCATATTGAGTACAATGTATGCTGTGTAGTAGATTTCTAGAGATAGCTCTTGAATCCATTTAACAGCAGTGACAAATGACAGTGAAACATTCTTCACGTCACTGAAGAGGCATATTGAACAAAATTCTAAGCAGTAGTAATGTTGATGAAGCCAATTTTTGAGGCCTCTCTCTAGAGTGCAAGCAGATGCCAGAAGCAAAGGTTCTGTAGTAGATGAAAAGGCTGCAGAATTTCTGCTAGTTTGTTTAGGAGAACATTGTTACATGCTGTTGTACGAGTTTCCAATGTGCAATGTGACCAAAGTGCACATTGCACACGAAGTGCACAAAGTGACCAAAAACGCAGTCCATAGGTTTTCTACCCGCAAGTTTAACTCCTCGCTGCTTTCACAGGAAAAATATTAAAATCAATCCTTGGTTACTCATTGAAAACTTAGGCTATTGTTATCAACATGTGCAAAATAGGTGCTATATGATATTACATAGCTGCCTCAGAATTAAAAGGTGTCACAGAATCCCGGAGCGTTTTCGCCCAGAATGCTGATGATAGATTTTCTGCAGTACGGGTCCTTAGCATTAATACGGCATGAAAATGGCATGTACAGGTGCCCGAAAAGTAATACGGAGCATGCGAGCGGTGGCCGAAATGAAAAAAAGACTGCATGCCAACGCGCTCTAGCAGCAGATGCGCGGCAAAAAGCGAGTGTAAACCTTTTTTTTTTTTTTATAATCCTCTCAGAATATGGCAAAAAAAAAAAAAAATGTAAAAGAACGAGAGAGGGAGACCGGACCAGAAAATCTTTGCCAGGCTTAATCCAGTTTAAGATATAAGAAAAGGAGCTAAACGGAAAAAAAAAAAAAAAAGAAATACATAATTTAGAGGAAAAAACGTGGATGTAAAAAAAATATATGTACAATACCTCGCAGATATAAAAGCAAACAAGGAACACAACTACCTATTTGCAACAAGTAGTTCTAAGAAATGCAAAAAGGACAAAAGAAACAAACAAAATACGAGAGAAGAGAAGCACAAAAAGATAAAGAGGTCAAGGAAAGAAGGAGGCACAGAAGAAAACGTCCGTGGGTAGCCAGAAACTGCAAAAGAAGAGAGAAACGAAACACAAAAATTGTGCATTAAGGATTAGCCAATACACAAAAAATATAACTTTAAATTGAATACACTAAGCAGTGAGCACACTACCTTGAAAAAAAAAAAAAAAAAAAAAAAAATCCGTAAAGCGATTACCAAAGTCAGCAATGAAATGAGAAAAAAAAAAGCATTAAAAAGTGTCGCGCATACAAAACAAATGGAGGCACAAAGACGCACAGAACATCACGCATGAATTTCTTGATAGCTTGAGAGGACGTCCATTACTATGAAATTATAGAATAAAATTCCATCCAAATCGGGTGGGAGAAAGCTGTATATTACATACACTGAAAAAAAAATGCCTGAAATGTGAAAATATAATATACCAGTTGACGAAAATATTTAAGATAACATGAAAAGGAAAAATGCAGATAAATGTACACAGGCACATCCGGCTGACACATCTCAATAACTTGATGCTCGCGTTATCACCGCCAAGAGTGAAGCTCCTCAGTGCTCGCCAGGGGCACTTTCAATACATCATGAAAGGGTTTGTCTTGTTCGTGCCATGTAGAAAGTTGGTGTTCGGCAGCTTGTGCTTTTTGCTTTTCAGGAATGCCACCATTTTCAGCCTGCGTGATCACCGTGCTTCGCTCATCGCTTCGTGGCGAGTTTGTGACTATGAAAATAGAGCAAACTTAGGACGCAAGACGGAAGACGAGACACAGGCTCTGATCCAACAACTGATCGTCGTCACCTGATCATTTTCCCTTTCTGCGTCCACTGTGAAGTTTGCGCTGTTTATATTGTGATGAACAACGAACTAGCTCATGATGTGTTCTGCGAGTTTGTGCAAGAGTTATAGAATACAAATGCTCGTCCATCACTTTAGCAAGTGTAGTCAACTTTTCCTTGGTTCAAGCAAGCACATGAAAAAAGAATAGCACTGTTTCCTTTCTGACACCAATTTGTACCTTTATATGTTTCACCTTTTTTTGTCGAGTGTAAGAAAGTGAATTTGTGTTGACAAAATTGGTCTTGAATTATTAGCCCACTTGCTATGTCGTTGAGCATTTCTTTTTGTCAAAGATAGCACATGCATGCTATTGTGTTTTGTTTTTCATGCGTTGCCAAACTGTTGCACGAGCGTTTATACTTGTCAGCGCACAAACTCGCCGCCAAGTGAAGAGCAAACTTCGGCTGTTACGCAGACAAAGATAATGTAGTTCCCGATGAAGCATAAAGCACACGGTGCCGATGGCAAACATTTCTGCATGGCCCAGACGATCAACAAACCACGAGGTATTGAAAGCACCCCTGACGGGCAAGGATGGTAGCAGCGCAGCTTCGCTCGTTGAGGCGATAACGCGAGCATCAAGTTATCGAGATGGGTCAGCCAGATGTGCCAACGCCCCCTTACTATTTGCCGCGTATCTGAGGATAGAGTGCGCTGGCATGTAGTTTTTTTCCATTTCGGCCACCGCTCGCGTGCTCCGTATTACTTTTGCGGCACCTGTACAGGGGTAGTCAAAGGTTCCCAGGCCACAGGGTCTGCTTCTGAGCAGTATAGACTGGCAGCTACGATGCCCCAAGATCTCAAAATATCTGTGGAGAAATAAACAAGCATCATTCTAACCTATGAGTTAATTGGTAGCTTTAATAGGATACCTTGTGCCAGAATGTACCGACCAGAAGCAGAACCTGTGGCCTAGGGGCTTTTGACTACCCCTGTATGTGGACCTAAGGCCGGCCAAAATGTTCTAATAGCTAAATTAAGAATTATCAACCAAAAGTATACACCAGATGCGCTATATCGCATTATGTTGCCTGTCCCAGAACCGGTCGACAGCATCCGCACCGCAGCGGACCTCCACTACCCGGTACACCTTAGGTACATCGCAGCCACTGCCTCAAGCTCCATCTTCGTATACCATATTGGAGAGCCATGCAATCAAAGGCGAGTGGCACCAATTCTTGCCTGAAATCCGAGCACCTAAAGGATTCTGGGGCCCAGCTATACCAGCACAACCTGGCGAGCCTGCAGACAGCAATTTTGAACGCCTATTAAATCCTAGCAGTCCATGAGCGGTGCCGACGGTGGAATTAACAGCTACTGGGCCACCTTGATATCCTCGAAGGAGAATGCCGTTGAAGGTATGTACATGCAAGCTCACATTAGTTTTTTACGGCATGGAATCTCTGGAACTCGAGAGGAGGTCAGACATGTCAAGGTCCAGAGCTCCAGGCATGGCTCGAAGCCAAACTGGCTAAGCAAAGAATGGTGCAAATGTGCAAAAAAGAGGCTTGTTGTGAAGCTGCTCAGGAAAAGCTTAAACAATACCAAGGACCATTAAAGGTTTCCTGTGAAGGGTACGCAGAAAAAGTTCCATACATATTCACACGGAGGTACTCCTTTGGAAATAAAGCATGTGAGTGGTTTGACGGCAACGCCGGAAAAAGGCGTCACGCCATGGCCATATATCACACCACGACAACAGCGCATAAAAGGTTGTTCTCCTAATCGTTTAACAAATCACTGCCACGAGACGATGTATTTTCATGTAAAGGAGGAAGATTGCTGCCTCAATAGGTTGGATCTAATCAAACCTACTGATTTGGTTTAGTTGGGATAACGGGGTTTAACATTACAAAGCGACTCAGGTTATGAGAGACGCCGTAGTGGAGAGCTCCAGAAATTTGCACCACCTGGGGTACTTTAAGGTGCAGCGACATCGCAAAGCACACGGGCGCCTAGCTTTTTGCCTCCATTGAAAAGCGGCAGCCACAGATGGGATTCGATCCTGCACTCCTGCACGGGCACAGTAGTCGAGCGCCCTAACCACTGCGGCAGCCTGGCGGTGAAGGTACTCATACTGTTAGCCCGTTATATTTAGTGGTACAGGCAGAGGCATATTATGTTTTATTATTTTTGGGCAGCCTGAGCATACTATATGTTAGGGTTGCGCTCTATAAGAGCATAAGAGACCGAAGCGTTCGTGCGGGTGCCATGCTGGGAGCTTGCCACGATGTCACAGGAGCTGACATCCTTACTGGGCACAGGAGCAGATATGACCGAGATGGTTGTAACCTGCTCGTCTGTGTATACGCCGAACCTATGCACAGAAGACGACTTCATAAATGAGGCACAAAAGATTGAAAGAAAATCGGAAGGAGCGTTCCAGAAAGCAACAGCAGACAAAACGACATGGTATCGCAGGTGCAGAGATATATTTCGGCAACGCAACCTGCAGAGAGCATGTATAGCTAGAAGAAACGTGAAACCCACCAGCCGTCAACAAAAAATAGAGAAACCAAAACTATATAAAAATGCAATTATTGCAAGCAAACGAATCTCTTTAGCTTAGCCAAGGCCCACCTCTGTGCATGATTTGCGTCAGTGTGACCCTTACCAGGCGCAGGAACGCAGAACACACCAAGAGGAGAAAATGAAGTAACCAGCGGTGCACTCTACATAAATGGAAAGGGCGCTGGAGGCGATTTCCTTACAAGAGACGATACAGTAACTTCCATGAGCACTCTATGGCTTATCAAAGGAAAATGAAGAAAAAAAACAATGTAGCTACGTATTTCAGTCTGTCGCGGAGTATATCTAGGTTAGTCAGACCGCACCTATGACACTGTTTACTTACGGGTAATAGCTGCAATTGATGTGACTGGTTTTTCTTTGACTCCTATCATTTTAATTCTCGATCCCTAGAGTTCAAGGCATTCATTCACACCAAAGTGCCATTCTTTTTCGGGTAGTGTACAGATTGGTCATGCGTTTGTTTCTTGTGTACTGTTAGCAACTGTTAGAAAAAAAGTTATCGCGCAGCTCCTGACATGTTCCCGACATGCTGGTACATGAGTCACTGTGAAGAGTGTGCCCTCAAAACTGCGTTCATTTTCTTTAGGCTTCCGTAGGCTACCGTGTGAACTTGAGAGATTTGTCCAGCTATGTGTATGCAGCGACTTTGCTTCAGAGACGCCTCATGTGGGTGCGCCATCCCTCACTGTGACCCCTCTCAGTTACTAAACAGAGGGCAGTGCGTAGTGCGATGGTTTCCATAGCAATTTACCACGGATGGAGAGAATGAGTAGAAGGAGTAAAAGTGGAAATGCATAAGTGGCATTGTCTACAAAGGCCAACAACAACCAGAGGAGCGTATTCGAGGTGCGCGCTAGCTGCCTGCTCTTTGCTCAGCCGACTCTGGTCAGCCCCGGCAACGGCCGACAGGCCTGCGCAGCAGGGAGACCACTAATGCCAGCGATGCTTCACCACAGTGTACTAGAATATCCGGTGCGGGATGCAGTTGAGAACATTGTTCTTCATAGAGAACGGCAGGCGCGCAGCTTCTTGTTTATTGACGCCTTATCATACATACTGCGCAGTTTGTTTCCAGCTGGAATTGTACAGGGGGACGCAGGAAATTAAACTATATGTAATCCTCGGCACCCTGGCCGTACACCACAGCGATATGGAAATTGCCACCTTTTTGAACGCAGTGAAGTCTTTCAGTTATAAGGTGCACAATGGACTGATGTGCTCAAGCATTGATGTAGCATCAGTGGAGAAAAAAAAAAAAAAATCACAGACAGTGGTTAGATGGCACCAGAACACCTGATTTCCTCCAGCGGCTGCATGTTGTCGTGAGTGACGACTCAGGAAAGTCAATGAGGGCCACTGCAAATGAGCTCCAAGTCGCAGAGTAGACTGTCGGGTTTGCATTGCACGAGGGCTTGAGGTACAGTTCCTATGCAATGAGAATAGGGCCTATACGTCATGAGGATTGGGCAACTCGATTATATCCGGTAAAACCAGGAAGAATAGTCTGGTTTGCCGGTCCAAGCGCTTGTTAAGCACGCCGAGAAGCCTGAGGAGCCTCGAACGCTTTTCTTTCTTGCTTGCTCAAATGAAAAGAATTTTGACAGAGGCCAAAAGGTGGCTTTGCACTGATGAGATACCTACGACATTGCACACAAAATCCCCGTCATTTGTGATGATGTCAGCCGTTGTCAGCAACGAGAGTCACGTCATATTTCACTTTTTGCAGGACTCCGCGTTAATACTGCCGCGTACATAGAGTTACTTTGACACCATAGTAAATTAAGCCCTGGATAGACACAATATCGAAAGGCTTTCAGGCGATTTGGCTCCGATCCACACTGCCTGCTTTCATTCAGGATTGGCTAACTGATAACCTTCACTACCACGTCAGTCCTAACTAGGGGCCTCTTAGTTATCCAGATTTAAATCCGCTAAACTATTATGTGCGGGGCATCTTTGTAGGAGAAGTCAACAACAACAACAAAAAAACAAAAACACATGACACCAAACACTTGCTAAAAGCCGCAATTACTGACTCAATGGCCAACATAAGGACACCCGATCCGATCATGCAACCATTTTCGAAGCCGAATTTAATCGATTATTGCTGCAAATGGTGCCGGATTCATTGAAAAATTTTGGAAATAAAGATCAAGGAAAGTACTTGCCAAAGTTTGGTGAAAATATCTATTTTTCCAGGAGACACGCTTCTCTCAGCATGCCTGACCCGCCATCACCTAACTATGGACTTTGAACCCTTTGGCGTAAATGATTGTGGACCCATATACCACTCCTATGTAGAAGAAACAAAACGTGAATTCTCATAAAACACGCCCATTCTCACATATATTTTGGGTTCAGCACAACAACAAAAAAAAAATTTGAACTCAGGAATTTATAGTGGGAAGGCAGTACGGACCCTCACAGTAATCGGCAATATGGGTACGCCACGGACTATCGCTCATTGAAGCTCCCAGTGCATGCGGTGCAGCTCTTCCCTATCGCCCTGTATAGCAATCATCTTGGACAGATTCACGATGCTCAGTGTGGCAGTGCACGCACCCGTGACAAAATCGTGGTGAGCCTCTGCATGTGCAGGGTCGGACAAAAGTTGTAAATGGAAAATGCTATCGCAAGTGCACATTTCACGTCTTTCCTATCGGAGAATCAATTTTTGTGCAATAGTGTGCTCCTTTTACTTCGGTCCGAGCTTGCTTGATGTCCGGATTTTGTATAGTGTCGGTTACACACACGCGATCACGTGGCCATTCTTTTCAGAGCGTCATGCAACAGACTGGACTGACTCCGAAGCAAAGTGCATGGCAGCCCATGTGAAGCACCAAAGCACCAGCTACAGGTCCGTCTATACATGAAGTACACTGCTGTGATTGATGGTGAAGCGGCCCATATGCTGCTGTGATGTGCGGCCTTGTCACGCACAACAGCCCTTTATAAGAGAGCGACCCCTGCCTTGCGTGTTCACCCTAAGCATGGTGTTCTACCCTAAGAGTGGACGAACCTGTACATTCTGACCATTGCATCGGGAGCTCTTAAGTTTGTTGTTCAGGCTGAAACTGGTAATTTTTGTTCTATATTGCATTTGGGTGGGGTAGCTTCCTGATGCAGTCAGAGCTAATACAGTTGAACCCCTCTATAACGAAAGCCCTCAAGAACGAAATTCTCGCGACAACGAAAAATTCTGGCGCCCCCGGCGAACTCCCATAGGGTTCAATGCATTTGTCCCCTCTCAACAGCGAAGGGTTTTTAAAAAGCAGTCCCGCATTAACGAAAGTTTGAGGTAGTGATCTGCAACATTTTTTCGGCACATCAGCCAGTCGGGAACATAGAATGGGCGAAACTGCAGCAGCACACTCATCCGACAAGTCGAGCCCGTTCATTTCACCTGCCAACAAGCACCGGCGCAGCCATTTTTGTTTACTTTCGGTTGGTTCGGTAATGATGATGATAGCAAAGCATTTTTTTTTGCCCGCTGAAAGCGGCCTTTTGCTAGCCTGTCTGTTGGCCACTACGCATGTAGTCTGTCGTCCGCCGGCCGCGGCGGGGGGAGCGGCTAAAACTCGCCATGAATAATGCCAGTGTTGCCTGGATTTTTGCTGGACAGCCGCCCTGAATCCCTAGCAATCCCTAGGTCGGATTGTCCCTAGTTGGGGGCACGGCGTGCCGGCGGGCCACCGCTCATCGCCCGCCACCCACCCTGCTTGGGGATGCCGCCGGTGCCGCGGCGGCGGTTTGGTGCCGTGGCTTTTGTTGTAGTAAACGAGACTGTGCCTGTTGCACGGACGGGTGCGATCGAACTGACTGGCGTGCGCGCCATGAACAACCCTGGCACATCTGCTGCGGCTTCGGTACAGAAAGGTTAGTGCCCGGTCTGTGAAAAGATTTTAGTTGTGGACAAAGCATGCCAATGAAGGTGCCGCCATGTTCAAATTTTAGCTGCCCGTTTTGCGTGCAATGTTCGTGGTTATATGCTGTCCGCTTACCGTTCTTATTTGTCACATACTGCAGGGATTTGTGCCAAGGTATGCACTTGCAGCACGCGCCAATTTAGCACTGTTGAAGGCGAGCACTGCACTGTCTTATGATGCTGCTAACTGGCGCTTGATGCTTTGTCTTCTATCAACCAGATACTCACGGCACTCGTCAGTGATTAGCTGCTTAGGGCGACGAAGCTCATTTTATGCTTTTTACGTTCTTGGCCCCGATTCTCCATACGCTGTTCGTTTTGATCACATCCTGGTAAAGTACTTGCCCATGATATCGCTCGAGCATCACTAGCTTGAAACTAGTGATACATATTGAGCACCAAAAGCTCGAAACTAGCACTGAACCTTTCACAGCTAAAAGCGGCAGCTATATGGATGATATTCTGCGTACCCTTGATGAAATTTTGCCTAGTTTGCGTCGGGTACGACAAAAGGATAAGCTCTGTTGAGACAACAGAAATGGTAACGTAAATACCGTTTAGACAACTCCATTGTAGCACGGAGACCACGTAGCGGTGCTTCGAAGTAATGAACTCGCTACTGAGCTCCCCTTTTGTGTGTGTGATTTTTTTTTTCCTGTACCTTTAGTTTCTTACACTCCTCACTAGAGCCCTGCACGGGTTGGATTTTCCAGCCCCTTCCCTGGCCCACGTTTGAAGACCATCCCGGATCCATGGTTCCAAGCCCATCGGCAATGATTACATGGCCCGGACCCGGCCTGCGCTTCCACGACAGGGCCTGTGCCAAACCTGCAAAGTAAGTCTGAACAGACGCCTTAAAAATGTATTGCTTAACTAGCACATAACAGTAAATCAAGATGAGAGACAAACCTTGCAAAATATTCTTGGTAGAGAAGGGCACAGCTAAAGCACCGACAGAAGCAAAGGCATGGTGAAGAATATTTTGACAAGACATTTTATGTAAAGCTATCTAGCACAATGTACATTTAAAAGGTATGGATTACGGGCATTTTAACTATGACTCCTTATAAGCAATTGGCTCTTGGTGCAAGTTCTTTGCTTAATCACCTACAAAAAGACTGCCCCTGGCAACTTTGCCCCAGGAACATGAGTGGGCAAGGGCAGAAAAAACCAAAATTTACATATTCATTGAAGAAATCACAGCCACATTGTCACATCTCTGTGGAGACGAAAAGCGGTAGTGTCTGTTCATCTGTTCATTGTGCATGTATATGTTATTGGATATGTAAAGATTCCTAAAGCAATAAGCTGTTATCCTACAGCATTTATTATAGCGTAGAGACATTCTTTGGGGGGGGGGGGGGGGGGGGGGCAAAGCAGACAGTCAGAATTTTTATGAACAGATGGCTGCCTGCCGAGCAGTCAATTGAAGGTCCTTGTCCAGGGGCTGTTATGAGGCTTCAAATGTCCAGCCGTTAGCGGTAACACAAAGGTTAGAAGCTACCCTCTTGCTCACTGATTGCTGAGAAATCCTAAGCTGATGGTGTTGAGTACTTCAGTAGGCACGTGCTTATGCAAACGGGCTGTGTCATGCATGAAGCGGGAAACGCATGTGAGCGAAAAAGTGAGCGAAGCGACAAGGCGGCGCGGCGTAAGCGATCATGGTTCGCTCCGTCGCCTACTGGGGAAGACACATGCACGCGACAGCGCGAACCGAGCGAAACGGCGACAACGCTCTGTGTAGGTTGTGTGGCTGGCATTTGGCTGGCATAGTGGCTTAGTGCACCATCAAAACTATTGCCAAATCCAACAACGGTCATAACGATTGCAAGAATTAACGTTATTTTGCGACAACATGGCAAAGTAAAATGTATTTACAGCAAACAGTATCGAATGTGTGTAACTTGCACTGCTTGCACTGTAATCGGCACGAATAGTCACGTGACCCCTTGTTTCTATTGTTGTTTCGGTTGCGATTAGACGTTCTTTGAATCCTTGGCTATCCACCATTGTTCGTACAAAGCGAAATGTTTACGCAGTAATGCACAGTCACAATGCAACACAGCAAAATAAAGAAAGCATGCGAAATGAGCGGCAGTGACGTACGCTCACTTCCGGGCGAACGAGCGAAATTTTTATTTCGGCAGATCCGAGCGACGAGCCAAGCGACACATGCATTTCTGTTCGCGCGAAGGCTTCGCGCGACGCGTGCCGCCGTCGCGTTCGCGTGAGTTTTCGCGTGCATGCGATTCAGCCTTGACAGGTTACAGCACTTCATAACACCTCCATTGTAGTACAGTTCGCTATCGAGTTTTGAGCCTTTCCTTTTTAACTTTTTTCACTTGTGTCATTGAATGCAGCCCGGCATGTTCGTACTAAATTACTTGGACAAAACACCGAGTGTCACTGATTAAACTCTGTTTACAAATGAGCTTTCTCTCATTCTCTGTCAACATATGTACTAGTAGTGGTTTATTCATAAACCACCGGAATGATTTTAGTGCTGGAATTCCATCTCCAAAAGAAGCCATACACAGCTTTACCCAGCCTGGCCTCGTTCCGCCACTGCTAGCTGCAAGCCCAGGCCTGCATGTCAAGGCCGAGCCAGGTCCTGACCCATAAAAACGGCAATTTTCCAGCCCGGCCCAAGTTTTTGGGCTGCCCGAATTCATGCTCTGCTCCATACACTGTTGAAATTATTTGCCGAGAATAAGTTCTCAGCAGGCAGTACTTTGGTAATCTTTGTTAGGAAGAAATTACATGCCATAATTTTTTTGCCCTGGAAACTTGCTTACACGACTACCTCAAAAATATCACCCAGACGTGTCCCTTGCCTGCAGTCGCTTGCTGTACAAACAGCATTGCAATTTATTTGCTGACACTATGGCGCATGTAGTACGAAACAAAAGGAGGTCATTATTTGCTAGAAGATGATTGTGAAAGTATGAAAAATTTCAGTCACTGCTATTTTCATGGGAAAATGTCGCATGGCCTTGTATAGCCAATTAGGGCCAATTGATGAGAAATTTTTGCTCAAGATTTCTGCCAGCAGAGTAGGCACTGCTGTCATTTCTAATAGCTATTTCGTTGTTCATTCATTTGCAGCGGCACCAACATGTTCTGTTGTCTGTGTTTTGTGTGCCCATATTCTGTTCGTTGCTTTAAAACATTTCTGGGTAAGTGCAGTCGAGACCGCGAGCATAGTGTTGGGTGAATTCACCAGGCGGCATGACAAAAGGAGGCAGTGTGGTGTAGAGGAATCCACTTGCGCCAAAGACAGAGACTGCAACCATGCCAGACAGGTTGCCAAGACATCGAACGAGAAGCCAGACTAGCCTATTGCCGAGAAGCTTACCAAAAGCGGAATCAAGCCAAGACTGAAGCGGCAGCTACAAATGCGGCACCGGCCGATGGCTAATGCTTTTGACTTGGTTCAAAGAGAGCTGAACCTCTGCAATATTTAATATTTCATAACAAAGGCTTCAAGGATTTGCCTCAAGTGATTCCAGGTAGCCCTGCATGCACAAACCTTTGTCACGGATACACCTGCAAGAAACAAATAGTGGTGCGTAATTGCTCCAAGCGATGTTCTCTTTGTTTTCCTTTTTAACTTGATACCATAAAAAGCACCCTGTGTGGCAGCACCTGCTGACTTGGTCATGTCATGTGGCCTTGTGATGTCACACAACCTGGCGGACAGTCATTGCAGTGCTGCGTCACCTTCCTGCCACTTGCCAGATACATGCCCATAATTTTTCATGGATGCCAGATTTTCTGCAGTATGGGACCCATCACAATATTTTTTGTTGCCAGATTTCAGTAGTGTAGTGTTTCGTGACTTTTTTGTCACTTGTCCGGCAGCAAGACACATTTATTGCCGAGATATTTCGATTTGAAGTTGAAGAGGTCTGTTTTCCTTCCAAGGGATTTAGACTTGGGAAAATGATGCAAACGATGGTGTAAACATAGACTCCGTGATTCTTGATGCATAGCGAGCAGTGCAATCTAGCAGCAGCTGAAATTAAAGCTACAGTTCGCCAAAGCCGTCTATTTGTTTGCACCAGATCCTGAGCTTGACTGCAAAGTTCTCGCAGTGAATCTTGACCTTTGCACCCACAGAGCATGCGGTGCTTTTTAGAGTTGAGGTCACTTGACTAACAGGATAGAATGTACGAATGCCGGCGTGGCGGCAAAGTTTGTAGCTAGCGAAGCTATGGATGCGGCCACTAACATTGCCGAGCTACCATCACGAGTGACGAGTAAAGACTGCTACAGATGGTCTTTTTTGAATAGCAGCAAGGCGTGAACAATGCATTGTGGCAGAAAGTTAAAAGAAAGAAGGGGTACACAGGGCCTGTTTTGCTCAATTTATTTCGTTTCCTTCACTATTGTATTTCTTAATATGAACCAACTTAGCTCCCTTTCGTTCAATGCTTCCTTGGGTGTCTGCACCTTATGTGGTGTACTCTAACGTCGCTGCCCTGCAGATGGCAAACTGATGTGCCAGTAAGGTCTGTGCATGCACGCTGGGACAGCAGAAAATAGAGAAACAGAAATATTACGAGATAGTTTGGCAAACTCCTATGCTTATCATAGATATGAGACATCGGTGACACTATTAACAGCCAGCAAAAGCATTCAGCACACTTGGGATGCAATTGCACTACACAAGTAATGTAATGCGAGAGGTCTCAGCTGTTCGTGTGGCGCAATGGCTAAGACATTCAGTTAAAACTCCAAAGGACTTAGGATTAAATCCTGTTCGAGGCCGTTTTTTTTTTTTTTTTTCGCTTTTTTTTTTTTTTTTTTTTTCCCTTAAGCACCCATGCAATTTAAATCTTACTTTTTCTAGCCTTTCTTTTCTTTCCCAGCTCCACTCGGGTCTGTGCAGGTTTATTCTTCCCAGTAAGTTGTAACTTAATCCTTTGTGCATTTCATACCAGATTTTTCAATAGAGAAGCGCTTACTGAGGCATGAACTTCATCAGAGGAAAACTCTGATGCTCCGCACTTGTAAACCAAAGCATGTATATCAAAAATGAAACCATGTGGTGATGCCAAATGCATAGCTGTGACTTCAAAGAACCAAAACACCAAAACGAAACTGACTGCCTGTGGCACTGCCAAGCGCAAATTTATTTTTGGCTCCCATTATTTAGCCTGTCTTTTTGCCATTTTTGAAACAAAAGTTAACAATTCAAACATGCAACCATAATACATGTTAGGCAGCCTCCGGGATCCCTTACATGTCATTGTGCATGCATTTGTGATTTCTGTATTTCTGCAATGCCTGCATTTCTGTTCTCTTTTTTCTACCTTATAAGAGTTTTGTTTTCAGTGAAAGTGGTGTTTTTGTGATTAGGAGCCAGTATACCATCGCTGCAAGCCTACTTTTTCTTTCAGTGTTCCTTTAGCACTACTTGCAGGTCTACTGCAGGTCTTTCGTATTGCACTCTGAACAATTTTTTACCCATGCTTTTCATTAAGATTTTCGAAGCATGATGGGTTGTAGCGAATGGATTTGATTGCACCTGAAAACTTCAAACACAAATTGAGAGCGTGTAATTTCTCTCTCTTTTTTTTTTTTTTGCTCACTGCGTGTTCTTTGCGAATGATGAATTTGACCACTTGCTTCACGAGGGAGGGCTCGAGGAC
The DNA here is from genome assembly GCF_055883805.1 of Amblyomma maculatum. Taxonomy (NCBI): domain Eukaryota; kingdom Metazoa; phylum Arthropoda; class Arachnida; order Ixodida; family Ixodidae; genus Amblyomma; species Amblyomma maculatum. The sequence goes on along the minus strand of NC_139350.1, from coordinate 6,110,862 downwards.
GTTGAAGCTACTTTGATTGCCCGTCACTAGGCACAGTTATAGCAGTCTCGTAGCTCACTGGGTGCATGAGGTATTTGAGGTTACTACTCCTTATCGCCATAGACACCAGCAGGCTCAGCATATGTATCTAGGCATGCGGCTTCTTGTTGGTTGACCCCTATCATTTATACTGCGCAGTTTGTTGAAAAATGGAAGCGTACAAGTTGACACAGGAAATGAAACGCCATGCAGTCCTCATCGCACTGGCCGTGCACCACAGCGACTTGGAAATTGCCAACTTTCTAAATGTTGCGAAGCCTTTCGTTAACAAAGTGCGGACAGAACTAGTGTGCTGTGACGGTGACGTGGCATCTGTGGCGAAAAGGAAAAAGCACAGTCAGCGGTCAGACGTCGTCAGAACACCTGATTTTCTTCAGAGGCTGCAAGTCATCGTGAGTGACAACCCAGAGAAGTCAATGTGGGACATTGCAAAGGAGCTCGATGTCGTAGAGTCAGCTGCCAGGCTTGCTGTGCACGAGGACGTGAGGTACCATTTCTGTGTCATGAGGAGGCCGCAATTCTTTTCTGGTAAAGCTCGGGAGAATCGTCTGCTCTGGTCCAAGCGCTTGCTAGGCAAGCTGAAGAGCCTGGAATGCTTTTTTTTTTCTTTCAGATGAAAAGAACTTCGATCAAGACCAAAAAGCTAATTGCCATAATGAAAGATGGCTTTACGGAAGCGCTAATGAGGTGCCGACAGCATTGCAGACAAAATTTCTGTCTGTGATGGTGTCAGCAGCCGTCGGCAACAAGGGTGATGTCATGCTGCCACACTGTTTTGCAGAAGGACTCCGCGTTAATGCTGCCGAGTACGCAGAGGTGCTTGCCACCGTTGTGAAGCCCTGGACTGATACTGTTTCGAAAGGAAAACCTTGTGTCTTTCAGCAACATTCGGCTCTCGCCCACACCGTCTGCGTCACCCACGAGTGGCTGGCCAACAACTTCCAATAACCACATCACTCCCAACTTGTGGCCTCCTAGTTGTCCAGATTTGAATACACTCGGCGTCGTTGAGAGAGAAGCCGACAAAAGGCCACATAACACAAAAAACTCTTAAGGTTGCCACTGCGAACTCAATGGGCAGTACCTCTAAGAACCACCTGATCCGTGCATGCAGCCATTTCCGAAGCCGAATTGAATTGGTTATTGCTGCAAGTGGCGAATTCATTGAGTAATGTGAAAATAAACAGTAAGAGAAATATCTCCTAAAGTTTGGTGAAAATATATATTGTAAAGAAGACAAGGAACGGAAAACGCTGCGGCATCGCCATCACCATCGCTTGGCTCCGGCGCCCATCTCTCGTGCTTGAAGCTGTGCCCTGCTGCTGACAATTCGACCCTGCTGTGTCCGAATTACTGGCAGCGCTAGACGTTCAAACGAACTATTAAATCCACATTTCAATATATATTTGCTGGAGATATTCTCTGCCTGAAGCCAACATTGCATCCTCAAATGCCTCGTGCACCCGGTATATTGCAAGATATGTGGCTCGAAAGTTCAGGCACAAATCAAAATGTAGTACTTATTCTGTATCTAATTTTGAGCAAATTATGTGTGCAAAAAAAAAAAAATTCATCTCAAATTTTGACCACCGAGGTCTTCTTTATACGTCTGCAGAGCTTGCAAAGCTCGTAAACACGCTGGAAAATTCGATTTCTTTAAATTATTTATTTCATTTCAATAATTGAGATTAAGACAAGCAGCATTCATAATTTTGCGATGTTTTTGAAAAGCCCAGAGGTTCCCGAGCCTGGACAGAAAAATTGAAAATGACAGAAAAATTACTCTTCGCATAGAGAAGTTCTACGTCCAGATGAGGTTCTGTTTTTATGTGAAGTCACTAAACTAAGAGCAGAGCTCTAAACCAGAGCAGATAATGCACCTGAAGGTGAGGAGATGGAAAAAATTATATTCTAGGGCTCTGTTTAATGACTCTGCCCGCGTCTTGTGTATTATTTTCAAATTTAGCAGCTTAATTCATTCACGTGCTCGTAGTTCAGTGACATTTTCATATAATTCTGTAGTGTTTCTTATGTTGGTACCATATGCTTGAACTATTTATATTCACTTAAAGGGGTCATGACAGCTAAAATTTGAGCATAAACTGATTATTGCATTTCACTCCATTCACGTTAATTATAAATCCTCCAAATTTGAGATTTCAGTGCAGTAGATAGTTTATAATGATTTTTTATTATTAATAGCGAAAGCAGCTTTATGGTTTGGCAACCTTGGGCGCTGACGTCACACGATATCATCCCCATGTTTTCTGCTATTCATGGTGACTGCGGCACTCTTGCATGCATGCCGTGGATTGTGGTCACTGAGAGCCTTTTTCTTTCTTCAGCAAAAATATTTCATTCGCATATTTTTTTTTACTTTGGCAAGCCTTCACTATAGTGCGCAACCTTAGCGATCCTTGGACTTGTTTTGGGCTTCGTCTAGAGATTGTCGAGAAGGCCAAAATAGATGTGCTCATGCTGTATTATTTAAGCATACAATCTGAAGCACATTATTCTTACGTTTTGAGAGTTAGCTTGTTTAGCAACAAGCGCTCCCATATATAAAAAGGTACATGTCCAACGTTTCCTTCCTGGTCTTAAATCTGTAACCAATCAGCAACACAGTTGATATGAATCGAAGTTCGGTTTACATCCGGCTTCTGTTTTGGTGAGCAGTCAAGGTCGACAAGTCTCGTTCTGAATGAGGCCAATTTGGGAAAGCGACCCACGGTTTGCCTTTGCAAGTGTGAACATCGGTCAGTCTGAGCGGTTCCTTAATCGCACACCCTTTGCAATCCTCAATCGTGAATGGGCCTTTAAACTGCACGCTGGTCACATGTTGGTTACAGTCAGTCTGCAGTAAAACATCTTCAGAACACAGCGGGCCTGTTTGTAAGCAGCACAATTTCTGCTGCCAAGAAGGGTAGAAAGGCCTTTATGACTTATTGGAGATTTAATTGACCACATGCTCTGAAGTTTCTTCAAAAAGCCGATATTTCTGCTATAAAACATTAACATTTCTGCCTCCATAGCTGTTTCAGAACGTCTGTCCTGCTTTCTGCTCCATTTAGCTGCTCCAAAAAGCATATTTGCTTGCTCCAAGAGCTGCTCTAAACACCTATTTTGGCCACGCACACATGGTACTGCTTTTCACGAGCCCCTGTCCAAAAGTGCTGGAAGAAGACAATAACGATGCTATTTTGGGGCGTACTTCACGCAACTTCAGCACTCAGACTTCGACTACCTTGAAGGAAAGTCATCCTTGCCACTTAAGAGTGTTCAAACGTGGACTAGCCTCCCTTGCGCTTTATAATGGCGTTCGCACCCTGACCGCCTACTTACTTGTCCCTGTGGGCCTTCTCGATGAAATCCTACAGGCACTTCATGATGAGCCCACAGCTGGGCGTCTAAACTTTATTTTACTCTGAGTCGCATTCAGGTTAAATAATATTGGCCCATATTGGCCTCGTCTATCTGCTAATGTCACGCACTATGTCAGGAGTTACTGCGACTGCTAACGCCACCGAACACTGCTAACAAGACTGCAGGATATACAACCAAACCAATCACTTGTGAGGCCATTTCAACAGATCGGCATGGACTTACTAGGTCATTTCCCGACATTGACATCTAGCAATAAGTGGATAATAGTAGCAACTGACTACCTGACTCGCAACGCCAAAGCAAAGGGCCAAAGGCTTCTTCAGACTAATTATCGTTGTAGAAAGCGAGAAGCACAGCATAATATCTGTCGTGTAAAAAACCCACTTCTCGTTGTCCGTGGCATTGTCCTCCTTGCATGCATTAACAGTCAGTCGGCCTGAAAGTTAAGCCGATGTAACTAGTTTCTCGCTTTAATGTCGGCACAGTAGCCTGCCGCGCTGTTGCTGCCGGCTAGGAGCGGAGAAGCAGGTCAACTCTATTCCACCTTGTGTATGGCAGGGAGCCCGAAAATTCCAAAAGCACTGTGGAATCTACACTGCAGAAGTGCGAAAGGCTGAGCGTTGCTGGTGCACACGGTGCATCCGTTTGCTCTCATTATCATTATCAACTAAATGCACCATTATCATTGCTAATGCCGTCATTGTCATTACCACTAATTGCAGCGTCATTGTCAGCGCTACTATCGTCGCATGTGAGACAACCGCAAGCTTGCCTTGCAGCGCCAGCTGAGCACTTCGCCATAGATGGTCCAGCGAGGTATACAAGTACATCGTACTCAAGTGCTCCAACACCAGATGGATGCTTTGAACGCGAAGGTTGGCATAGGAGTACGGAATTCCACAAGCCGGCCTGTTGGAGATATTCCAGCTTGCGTGGAGAGAGCAGATCCATAACCAGGTTTGAGAAGCAGAAATGAAGAGATGGCACAGCGAAGCACGGGCGAAGTCATCCCTGGCGGTGGACTCCAGCACAAAACACACGATCGCTAATGAGAACATCTATGACAACACACGAGACAGCGGACGGCAACGGGTTACTCTGCGAGGCACGGAGTGGTTTTCTGCGCACAAGTGCTCCGAGTGCGACGCAGCCGATAAAACCATACAGCATGTTGTGATCGAGTGCCCGAAACTGTGGCCCTCCTCCCTACAACTGCGACATCAGCACTGATGGAGACTCTTTCGACAGCACTTGGTCTGCAGTCGATGTCACCACCCAAAGAGCACACCCTGGGTAGGGCAGTAGAGATGACAAAGCACCGCCTTGACTGGTGGCGTAAACGAAAAGTTGAAGGACTCCCCCCTTTTCCTTCCTCATTTCTTTTTTCTGGACTTTTGACCAATGCACAGCAGTTGGTATAGTTTTTGTTCTTTTTCTACTCCTTTATTTATTGGCCCAATGAAGAACTCTGTGATCCCTCGCTACAAAGGGGAGTGGCCGCATTAGCATCACGCAGACAAGGAGAATTATGATGTGTGTTTTAACTCATCCTCATGATAGACAAGGGCCCGCCGGGGTGGTGCAGTGGTTACGGTGCTCGACTACTGTTCCGAAGAATGCGGGATCGAATCCGGGCTTCGGCGGCCGCTTTTCAATGGAGACGAAAGCAAGGCCGCCTGTGTTCTATGCAATGTCAGTGCACGTTAAAGAACCCCAGGTGGTCGAAATTTCCGGAATCCTGCACTACGGCATCTATCATAGCCTGAGTCGTTTGGGATGTTAAACCCCGCAAACCAAACCAAATCACTGTAGACAAGATATATGTGCAGTTCACGATCCCGGGCGTGGCGCAGTTGGTTAAAGCTTAGGCTGGCGATGCGAGGGATGCAGGTTCGATTCCCGGTGGATGCAGGATTTTTACCTTTCCGATGACATTAGTTTCGGTTTCAGGTGATGTAATTTGATTGAAAGCTATATTGTGACCGAACGAACGCCGACAGCATGAGCCATTAAAGCGCAGCTGCATCACTTTTCGAGAATTCTGCGACATTCAAGAATTTGACTCTCCATAAGCTGTCGGTAATGCTTGCAAAGTGTTTGTGTGCTATCTTTAAAACTGATGAAGTAATCAACGATTACAATTCGAGCTTCTCCTCACAGCACTGAAGGACTGCGTAGAAGCTCGATGATGACATCACGGACGGTAATAATTTTTCTTTACGTTACCTTCGCCCACATCATGCGGTGCCTTTTTTGACGCCATCAAACAATGTTTCTGGGCCTTCAATTTTGGTAGCCTTGTTTTTACTTCTCCCAACCAAGCCATTCTATGCGGGAAACATACTGGTGCCGTCAATGACGTCATTATGTGCCCCCCAAGCGTCGCTGTGTGGTGAGGAGAAGCTCGATAGCTGAAGCGGTTTAAATCGCTATTTGCGCCATTGTTTGAAACGCTAGCGCGAAGATATCTTGCATGCTTAACCTGGAACCTGTAATCGTTTGATTCCTTGAAACTCATCAAAATCTACAACTACAAAATCTAGCAGTTTCCCTTTAAAGGCTTTCGCCTTAATACAGTGCTCAATGTCATGCTGATGCCACATGTAACGGAAAAGGAAAGCCTCAGTGTCACTGCCTACCTTCAGCGTGCAGAAGTAGCCCGACGACTCGCCCAGCTGCGCATAAAAAGCCAGCAAGGCACCAATGCCTAACGTAACCTACAATGACAATGAAGATTACAAGCCAGCAGACCGATTTTAGGTTTGGATGCTGAATCACCATCGTGGATTTAATGAAAACCATAAATTTTATGCTGCTGTTTCCGCAAATCAAGTTCACTCATCTAGATGAAATGGGCTATGGAATTGTCCCCAGATGCTGCTGACAGCACCCCAGGGATGATACATGTCCAGAAATTGTATGTTGTGTGCCTAAAGCCCTATTATAACTGATGGGCACTGTGTTTATATTTTGCTTGATGTTTATTTTTGCCTACCTTTCTATTCAATGTAGAGCATTGGGCCGATGCTTCTTTGAAAGGGAAGTCATACCGTAAAGCTTTTCTTTTTTTTTTTCACGCTTTACGCCACCTGGACGCAGCTTTTACTCTTTTTGTTGTACAATGATGATGCACAGATTTACCTCGAATAATTGCCACAACACAACACTGCTTCTACATTGTTCTTGATCATTGTACTTGGCAGGTTTACCTCTGTTTCCTTGCTGCCTTTAAACTGAGCACTGAGCATTCTGTTGTTCAATGACCAGTGCCTTTGTCGTGATTGGCACCTTGTTGCAACGAAATAAACTCTGAAAGTGAATCCAGTGTGCAGATAATGCTGTCAAACAAAGTACTGAGTTCTTTTTGGCTGATAGTAAATGATGGAATAAGAACACAAGGTTGCAAAGAGCATATGTAGGCTCTTGAAGAAGTTACCTGTGCTCCTTCTGCCATTAGCTTGTTAATCGGTGTGATGAACCACTAGTTTAAGAAACACTATCACCAACCAAATTATTCATTAGAACCCAACATTTCGCGACCAACTCGGTCCCTTCCTCAGGGGCGACGAAAGTTCGAGGCCCGCAGTAGCAGGCAGCGGCCTATGCTTGGCCAATCTGAAGAAGAATGTCTATACACGCGCCTTTATTCCAATGTGCTTCCCGCCGTCGAGCTAGCAGGACAAGAGGGTCGGTCAGCACGGAAACGACGAAGCGCCCTCGCATTGTGCTCCCATACGTGGCGGGCATCAGTGATGCGCTTGCACGCATCCTGCGCAAACACGTCTGTGTGTCGCACAAACCTACCTCAACAGTCTGCCGTTTTCTGCCGCTACCACAAGACCGTATTCCCAAAGAAAAATAACCAGGCGTTATTTATAAAATCTCGTGCTCCGAGTGCTCTGCCTCGTATATCGGCGAAACAAAAAATCTGTCGGCGCATATTGCAGCACAAAAATGACGCCCGGCAATTGAACTCGAAAAGCAACCCCCCTCGCCGAGCACTGCGAATGTGCCGACCACAAAATCACCTTTGACGAGGTGAACATACTTGATGTGGAGACCAATCCTTTCAAAAGACGTCGCGTCTTTTTTCGGTTCATCCGGCTGACAGCTGCAGAGTGAACAGGAATCCGGGGACGCTACCCTGGCTCTGCTACACAATTGGACTTCGCCACGTGTGCCTGCTACTGCGGGCCTCAAACTTCAGTCGCCCCTGAGGAAGGGACCAAGTTGGTCCCGAAACGTCGGGTTCTAATAAAAAATTTGGTTGGTGATGGTGTTTCTTAAACTTTTGTTTCAAGTACCCAACCAGGCAGAGTTCCATCGAAGACGTTGTCGTTCAAATCAATGAATCACTAGGAAAAGCTTTAGGCCTTTCCAGTGGCGGCATCGTAAAGAACCGATGAGTGTGGAGGACAAGTCTATTTGCCAAGTCTGAACCTAGTCAGAGCCTCTATAAAGGCACACAAAGGACAACTTCATAAGAAGTTATCTAGCTCATTTTGGATATGTTGACATTCATCCAGCAGTAGTTATGGCTGACTGCATGGCAGTGTAGCCTAGCCTCTGAAATCTGCTTCCAAAAATTGATGTCAACATACGCAGTTTACTTGTGCAATCTGCTGGTGTTGGCAATACCTGTACTTTTTTTTTGTATTTTGTATTTTCCAGTCTACAAGAGTTCTGTTTCTAGCTGTCTTTTTTTGAGACTCACTTTTGACAACTTGGAAAATCTTTCTTTTTGCAGAGTTCAAAACCTGGAAGGACCATATGGAAATCTGTGAAGTGGCTCATTTTGTTAGTGGCAGGAATGGCTCATCTGCATACCATGCAGGTTTTTGCAAATGCACATCTGTTTGTTAGCCGACTCTGAAAAATATGAGGGCTAAGGAACCTGTTCCACGTCATGTTCAAAATAGGCTGTGCTTATATGCCTAAGCTGCTTCTGACATTGCCATGGTGCTTTTGATTTTGTATACAAATGCTATCTGAATAAAAGGTGCCTACGTATTTTGTATGTTTAATGAACTCAAGCATGTGATGGCTCACATGCATGACATTGTTAATGATGGTCCCCAAGATACACAGCATTTAATTGATGCTAATTATATGGAGTTCGCTGCACGTTAACCCTGTAACTGCCAAATTAACTCCCGAAAAACATACTAACATCGCCAGGTTTAGTTGTAATGTTTTTCATACCATTCTAATTCAAAAAAGTTTCCTTCATTAGTAAAGCATGCTGTCACTTCGCCATCTTTGTTTTTTTTTTTTTACCAGTGTATGCACATCGCAAACGGGGTCAGAGTAACTGTCAGTTACAATACTAGATTGTCAGCAAAGCTGCTGTCTGAACTACTTTACGAAAGAGCTCTTTTATTTTTTTTGAGGCATCACCGCCACCGGCACTCTTTGTGTGTGGCACTATCATAAAGTGACTTTTGTCATGCCAAAAATGTGTGCTAAAGACTGAAATGTGCATTTTTTTTCCATGGATAACTATGGCTCTGTAGAGTTGAAAATGCAATCAATGTATTTACCAAATCTATTCCTTTTTCATTGGCAGTGCAAGCAATGTAAGAGCAGGTTGGACAAGTGCCACTTGTCACTGGCAATACTGGCACAATTGCCAATGACAAATGAAGCTCCAAGATAAAGGACTAAGCCAGCATATGGTTTTGTGGATGCGGAAAGTTATGTGTAGTTAGTCAAGTTTGTACACAGTCGTCTGAAAGATTCTCAACATTTTTACAATGATTATTGCAGACCTGCAATGAGACACTAGAATATTCACTTTTACATAGAAAAGTGATGCTGCTTCAATAGAGGCAATATGCGAAAATGGCCGTATGATATGCAGCAGTATTAGTAGTGCACAATAAAGGTTCCCAAGAGGCTAAAATTGTGGCCCTCCTACAGCCTGGAAATAAAACCCCATATACTTTGCTGATATGCACAGAAATACTGCCTGTTGATAACTAGACATACGCTGCACCTACCTCCACCATCTGTGCTTGCCTTGGATTGCAATGCCTTATGTAACATGCACAAAGGGATTGTACTTTATTTTGCAATTAATTTTGCATGTACATTTTGGTGAACTGTCTGCAGCTACAGGGCCTGCTTTTGAGCTGCATAGATTGTTTTCTCCTCATGGAAGTTTACAGTTGACAAGTGTTCTGTTCGGTTTATAGGGTTTAATGTCTACAGGCTATGAGGGATGCTGTAGTGGACAGCTCCAGAAAATTCTGACCACCTGGGTTTTTTATGTGCACTGACATCGCAAAGTACAAAGCCGCCTTGCATTTCGCCTCCATCAGCTGCCACTGCAGCTGAGAGTAAATGTGTATCCTTGGGATCAGCAATCAAACTCTCTTATCACTGAGCCACTGCAGCAGGGTACAAGTGAACATGGCTGAAAACAGATCCACGACATGAAAAGTTTTCCCAGCTGGTGTACCTGTAGGCATAAGTTCAGGTGCAGAAACATTTTCTACAAGATTCTGCCTTGCAAACAAGCAACATTTGTGCACAACCTGCAAGGAGGCTGCAGTGACAAAGCTAAGGTAAAGCTTGGCCACAAAGCTGCACATGCAAAAAATGAAATGATGCATTTTGAAAAGCCCAATGCTCAGCTTCATTCAAAGATGTGTACACAGCCAAAATTCCTTTCGCCAAACATGAAATCCATGTTTCCTGCACAGCTGTTGTGCATAAAATGCCCATCTGAAAACCGATAATCAAAAGTTTCGCACCTTGCTTAACTGTGAGGAATCCATTTTTATTGCATGCTTCATGCTTACTCAAGCTGTTGGGCTGTTCCTAATTCGTTAGCATTGTGCAAATTATTGCAGTGCAAGTTTGCCAGCTGGCTAATGTGCATCATTTAAAATGATGCACTCTAGCCCGCAACCAAGCTTGAACAAAACTAGCCAGGGTTCTTCAATAAATTTGCATTTCGGAAACACCCTGGAGCCTGAAAGTTGCAAGGAATGGCGATTGCTAAATGGCTTTTTTCAGCTGCACAGTGCCTTCAATAAGCTCAAGCTTATGACACTATTTGGCAGTAAAGTCTTCTACTGGCCTGATTGGTGCACTATCCACAAAAAAGCATTGGCACACGTGCTGAGCAAGTCTAGATTAGGAAATGTTAAATGGTTCACAGGGCAAAGCACAAGCTGCTTTATTCTAGGTGTAGGAAATTACCAACATTACAAAATAGTTAGAGGGTACGTACACAGGACAGGAAAGGAAATGGCTGACTAAATATTCTCAGCCTGTGGAGTCATCTGCCCGACTGTTGGGTCAAACGCTATGCAACCACTAGATAATTCCATTCTTAAAAGCTTGGGCTCGCCTCATGACAAAGGCATTAATATTTCTCTATTTTGCTGCATTAAATAGCCGTATTGCTGACACAAGTTGCAAGTCTGCGAAGTGTTCACTAGACAAACTGCTTTCAAGCAATGTAAACCGTGAACGCCACTACTTCTACCGTTCCACTAGCACAAGCAGCAAGCATCGGTGCCGGAGAGCTTCTAGCAAAGAACACTCAGAAGCATAAAAGTCGCACAAAAAAGTGCCTCGGTAGTAGTTAAACCGCTTGCGTTTTTCATTCCATAAGGTAAATAAACATGCGGTGCCGTTTCGAATGTCATCAGCAGAGCGAGGGGTGCAGACAAGAGTAGTAGCCAAAGGAGAAATCTTCCCTACCGTGGTGGCATTCTATGCCATCAAGAGCAGCTCCCTCGAATACCGCGCGATGGGCCCTACGTAGCCGCAGTGCTCATCAATGTGCTGGGCGAGGAAAAAAGGTTAATAAATTATATTAAAAGCGATGGAATTCGGGCAAAAACGGCGGTAAGCAGATCGGAATAGAGTTTGGACAGCCAGAGAAAAGCCTACATTTTTTGTCCTGATTCAACCTCCTTAGTCCCGGCGTCAGAAGTGTGCACTTAGGTGCACACTTCTGAACCTAAGCACAAAGATATAACTTTCATAAAGCACAAAACAACCGGCGCAACAAAACGCAACATCTCGTATAGCGGGAACAATCGCGCCGTCGCGAGGACGTGCGGCGGCCCTTTGACGTCTTATGTCCTTACCTGCAAGAAAAAGCAGCACCTTGGATGCGGGACGTGTTATTTATTAGCGAGGACCGTGAAACTTTGTAATGGGTAAACATTCAGGACGAGAAATCTTCAAAAAAGACGGTCACTTATGCGTCTCAGCGCAAAACATGGAGGCAGCCATCTTGAATGTTTTGGTTTTTTTCTCTTTTTGGTGTACATACACAACAGATGGCGCGAGACGCTACAAAAACGATAATGATGATAATGGCCGCGAATTTTGAAAATTTAATTTGCGCAGAAGGATGGCGTTTTTCGCTTAAATTAGGCGCAAATTCGACGAGTTTATAGGCAGACGCCAGGCATGAAAGGGAGATTCAGTTTGGCCACGAAAAAAAATTTACGCCATACATAGCATAAAAACAAATCCCACTAATAGTCATTTTCGACTTGAATTACACTCGGAGACAACTTATGGCAGTGTGGCCAAGGCTAGGCAGAAAATGCAAGATAGGCCAATGTTCCCTAGCCTTGGAAAAGGAGCCAACTCACCCCTAGTGACTTTACACTTTCTCTTCAATTTATCCCTTTCACCCGTCCCCTCGCCTTCCACAAGGCAAGAGGACCATGGCCTGTCCTCTTTCCTTTCCTGTCTGGCCTTGGCCACAGTGAGAGAAAAAAAAAAAAAATGGGGGGGGGGGGGGGGTATCCCTTAGTATATACATAAACTATACTGACAATGAAACATGAACTGATCGGGCAGCGCCTAGCTTGTCTGTGCGACCCTCCATAGCAGTTGCAGATCCTGTATGGCCCGAGAACTTGTGTTCCGTCCAAAAAGCAAGGAAAGGCACAAGCTTTCTAAACTGGTTTATTTTATTTCATACATACTGCTAGCCTCCTTTTGGAGGCTGTTGCAGGTTTGGGGCATAATATAGAAACAGCAAATGACAGGAATACTGACAATCCACACTTGTCTAATTTTTATATAGTTCTATATGGCAGTGTGGAACAAGAAATGGAAAAGAAGGATATGATACAATACAATCACGCTGAAGACACATGTTTCACTATATTTGTACAGAGGTCAGGCTACACATATATAGGGTACTCAAGGAACAATTGCCAGCCGTGAACTGAACCCATCTAGTGATGAGCAATTAACCACTTCATCGGCTAAACCATTCCATTCGCGGACCGCCAGGGGAAAGAAGGAGAACATGAACATATCACAGCGTGCTCGATACTCGACTAGATGCTTGGAATGACGCATTCTTTTGTTTCTCTGTGGTGACAGTTTAATAAATTTGGAAGCTGTATGCAATCAAGAACATCCACACCGTGCGTGCTGCATAGCAAACAGCCTTCGGATACTTGCCGTTGAATCAAACTATAATTGGAGTCTCTATAAAAGTCCTGACCATGAACTACAGTACTTTATGTTGCTTTTCACCTCATCTTGGTTTGCAACTTCAGGTTTAGGTTCATTGCACTGGCAAGTTCTGAGTGTAACTATAGGCAGGGGTGTTGGAAGAGGAGGAAAGGCAGGGAGGTTAACCGAAGAAGAAACCGATTTGCTACTCTGCACTGGGGGAAGGGGGTAAGTGGATATAAAAGTGATGTGTAAAAGAAAGTTACAGAAATATGAAGTCAGTACTGTCACATCACAGCCATATCACGTCGCATCGCAGCAAAATCACAGTCTACCGATCAGGCCCGTGGTTTTCATGAAGCAGAGCAGTGCCTGGGAGGTCTTCACCGCAGACGATCGCCGCAGCCAATGGCATATAATCTTGATTTCTGTCAGCGGGTGTCCATATAGACACTCTAGTGCAGGGCAGAGAAATTGTTTTTCCGCATTGTATGTGGTCCACTCGCAAAGAATGTGGCCTATAGTCTTGTCAGACCCACAGGTTGCACATGCAGGGCTATTAGCCATATCTATCACAAACGAATGAGAATTTGTGAACGCTACACCAACCCACAGGCAGCACAGCAAAGTTGCTTCACGTCGGGGTAGGCCGTGTAGAATCCGGAGCTTCAGGTCAGGAGCAGGGGTGCCGAGAGGCCTGTTCTGCTTATGATATAATGACAGCACCACATTTAAGCTGCAGTGAATATGTTTTGTTAAGAATGTTGCAATAAGTGGGTACCGCACGGTTGCTGATTTATCTATACATAGGAGAGTGTCCCCCTTATATGATACAGGGAAAGAAATAACCACATAGCAATCAAAAGGATGGAGGAAGGAGAGACTGATGACAGCATGCTTTCTTGCCACTGAAAAACTGTGGAATAATAGAAATCAGGCTAGTGCCAAGAGACGGTTGGTTGGTATCTGGTTTATGGGGTTTAATGCCCCAAGCATCTCGAGTCGTATGACATCAAGAGAAGTTGTTATGGAAAAACCAAGCACATATAACAGTAGGACAAAAAAAAAAGACATAACAGAACTTGCCCAGACATAACAGATAAACAAATAAACAGACAAGTGTAGCAGTATAACACCAAAGCATTGTGCCTTACAACATATTTACAAATTTGCTTCCATGTGAATGCAGGAACTTGTTATAGCCTTTTCAAGATCATGGAATCAAGCATGTTGCATGCAAGGGCAAAAGTGGCTGTAAGCGTGGGAAGGTAACACAAGCCGCTGACAAGGAGAAAGCTTTGAAACAGTTCACAGGAATAGGGAACGTAAGGCACAATGAGCAGGTACAGGTCTGGACAGTATCAAGGAAGTGACAGTGGCTGCGCACGATTGCATCGCATGAATGTGAAATGTGTAGCCTCTCAAATGACGTCAATGTATCCATATGCATTTGCATTTTAGCGTGCTGTTGCTGTTTGTTTGCTTTTCTTTTTTTAGCGAAGTGGGGGCTTGACTATGGCAGGCCTGAACTGTTTGAGATCAAGTTAAATATTTATCTAAAGCTTTCCCGAGGCCTAAAACTCCATTTGTGTTGTATCTGTGGAAATACGATTTCCCATCATCATTCTGTTGTTCTGTAAACTGATGTCCATTTAAAGCAAGAATAACATCAGGAGAATGTGGCTGCTAATATTTAATTTCGCATCAGATGCTTAAGCTAGGGCAGCGCAAAATGCTGAAGCCAGTCTAGTGCTCAATAATACTGGGTGAGAGAGAGAGAGAGAGATATATTTTAATGGCAACAGGAGATGTCTGCCTGGTGGTAAGCCTAGCATGCTACTCCTGATGAGGGTTGAGGGATGAAGGTGACAGTGTGTGGGAGGGGAAGGGGAAATAAATGAGAAAAAAAGAGAATCGGTGCTGGATGAGGTTAGAGCATTGAAGGATACTGGTTTATATCTACGGCACTCACACGCCATGCACGACTATCCTACGAGGGTGTGAAGGAGCAAGCAGTCGGAGGTTGTAAGCCCAAGCCATGGATGACAATAAGGACAAGTGAGCGGATGTCTATACTATGAGGTAATGCTAATTTAAGCATCTAGATCGTCATCATCATCCTCAGCCTGACTATACCCACTGCAGGGCGAAAACCTCTCCCATATTCCTCCAATTAACCCGGTCCTGTGCGAGCTGCATCCACTTGACCCCTGCAAACTTCTTAATCTCATCCACCCACCTAATTTTCTGCCGCCCCCTGCTACGCTTTCCTCCCCTTGGAATCCAGTTTGTTGCCCTAAGCGACCATCACTTATCCTTTCCTCGCGCTACATGTCCTGCCCATGCCCATTTCTTCTTCTTGATTTCCATTAGAATGTCAGTGACTTGAGTTATTTCTCTGACCCACTCTGCACGCTTCCTATCTCTTAACGTTATCCCTACCATTTTTCTTTCCATAGCCCTCTGCGTTGTCCTCAACTTTAGTAGAACCCTCTTTGTTAGCTTCCATGTTTCAGTCCCATAGGTAAGTACAGGTAAGATGCAACTGTTGTATGCTTTCCTCTTGAGCGATACCGATAAACTGCTAGTCATAATCTGGGAGTACTTGCCAAATGTGCTTCATCCCAGTCTTATTCTCCTTGTTATTTCCCTTTCATGGTCCGGATCTGCTGTTACTACCTGTCCTAAATAGATATATTCGCCTACCACTTCCAGTGCTTCGCTACCTAATGTAAACTGTTTTTCCTTCCCTAGGCTATTAAACATTAGCTTAGTCTTCTGCATATTGATTTTCAAGCCTACTTTTTCACTTTTTCTGTCTAGGTCATCATTCTTTGCAATTCATCCCCTGAGTTACTTAGCAAGGCAATGTCATCAGCAAATCGCAGATTACTGAGGTATTCTCCATCTACTCTTATCTCTAACTGCTCCCATTCTAGATGTCTTCTTTCTTAGATTCTAGCATCTAGATGTCACTGCATAAATTGTTCATGGTTTTTTGTGCACCTATTTCTGCTTACAGCTTTTTCTTTGCTTGCAATGTAAATTATTTGTGTTTATTTGGTGAATCCCCCCTGATGCAATGCCCGCAAAGGCCCTTAGGGTATTTGAAATAAATAAATAAATAAAAAAAATATATGGGTGTGTAGTGCTAACAGTGAGTGCTGGAGTAGCTCGGTGCAGTAAGCAGCCAACAAGTGTGGCAGTTACGAGACGTAGTGTTGGGTTGAGTGCTAGGGTATTATAGCGTGCGTATAAGTGTGTATTGCAACCCAGATTCAATTTCAGTTTGGTGGAATGACTATATTCATTGGGTATAGGGTGTGGCATGTCCAGACGATACCAACGACAATGGCAACAATGTGGCCTCACAGATTGACACTCATATGTTTTAATTGTTGCTATAAATGTTTTTCAGTCACTTAACAAATTGCTATCCATAGCAGAAACGATACTCATGCACTGAAAAATAAAATGAAAATACTGAATATAATGCACATATATATACCTTGGTACATGTACTGTACATGTAGGGAGCCAAGGATGCGAAAGTTGTCCAGAATAAACGAGCGGCTGCGTCTCCAAGACTGCTGAAAGTAAAAACAAAAAATGGCATAGACACATGTAAACACTGAAATGAAGTGAGTGCTCTACCAAGCAGCATTGCATATGAGATATCAGCCCAAGTTTATAGTCTACTAACATGTATACAGCAACAAGGCAGCTGCAAGTGACCTGAAGGAAGTTAAGCAAGCTACCTTCCTGGCCGCATTTTGGCAGCTCGCTGCATTCGTTACTCTGGGCCTCAAGCGAACTACTGTATATTGTGTCATAGTGTATATATATATTTTTTATTTTTACCTACCCTATCCTTTCTCCCTATCGTTCACCTCTTTGATTTCCTCTACCCCTTCCTCGCTATCCACCGCCCCTGTTCAGGTGCTTCAGATATCAGATACCGGGGTTGGCAAACATCTTTTCTTTCCTTTTGTATATGTAATAAAATAACCACTAAAACAACAAATGCTGCTAATACTAATCATCTTAAATTAGAATCAGATAAGCAGCAAGCTGACACAGTATAGTGCCTACGTTGTCGTGTTGCGCTGTCGCAAGCTCCTGATAGAAAAAAAAAAAATGTATTTGCGCAAAGCTTTGTTGGAAACAATTTCATTCCTTCCAAAGTCATTTTTGCTATACTGCTTATATATCGATACATGTTCTGATAAAACACACGAGTTTTGCACCGTCTTCAGATTGCTTTCCGAAGCTAGAAGGTGGCATCCATGCCACAGAGATATAAGTAATTGACAAATTGCACGCTAATTTCGATCTGTCATATCTGCAAGCTCAAAAACAATTAAGTACCGGGTTGCAGTTTACCTTAATTCACTGCTGAATGACACCTCTCGCATTGATTTCGCGGACAAAAATGGACACGACACCCACCTACCGCTGCACTCAGCGCACAATGTCAAAAAACAACAGCAATGACAATGGCTTACGTGAGAAGCGACGGCCGATGTCGTCAATCCAAAAGCTCTGGCGCCGTCGGCGACAACGAGGAAAGGGCCGAAAAGCCCGCCAGCCCGCCAAGAATCTGGGGACAAATTCAGACTCAACTAGGCACATAATAGTCAGCATTTAGGTACTTTGTAAAAACATGGCGTTCAATGCGTTTGGGGAAATCTAGGGACAAAGTTTTAGCCGAAAAAACCCTATTCATGGCGGGTTTTAGTCTCGCCCCGCGGCGGGGGCTGCCGCTGAATGATCGCCGCGGTGGCGCTGCGGTGAACCGGAGTGCGCCACTGCTGACGGAGCAGACGACGCGCGCGCCTGTGCGCTTCAAAATGCATTCGCTGCATGCTCATTGTCAGGTGCCTTGTACTACATGCGATGCCGCTCTTTAGTCTTTGATTTCAGTTTAGTCGTAATATTGAATTCGCAGCCGAGTTGTTGGCATAACCACGGATGCGACTTTTTCTTTTTTTTTTTCGTGAGCGAAGTTTTGCGCGCATGCCCCTGAGCCGATGTAGAAACGAAGCTGCTTTTTATACCCTATTATCCTGCTGAAGCTACCGCCGTGCCGTATTGTAATGAAGACTTCTGAGGATTTTGTGCAAACAATTGCTCTTGCATGGAGGACTATACTAGACGCACATTCTAGGCTCCAAGGACCATGTGTGCGAGCAACAGAGCGCTGTCGCCGGCGTTTTCATTCACGCTATAGTTTCATCTTAACTTCTTCGGACGTTTATAAGCTAAGTTATAACACGTATGTAGAACTAGAAACTTTCGGATGCATGCACAATTAAAGCACGCAAGATGGGAACCCGAGCCCTTCAAATCGCACCGCGCTTCAAGGCAAACTGCTGATAGGCATTCTTTGGTACTTAGGAAGCCTAGTAGCCACTCATCAGAATATGTCATCACTTTTGCCGACTTCCGTTTTGCAACCTCTAAAACATATTTTAACAGCCAGCTGTTAGTTGAGAGGAAGGGCACTAACACTTCTTTCAAACTCTGTCCTTGAAGGTGTTCATTTTTCATTTCACCGAGAGCTTTTACCAGCTTTGCCACCTTGTCCTTCGTACGACAAACTGCTCGAGACATAGAAGTCCGTCTCTTAATTTTTTCTTCTTCTTGACAGGGTGTTCTGAGTTAACTTTCGCAAGTATTTGCAGGCTATATGCATGTTGCATCAGAAATAATGGTACAGTTCGTCGCAAATTAAGCAACGCCCATTGTAGGTGGGAAAAGTCTTGGTAATAGGCTTCAATCCGCTGCCAGGACACAAGCTGAGTTTCGCAATGTCCTGAATAAGATTAATTACCTCTTCTGTCGACTTTACAGCTATCTCATTGACTTTGTTTCCTCGAATGCACACAGCAGCATTCATGGCAGCTTCAGCACTGCGATGGAACAGAACTCGCCGATGGCAATTGCCTCCGGAGATTCGCCCTCGCTTGAGTGGCACTATGCGAATGTTCATTGTTCAACATCAGAAAGATCGACATTTGTCCCCAGTGGCGGTAGCATGCAGCTTTCTGCATTCCTGGAGCAGGCTCACGTCACACGATCCACCATCGCTGTATTCTTCAACTGGCTCCAGATGCTTCAGGATCAGTGCACTTTTTTTCTTTCTCCACAGGTCTCCCTGCTGACTGTTTTTGCTCGTACAAGTTGCGCTCCTTTCTCTTGAGAGGCAGGGGTTTCAACAAGTATTTTGGAGTGTCAGGAAACAGCGTTGAGATGGCATCCTTCGTGAGTTGCGTAACATCCCGGGGAATCGCAATTACCTTTAGGTATTAAAACTTCGCTCAATAAAGCAGGGTTTGAAGTGTCGCTCACAAACGTCGACACTATAGCTTATTCGTGTTACAGTAATGTGAGGGCAACCCCGATCCGGATCATCCGATATTTATATATACCGATATTTATATCAACGTCCAGGATTTCCTGTCTGCAACTCATAAAATAATGGGGAAGATATTCACCACTTGTGGGTTTGCCCGCCACTGAAGCCGACAATATCGGCACCTGAAGGCAGTGGGCCTTTCACCGAGCAACCCATATTCGTACATTGCTTGCACGCAAGGGCCTTATCATCGTTCTCTCTTCAATTTTATTAGAACACAGCCAACCTATTTTCTTTCATTTATTACGCCTTTTCATTTTCGTTTTGCATATTCCTTTATGCCCTAGCTGAGACAATAAACAATGTTATTACCTTTGCCGCCGCGCTTGATGTTGCGCTCCCACTCTTGCCTCTTCCCTGCGTCTTTCGGCGTCCTGAAGAGAGAACATTTCACCTTGCACGAGCGCTACCCGGTCTGCGTATATCCGATCCCAACAAACGGATGCGGCGCGAGGGGGAAAACGAAGATGGAGAGGGAGAAGAGGCCGTCGGCTGGCTGTTACGAGCTGCGGCCGGCACCCCCATTCAACGCTAGCGACCCGTGGGCCTCGGCCAACACCCTCTCGGCGCCCGTGTTGTGGTGGCAGCAGTAGCAGTGCGCGATACGCGTTGTTGCGTGGATGTGTGTGCGCGCTCTTGTGCTATACTTGTGCCGCGAGTTTTCTCCAAAGACCGCATGAGGCTAGTCATCTTGTCTTGCCCTGGATGAACTAAATGCGATTTGTGCATTGATTCAATCGCTGGCGCAAGGCCGCTCCACGAAGCCCTTCGTGGCTGCGACGCAGGTTTGTTACATACCGCTTACATGCAAATCGGCCCCGAAATGCGATCTATTTTATGAGGTAACCCAAGCCTTGTATTTCGGCAAGATCCCCACTAAGGTACGACTGTATTACTTACGCCCTCCGGTGAAGAAAAGACCTGCATTTAAAAAAAAAGCAAACCGTCCGCGGCTGTGCTTTCTGACCGCCTCTACTGCGTGCAGACACGTTCCGCCGTGCATGCAGTGAGAGTGATTTGTGCATTTCGCAAGGCGACAATGAAATGAAAGTGCGGAGACCAAAAGCACTTGGCTGCTTTCGGGATGACGTGTTTTGTTCTACTGACAGTAATGTGCGGCTTCTGCAAGCTCTAAATGAAACAGCTGTGATTGAAGTTTGGTTATGTGTGAAGCACGAAGTTTGTTACTCGTCCGCTTTCATGAATGACATGCACGCCCTTTTTTATTTGATCTTGGAAACCAATTCCAAAATTTGGAGATCGCCCGCACTATCATCAGAGGAAGTGACCTTTACAGTATGAAACATTGTTTTTGTATGCTACTTTTTCGATAAATGACAGCAATGTGGCACTTTTCAGAACAATCTTGTTTGCGTTATGCCCCGTCGCCATCTGCTGCCTCTGACTGCACTCGCGAGTTTAGTTTCGTTAATTTGCATGGTTACTAAACAGCGTTTTGTTGCTCTTTTGGTGTGGTATAAGGGGTTCAACTTCTAAAAGCAAGTTTCTTTTTTTTTGCAAAGTAAGTGATGACAATTTGTTGCTACAATATATTAATCCATTTCTCTCCGCCACCAGCCCAAAGTGCCATGTCCGGTGAAGGTATATGTCTATACTGATCAGTTAAGCGAGACAGAATGCATGAAACAAAGTCAGTGACTGTTTTCACATAGAGGAATAGAGAAGAAGTAATTCATTTGTAGCCAATGTGCATGAAGCAAAAAAGGTACTATCATTGGCATGTTTTAACCTTTGCAGCATATCTGTGCTCTTGCTGCCCATGCAGCCACTAGTTGCTACTGTTACGATATGGACAAACTGTCCCGATGAACTAGAATTCTGGCAGGGATTGTCCACAATCACTATAATATTTGGCTTCTGCTGTGCCTTGGTTGTATAGTCCTTCCCCCTAGCAATAGCAACACACTTTCACCACTAGTACATCAAGTGAATGTTGCTGGTTTGCATCATGCACCTTGCAGCAGCAACCTTGTGCCACTCTTAGGATAAATTAAATTTGAAGGGAATAAACACTGCATGTGATGAATAAGACACCAGTGGAGTGCACATCAATAGAGTGCCCAGATGTACAGGCGCCCAAATCTTTAACTGGCGTGCGCGAGCGGCGACTTTTCTGTGCGTCAGCGCCCTATGACAGAGCGAAGTTGGAAACAGGATGAGGCTAAGCGCATGCTCACAAAGCACGCTCAGCTGGACGCGTCGTCTGCCAGGCTGTTCCGTCCAGCTGAGCGTGCTTTGTGAGCATGCGCTTAGCCTCATCCTGTTTCCAACTTCGCTCCGTCATAGGGCGCTGACGCACAGAAAAGTCGCCGCTCGCGCACGCCAGTTAAAGATTTGGGCGCCTGTACCATTCACAGTAGCATACTGCACCAGTTAAAACTGTCAAAAAGTGTGAGAAGCTCATAGCCAACTTTATTATAAGCGGAACATATTTCAGCTCCATCATGTAATGAGTTGCAAGACGAGAAGCGAAACTTTTCCATAGACGTATCATCAATAGTGGTATTTAGTTAGAAATGTTGCAGTAAGGTGTTCACTTGGCACAAATGGTCTGAGGCTAAGGTTGATGGAAACTGCCTAGCCGGTGTCATCGTCCAGAAGAGCCAGACTTTTTCCATGGCCACAGTGGAAAATGTGAAGTGCTTCCGAGCTTCTCCTTTCCTACTTTTTTTACCCTCCGTCTTTGTTTATACATAACTTATTTTTCATTTTCAATTCAGTTTCATTGCTTCATTAACATAAACTTGTATTTTTCACGTTGAGAAAAACATCCATGAGCAATTTCATTGCTTTAAAATATGGACCTCTGTTAAGAACTTATTCCTGCTTCATTTCTTCACATGCACCAAGCAAAAACCATTAAGCTCTGGTGTCGTAATTTCTGGATGCATAAACAATACTGCCCTACACTGTCACTATCTCCAAAAAAATCTGTTATTGTGTCCTGTAAAGCTGGAAAAAAGGTACAAAATTCTTGTGATGCTCAAGTTGGCAGACAATCCCTGCATATTGTCAATTTCAGTCGTACTCCATGTCTGTCATCTTAAAGTAGAAGGGTATGAAAAGTGAACCAGATATGATTAACGCAGCCTTTTCGATATATTTTGTTCTTAGTGACTTATGAATACACAGCATTCTAAATATATTTTCTGTCACATATGGCCCCTATAGCCAACATGATTAAATGGTTTAGAAGAATGTCAGTTTGGGCTAAATAGTGCATACTGTTCGAGACTGAAAATAATAGTGCTAAGAAGTGACACAAGAGAGAATGACGCAGGACGAGCGCTAAATTCATCTGACCTTTATTCACTGCCAAGGCAGCAAATATATAGAAATTTTAAGGCATGCGCATGAACAACAACACGACGCATTAAACAAACCGTTCAAGATATGTCATCTCGGTCTTGAAAAGGTGAACCGATGTACCACTCACACGCTTTCCCTCTCTTTCTTATGTGAAACGCCTCCAAGACCTCGCGTGCCTTCAAATCTCTACTTCTGCCCAGAATCTTTATGTCATGAAGCCGTGGTTCACATATCTTTCAGTGCACGCATATTTTTTCCCCCGGTGCATGTTTTGCCGCTCGCTTGCACAATGCTGTGAAAGATGTGCACCTCCTGGTTCTTTTTGTGATAGTACATGCTCAGCTGCACGGTCATTCACACGGCGCCTCGATTCGCCCACACAGGCTTTTCCGCAGGCCAGTGGTATCTCATATACTACTCCTATGCAGCACTTCACATACTGCTTGCCATGTTTTTTGCTGCAAGCGCCCTCCTTTTCATTGCTCGCAATGCATGCGCATAATTGTGCAAGCTTTCGTGGAACCTTTTTCACATTGTGCGGAACCCTGTGAACATAGGGTACCACTTCTGGTTTCACGCTTGACTTTCTTGTCTCGCACGACTTTTTGAACATTACACGTTTGGTTTTCCTTAGGAAGGCTTCAGCATCACCAGTGATTACCGAGCTTGGGAACCCCGCCATAGCAAATCAATCCA
This sequence comes from Amblyomma maculatum, assembly GCF_055883805.1. Taxonomy (NCBI): domain Eukaryota; kingdom Metazoa; phylum Arthropoda; class Arachnida; order Ixodida; family Ixodidae; genus Amblyomma; species Amblyomma maculatum. The sequence continues at coordinate 6,087,554 of NC_139350.1, read as the reverse complement.
CTTGCTTTTCAAAGCTCGCCTGCATAGTATGTTCACACGACTTCACAAGAGCAGACCCAAGGCAGAGGTTAGCAATAGCGCGTTTCACAGTCTTTGAATGAACCGAGGAATAAGGCAGCAGCTCCTTCCGTGCTCGAGGCGAGTATTGCCAACACACGATGCTCGCCCAAGGTAATACTTAAATCTATACTTAAACTGAAAATATCCTCGCAAAGGGAGTTCACGGGTAAAACACAATCCCTGCCCCTCTTCTTGAAAGTTGGCTAAAACTGGGCTTACAGCATCTGTGTAGGTCAAATCTTTCTGTTCTTTAATAACTATTAGAAAATCATCAACATACCTGAAAACGTTTAGTACTTCCTTCTCAGTCAAACTGAGTTCTAGAGTGCGGTCATTAAAGGCTAAAAAAATGTTAGCACAGGGGCTACGCAGGATCTCATGCAAATCCTTCGTCTTTGTCGGTAAAAGCTGTTATCAAAAGATACAAACGTCACACTGAGATGAAATTATACCAGCTTCATAAAATTACTAATTGACACACCTGAGGAGTTCTGAAATCAACTGTGCCGCTACTCTCTATGGCATCCCTTACAGAAGTGAACAAGGAAGGCATCGTGGGGCTGTCACATGAATATGCATTCATGCACTTTGAACTCGGGTGACTACAGTTTCTGGACCAAAAAGGTACATTTAACCTAGCAGCAATGAACAATTGTCAGTATCCTTCCTTTAACTGTGCTTTGTAGGCCATATTTGTTAGCAGCTTCCTAGCACCCTCTACAGACAAAAGCTTGTGGATGTGTGTTATCAAACAGCCTGGTAGGTACCATAGGTTTTGATGGAACCAATAAGCTTGAAATGGTTGTGAAAATGTTATGAACTCTGGGGACTATGGTTTCTGGGCCAAAAAGGTACATTTAACCTAGCAGCAACAAACAATTGTCAGCATCCTTCCTTGAACTGTGCTTTGTAGGCCATATCCTACCTGCAACTCAAGTCTGAAGAGGTCTGTACCCACATTATGGCAGTTGTCCAGCTGTCCCCTTTCTTAGCAACCGAACTCTCGTGTTCATTCATGCTGCATATACATTTAGTATGTTTCCTTTTTGTTGTGGCATGAAAGGATTGGATAACCACAATATTTAAGATGACTACTGGCAGAGCACTCCAGTATTAAATTTAACAAGGACTTTATGACGTCTTAAATTACACAGCAGAAGTCAAACTGATTGAAGCACTATTGATTTTCTAATGTACCGGTGAAAAACGCAAGAACACACAATTTCAACAAAGACAGGCAATTTCCTTCAATTTGTTTACTGCACGGCAATGACATCTGAACAGCACGCACGAGCTGTTATAATTTGGTTAAAAAAAAAGTTGCATGCATCTGCTCTGGTGTATGTATGTAGGGTATGCTGTATTGCTATTTCTAAAGAAAAAAACACTTTGACCAAAATGTGGCTTCCCTGGCTTAGGGAGAGCGAACCACTTTGCGGCTCTTCATCTATTTACAAACAAACACTCTATTACCATCAAGCAAAAAGCCAGGCTTGCTAACCAAGTGTACATATGTTTTACAAAGCTAGAATTTGCATGTTTCGATTGTAGTTTGTACTGCCTTGCAGTGGATATCTAATGGGGGAGGCAGTACAACTGGTCGGCCCCACAGCTACAAATATAGCAACGACATACCAAACCCCCACAAAAATACTTATTATCGATGTGTGACCGCTTACAGAGTAAAGGATAAAAAATAATGATTTAGGCAACCAGCGCCAAGGCAACGACGAAATTGAGTCGTGTGTGTTGTCCATTTTGGCCTTGAAGTCGAACCAACTTGCCCACCAGCACAAGTCTCAATCGAACAGTATGAAGCATGAGCGCTCAAATCTCGAAGCACAAGTATAACAGTATAAATTTCAATTAATGACGGTGGCACCACCAAAGAAGTATATGGATCTAGCGCCAGTGCAGTCAAACCAGACAGGCAGACGCTTTAAAACTCGGATCAACATTATGCTACTAGCCAGAGCCAAGTACAGCCGCCCTGATTTTTAAAAATATAGCGCGAGCATCGACCAAACTGCTGGTCAGCGCCTTATAACGGCGATGAGCGTGAAAAACGGCGAGAGTTCGTGCATGCGCAAGAATGTGGAACGTCGCAAACAGATATTGGGGCAGGGCGTGTGTTTTTGTGATCTGAACAGCGTAGCAGAAGGCGCTCTCTCTTCGTGCGCGTGCGCGAACTCTCACCGTGTTGCTCGCTTATCGCCGTTATAAGGCGCTGAGTAGCAGTTTGGTCGACGCTCGCGCTATATTGTTAAAAATCAGGGCGGCTGTACTTGCGGGCAACACATGCGGCAACAGCCGTAGACACCCTATGGTAACAGCGGACCGCGTCCGTGAAAACCGCATACATTCAGAACATAAATATCTGTAGTGCATTTCCATAAGCACAAGACAATTCACGAAAGCCAATAGTTTAAAATCCGGCTTAATGTGGAAGCAGACGGTGCCTGAAGTGGTCATCAGAAAACCAACATCGCTTCAGCACTATTATTGCTGGGAAAAAATGTGAACTTGCAGCACAACTGTTTCCACACTCGTTTAAGGTTAATTTCAAAAGAAATGCTTTGCAAACCGGGAGGAGCAAAACAAACCTCTGAGATATTCTGAGGAGATAGCGAGCTCGCTATACTGGGCGCAGCCATCTTGCAAAATAACATCAATGACAAAAACAAAATGTGTCAAATATAGCCACATTTAACTGTTCCAAAACATGCACGCAAAGTAGTGAATTATATTGTATTTTGTGTTATGACGAGTAAACAAAATAATTTGTAATGTGTCTAAAGGCACATGATTGTATGTGAACAGTAGCAGTAAGCAGCGTAGCAACACAACGCAACCACAGCGACATTAGCAGCATGGCGCATTGTGGCGCAGCACGGGAAGAAACTTGTACACGGTGGTTTTGAATTCGGACATCATCAAAGTGGAGCCATAGAGCTTTCATCATCAGGAATGTTGTAAACTTCGGCAGTGGATCATGGTTCGGACCAGCGGACGGAGACCCGAGGACGACGAGCAGCGTAGGCGCGATGTGTTCCATGCAGTGATAACAAAGATGACCCTTCGTTTAGGACTCCATACGGGTGTTGTAGCTAGAACGCAGCTCAGGGCTTATTCCGAAGCACACGTCTCTGGCAAGGCTGTAAACAACCTAATATTTGAGACGGGGCCTGCTGTCATAAAAAGACTAGGATACTGCAGCTTTTTTCAGATGCCTGCGGCTGTTTCGCTGGTGATACTCTGACGATGCGCGAGTGCTGCCATGGCTTTGTGCAAACTTTGAAAAGCTGCATTTCAAAATGCGCGAAATAAGAGAGCTAGATAACGCAACCATGGTACATGCTCTCTAGGTAAGTATGAACTTCATGCTGCAAACTGAACTATAGCTCAATTATTCAGCAATCTTGATCCGAAGGTAATTGCGTGAAATGTAGGGACAAGGAAGAAATAATTAAGCCACCATCTTCTACAACTGCACAAATGTAACGAGCGCTCATATTTTGCACAGTTTTGCATAAAGTTCTCACAAGCAAGCTTCTTTCACCTCCCAGTTATGAGCCTGCATTGTGTGCCCGTTATTGCTTCCAAAGCATTTTATAACACCAGTACAATTAGTCATACCTTGCCAACAGGTACACATTGATTCTAGACTCAAACTGCCTCATAAAAAGTTTCCTGTTATCAGAAATCTTGATGAAACAAAGATTAAATGCAGTGTCAAGCCAAGTTTGTAGCAGTCAATTGTTCAGTTCTTTCATGTGCAATATCGTGGTTGACATTTCATGCAAATGATTTAACACCTTGACGTGCCTAGTGAGTTATGACAAAACATGGTATAGGTTACATTCTTATATCTTTACAGTGGGACTGTGTTTGTTAAATAAGTGTCTCGTCTCGCACATAATTGCTGTAGAATTGTTACTGAAAGGGCCCACGAAAAGCCATTTATTAAAAATAGAAAACGCGTGCAAGCAATCAGTACCTCTGCAATGCAAACATTTTCAAGCTACCTGCATTAGCACTGATCGTATCGGTGCAAAAAATTACTCTTGTCCCCATCAACTCAGCGCATGCCACCATGCCCTGTCCCGCCTGCCTGCCTGCATCACCTGGGAGTGTCCAGTTATTTTGTGCGCCCAGCAGACCACATCATTGAAGAGTGAGCGCATGAGAGGAGTCACCTTATTTGATTGCGAGCAGTTGCCAGGAGCACTTTTTAAACATTATCTGCAAAGCTTTGAAATTTGACTTGAGTGCTCAGAAAGACCACCTCCGTGAACTTCTTGCATTAGAATATTACCATTGAAGCACTCATCAGCTCAGCATGTTTATCAGCTTCAAGCAGGTAGGGTAACTTTATAGACTGTGACTGTACTAGCTTAATCAAGCAATTCTTGAAACTTTGTGAGGGGTGCGACGATACCTCTGAGCATGTCCATCTGCTTCATTCTTTTGCTTGCCTGTGCCCGCAATGAACATGAATTCTTTCCTGCTGAATGATAGTCATAAAGGACCTATGAAAATGCCTTTCTGGGCTGTGTTAAATGCTTCACAAATTTTCCTGATCGTCGTTGCATTTGCCACATATCAAAACCTACTTTCTCAAGCACTGACGCACATTCACCCCCATTTTTCATTGATATTCTAGGTCTCTAGGGCACCACTCACGTCACACTTGTTTATGTGTTCAACAGCACAGTATTAACATTACAGCGGGCCTGAAATAACAGACAATGTTTAGTTCGAGGTCATTTCCTTCTTGCATTAACTGGAATAGTCCTTTCCGCTTGCAAGGGTAACAATGTCTTTTTCCAACGGATGCCAAGCGTTGCCCTTAAGTGGACTGATGAAGCTAAGACATTTGCAGGGGTCAAGTGGATTCAACTAGTGCAGGACATGGTTAATTCGAGAAATATGGGAGAGACCTTTGTCTTACCTGGGCCTAGAAGCAGTGTGTCCTACTCAAGATCCAAGGGTCTTGGAGGGCTGGATTCCGATCTCACCCTCTTATCTCAAAGGCAAAGTCTGAGTTTGCAGCACTTGCCAAAGTGGCCATGCCGTATAGTCTTCTGCCATACAGACAACCTGATACCCAGTAAGCGCCCGGCCATGACAGCTGCCAACTACTTTCTGACAAAGTTAAAGTGGAAAGACGGGCTAGTTGGTATTGGTATGACGACTGCGGGTACAAAAACACAGGACGAAGGAAGGAGACAGGCGCAGGATGAACGCTTCGTCCTGCATCCTTTAAAGCATTTGCCCTGCGTCTGTCTCCTTTCTTCTTCCTGTGTTTTTTGCACTGAGATGCATATTTTTTTCTGGCAATGACGTGATTTTTTGCTCATGATGCTGACACATTCCATAAAGCTGACAGCAAATTTTCTGCAAAACGCTGCAAAAATTTTGTTATGTTAAAAGTTTTACAGGCTTCCCACGCAAATTCAGTTGAGTGGTACCTTCTCGTGAATGCAGAATAAAGCTCGCTCGATGGCCAATTGGCTGCTGTTGCCTTTTCGTCCTACCAAAATGTTTGCTCACCTATGCCAATGTCAAAATGACATTGCGGCAAAGCGAGCCAGTTCCAAATCAAACAGTTTCATGGTGTAGCGCCTTCCCCTGGCTGCGCAAAGACTGCGGCCAAAGCATGGCCGCTGTAAAAATGAAAAAGGACGCCGGCTGGCAGTGGCACTTGAAACCACAGTTGGCTGGTCTGTTCTAGTCTAGATCCTTATCAGCTGTCTCGTCCTTCGCTCCCGAGGTCTTCAGCCTACAATGTATTCGGCCCCTGTTCCTTTTTGCATAATGCCAGCCTTGCCTCGAGCCCAAGTAGCATTTAGCTTCTGCGGCATTGTTTTGATATGATAGCTTAAAGACCGTTTTCCAGAAAATCCAGCAACAGCAGCAATATTGATGTGAGCGAAAAATCATGGGCATGCCTCTGGCATGCAGTTGGCAGCAGCAGTTCTGGTAGCAGTTGGCAGGTGAGAAGCCGTGCACTGACTGGTCAGCAGGTTGTCTGTCGCCACGAAGCCACAAGACATGGCCGACTTGGACACAAGCAGCTTCTTTGAGATGGAGGGGGAAATGAGAATCGGACCCACCGGAAGCCTTCTATACTGTAACAAGAATCTCCCATTGATAGCGCAAGCTACAACAGCGATGCATCATATCCTCATCGATCGGAGCAGCCAGCTGGGAGCCCCAACCGAGTGCCGTGCGCAGAGTGGAGTGGTTGGCAGCCATTGTCTCCCTCCTCACACAGAGCAGACAACTGACGTTACATGGCATCTCTTCTCTTGCTGCAACACAGCAGGCCCACACCTGTGTAGCCTAGACTAGTTGAACCTGTTATGCCCATTTAAAAACTGCTCGAGTAATTCATCCGTACTAAACAGGCATGAAACAGATAACGAGTCAAGCACATTACTCCTATGCCATGCAGGCACGTTCTAGGTTGAAGCAGGTCTTTTTAGCTATGGCTTTTGGTGTTTCACGTAATGTGGTAGCTCACGAGTATAAGCTAATGAGTAGGTGTGGGATGATAGTGTCACAAATTCAGGAATTGGTGATTCAGCGAGTTGTAAAGTAATGAGGATCTGCAGGGGAAGCCATTAAAACTATCGCATTAGGGCTGATGTCTTCCAGGTTTTTTCTCATTTCTTGCGTTTTTTTTAAGGTTTGATTTTTTTTTTATTTTTGAGGAAATATGCTAAAAGGTAATTATTGTCATTGTAATGCAGTACATTTCTAGGATTTTCTTTGTTGGTATTCAAGTCAAATTTTAAATGTCTCTGCATACCCCCTTTAATTTACAAATTTCTCAAAATTGCTTTTCGCAGTCTATTTGGACATCATCTCACGGCCTACTCTTAGCTGCCCCCTACTGACATAAACTTGGCCATCTGGGACCAAATGATGCAGGCGAAATGGGCCACAGTGGGGAATGGTTGTGACATTTTCTTTACTTTTCTCATCGGCATGTGTCGAGTTGAAGGGAAAGGAGGGGCATTATTTTTTACCTGCATCTGTGTAGTAAAGCCAGCTTAAGAATTTGTGTCATGGAAATGAGTGATGAAATACTAATCGTTAGTGCACCTTTTCTAGCCACAGCAAATACCTTTTCATTGTTCCTTTAATCGAGCTGAACTAGTTCGTTCATTATCACAAAAATGTATGCAGCTTTGCTTTCATCTATTTGTTCCTTCTTTGTTGTGGTTTCCATGCTGCAGTTTTATAACAACTTCATTCCTTTCGTGCACAGACAAGGGTAGGAAAATGAATGGCTCGTGACGACATGCATATGAAAAAAGCCAAAAGTGATTGAAATCAAGTAAAGCATATGGAAATTTTTATTATTGTTGTTTCACAGGATTTTCCATTGACTAATGGAAAATTATTACTGTAATCGTTTTTTACCTGAAAGATTACGGCGGAAGTAGGAGAGACGGCAACTATATGTAAATAGAGAGATCCAAAGCTACAGCAGTGGCTGTTAAACCTTGTTCGTCCGAGTATACTAATTCGGTTGTGCATAGCTGAATATTGAGATTGCTCACAAGGGTCACCCCCAACCAATGCGGCAATAGGTCTAATACCACAAGTGCCACTTGGAATGCGATTGAGTGGTGAGAGTAACAGCTGTACCAAAACCCTTTAGTCCTCCTCTAGGAGCACCAAAGGGTTCTAGCCAGAGCCACTGTTAAAGGTATACTGCAGGGAATTTGCAACTTTCTCTGAAATCGCTGAAATTGCATTCGGGAGATACAGTTATCAAAAGCTGTTTTGTGCACTGCTTTGAGATTATTGTACTGGCAAGTTATATTTTGTAGAAGATGGCTGTAAAAGTGTGAACTTTCCTTAGAACTAGTGCTAGGTAGTTTTTAATGAGGAATTATATACAACTCTGAAAAGTTTTGTTAAGCAAAAGCTGTAAAGAACTGTATTAACACAATAAGTACAAACCATCTTCTCTTGGTCACGTGTCAGTGTATGTTGTGCCTCGAGGCTCCTGTATTGTGCTCTTTCTGTGATGGGTTCCTTGCGACATAGGCAAGTGGCTTTGCCTTATGAGTGACCTTAAAGCAACTCGCACTTCCTTTAGTTTTGCACTTGTGCAATCAAGCACAAGAGACGAATTATAGGGTCATTCAGCACTACACATCTTGCATCTACAGTACACCTAATGTGGAAAGCCTGGGAGTGTTGCCAGCAATCTCTCTGTTATGCTTTTCTCACTCCGAAATTTTTTTTTATACTGTCCTCAACAGTTGAAAACGCAGCTGAGTTGATGCAGATAATTTTCGGATAATGATTGGGTTTGTCTGCACATTCACAAAGCATGCTTGGGTAGAAATACAGAAAAATACCGAGTTCTCACTATACACTAACTATCTTAAACGCAGTGGCGAACTGATTGTAATCTTCATTTATCGGAATTTGTTTTTGGCAGAATCACAAAGTGGCGGAAATATGTGTAGGTGGTTTCTTCACATTCACATTCAAGAGACTAACAGACCAAAATGTGTCATAAATTATGATGGAAATGGCAAGCTCTAGCCTTGCAATTGAGGACAGCAGTACAGGAAGCAAAAGGATTTATTTATCACTGAAAATCTCATCAAATGAGCTAGAGTGTTACATTGCTGTGAAACCTTGCCGTTACCGGTGCATCCCACCATATGGCCACATCTCGGTGAAGTATTAGAGTGCACATGATTTTTTCTTTTTTTTCACGAGTGTTCATGTTCTATTTTAGTTTATGCACTCTCTGGCCATCACTCTGCTGATTATAAATGCTCCCTTCACTTCGCCAGTGAAGTGCATCTAGCTTCTGTCACTCAGTGGAACCACAATGTTTTGCATTTCTTGGCTGCAATGGCGACCACGGTCATTTAATGCTTGCATAGACTTAGGCGTTTGTCAAAGTGCCATAACGGCTGGGTGCGGGAACTCATATATATATTATTCTCTTCTGTAAAAAAAAATGAATGTCTGGCAGCAAAGCTTTCCTTTTATATTAGCTTTCAATACATCCTTTTTGCCCGCCTGTGATTGACATTTTGCTCATTTATCATGGTTTCCAGCTTCTTCATACAAACAAAAGACATCAGTAACATCAACTGATGAAAATATTCTTGGTAAAAACTTTTCTACAGCATTTCTAACAAAAATTTCATGGAATGATTACCTTAGAAGTATGTTTTTCATTGTGCCGAAAAGATTAGGTGTTTAAACTTTTGTAAGGTGTGAGAAATGTACTCATTTTGCAAAGCCATTGTTGTTGCACGTTGCAGCCATAAAAAGTTTGCAATCTGCAGTTCTCGTAGGACGTAAATTCACTAAGGTGTAAACAAAAAAAATGAGAGATATAATTAGCTGAGGAGGAAAAACTCGAAAGCCCATCATATTCTCCACTGTAGCCATAGAAAAAAGTCTAGCTCTTCCGCACGATGACACAGCTAGGCAGCTCCGAATGGCTTTATTAACCACTGGCTGTTTGTGTCACAGGAACACTTTTGTTCCTAATACAGTGTGCATTAAAAAACGTTTTGCTTTTTGTCCTGTAACTCATTACATGATGGAACTGAAAGAATTTACATTTAAAATAACGCTTTAAAATAACACCAACCTGTCGCACAAAGAAAATGAAATTTTTGAGCAGGGGCCCAATTCTAGGAACAATGATGGCGCTATACTGAAGGTGCATAGGCATACTACTTGCACTGACAGCTACACTTTACCACTTATAGAGCAGCCCAAACAAAATTTCACTTTGTTCGCTCCGCAGCACACCTCTCCAGCATTGTAGACGTGCCGACGACTGCACTAGTGGTGAAAGTGTGTTGCTATTGCTAGGGGGAAGGACTATACAACCAAGGCACAGCAGAAGCCAAATATTATAGTGATTGTGTTCAGCCATTTCGCTGCTAATATGTTATTATTATGCTATTATGAATCAAATCATATAAGAATACCCAAGTACAGATGCAGATCTGCTAAGCGAACTCCGAAGCAGATATCTCAATGCCGGTAGCAACCCCAATGCTACCTATGAGTACGAAGGGGTTCCTAATGAAGACTTCGACAGAGAGATCGCGGAAGCGGAAATTTGGGCCGCAATTGGCCATTTACATACTACCTCTCAGCAATTAACGACTTAATGAATGAATATTGGAACAAAGGTGAACTTTCGCAGATGTGCAAACACGTGAAGGTTGTCTTTATTCCTAAACACAAAAAGAAACTAAGCATAGAGAACTTAAGGCCCATCTCTCTTACGTCGTGCTTAGGTAAACTTATGGAACATGTTATTCTAAATAGGCTTTAGAACTACGCAGAAGAGAATGACCTTCTGCCCAGCTCAATGATTGGCTTCAAAACTCAACTCTCTACTCAGGACGTAATGCTTCAGTTGCATGCAGAAGTGATAGATCCCCCTAACAAAACCGGAACCAAAGCGATTTTTGCCTTGGATCTGGAAAAAGCCTTCGACAATGTCTCTCATGAAGCCATTCTCCAAACCCTCGCCAACATAAACGCAGGGAACAAAACCTTTAATTACATTCCTTCCTTTCTCTTGGGAAGGACTGCGGGCAGAGCTAAGTATCGCAGGACTTGCATCGGACAAAATAGCAATAGGAGACAGAGGAACCCCGCAAGGATCAGTCCTCTCTCCCTTCTTGTTCAACCTAGCAATGATAGGTCTGCCTCCCAAACTTGAAGAAATCCAAGATCTTCAACACTCCCTATATGCTGACGATGTCACCTTGTGGGTAGCAAAAGGTTCGGACGCTCACATAGAGGAAACGCTTCAAGAAGCAGTGAATGTAGTCCAGTCATACACTAACCAGATTGGGCTGAAATGCTCACAACATAAGTCTGAACTACTAGCAGTGAGAAGGAAAACGCAAGACAAAGTAGAGATAAAAGTCTACCTGCACGGACTACCCATACCCACAGTTGATATTATTAGAGTGCTCGGGCTCTACATCCAGAGCAATAGGAAGAGCAATGTTACTATCAACAGGCTGGAAATGACTGTGCGATAAATCACTAGACTGATACACAGAGTAACGGCAAGAAAGAGGCTGACATTTGTCGTCTTATCCATGCCTTTGTACTAAGTCGATTCACATACTCTGTCCCTTATCTCCGCCTCATTCAATCTGACAAGGAGAAATTAGACACTCATTAGAAGCACCTACAAGGCTGGGCTAGGTCTACCCAGAAACACTGCAACCGAAAAACTTCTCTCACTTGGGATACACAACAATGTAGAGGAGCTGATTGCAGCTACAAAGACTAACAAACTCTAAAGCAGGCAGACAAATTCTCAACCGCATGAGAATTAATGCCGAACCACTAGCCAACCACTAGGACCACTACCAAGAGGAGCTGGCGACAAAATTAGCTCCAAACCTGTGCCCAAAAACATGCATCTCTCCTTCCATGAAGGCAGGAGGAAAGCTAGAGCTAGGGCCCTAAACAGAAAATACCGAAATCACGATGGGGTGGTGTATACCGACGCCTTGGATTACTATATGGCTGACGGTGCTGTTGCTATCTTTGTAATTAAGCAGTACAGTAAGTAAATGCGTATCAGCTGCTTCGGTCAAAGTCCGCTACTCGGACCAGGAGGAAGAAGCCGCTATCGCTACAGCAGATGCGGACATAATTGTCACTGATTCAAAAACTGCCATACGTAACTTCTCGCGTAGCAGAATATCAAATACTGCCAGAAACAACCTCGCGGATATCAGACTCGACAGAGAAATAGAACTCATATGGACACCTGCCCACTCAGGGTACCGAGGCAATGAGGGTGCTCATCAACACGCTCGAGGTTTTGTCGGCCGAGCGGTGAGACCTAATGCCGAGGAACTTGAAATGGAAGAATTGCTCACATACAGCGACCTACAGCAACATACCCCTGCCAGCATTTTAGTTCATCGGGATAGTTTGCCCATATGATAACAGTAGCAACTAGTGCAGCTCCCTCATGACTGCATGGGCAGCAAGAGCGCAAGTATGCTGCAAGGGAATACACTGTCAAGGTTAAAACATGCCAAAGTTAATACTTTTCTTGCTTCGTGCACACTGACTACAAATGAATTACTTCTCCGCTATGTGAAAACAGTAATAGACTTTGTTTCATGCATTTTGCCTTGCTTAACTAATCAGTATTAGACACATACCTTCACCAGACATTGCACTTCGGGCTGGTAGCAGAAATAAATGGATTAATATATTGTACCAATAAATTATTATTAAACTTTTACCACTTTGTTCGCAAGAAAAAAAAACATTTTTGCAAATGTGCGTAACATGCAAGGCTGATTTTGTTAATGCCCACATCACATTGACACAGATAAAGTAACATAGTGTGTACCAGTGAAAAAAGTGATTTCTAGTCTGTGTTTGTGCTAGGCTTTGTTTCTGCTGCTGTCTGCAATCAACAAACTACATTTCTAAGGATTGCATTTGCAAAAGAAAATAGTACTCATATCAAGACATCCTAGGCCGAGGACCTGGGTTCAGTTCCAGCCATAGTGGTCGTTACATATCAATGAAGGTGAAATGCAAGACACACTTGCAATGTCAGTGCACACGAAGAACCTCAAATCAATGGCATTAATGCAGAGCTGTCCACTATGACGTCTCTTATAGGCAGTTTTTCTATATCACTTATGGAAGTTAAACACCATATACCACACCGAAGGAGGAACAACACTTTCTTTACTGATCAAATAAGTGAAAAAGAAAAGAAACTCGCGATTGCCCTGGCCTTTAACCCTGATGTTGAAGGAAAGAAAGTGTATTCAGAGGCAGCAGCTGGTGGTGGCAATTTCCACCTGAGCATGGATATTCAATGAATGCTTGTTTTAATCTGAAAGTAAATCTCTAGAAGGAAAATTGTTGATGAAGGGCGACATCTGCAGGTTTTGTTGATGCTATATTGCCATTTATGACACTGTGAGCACCCTTTCACTCTTATCTACTACCCTGCGAAACTAAAGCTTTAAACTGTTTAAAGAAGCAAACAAGATAGCTTTGAACAGTGCCACATTGCTGCAATACCTAAGCAACAGCTGCACGAGCTGTTTAAAGCCACTTGCAAAATACACAAATCATTTTCACTACATGCACGGCGGAAGGTGTTTGCACGCAGTAGAGGCACTCAGAAAAGTAATGTATCAGCTTTTGGGGTTGAAGCACAGCTACGGACGGTCACCATTTTTTTTTTTTTTTTTATGCAGGCCTTTGCTTCACTGGACGGTTTAGGTGGGTTCTCACCTAAATACAAGGCGTGCGATAGCATTTCGGAGCCGATTTGCATATGTTAACGATATGTAACACAAACCTGCGTCTGAGAGCCACGACGGGTTTCATGACGCGGTCGTGCGCCAGCGATTGAATACATGCACAAATAAACCGCATTTAATCCCCCTTTTGCGCGAGTTTTCTGCGCATGCGCGAAGCCCCAGCGGCGACTGATGAAAACACACTGAGAGGCGTCGACGGCGCTTCTCGTCGCCGCACTCATAGCCAACGCACGGGGGCTGGAGGCGCGGTACGTTCACAGCCTCGGTAAAACGATGCCAACCACCTGTGCCGCTTACGGCTGCCACTCTCGAGGCGTGCCGGGATGCAAGACGCGTTTTGTTAGGTTTCCTTCGGCGAGCCGCGACCTGCAACGGCGTGAAGCTTGGATTAGGGCAACCAAGCGTCAAGACGTGAATGGGCGACCTTGGCAGCCGACTGCGTGCTCTCGACTGTGCGAAAAACACTTCGTTACAGGTATGTATGCATCTAAAGGAAATGTGCATGATGAAAAGTATCTACCGGAGTTTGCACCAAGCCTGTAACCCACTAGTGATAGCCGCAATGAGCATTTGTTCGGCGCGTCTGATGGCGATGTATTTTGTCGTTTGTTTTATTTATGTGCGAAGGGGCCGGGTAGCGCAGATATCACAGGTGGCTGTGTGCGCTAGACCGTAATATTTAGCATGTTTTATTGCGACTGCCGCCTGACTAAAAAGAAGAAAAAAAGGGTGTTTGTTGTGATGCACCGCCGTTAGCGAGCTGAGTGGTTGAGCTGGTCATGAGGCTCGCGAACGGCAGTGCATTAAAACGCCGTATTTTTTTTTTTTCTTGTTAGTGAGGTGGCAGTCACGATAAAACATGCTAAATATTACGGCCTAGCGCACACAGCCGCCTGTGATATCTAAGGTACCTAGCCCTTTCGCACATAAAGATAAGAAGGGACAAAATACATCGCCTTCAGGCCTTGGTGCAACTGAAGCAATCACGCACCGAAGAAATCCTCATTGCAGCTATCACTGGTGCGCTACAGCCTGGGTGAAAACTCCAGTAGGTACTTTTCATCATGCCTATTTCGCTTAGATGCATACATACCTGTAGTATCTGTGTTTTTGCCGCTCGGACGCACTTGCACGACGCACAGTATTTTTTTTTTTTTAAATTAAAGGCTCGCCTTCGTGCACGCCAAAGCATCCGGACTTTGTTCCTTTAATGTACGCAATCAGATGCACTTCGTTACGGAGCTTGATAATCGTCGTCTTCGTCCAACCGTTTGCAACGGCAAGGAAACCGCCCGGCACAATAAATGAGTCTCCTGGAGGGTTCATGCTCGTTCACTTGCAGAGTGGATCGCTCTGGACGTAGAACAGGGTTGGTTCCTGACCGAGATGCGCATCCGATATGTAGGAGATTCACATGTGTCACCAAGTTGTTGATTCCGCAGAAATCGCGGCGGAGGCAGAAATGAACGTTGGAGATCCTTTCACAACAGAATGACCATTCTCTGCGCACCGAGAACCTTTTCACCACTGCGACCACATCCGTTCTGACTCCTGAGGCCAGAAACCGGCTACAGCTCTGAATCATCCATTGCCAGAAAAATGCAGCGCGTTTCCTGCAGGTGTGCATTCCGGCCGGGACAATGCCCTTTTCACGGGGTGTGTATATGTGACTCTCTGCCGATCTTCGTGGATGAAATCCTATAGCTGCACGGTTGTAGATGACGCGAGGAGGAAGCGACGCCCATTGCACCATGCCGGCGCCGCCGTGACCGCATTGTGCTCGGTAACTCAAGACACCCCGCGCATATGCGCCGCTCAAAGTCACAGGAGACGATTCCACCTAGCTCTGCAGCATCAACAAACCCCTGGCTGCTTTGCCCTTTGAGATCCCTCTCTCTCTCTGCCCCCACGCTCTCCTGTCTGCCGAAAACCTGCACGCTGAGAGCGTCTCATTCTGTCACGTCGAACACGGCCCGCGCTACACGCTCTTACATATACGTACGTGCGTTATGAGTGGATTGTGAAAACGCTCTACCTTCCCCCATACTGCGTGAACATGATATGCTGCAACCACTGTCACTACTTTCCGCTCCGAGGCCAAAAAAAGGAGGGAAGCTTTCGCTTTCTACCAGCGTTGGCGTGGCCATTTCGTATGGTGCGCTCTCGCGTCGTCTGCTACACTGCCGCTCAATGTGTTTCCCGCCCGCTCCCGCATGACGGCGCCACATCCTCGCGCAAAAGGCGGAAGACTAGCCACTAGAGCACTAGCCTCATGCAGTCTTTGGGGTAGTCTCGCGGCACATCACGCACGCACATCCAACGGCTAGCAGCAACGTTCCTAGAACAAACTCTAGCAGTCAGCACAAGGGATCTTGCGGAAATACAAGGCTTGCGTTCCCTCATAAAATAGATCGCATTTCGGGACCGATTTGCATGTAAGCGGTATGTAACAAACCTGCGTCTGAGCCACGAAGGGCTTCGTGGAGCGGCCGTGCGCCAGCGATTGAATCAATGCACAAATCGCATTTAGTTCATCCGGGGCAAGACAAGACGACTAGCCTCATGCGGTCTTTGGAGAAGACTCGCGGCACATGTATAGCACAAGAGCGCGCACACACATCCACGCAACAACGCGCATCGTACGCTGCCACAACACGAGCGCCGAGACCCATGCCTTGAGTCGCTAGCGTGGACTGGGGGTGCCGGCCGCAGCTCGTAACAGCCAGCCGAAGGCCTCTTCTCCCTCTCCATCTTCGTTTTCTCCCTCGCGCCGCATCCGTTTGTTGGGATCGGATATACGCACCCGGTCTTGCACCCGGGCAAGAAACACGTATAAGTGCTATCACGCTTACCCGGTTTTCTGGACATGACGCGATCACATATCCATAAAAAAGGCACACTTGCACACATGCTAGCTAATTTGCGCGCATTCCGGCTCGCGAGCGAAAAAAAGTGCAAGTGGTGCACGAGCATTGTCACGGCACCAACGGATCAGCGCGGCGCAGATTCGCAGTACGGTACAACCGCCACAGCATCACGTGCACAACGCGACCACGCTCCGAGTGCGTACAGCGCCCCCTGCGCTTTCATTCGGGAAGCGGCCAACCGGTTCCATAGGGAACCCCGCTCGGACGGCAGACTAGCAAATATTTCTAGGGGCTCTAGTTTCACGCCACGTGACGACACCGCCGGCCAACCGGGGTTATAACCGGGGAAGAGCAAGGAACCTCCTTTTTTTTTCTTTTCGCTAGTGCGCCGACCACGCGACCACGCTATCTCGCCGATCTCGCCATCCGCCTTGTGCCGCTCGCGACTTGCCTGAGTACAGTGTTCTTTTTTTCCTTTTTTTTTTTTTTTTTTTTTTTTTACTGTCGGAAACATGCCGCCTCCTGTAAAGAAGCGCAAGTTTTTGACGCTGCAGGAAAAAGCTGCAATTATCGCCGAAGCTGAAAAAGGCAGGAAGAAGACTGACATTGCGGAGGAGTTCGGTATCCCGTGCAGCTCGCTTTCTACGATTCTGAAATCAAGGAATGGCCATGGTAGAAGAACAAATGGTAGCGTAACTCCCATAGAAGCCTGCGTGTCGACTCTGAGCGAGGCTTTAGTTTCCCAGTGCCCCCTGCGAACTGTGAGGCACAACAAACACGTGACGTTGCTTGTGACGTCACAGTAACGTACTTTTGGCGGGGAATTTGATTGTCTTTTTACTTATGAACGAAAAACAAGGCCAACAACGACGGAGGCAGAACGATGCTCGGATAAGGCAGAAAAATGGACACCGTAACTGTTCAGCCAACTTTACTTGACATGGATTTCTACTGTCAAGTTTAACGTTAACTGAAATGTTACGGCATCTTTAACCACCTTATCATAGCATCGTTCTGCCTCCGTCGTCGTTAGCCTAGTCTTTCGTCGCGCGTCATGTAAACGCATTCTGGGGCTTATTTCTTCGGGCACGTTTGTGAACAAGGGCCTTCAAGTGAATTCGGCAAGCACATGGATAGAACCACATGGCTTGAGGCATTTCACTAAGGGCATAAATGAGTGAAGCTGTGCTGCATAGGAAGCCAGGCTTTATTAATTCACGATTACTTACATAGGCGCTTCACGACAATGAAATCTTTAGGTGTAGGAAAGCGACCACCGCTCATTCGTCACGGTCTTCATGAAATCCTCGTGATAACAAAATTTCCTGAGCGTAGGTCTCCAAGCGAGACGCGGTGAGATTATAAAAGGGTGAAAGATCTTGCTAACAAACAAAGTACATATCAGCGTCAAAGAACAACAAAAACAAACGAACGGAATAACTAACGCTAGCGCTAGAACGCCAACCTGTAAGAGCTTAGGTAAGCAATTCAAATTGGGATTGCTAGTATTTAGAAGTTAATGCGTCTGAGAAGTGAAAATATCTACGATATAGCTTCGCTCCAATAAATCTCGCCCTGTTCATGATTCCCATATTTTACTCGCGCTTCATTTGCCACTGAAAGGAGTCAATGTGAGGTTACAAATTTACAACTTAAGCATTTAACATGTTCATGAGAAAGATCCCATTGACAATAGGAACGTCACTGTAATAACAGCTAAAGCACGTTCAGCGAACGTTGGTGCGGTAATACGACGCAGTAAGCAAAACACGCAGCAAAGGGAGCGGAACGGAAGGCTCTGAGCAATGCGACACGCGTCTTGGGGGCAATAAAATCTCACCTTCACCACTCAATTAAAACATGCAGCGATACGCCGCTTATGCAGACGTGTATCCGTAAAACAAGCCACCACTTTTGCGACGTGCCTGGGAGGCCGAGCCGAGCCGCCGAGCTGTGACGCAGCATTGTCCCATCGTCCGGAAATGCGCACATGCAGCGGCAATCAGTTTCTCATCGAGCACAGACAGTCTTCGCCTTGCTGTAAACCTCTACCACAACCAGCAGAATGAAATACTGACTGTTTGTTACAGATAACCCACTCTGTACGCAGCACGCAACGATGAACGTTGAACCGGGGCCGACGACGCACCCATTCCGCGGATGAAAAAAGTTTTGGGCAACTACGCAGCGGATAAGTGGCCGAGAGAGGCCGTTAGAAACAAGTTAAAATATTATTAAAAATGTGACACGTTTTTTCTTACGCAAGAAACAAAAACTGCATTCATTCCTGAGCGCGAATATTATGTTTACTTTCTAGTTCTTTGGAGTTCTGGCAGATCTTATTTTCTGTGCGCTAGTAATTTGCCTCACAGTTCGCAGGAGCCCTCATCATCGAGTTGATGCCTCTGACAGTAGGCAGCTGCACGCGTTTTCTTCCAAGTTGCGCGACCAGTTGTACATTGACCTTGGAATGGCATCATGGCGGCACTCCAGAACGGCGCGCGCGCTCAGAACAAGACTTTGGCAGCGCCGGTCTACGAAGACGTGGACAAAGCCGTATTTCAGTGGTTCCTGGACAAGAGAGCGAACAAGGTGCCTTTGTCCGGAAGCCTCCTGCAGCAAAAGGCGATTGACTACGCGTGCATTCTGGGGCACGACAACTTTAAGGCGAGTGCCGGATGGCTAAGTCGATTTAAAGCGCGGCACTGCATCGTCGCCAAAGTGTTGTCGGGGGAATGTGCGAGCGTAGACGCTGAAGCAGCATCTTCCTGGATGGAGAAAAGTTACGAAGGCATAATGGACGAGTACGAGC
The DNA here is from genome assembly GCF_055883805.1 of Amblyomma maculatum. NCBI lineage: Eukaryota > Metazoa > Arthropoda > Arachnida > Ixodida > Ixodidae > Amblyomma > Amblyomma maculatum. The sequence goes on along the minus strand of NC_139350.1, from coordinate 6,068,478 downwards.
CCTCCGAAATTTATAATGCGGACGAAACGGGCTTCTTCTATGAAATGTTGCCTTCAAAAACGCTAGACCTGAAAGGAAAAAAAATGCCATGGCGGCAAGCTGAGCAAAAAGCGGGTCACCATTCTTTTATGCTCAAACATGGATGGATCTGACAAGCGTCCCCTCCTCGTGATCGGCCGGAGCAAGACTCCACGGTGTTTTAAACGTAACCGAAAGCTTCCGGTCCAGTACACTGCAAACCAAAAATCGTGGATGACGCGCGCAATATTCACAAGCTGGCTGGAAGCCTTTGATACGGACATGCGAAAACAGGGCAGATCTGTCTGCCTTTTTTTGGACAACTGCAGTGCGCACCACATTGACGACGTTGCCCTGACGAGCATCCGCTTGATTTTTTTCCCCGCGAACTGCACATCCGTTATCCAGCCTCTTGATCAGGGGGTTATCAAAAGTGTGAAGTCTGCGTACCGAAGAAGGCTCATACAGCGGATGTTGCTAAACATCGAAATGAAGCGACCGACGGAAATTGACCTCTTCATGGCGCTGGAGATGCTTGCCGGCGCGTGGATTGCTACTTCGGCCACGCTTGTCCAGAACTGCTTCAGGAACGCCGGTTTCGCAGCTGGTCAGCACGCCTTGGCAGAACCGGAAGCTGCAAGCGGTGACGATCTGCAGCCACTAACCGAAGCATGGAACGCGCTTCGCAGTGTAGATACAATGGTGCCAGAGGCTGTTGAACTGGAGGACTTTTTGTGTGCGGACGCCGACTTGATCGTGCACGAGGAATTCAGCGACGACGCTATTATCGACAGTGTGCGCAAAGGAAATGAGGCGAGTGACGACGAAGATAGCGAAAACCAAGCACAAGGTAAGCAAGTAAGCTCGCGTGATGTGCTTGATGCATTCGATGTGATCCGGACTTTTCTCGGCGACCACGACGACGACGACGAAGCTATGCATAGCTTATCAAGCTGCGAAGCCAGAGTCGTCAAGCTCCTGCACAGCATTGTCAAGCAGAGCAAAATAAGCGACTTTTTTAATTAAATCTTGGTTCTGGAAGGTAATGGGTGTGCTTATTTGTCCATTTTCGCGACAGCGAAATTTTCGCGACAACGAAAAGGTTTTCCTTCCCCGGCGGTTTCGATATTGCGGGGTTCGACTGTACTGAAATAATCTTTGCATGTGGCGACGGCGAATCAAAAAGACAAAATTTTCAGAGCAGCGGAGCCTGTGGCGCCAGCTCAAGCCCATCAGAGGAAACCATGGAGGCTGCAGCGACTGAGGTGATGGAGTATGGTGGGTGCGAGATGGCGCAAGAAGTACCACGGCTTCTAGAGTTACTATTATTACTGCCGTGGACGATGCATAATTAAGTATTAATTAGGACTGAATCAGGCAAGTAAATCATTCAAATATAGCATAAAAATTGCAACTGAACACCACTTCTATGCGGAATTTAAGGCAGAACGTGAAAGAGTGACTCAACGGTTAGAAGCGTTCTCCTGCTCTTCTCGCGAGACACATCTGGGATGCGCAAGGTAATAGATAGCAATTGCCGTGGCCGGCAACATCCTTGCCTTCCTTTTTTGTAGCTTTTTTATTTTTTTATGAAATAATTATAATAATAGTATATCGCTGAAGACAAACTGCAACACCCTTTTTCACTCCATAAAAGGAGCATTTTCTGGTACCAGTACGTCAAAGAGCACTAAAACTAAAATATACATTCGTAATTGTTCAATCCCGACCGCCGGCAGCTGCGTTTCGATGGGGGCAAAACGAAGTGGTGTCTGTATGCTGTGCGATGTAAATACACGTTAAAGATCCCTATGTGGTCGAAATCACGCCGTAGCCCTATACTACGGCCCCCTTTATCTTTCCGCTTTCAGTCCCACCTTGGTTCAGGTGTTCACAGAGCAAATGTGACAGATACTGCGCCTTCCCTTTCCTGCGAACACTTTATTATTATCCTTCGTAATTGAAGCGGCTGTTTCACGAAGCTCTGTAGTAAACTTTGGCGAGTTGCGGAGTGCCCAATACAGATTGCGCATCTTCTCACGAGCGGCTCTTGCACGCTACCAAGCGCATGCAGTCTCTCTTGTCGTGTGATCTCTCTGCCGTTCTATTCGGTGAACCCTGGCATAACCACACGGCACAAAAAAATGCACGAAGGAAAGTGCTACATAAGCAGACGTCGCGTGTTTTAATGTGAAAGTATTTCTTGTTTCTCGAGTGGTGCCACCTTGCACTGTGCTGGCAGTGTGGACAGAGCCTGTCATCAGAGCGTGTACGCCAACCTGTCAGTCACCCACTTCATGAGTAATTCTTTACCTTTTGGTTAAGCAATTACATCAATAGGAGGAATAATAAAGCCATCGAAATGCCTAAGTGGTTAATTACTCAAATTAGTTACCTAGAAATTGATGGGCCATTGTATTATTTAGCTGAATAAGCTAAATAATAAAATTAATAAATAATACCCCTGTAGTAAATTGGTTTACTTACAAATAACTTGAATTGGCAAATAAAAATTGATGAATCATTTAATAATTTAGGCAAATTAGTTAAACATACAGGCACTTGATCAATTGTTTATTAAATTGAATAAGTAAATTATGCAGAAATTGATGAACCTCAACTCAGGTGCATTAGATACTCATTTAGTCAGTAACATTAACTGGTTCATTGGAAAAGTCGTAAAGAAACTTTTGCTTGTTTTATTATATTTACCCTTCCTTTTTCATGTCCACCAAACCCAGCCTTGAATTTAGAAAAGAAGTGACAAAAATCTGCTATGTGAGCTCGCGAGGTGACGCATCAATTGGCAGAACCAACTGCGTTTATGATGGCTATGAATTTCAAACACGGCGTCTACCACTTTTGTGATGTTGCAGGCAGGTAGAAAGAGCATTTGGCATTTTGCGAGTCTTCCAGTAGTTTTCAAAAAGAGATTAGAAAAGTTTTTTTTGTCCCCAAAAACTGCACCACCACTCTAGAAAATTCTGTCGCCATTGGCTTAAAGCTGCTGTACAAGGTGTTGTTGGGTTGCTGCACTGTTGTTAATTCAGGGATACACAGGCTTTGAGTAAGTTTTGGGGAAACTAGCTATCCTACTTCTTGAGAATTGATTTTACTGAGTGATGCACATGAAAGTCTGCGAGTCTCAAGGATGTCTACTAAAGAAATTGCTGAGCCCAAGTTCCATCATTGCCACCGGACGAAGAAAGCTAGGCAACATGAGGGACCTACATTCGCTGCAGGACAATTTTAAGCAAATGTGGTACTCTGGAGTGCCTTAAGCTGTATTTTCCAGTCTGTTTAAATATGCATTATGTTCCTTCAATAAATGTTATTTGAAATTTGAAAACTCTCTTTTTGTTATTTTCAAGTGCTTGTGCAGGGCTCTACTTACTTCAATAGTCAATGTTTTATCATTATGAAATTTCTAAGGGATGTTCGAAAAATACAGCTATGCTATTTTTTATTGCAATTTATTGTTTTCAATCAGATATAAATTTGTAAAAGCATCATAACTGCACCAATAAAACGCGATTAGAGTGCTACTTTTTTTAAACTTTCAAACAATTTATTCTCAGTGTGCAGAGTGCATCACAATGAAGGAAATGACATATCGCTGACTGCTTTGCGATATTTTTTGACATCAAAAAGGTGCACAAATACACCCTTATATTTCAAATGAATGAGTTGTAAAAATTAAATCAAACTGGATAGGCAGGAATTAAACCAGATTTAAGAACAGCTCCTAAAAATAAATGCGAAATTTTCGGCCACCTAGCTCTTATTATGGCTCTCATTATGGAGCATGCAACCCCAGAATTTTTCTCCATGCCGTGAGCGAAGTGCAGCACTGTCAAACTGTAAATGCCTTCTAAATTCTTCATCGCTTGAGGTGAATGCCTTGCCCAATTGCACAACGCTGAAGATGGCACACTTCTAAGTTATAGTATCAGGCGCTTCGTTGCTCAGCTTGTACAGAAATCTCAGCAAGTGGACGCTTATTATATTTTCATATTGGGAGTGACACCAATGCCAATGTAATGATTTTACAGCACTGCTAACGAACATTAACCACCATCATGGACAATTTGTTTTGCCTTGTTCTCTGTAGTTGCAAAATGTATGCAATGCACCGTGTTCTTGCACATTACATGCATTTATGCCTCCAGTGAATGCACAGAGGTTTGGCCTGGCAACCACAGGAGAAATTATAAAAGCTTATAAAAGGAATGATAAATTATAATAGCCACCAAGCCTGCCACTCCTCTTGGCCATGTTACGTGATCAGTGTACCTGCCAACCTGGCCACGTCAGGTCGTTTCATGACATCTCAATGACCAATCACTGCTTGGCCACATTACCTGCCAACTCAGTCATGTCACGTCGTCTCGTGACTTCACACATCCCAGTGACCAATAAGCACTTGACCATGTTAACTGACCTTCTGATGACATCAACCTCTAGACCAACCCGGAAATTCCTGGTTACCACTGGGTTTTTCTGCTCATATGAATTCTACTGGTATAGCAGTAGCAAATCATAGGTAAATTCTCTCATATTGGGCCTGTATCTGCCTCAGCGACCACTTCGCAGAGTCCTAAAAGCCTAATGTCTTGTCCAGTCAATGCAGTAGGTGCAGTGAAATGAGTAAGTGCCAACTCATTTTGCATGAATATTTGTAAACAGACAAGCCACAGATCTTCATGATCATAATCCTAATAAATTCTAAGAAAGGCAGTGAAAACAGTCTTCAAAAAAGGATGAGAAAGCCTACCTTGACTACTTGAATGCAGATCTCTTGATAGAGTCCCCTCTGGCCTTGTTGTCTTGTACGCAACCAGAGACTCTTCAATCCGTTTCATCTGGCACTCAAGTGTTTCTCCTGCCACGAACTCTTCCTTAGTCACAGGATGCTGCTGGCCAGCTAATGCACCTGCTGGACCATTATTCTGTGTATCGTTCCAAAAATGCATTTGGTATGTTATCATCTTCATTGGCTTTCCTTATATAAATGTTCAAGAAAAAATTTTATGTTCCGCTATCACCAATGTTTATTTCATTAAAAGCACACGGTGCATAAAACAGTGTTTAAGTATCGCTCCAAAATCACGACTAACATCATGGCCCTATTTGCAGTGAGATACAGTAACAGTGGTGCCTCGTTGCAAACGTCCCCTTTGCGTTATGAGGATGCTTGACCACACGGACTGTGACCCGTGTGGTCAAGCATCCTCAAACTGCAACAGTTTAGCATACTCGAAAAGTGGAGGAAGCACGTGGATGCAAGAGAGAAAAAATATGAGTAGGCGTTAGAACAGCAGGACAACATCTCAGAATAAAACTATAAGGCCAGTGACAGACTCTGCAGCGTGTGAAATGTCACGACTGGCCATATCACGGCTGAAGAAAATGGTCCCTGAGTATAGCAAAGTTTTGCAGTTAGTCGGGGCATTTCGGCCCAGCCCGGCACAGAAATATACAGCTGTATCAAAATGGCACAATTGGTGCAGCTGACTATGTGTACTCCACTGGTGAATGGTTTTGGACTGACATACTGCCACGGCCCCAATTCTTGTTTCATTTTCAATTCCGTTTATTCACTGGGCCACAGCACTGGGCATACAGCACTTTCAAAATTAAGAGCAGAATAATCGTATGGCTACCACTAATGGCAAGATACAACTCTCCAACTAGGTGACTATTTGTAAAGTAAACTGCGATGTTTTAAGTAACCAACCTAGCAGCTGACATCGCTTGCCTTTTTTTTTCAAAATCCTCCTTCAATGGTATTACTATGCAGCAAATGCTGTCATTACATGTTGAAAAACTTGTATTTGAATAGAACTACCGCCAAGTTTCATTCACACACCCTAAAATACAAGCGTGCAGCATGAAGCAGAAACACACAACAAGTGTCAACAAATAATAAAAGTAACTGTAGTGGAGCTCTAGTGGACTGAGCAGCCACTTCGCAAGCGGAAGGTGCAAGGTTAAAGTGCCCCAGGATACCCATTGGTGACACAATGGCTGCGCTTTTTCCCTTTGCCTGGGGCGCAGCTTATCTGGGATGAAATGTTTAGGAAATGGGTGTTGCCTTGTGGGGACAAAAAACTGCCTCGTGCCACGACACTCTTTGACAGCAGCCGCCCTTGAGCCATTAGAAACTAATCACAGTCTTAAAATCCCCCTCCCCCAAAATGTAGTCAACCTCTAACCTACCTACATAAACCACACACTTTACGGCGTCAGAACATCCAACAGGAAGAAAAAAAAGAAAAAAAAAAAGAAACTGTGAGCGGCTACGTGTATATATGCGTACATGTCTGTATTTCATAATATGCACATAATTGCTACGCCGACTTCGTTCCTCCGATAGGTGCTCCAAAAAGGCCTAGACCAATCAAATTCCTATCAACTGTGTGCTGCATCAAATTACAATTTCATGCATGAACTCTTGACACTTTCATTTTGACCGCAGCCCTCTGCAAAGCAGTGAAGCAAAGAGTCTGCTGCCATGGCAACAAATGGACATGCAACAGTGAAGTGAAAGTATGCTCACCGGCATACACTAGTCAGCAATGTACACACGCATGAAACAGTGCCAAGTGAAGGCTCGCTATGATCACCCTTTCAATCAGCCGCCACTACCAAGCAGACTGAAAGGGCAATACATATTGAGTCAACAAAAACTGCGGCAAGCTGCTCAAGTCTCGGGTGAAAGGTACCACCACCTTTGAAGATTCTTAGCATTCAAAGTGTGGTTCACGAGTAAGATGAGTGCTCCTTTACTTGAAATCTTGACGAAAGCTTTATGAAAGTGTGGAAAATAAGCCTGCTTAACAGCACCGATGGTAGTCAGTATTGAGAATGTATGCGGGCATGCTTAGAGTAAAAGCAGTGCAACTATTAATTTTAATTTAAACAAGTACGGAAACCAAACTTCCAGCTATACATTTTTTTTTTCTACTCCAATGATGCATGGCGCATTGCTATAAATGGTCCACCAGATGGAAATGACCCGTACCTGCCTGCCACATATTGCGAAGGCACCATGCTCATCTGACTCCGGAGCGATGCGTGCACCACCAGTGGCCACTTCTGCAATACCTGTGTAAACAAATGTTTTGAAAACATTTTTATAATTTCACAGTGGACTGAAGTTGTTGCTGCTAGAATATATATTGAAATGAAGAAAATGTCATTTCAAAGGTGATGTATTTTTTAAAACAAAGCACTATGTGCGCATAGCAAGCGCCCCCAGCCCCCACCACCGGATGAGAACATGACCCGGAGAAACAGAGCATTCAATGTTTCTCGTTTCGCTATGTACTCATATAGGCAACCATTAGTTGACAGTTTGCGTGTGCTTTCAAGAAGATAGTGGCAAAGATACAACATAGTTTCCAAGCTATACCTTTTGAAAACAGCTCGATAGGTGAATGTTGGGAAGCAGGACATATCCTTAACAGGCTCAGCCGGTGTTTTTCCAAAATGTACAAGCTTCTCTAAGAGTCCAAAATACTCTCATGTGCACTACGCTGGCTCAACAGTGTGATCGTTGAAACTGGACAGCCTAGAATGCTACACGAGTAACAGTTCTCATACGGCATGCAAGTGAATGAAAACAAACTATTCTACCTGCTCGGTAGCCTTCAGGAGTAAGATCTTGTTAAATTCTTTTTGTGCAGTTTTCATTGCAGATCTGTTTCTTGCTTTCTTAAAGCAACAGTAAAAGGTTGCCTTCTTGTTACATGTGCTGCTTGGAGTGAAATAAGTCAGTATAATGCCTTGTTTGTTTCCTTTGCCTCGTGTCACTTGTCATCGGCCTGTTGTGGCAGACGGCGCTGCTACTTGACTCCTATCTTCAGTCACAAGTTTCCTCATGTAGTAAACGTGGCTGAATCAAAAACGCTGAACGCCTTTAGCCAAATTTTGGCCTCGAAGAAAACTTCACAGGCCACTGACCGACCGAAACCTTGTTACGTATGTTTAGAAACAAAGGAGGTGCACGCAGACAGCAGAAGCGGTCGAGGTATCGTCTGCATCGTTGTCTGCAATGGTGTGCAGTATGCTTTTCTTTGTTGGCAATGCCATTTCAGAGCTGCTTTCAATGTACATTGACATGAGTACGCAATATGAAAGCAGAATCGTAAGCAGAATCGTTTGGAAAATTCTGTTCGCATGCGCATTTCTATGTGTTGTGATCCCTTTCGGTGTCGGCCACTCCCACGTGCAGTATAGCGATGTTTCCAAAATACATCACCTTTGAAATGAGGTTTCATACTTTTGCAATCTGTTGTAGGGTGTACTCAGTTTTTCTTCAGGAAGGGATGACATTGTAGGTGTGCTGTGAAATAAGAATGGTAAAAATGTTCTGTACGTGTCTTCCTGACGTCCCACTTGGGATGCAGAAGTCGCCACTAGTGGCGCTGAATGCAGTGCCGACAGTGGCGTGCGACAGTGATGAACACCCAGTAAACGAAACTTGGCTAAATGAAAATTATAGATAAACTGAATTAAGCAGGGTTATTTGGCTGGCTTCCTATGTCTACGGCAGTAAACTTCTTTGGCTGACTGAAACACTGCTTGCTTGCTGGCCTCGGTGAGAGGGCACAAAAAGCTGGCTCACACATGCCAAAGATAGTCTCACAACCATCAACAAAATCTTCGCAGCCAGGACCATAGTCAGCCAAGATAATCCAGCAGTCATCCATAGTCCTTCGAATCATTTTGGCTATCAATTATTGCTACGCATTAAGCTTACATGCAATCGATGTTTCCCTCTGATAGAGCGCGTCAAGAAACAGCCACACATCGCTTGAGAAAAAGGTTGCAAGTTCTGTAGGAGCTTGAGCGAAGTGGCCCGTCTAAAACAGAGGTTTTGAAGAAGATCGACATCCTCGAGTCAACACTGGCACGATCTTGAAAAACAAAGCCTGCATTCAGGGGGCCGCCCAAGAATGGAACCCTTGCTTCCAACTGAATGTGGCTGAGGACAACGCCACATTAACTCTAGAAACTGTTCTTTTTTCTGTGTTTAAGCCCGTGTGCGGTGCCAATTTTCCACTAAGTGATCCCACTTGTAGCAGGAGGCGTGGGAAATAGCTTTCTAAAATCTCAGTTTCAGCCCATCTCTGGTGAAAATGCTGCAGCGAACAGAAACGATTGCCCCAACTGGCAATAGGAGATTTCAAGCAGCAATGAGTCACACGACATCTTCAACACTGACGAGATGGGCCTTTCTTGCTTCCACCACAGACTTCCATCACCACCAAAGGCGAAGCCCGTACTGGTGGGAAACACCGCAAGAAGCGCATTATTGTACTGGTGGGCACAAATATGGCAGGGGACAAAAAGCTGAAGCTGGTGGCTGTAGGGAAGTTGAGGTATCCACGTCACTTCAAGGGCATTCAAGAGCTTCTTGTGACCTACCGCACTAATAATGAAAAAGCGTGGATGACAATGGCAATTTTCAAAAACTGGCCTTGAGGGGAAGACACAAGATTCACTAAGCAGGGCAGGAGAGTTGTACAGTGCAATCCACTTATAGCAATACCAGATATAACTACATATTGCTTATAATGATCAATTTTTTTGGGATTTATCAGTTTCCCCATTGCCCACCCACTGCAAAAATAAACCATATATGATGATAGATTATTAGCGGAATATAGGATACAACAATAACTTTCTGGTCACCTAGAATATATTTATTACGACAATCTGTCTGAATTTTACAGAAAAAATAAAGTACTAAGAAGAGAATGAGGTGAAAACAGCATAAGTGTCGCAAATGAACCGGCCTGGCTGAATCCATGAGGAGGCATTGAGTGCAATTAGGAAATGAACGCTACCATGACCGCAATCGCTTGTCCCTCAGCCATATCACCATCACCTGATTGTGCGTCTGCGGAAGATAGCGCCAACCAAGAGGACGGTGATAGCTCTCGAGGTGAAACAGCAGATTCATCGTTATTGCCGGAGGGTTTCAAAGTTGGAAGCCTTATGAAAAAATACAGGCATTCGCACTCTACGATTTTACTATCATCAGGGCTGGGAATGTCGTGCAGTTCATCCAGTCACTGATCGGTTTCATGCACACAAAAGGACTGCTGCCAGCATATGTGCTACTGGAAGTGATGCTCACAGATATTGTCAAGCTTTAGCTACCGCTCAAGCAAGTGCGAATTTCTGACTTTTTTAGCATGCTAAGTTAATTTATGGCTGTTTAGGTATCTTGTATGCTCTTTCTGATGATTCACGCTGTTTGACCTGATTCATCATCGGTGGTAAGTCGGCAAGACTATATGCATGGAAAAATAATGTGGGTCTGTTCTCTCTCTCTTTTTTTTTTGCTGGCCCAGATACCACAATAATATAACAATTGGATTTTCCAGTTTTCTCAATATTGGTATAAGTGGACTGCACTGTATTCATCATGAATAATTGTCCTGTCCATGCCCAGCTGGAAGGACTGAAGTCGGTCTTGGTTTGGTTGGTTTGGTTTATGGGGTTTGACGTCCTAAAGTGACTCGGGCTATGAGAGCCACCATAGTGGAAGGCAGCAAAAATTTCGACCACCTGGGGTTGCTTCATGTGCTCTGACATCACACAGCACACGGGTGCCCCGCTTTTTTCCTTCATCGAAAAGCGGCCGCCACAGCCGGGATTCGATACCGCACCCTAAGGGCAGATAGGATAGGATAGGAAATACGTTAGTTTCTCTACGAGGGTCTTGTGCTAGTAGCGGAAGAGTTCCATCTTCCGTCTTCTCACAGGGTCGGTGCCCCTATTCCAGGGCTCCGCTGAGCTTCGCTGCTCGCTGGGCGTGCTGGATTAAACCTAGTTGGCAATCCAAATCGCCGCTGGAGAGCCGACTCTCCCACTGTTCCGCACTCGGGTCTTTACGAAAGCTGTCGTTATTTTTACATTGCCACGTGATGTGGTATAGCGAAGGTTTGCTACCACACCATGGGCAGGTGTCTCGATATTGTGACGGGTAAATTTTGCTCAGGGTATGCAGGTTAGGGAATGTTCCTGTCGACTACTCTGCCCTAAGGGCAGAGTAGTCGAGCACCGTTACTACTGCACCACTGTAGCAGGGCTGAAGTCAGCCTTGAAACCTTGCCTCCCAATGCCACAGCCTCATCCTACCAATGAATCGAGGAGCAACTGTCCACTACCACTGCTAGCTGCTTTCCACTGAATGCTGCTGTGCACAAAGTATTACAGCATTGACTTACTGCTGGCTACACACATTTAGGCCCGCACCTGAACACAAGTGCAGACAATGAGTGTGAAAAGAGTGTTTCCACCAAGCAAGGCTGCGAAGCAAATGAACCAGTACCCAACGAAGAGGAGATGCTGAAGCAGACATTGTGTTCAGTCAAGTAGCACCCTCTCCCTTTTTCTCACGACAGGAATATGAGGCAGTGAATTTAAACATGACCGCCTGTCACAAGGAAAGCTTTGAGGAGATGATCATTGAGGAGGTGCAAGTTGAGAATCAATCCCCTTCCAGTGATGGGTGCAAGGACCCAGTGCAGCTAGAGATGTACTTTTGCAGCGCAACTTTGGGTATGAAGAGTGTGTAGAATTTCTTCCAAGCCTCTCAAACGTACTTTGTAAACAAGCAAGTCAAGAATGTGCAGCAGACCGCGACTGATTCCTATTTGCCTCTGCGCCCATGTCAGTAAGGGCAGGAGCAGTTTAAGTAAGGTTGTGCTTCATAAAATATGTGCACTCTGCCTAAATGAAACATTTCTTTTCAATCCCTTTTAAGTTCCATTTAAGAGGAAACCATTTAAAAATTTCTGCTACCAGTAGGATACAACTTAGAAACAAAAATTGCTAGCTATGAGCAGTGGTACACGGCATGAATATTACTCCGCTGAACAGTAAACAAAACCATTTTTCGATACCTGACTATAGACCAACACCAATCTGTGACGTAAGCACGATGCGGCAGCGCTGGATGGATGGATGGAATATAGGAGCGTCCCCTTTGAAACGGGGTGGTAGCAGTAGCTATCATGTTCATTTTTCTCCCTATATCTTAATTATTGATTTAGACTGGTTAACTAAACAATCATTCTATTTATTAAATTTTTGTTTCTACATTACTAACATAATGTCACTTCTCTGCTTTTAGGCCACCAATCTTCCAGCCGTTTTTTGCTAATTTCCATCGCTGGTTTATTCACCCGGTCACTGGTATCTCTAAACCCCAGAGCTTCAAGAACAGTGATTGCGCCTGCATCAACTTCCGGATGGATACCATTACATTTGAGTATAATATGGCCAATTGTTTCACTGGAGTTACCACATACAGCACATGCGTCATCTTCATTGTTAATTTTTTTTGTAGCTGCGTGTTCTAAGGCACCCTGATCTAGCTTCAAAAAATAGGGCACTGTCTCTTGAGTTATCAAAGAAAGCTTCCTTCCTGATCTGCATTTTCTACTTTCGGTATAATTCCACACTCTGTTTCTTTTCCATCGAATTTATCCAATTTTTACCTTGTGTGTTTTTCACCTGTTGCTTAATGCTCTTTATTTCTCCGTCCTTGTGACTAGCATACTTACTAGTTAGTTTCCTAGTTCTTTTCCTCCATTGTGAGTCAACGCTTTTCAAGTACAGGTATTTAAATACTTTAGCTGCCCATCTGTTGCTGTCCAATTTCCTCAGGTGTTCCTCATATAATATTATACTCTGAACTTCCCGTACTTCGAAAGATGCCCAGCCCATATCTCCCTGTACCGCCTCATTTGTGGTTTTGCAGTGGGCACCTAGTGCTAATCGTCCAACGGCTCTCTGATTTATTTCTGATGTCGACTGTACCTCTGATTTTAGGCACAAAACCGCATTTCCGAAAGTAAGTCCGGGCACCATAATTCCTTTCCAAATACCCCTCAAAACCTCATACCTGTTGTATCCCCACAATGCCCTGTGCTTCATTATCCCGGCATTCCTTCGCCCTTTGGCCTTAAGTGATTGCTCATGCTTTCCAATGTATGCCAATCCTTCGTTTACCCATGCCCCGATATATTTATATTCTGCTACTCTGGGTATTTCATGGCCTTGTATTTTAAGACCCTGATCAGTTAAGCCGTTGAAAATCATTAGACCCGACTTAACTGCGCTAAAACTGAAGCCTAGAGCGTCCCCTTCGTCTCCGCAATACTTAACTAGAGTTTGCAATCCTTCCAGACCCTCAGCTAGCAGCACAATATCGTCTGCATACATCAAACCAGGGAGGCGCTGCTCTACTGCCTTTCCACCTAATCTACATGACAGGTTAAAACCTAGGTTACTGTCTTGTATCCTTCGTTCCAGGTTTATCATATAAAGCATGAACAACAGCGGTGATAGAGGACAGCCTTGTCTTAATCCTTTGCACACTTTGACATCTTCCATACTTCTTATTCCTTCCCACGTAATTTCTACTTTGTTATTCCGGTATATTTCCTGTAGGAACTCTATTATCTCATAACCGATACCTTCTTCTTTTAATATGTTCCACAGGAGTTCCCTGCTTACGTTGTCGTACGCCCCGTTTATGTCCAGGAAGGCCAAATACAAAGGTCTATTTTCCACTCTAGATATTTCGATGCATTGGGTAAGCACGAACAGGCTACCATCTAAGCGCCTACCATTTCTAAAGCCATTCTGAAGTTCTCCTAGTATCTTGTTACTTTCTACCCATGATTGCACCTTTAATTTCACCGCCTGCATGGCCAACCTGTACATAACAGATGTTATGGTAATCGGCCTGTAGGATTTTATGTGCATCCTTTCTCCTTTCCCTTTATAAATCAAATTCATTTTACTCTGCCGCCAGCTGTCCAGAATTTGCTTATTCGTTATGACTGTTTCCAGAGCTTTTAACAGCATCCGTGTCGACAGGCAGCGCCGACTGGTGGTGAAAAGTAGGCTTAGTGCAGATAGAAATATATGCAACCGAAAGATTTCAAAGCAGTTTTCTAATTTCATGCGACACCTATGATGTTTTTATTCGGTACAGAGCAACCATGGACATCTTAAAACAGGTAGTGAAAGGATGAAATCTCATTACCGAGGCGACATATTTTTAAAACACCGCGAAATGTATGGGCGTGCGAGTTGGGTGGGCGACCCATAGAAACGCATGTAAACACAACTTACCGCAACATTTTGCTCATTTTGCAGAGCACTAGAAGCGATGTCCAGTCGCTAAACATTGGCCAGCGCTTTGAAGAAATATGTGACAAAGTGCGCTGCGTCGTTTCGGAGGCAATCTATCTTTTAAACCCTTTTGTTGTCTAGAATCCGAGTTAGAAATGCATTGATGTATAATCCATTTCATACATCAAGTGCAACGCTGCCAAAGCTACAGCTCTTGTTTGCGCTCTCCTTATCCGCGATGAAAAATAGTGCCTGCTCTTGACGAGAGGAAATAATAGTTTTGTCTGCAAGCTTAATACATCTTACATTTGCCATCAACTTCATAAAGAGCACCTTTTTTAGGGAGAAAGGATCGGATTCGGTGAATTTGTATGTTTTTTATGTCGTTTCGTTCGTGTCGCGTTTTCGCTGTCCCGCAACCTTGCCAGCTGTGTCACTAGATGGCGCTGGCTGTGCCCTCCACGCTGCGCATCTGTTTTTGTGAAAATGGTTCTTCATTGCGCATTTTTCTCTAAGATCTGCACTGCGAAGATGTCTAGGTATGCGAAGCAAGTTATTGCAAATGTATATGCTCGGCAACAAAACGAGCGCGTAGTGATACGCCTCCTTTTTTTTTTCTTGCGGACTACTTGCGTAGCTTTCGCTGCGTTGCACCTGATGTATGAAACAAAGTATAGCGAGGCCCTAACAAAGTATACGTAAAGAACTGTTCGCAAAGAAGCTGACGTTTCAGCTACGAAAGCAGTCGTTTGTTAAGAACTGGTGCATTATTTTAGGTCCATGAATATACGTATGCAACAGCAGTTTGCTTCTGACACCTCTGTAAAGCATATTAATGCGAAAGAATTAGTTCGCTATGTTCACAAATTTCTGTTCGCAAACCGCGTCCGCAGGCCGTGTCTGCAGATCGCGCCCACAGGCCGTGTCAGCAAAATTGTGTCCGCAGCAGTTATAATTCAGAAGTGGTAGAGGTTAATAAGTGGTGTCAATCAATAGAGGGTGACGTAATGCTGTGTCCGAAAAATAATTAGGCCAATAAGTTAATCAGGTAATTAATTAGAGGCAAAATATGCAAATCGTGTCCGCAGCAGTTGTAATTGAGAAGTGGTAGAGGTTAATGAGTGGTGTCAATCAATAGAGGGTGACGTAATGTTGTGTCCGAAAAATAATTAGGCCAATAAGTTAATCAGGTAATTAATTAGAGGCAAAATACGCAAATCGTGTCCGCAGCAGTTGTAATTGAGAAGTGGTAGAGGTTAATGAGTGATGTCAATCGATAGAGGGTAACATAATGTTGAGCCCGAAAAAATAATTAGGCCTATAAGTTAATTAGGTATTTATTTAGAGGTAAAAATGTTAAAGTAATAGCGAAAATGGTCTCATTTGCCAATGGCTTGGCGCCACATTTGAATGTAGCAAATACTAAAGTAGTTAATTAAATCAGTCCATTAAGGTGACGTCAAGGATGTGACATCATGCAATCGGAAGTAGAGCTGAAAAAGGGCATAGGAAGGGATTGGCCCGCAATTTAAAAGTACCAAAGACTAAAATGGGTAAATGAGTGATTTAATGTGACATAGAAGATGTGACGTCCCGCAACCGACAGTAGAGCCGAAAAAGGGCATAGGAAGGGATTGGCGCGCTATTTGAAAGTACTAAAGACTAAAATGGGTAAACAAGAAGTGAATAAAGCAACTAGAAGCAACCAACAGCAGCATCCGTGCTTTCACATTACTCTAATGCAGATTCTGCAGTGCTCTTTAAGTTTTTATCAATAAATATGTGCGGCGCGTTTCTAGACGAACCCCCACGTCTAGGAGGCGAGCCACCAAAGCGCCTTTTTTCTTTTTTTTTTTCTGGAAACGTCTTGTACCCCGCCCCACACCAAATAGCATGGCAGAAATAAAATATTAAAAAAAAAAAAAACATTGCAAGGGCTGGCAACACGCATGAGCCGCGTAAGGCAGTAATGATGCTGTCAAGACATGGTTCATTTTGTAATTTGATAGGAATAAAACGGAAAATAACGGGCACGATGCCATTGCGTTCTGAAAATAATGATCGTGGCTAAGTAGAGGTGGTAAGTAATAAAATGAATGATTATGCAGTTGCATCGCGATACATGCATGCAGTGATAAGTCGTAAACAAACATTTGACAGGCTTTATATTCCGACGTCCATGCAAGTGCTGCATGGTCTGCGCCATATGGAAAGAAAAACAAATAATACGAGGAAACCGCACAGAAAGCGCAGAACGAAGTGCTGCATGGTCTGCGCCATATGGAAAGAAAAACAAATAATACGAGGAAACCGCACAGAAAGCGCAGAACGATATATGAGAGCCATAGCGATACCACGTGGAAATAGAAAATAAACAAAAAATATTTACCTAGCATATATGCCCGTTGATGAGCTTGCATGCACCCACCCGATTCAGAATAATTTTATGACTGGACGGTCTCTACAGTGAAGCGACTTCGAGAAAAAAATCAGATACACTACAATGTTTTCCATACCCAATAGTGTCGGAGCGCTCGAGTCCATCTGGAGGAAATCCCAATGTGTTCACAGGCATAGCAAATGGGTTCGGTTGCACAACGCCGTCAATAAACAGCTTTTCATTGTAGTGCTGTTTATCCGATTTCGACAACCTTTTCACATAGTTCGACCTTGTTGCATAGCACACTACATTCCCTTGCAAATACTGCAATTCTGACGATTTACGGCACTGTTCACAGCACGATAAACTGACCGTGCACAGTTGCAGACGACTATACACCGCTGGAACTGTCGCTAGCAGACGCTCCGGAGCTGAGGTGGCCGCGTTGGGTATCGCCAGCTGCACCGTCGTCTGCTGCATTGCGCGATTCTCGTTCAGTCTATATTGTCGTATGGCGTTTGACAACTGCTTTTAAATGTAATTCTATCTAGGATGTATCACTTGAGCGAAAGCATTATCAAGATAATTTACACCACGCGGCAGCATATCAGACTGTAAACAAAACTGTACAATTCGCTACACCCAGCTTGCCTTTTGGAGGTGTCCAGATTCACAACACATATTATTTGGGGAGTTCTAAAAGTAGACTGCCTCCGCAATGACGCACCATACTTTGTCACACATTTCTTCAAAGCGCTGGTCATTGTTCAACGACAGGCCACCACTTCTGGTGTTCTTCGAAAAGAGAAAAATGTTGCGGTAAGTTTTGTTTACATGCGTTTCTAGGGGTCGCCCTTTCAACTCGCACCCCTATACGTTTCATGGTTTTAAAAATACTTCGGCTTGGTAATGAGATTTCCCATCTTCACGATCAGTTCTAGGATGTTCATAGTTTCTCTGTGCCGAATAACGATATCGTAGGTGCCCAGTGAGAAGAAAAACCTGCTTTGAAATCTTACGGTTCCATGTATTCCTGTGAGCGCTAACCCTACTTTTCACCCCCAGTCGGCTGCGGTGCCGTCAGCACCCCCTTTGTTTGTCAACACGGTGTTGGTCTATACCAAACAAGCCACAGGCATCGAAATTATTGAGCCTATATTCTGGTCTCATCGCTAGCTTTTTGTTAGGCAACCGGAGAGGCCTTAACACCTGACTCTTTTCTGCCATTGAGGATTTGTGTGAGGCAGTTACTGAAGGCTCAGTTAGTTATATACGACTATAACAAGCCAATCAACAGCTAGGCCATACAAAAGAACCTAAGCTCCCATAAGACAACCAAAACTGTGATGTCATCACTACTTTGTCATTACAGCTCAACTCAGATGCAAGTCTACCACAAAAGCCAGCAGGGCAAAAAATTAACAAGCAGTTATTATGTGACTGTTTTTGCAAGCCTCACGTGAGCTCAACTCTCAACTCGTTTGACATATTCTCATTGTTTGGCTATCAAAGAAAAAAAAAAATTGCACTATTCACACTTGAACCTGGTCAATTACTAGCACAAAAATTACCCCTGCAAATGAACTCCACAGTCTCTGAAGCAAACAATGGTACTCCTGAGCCCACACGAGGAACCAAGATGATCACCTGCTGATATATGCCCGGGAGAACAACCTGCAGCAAAATAGATACGGATGAAACCTGCATGAAGCACACAATCAAAACACTATCTGTACTGGTGCAGCGCGTATGTTGAGTTATCTCAAAATGACACTGAATAAAAAAAACAAAAAGCAACACAGATAACTACAAGAAAAAAATCCTGTTGCGAGACACTTGAAGCAAAATGCAGGGAAGCAGACATCATTCCAAGTGTTTCACTCGTCACTGAGCACAACAAGTCGAGAAAACTGCATTTTTGATTCCCACAATTATTTGCAGCAAATGAATTTGCTCCAATTTATTTTGACAGATTAGGTGAACAGGGTATTTGCATTGCCCTTCCAGGCATTTGCAGTTGTCACAGTTTTTCTTTTTTTTTAATCAATGGCTTCATCGAAACTGCCTTCACCCCTTAAATAACCAATTTCAACTTGAGAGCAATTTTTGGAGGCTGGTACAAAAAGATTCATAATTCCTTAATACAACAGATCACGTTTAGGCAAAAGCAATATTGGCACACTGTGAATATGCATTGGAAAACAAGTACTGAGCATGGCTTGCACATGATGCTGCTATGACAATTAGGTGCAGCCCACTTGGCGGCGATGCATTCGATTACTGAAGCCACATGAGACAACAAGCCACTCTCAGGGAGCAATCAATTCTAAAGTTCCTTTTGAGCAACTGGTAATGACTTTGCAGGACTGAATCTTCAGCCCACAGCTTCAAGCCACTAAGCAGCATTTTGTGAAGCTATGTGCAAAGATGAGGTAGTCATTGGCATGTCCAACTATTCTGCATGGAGCACTAATTAGCACCTTCGATCTTAAGGGACCAAAGAGCGAAGTTTAAGCACCCAACTTTTTTCACTGCAATGAAGGCCTTGCCATGTAAGGTGCTCGATTCCACAAGGCCGTAGAACAACTTTTGCTCTGGATCACCACTTTTATGCACAAGATGCAGGGAGCCATGAGCAGCAAGTGTGAATGCAAGTCGGCAAAAGTGAGGCGCCGAAAACTAAAATAAATCTAACCCGCCAGACAGCGATTAGTCTTCATTTAGTTAGAGCAGCAACAACTTCAGTTTCTACACCGTTGCAACACACCTCATCATCGAGTTTTAATCTGTTCACGGAATACAAAACTTCATGGCCACCAAATATAGTGACAAAAGCTAAAAGCGTACCATCAGCGATGCAAAGGAAGCATCGTTTTCATCAAAGGGCACGCTGCAGAGAGCGAAACACAGCACCCAGAAAAAATAAGTGACTTTATACATAGATGTGGTCACATGATGGGCTGTACCTCTGATGACAGGGTTTCACCACAAGATGGCACACCAGTTTGTTTTATGCACTTTTCAATGCCAAGTTAATGGTGTAAATCCTCATGCCTTGCAGAGAAAAGCAAGATCATTTCATTTCCGCAATTGTCTCATGACATGTTTTGGTCAGAAGTTGGTTTCTTTGACAGAGTATACCCCCTAAAACAACAAAAGGAGACAATACTTTAGTTATATTCAAAAAAACATGCCCCTACACCTCATGCTTTTCTATTTCATGAAGATTCATTGATAGATCATGACCTTCTCTTACAAGTTTTGCATTCTGCAGCTCATTTACCTTTCTTCTGATGCTATGAATTGATTGGTTTGGTTTGGTTTATGAGGTTTAACGTCCCAAAGTGACGCAGGCTATGAGAGACGCCATAGTGGAGGGCTCCAGAAATTTCGACCACCAGGGGATCTCTAAGATGCACTGACATTGCGCAGCAGATGGGCGCCTTGTTTTTCGCCCCCAATGAAAACCATGGTTTAATAAAGGAGTGATAATATTTTTAAGTACATTAGCTAAAATTTAAATTTAAATAAAATTTTAAATGCGGTACGCAGGTAAGTGCCGAGCACTGTGCCAAGACAGAACTAAACCTCAGCACTGCAAAACATGCCCCTCACCAGTGATCCGCACAGCTGAGCAGATGTGTAACACACTCCCCCATCCCTTCCCCCTCCCACATTCCGAGCTGCACAGTCTGCTTCCAAGAAAAATTATGGCTGCGCATACCGAGAAAGAAAGCACGCAGAAAGATGCCACTGACTCGTGACTAAGGTTTGTTCTTTCAGGCTGAAAGCCTTGAGGTATGCATGTACCAAATTATTGGTTGCAGATGTTATATTTTTCAATGTTTTCCAATATATGCAGGCACAACAAATACAGGGAGCTTATAAAAATAAAAATTGAAATTTTTTCCAAAACGGAGCCATGAAAAGAGTGTATTCTAAAAGAAGTT
This sequence comes from Amblyomma maculatum, assembly GCF_055883805.1. Classification (NCBI taxonomy): domain Eukaryota; kingdom Metazoa; phylum Arthropoda; class Arachnida; order Ixodida; family Ixodidae; genus Amblyomma; species Amblyomma maculatum. Next base: position 6,047,967 of record NC_139350.1, on the reverse strand, counting down.
TAGTTTTCATCATTGATATAATGCTCTTACTTGAGCCATGACATAACCAGCAGAAGACATGGAGGGGGTGTCAACCGTTTCCTAGGAACCAGCTCTCCAGTCACACCAGATGAAGGAACCGAGGAAGTTCCAAAACATTGTCTTAATTTCTCTTTTTGGACAGTTTTTCAGTCTAACTTGAAAGAGGTTGTTAGATATGCCAGTTTTCTTATGCCGTTACGAGGCTTTCACAATTTCTCATGCGGTACCCCAGAGACCTAGAAGGTTTGGAACGATAGCATGAATGTGCACAGGCCACAAAAGATTATGCATCATATAAGTATCTAAGTAGTACTTGTATGACGATACCCTAGTATGCTTGCGATGCTGCCAAGGAGCAGTGCATATTGCTGTTACCATTGTATGCACAAAGCCTTCTGCAATGGGCCAGTCTTGCGAGCTGCTTTTAAGCAATGTGCAAAATTTTTTTTTTTGCAAATTGTCGCCACGTGCGGCCAGCGCTTAATAAAGTGTCATTCCTTTGTACTGCGGCAATCACGGCCATAGTCATAGCACTCTGGAATTCACACAGGTTTACAAGATTTCTCGGACTGTTTTCAGGTGGCACTTATTTATAAGGTTACTATAGAGAATGTCAGAAGGACATCCATGAGGACAAGGATTTAATTATTTAATCACAGACTGAACAGTACTGCAATTTATGAAGTTAAAATTGGCAACTTTTTTTTTTTTTTTTTCTTTTGCATTAAGAATACAATGCTTCTGTTGTTGGGGCCTATTCATGTAAAACTGCAAGTCCCCCCAAAAAGAAATAAAATATCCAGAACTCACCCTTGCATTTGCATTAGCTTTACTGCATTGGAGTCGAGGCAGGTGGAAAGTTCTGCGTGGTGATGAATTCCTGTGACTGTGCACCTTGCTTGGCTTGCTCCACCTACCTGTACAGGTCAAGAAGAAGCATAACAAATCAGTTTTTAACATGCCTTTAAGGAAACCTTACTAAGGAACGCTGGGCATGGTCATGTATCCAGAAGCTCAAATTAAGTTTTACAGAAAGCGAATACGTTTTTTTGTATGTACAGGGTCGTCCACTTTAAGCAAGAACATGCAAGTGCTTGGCCAATCTCTTTGAAGTGCCAATACATTCGACTCAGTTGAGAAATGCTTGCTACAGTTTGGTTCGATATGCAGCCATCGCGGATGGTATGATGCTTTAAAGAAAGCGACCATCTCCTCACACATTCACCATAGAAGTGGACGACCTTGTACATCGCCAGCATTGAGATATGGTCACCAGAGCTGGGACAGAAACCACAACATTGGGATTAGCGAGCTGAGAGCCGAAGCCTTTAAGGCCGAACCACATGGCAGCGGTTCTTCGGCGCCGACTCAGCGTCTTGTCTATGAGCTTCATCATTTGGCACGTGCCGGAGAGGGTGACCAAACACATGACGGCATATGAACTGGCGTCCGCAAGCCAAGGTATGGGGGAAACCTGAAAGTTCGAACAACTGTCCCCCGTCCGTAGCTGAAATCATCCTATTCAGCGACGACGGGAACTTACTGGGGAGGGTGGAGGAGGCAAGGGGAACAAAGGCGCAGGCATGCGAGCGAACAAAAGAGGAGCTCTCGCTTCCGCGGAAACGAGCTGCGCCTGTGGTGGTGGGTGCTGCATCTCCCCCTGCGTGGCTTATCACTGGTCCCCGCCTGCGAAGTATTTCTGGCTTCGACGCTGAGACCTGGCATTGCCAGATACCTGCGTATTTCAGCGGTGCCGTGCTTCAAGGGCCAAAATTGCACTTCCGGCGATGCCGATAGCCGAGGCGCTGACGCGGGGCCAAAGAAACGCTCCCGTGTGGTTCGGCCTTTAAGCCACCGTGGCACAGAAATAAACATGAAAAGAATAGGCAAGTACCAAGGGAATGGTACGAGCTGTTTCATTCCGCTTGTACTTACCTCGAATCAGTAAATGTATGAAAAGTACTTACCTCATCAAGCCTGTCGTCATTTATGCAATTATAAAGTTCTCCAGCTTATCAGCTAAATTATCTTGTGTCCAATCTCTGCCGTCCTTTGTCTGCCACCGCTGCATGCCTGAAAAATGTTTGAAAACCATTAACTTGTTAAGAAACATACTTCGCTACAATACACACTTCGTCCATATAAGCCATGCGACTTGTGCGAATGGTTGAATTGGTTTAGAGGGTTCAACATACGTCTCACAGCAACTCAAAATATAAGGGACGCCGTTGTGAAGGGTTGCGGAAATTTTGTAACCATCTGGGGTTGTTTATCACGCACAGATATGGCACAGCACACGGCGCTTTGCCTTTCTCCTCCACCGAAAAGCAGCTGCTGCGGCCGCGACCAAACCTGTGTCCTTGGGTACAGGTGTTAGGATGGGCAAATAAAAAGAATAAAAGTGCCCACGTCTCGAGCACAGCAGTCGAGTGGCCTAACCACTGAGCCACCATGGCGAGGCTCTCAGCTGATATTAAACGATTACAAGAAGCGTACAGAAGCGTATGGAAATGTTGGTACACATGCAGGGTGACGAATCATGTTGCTTTCCGCATTCCCGGCGAAATGCCGGCTGCAGATTCTCGTGTTTGCAGTTGGCTACCAAGGTTTACTGCTTGGCCTGCCGAATAAATGCCTGCTCAAACTCGTCACTTGTTGCTGTTAACAATAAAATCAAATTCCAAACAAGCGCACATACCCAACCCGCTTAACTGCCTGAATCCAACGCTGCCATCACACTTGCTCACATGGTTTTGAATGGAAGCAGTAGAATAAAATAATCAAATCAAATTCAAATCAAATCAAATTTTATTTTCCTTTGCACAAAGTACAAGGATGGAGCAGCCGCAAAAAGCTACTGCTACCAGCAGCTTGACGAGGCGACTGCCCCCACTCATGACAGCAGCAGAGGCATAATATGGAACAATCCACTATCAAAATAACAAAATGAGAGTTACAAATGTACTGTATTACGAGACAATATATATAGTCTCACAAAAAAAGGAAAAATAATAAGGAAAAAAATCTCACTATCAAAATAACGGAGCGTTACAAATATACTGTCATACGAGCCAACATATAGTGCTTCACAAGAAGGGAACATGGGAACGACGGATCAAGCGGAAAATTACGCTGAGTTCATATTTCACATTGTTGGATTATTATACCCCAAGAACAAATGTTTCAAACATCTTTTAGACATCGTAGTTATATCGATGGACTGATGAGCATAACTGTTGAGGAGGACTGGCAGAGTAAAGCTTAATGACTGCTGGGCATAGTTGTTTGGCGGGGTTGGTATATAGAACACATCTGGGCGACGTGTGTTGTATTTCTGAACAGTTGGCTTCAGTGTGGCGATGTTATTGTAAAAAAGGTTATTCTTTTTTACAGCTGTGGTGTACGATATGGTAAGACGGTAGTCATAATATTCACAAACCTTAATAACTGCAAATTGTTTAAAAAGTTCTTCTGTGTGGGAATCATACTTTATGTCAGCTATAATTCTTATTACTTTCTTTTGTAACAACAATAATTTGTTTAAGTTCGTTTTGGTTGTTGTTCCCCATACCAAATGGGCATACATCATTTGGGGTAGAATTAGAGAATTATAAAGCAACAGCTTAATCTTCTGAGGTAACACATGCCTACATTTGTTTATTGTACCAATAGCTCTGCAAACTTTCTTGTAGGTGCCATCAACATGTTGATCCCAAGTTAGGTTACTGGAAAAATTAACACCCAGAACCTTCATACTCTCTACAATTTCAATCGGAGTGTTATCAAGCGCTATTTTAGGTGTGGAAACACATTTGTTTTTGGGTCGGAATAATGCCGTTGAAACCTTCTTGGTTACCGCTGCCAGATGGGAAGGGGACTTAGCACCCAAAAGCATTCTGCCCCAGAGTCATGTATAACTCATCAACCCATCATCATCTGTACAACATTCCTCCCAGGGCCAATGTGGGGCTGGGGGAGCTTTTTTGTTTGAGGTGCGGGTCCCACCCGGGCACAGGTGACACACTCAAGGCGGTTGCACCATTCACAGAAAAAGCCTTAATTACTACTGTGGCAGCAAGCCAACAAGGTGACCGGACCTCCATTTCATCTCGAGTGCCTCAAAGGGGGACACCGTGCTTACCTGTGAAGATAAGCACAGTGTCCTCATGACCACCACAAGTTGGATAGGTTGTTTGCAAGCCGGCTCGTATAGACGCCTTTTCCTTAAGAGAGAGTACAAAACGATACATAAAGAAGGCCCTGCTCGCTTGCAAGAAGTCTGCAGTAATATACTTCCAACTGGGACAGATTAACAAGTTTATGATGATGGAGATGAGGTGAAAGGCTGGGAGTGAGAAGTCTAACGAGTAGCTTTAGGGGAGCTGACACGACATTGATGTCTGCCTGCTCTTTGCGAAGATGCTCAAGGCTGTTTGCTGCCTGAGCCCAGAACGGAGATGGAGAGCCAGACCTAGGCACGCAGTGTGAGAATGTGCTCTGAGCAAAGAGTTTAAGTCAAGTGCTAAGAAGGTAGGAAGCCAGACTACTGGTGAGGGACGTATCCAAGTCCAACGCTACCTGGGTTCACCTGATGTACAGAGCTGCAGCTACAATGCTCAGATCTAGGATGCCAAGGCTTCCCCTATCTCTAGACAGCTTCACCACAGCTCTTGTAAGTGAGCCTGTAGCCCCATCCCATAGAAAACAAAAAAGGATCCATTTAAGACTGAGCTTGGTACGCACTGACAAAGGTGTTATGCTGGCAACGTAAGACAAAATCGAGAGCAGGAGGGACCTTGTAATCGTAGCTTGGGCTGTGAGTGGACACGAACGTTTCCCAAACTCTTGCGCCCTGGCCTCGACCTTTTCTTGGGCCTTGGACAAGTTCGCGTCTGACAATCCTTCCGGGTTGAAGTAAAGACCGAGAATCCTGACCTTATCTTTCACGGGGAGGCTGATGACCAAAGTACAATGCAGCACTCTTCGAGCGATTTAGCTTAGCCCCACAAGCCCTGGAGAACACCTCCATGACGTCGATAACGGAGGGGCTGAATGAAGCATCATCTGAGACAACTATGGTCAGGTCACCTGCATAGGTAAAGATGGGGGCTGGTGGTGAACCAGGAAGAAGAAACCTGTTAATACGACTATCCCGAGAAAGTCTCTGGAAAAGAGGATCAAATGCGAGCACGTAGAGGGCTGGAGATAAAGGGTACCCCTACCGGACTCCACGGCCTACATCAAAAGCCTCACTGACAAGACCCTGTATAGTAACCGAAGAGGTTGGCTTGGAATATATTACCCTGACCATAGGCTGAAAGTCAGGGCATATGCCAGCTTCATCCGGGACTTGGAACATGTATGGATGACTAATAACGTACGAATTTGTGCCATCTCTACTTGCTTAGCTTGACGAGAATACGACAGCAACTGAAAGTACCTATTGTGAGAAAAGAACCAACTGCGAAAAGACAAAAAAGCGACCAGGGGAAAAGCTAAGCAACGGGGTAGCCTCAGCGGCCACAGCAAGAAACCTAGGGACTTAGCAAACGTCGCTCCTTGCGGAGGGAACAGTGAGATCCTTAAGAGGAGAAGGCAAATTCTCCCTAGGGGAGGTGTACGCGGCGAACCCATTGCTGCCTGACAAGTACAACGAGGGTGAGAAAGTTATCATTCTCACCGCCATCTGAGTCCCAGTCCATTTCCGATCCCGAGGTTGAAGTGGTCGAGCCGGGTGGAGTCCTCACCCTCGGGAGCCCCGCGGGAGTTGGGCCGCGCCCCGCCACGACGTTTTTTTTTTTTTTTTTTTTCCTTTTGGTTGTGACATTCAAAACAAATGTACCGCTGGCCTCGACGTTCTCCTTTCTTTTCTTTGGATCTTTATCGCCTACACAATAAAGTAGACGTTTAGTGCCTAGAAAAAAAATCTCTTTTCTTTTTTTTATTGTGGCTTGGATTGACTAGGATTTGTGCATTCAGCGCGGAACCGATCCACCGATCCTTGCGCTGTGCTCCGGTAGCTTTTCGGGAATTATGGTTTTTAGTTAGTATGCCTAACTACATTGTAATGAGCAAATAAGAGATGAAATCAGCTCATTTTGTTGTAAAGTTATTTGTTTCGCATTATTCCTAGCTGCGGTAGAAGCAGCCACTTGCCACTGCGGCAACTACCCTGAACTGCCTGAGCGTTGACTGCGTTGACTACACTTAAGAAAAAAATAGGGTAAAGTTTATTTTCTTCTTTATTGCTAGTAAACAAGAAAAATAAATTTTCAGATTTAAATTATTTAGAACTTAGACTAAAGTAAACTTAGTTATTTTGTTTTTCTTCTTTCTCGTGTCTCGTCCGTGCAAGCCAGCAGCCTGCCAAGCCTGCCGTCACCTTCGTGGTCAGTCATCTGTCGGCCATATTAGGTGTCCACCTCCGTTTCGAAGATTATTGAATCGCTAAGTGATTGCACCTCGGGACTCTGCTGCGCGCCCGGGGCCTGCGTCGACCGGAAACAGCCAGCCAGGTGAGGTCTCATCTCCCAACGCCCTGCCTTAGGGTCGCGCCCGCATGAGGCAAGCGCTCCCGATTCATTCCCGAGCTGCGCACATCGGCCACTCCGCCTGTGTGCGCCAGACTGGCCAAGCGCTTCGAAGCTGGGCCAGACTGATTGCCAGCTCGGTCCTAGTGCGCGCACCTTCCATCAGCGCCGACGGACGCTCTCGACGACTTCGGGGCCGAAGCCTGTGAAATCGGAGTACTCGCGCTGTGCTGCTCGTCTCGCGGGGACCTCTTTGTTCGTCCCGTGGGAGGGGACGGCTCGCGCAGAAACCGCCTGCGCGGCAGGCGTGAACACGCGTATTTCATTGCAGTGCGCTGTTCGCGTCGCGACCACCCTCTCGGGTTCGGGCTTTCCTCGCGATCGCTCACGACCTCGACTAGTTTTGAACGCAACAACGTCGCGGCCGGACCTTGACCATTTCCGTCATTCCCAGCTGGTGAGTTGCCAGCCTTCGGTGTATTTTTTTCCTTTTTTTTTTTTTTTCCTTGTTAAATATGCGGTCTTGCCCCTGCGATTCGGTGTGTTGTCTTGTCAATCTTGGGCGAAGAGTGCCTACACCGCCCCGCGATAACCTCGAATCTAAATGTTACGCCGCCGTCGGATAGCGAGCGCTGTGCGGCTCGCGAGCAACGTTCGAGACCAATGCTTTTTTTTTTTTTTTTTTTTTCCGGATGCGCTTGCTGGTATGTATGAATCGCCGATCAGTTGTTCGTGGGATAGCTTTAGCTTTGTCTTATGTTTCTCCTTTTGCTTTCCCGTTTCGAAATGGAATGTGTCGCGGCCGTTATCTCGAATATATACAAACCTTGACTTGTGTTCGATCATTTGGAACGTCGTCGCGTGCGCCGTTTTGCGCCCCTCACTAACCTGTCGCTGTCGTTGTCTTCCTCTTTTTCGTGGTCAACATTTAATCACGTTCGGCACCCGAGCGTGCGTTCATTTTGCTTGTGTGCGATCGTACTGCATGCCGTGAGCTCTTGGCCACTTGGTGCTGCTGTGACTGGTCGAACGAAGGTGGTATTGCTTTTTGTGCGCATAGCCGTATTTCCACTAACCATGACTGAATTGGTACTTCGCATTTTAGTCTACCCACGGCAAAGAGTGAACGACGTTGCACATCGTTGATAGAAGAATGTTTGCTGCCGCGTTTAATTATCTGGAATTCTCCATCGCAGCTAGTTAGTCAGGGCAAAGGTTTACAATTCCGAAACGTGCCCTCTGAATTTCTTACTGGTTTTTCTTGGTTAACGACTCACATTTTTATTCTTTTTATCGTCCAAATGCTTTAAAAGAACTATTTTGTTTTCTGCAGTTAGCTGCTAATTGATGTTTGCTGTTAGGTGTGAGAAAAGAATTACCCAGAGCTAAGGCAAACTTGTAGCCATATTAGGTTTTGCTATAGGTAACCACAATGAGACGTGAAAAAAATATCTGCACATTGAGATATGCATATTGGGTTCACATTATGAGGCATTTGCCCTAATTGTGGATTACAATCGCATTTTTCACAGGATGTTCACTGCGTAGGCCCTTTGATTAGTATGTGGTGGTCATTTGAGCAGGGATCTTGTAGGTTTGCTGCTGTTTGGCATGGTGCATTCATTTCACTTTGGTTACCACTGGACATTGTAACTTGTAGTGTTCATGACTGTGCATGCAGAATAAATGGACACCATCTGAGCTGCATAGCAGGTTTGACAACTAAATTTTATGACGCTAGCGATGCATGTTTTCCATGCAATGTTTCACAACTTATTACTTATTTTACTTGCAGTTTCTCTTATTTGCCTACAGTGTTGCATGTCTGGCCTGTTGTGCTGGCACCTGCAAACTGTGCTGTTGGTAACATTGTTCTATTCTGTCATGAACCTTACTTTTTTGATTGGACATTGTGAATACACTTTGCACATGTCTCCTGCTGGAATGCACAACATTCTGTTGTTGGTGCATTACCTCTCTATGGGCTTTTTTGTATCATCCCTTATCTCAGCTTCTAGATATAGGGTTGTCACCTATGATGCTTATCTACTCCTGGAATTTTAAGCTCTTTTTTTTTTTTTTATTGAGGAAACTCGACCAGGTTGCAGGGCTCCCTGTTGTGTGTACAATGTGCCAAGAGAAGGCATTAAGCTCGCCATTTGCCTTGTTTTGTGGAAATGCCACTTTTAGGCACTAATCGTTTCGTTGCGCTGTAGCGGAGTAAAACAATTTTAGCCACGTTGTTGATTGCAGGTGACGACCTATCAGAGCTGAAGGAACTGACACCAGCCAGCAGGATGACTGCAGGGCCGTACAACTACTCGTACATCTTCAAGTACATCATTATTGGCGACATGGGCGTGGGCAAGTCGTGCTTGTTGCACCAGTTCACTGAGAAGAAGTTCATGGCAGACTGCCCGCATACCATCGGGGTAGAGTTTGGCACACGCATCATTGAGGTGTGCGGTCAGAAGATCAAGCTCCAGATCTGGGACACGGCAGGCCAGGAGCGCTTCCGCGCTGTCACCCGGTCCTACTATCGGGGTGCGGCTGGTGCTCTGATGGTCTACGACATCACCAGGTGCTCACTTTTATGGTGACCAGTGTGAGGTGGCACTTCTGAGCTGTGCTGTTCTGTCATTGAGAGTTGAATGCACTGATTATACTGCACCTTTATGTTGGATGTTTTACAGGCTTGCAATGCCTGTGAAATTTTCAATGAGGGTGGAGTGTGGGCTGTGCAACTGCCTACGGGTTATTACACCCCATCTGATGGAATCAGGAAAGCCATTGCTACAACTGAAGATGTGCTTGTCACTGCTGTATCTTAAAGGTCTGACCATGAGAAGTGCAGCAGCTGATATGCAGGACTTCAGTTCGTAGCCATAGTCCATATAAGTTTCTCTTTGAGTATTGTCTGCACAGGGGCTGTAGCCACTTCATTTGGTCGTTCAATTCTGGTTGACATGTTTGCATTGTTTGTAACCAATATAGCTGTTTTGTATTGTGAATGCACAAGTTGGTGAGCCCGAATCGAATTGCAACTAGCGTAGTTTATACTATATACTTTTTGGCACTAAGACTCCACAATGTTTCTTAATTATATACAATAAGAACCTTGTTAATTTGTAGTTGGGACCGTAAAAGATGTTGAAATTAAGAAAACATTTTGTTCCAGGAATGCGGTGCCGTTTTTATTCGATAAACTTTGCAATCGCCATATATTGCTGCCTTAAACTCAGCTCTCTCAGCTCGTAGTCATTGCTGACCGAAAAATAGTTTACTTCCAATATGTGTTGACGCATATACCTCCCTCCCCCTAGCTTCACTCACAGGAGAGCACTGTGGCACGTAATGATATTATCAAGGACTATCTGAAGACAGTGGAGATAAAGAGCGGCACATTGCCATGTTTTCCACAGTCTTTGTTTGGCACATTTGCTAACAGTGAACCACACTGCAAATGGCTCTTTAGTTTGTAGCTTTGATTTCTACACTGTGCATGCCCTGCACATTATTAAACGTTTGCTCTCACAGTACCTACCGATCATCCAAGGGAATGACTGCCAGCAGAATGAAGATGAGCATATGGTCCGGAATTGGAATTTTTTGTAGGAGATCTGACTGCATGCAAATGATTTTTTGTGATGCATAAAGGGGCTTCAATGCCAGCGTTAGACATTTCTTTGACCATGGTTGAGTTGGAGAGGGCGATGTGTTGCCCAAGTGCCCACATCACGTTTGAAACCGAAATGCATGGCTGCATTGTAGTGAAGTCTCTTCTTTTTTTAGCAGTGTACTTCGACGAACTCTAAGCTGTATCATAGGCGGATTTTTGTGCTAGGAGTACTGAGGCCGTGGTGCTTGCTCACATGTCGAGCATCACTCTGCAGCACCGCCCCGTGGCTCTGAGGCCATAGATTGCTTGATGGCGGAATCGGACATTCTCTCATAGCACCCTAGACCTTGGAGCTAGCCTGACTGTTGCAGGCTGCTGCTTCAAATTATTCTTTCAAATTTACGCTACAAAATGTGGGACTGCAGAAGTTCATGGAATTACCAGTGCTTTCGAACTATCAATGGCGGTCAATCGTAACATTTTGGCCATAGTATGTGGTGCTAAAAATCTGTATTCACATGGTCCATGCGTCTCCCGAGCAGCTTTGGAGCAGTAGACATTCTACTGGGATGCATATTTTCATTGCAGGGCTGGTGCAATTTGGCACAGAGAAGCTGCCAGCCTGACCTCAGCCTCTTGTATCATATATGCAGTCATCACTATCAGTAGTTAGCCACATGCTGTAATAGGCTGTTTATCAGTCTGAGAGTGGCCTGTAGCATGCAGCAGCAGTATAAAAAGGACTGTTCAACTGTGCCAATGGCATCTGTCACACCTATGAACTATATATACTACACACAGCAAAGTGTCAGTGTGTGAAATGCAGCATCACTGGCTCCAGTGCAATGGAACAGTGATTATCATGTTTCATTTTGAAAATGAAAAGAAATAGTGGTTCTTGCCACGGTAAAAGCAACACACAGTGGTCCTGGTGCAGGAAAAGTAAGCCCTTTTGTACGGCACTCAGTCCAGCTCGTCGAATTGAGCTCGGTGCTTTCTCAGAAACTTCATAGTTAAAGAAAAGTTTGTTCCCAGACAAGGATGAATTGTGCTTCAACTATGAAGTTTCTAAGAAACGTGTATAGCATTCCTTTGTAGCCATATGGCTGCGCTTCGATGGATGCTACGCCACTCAGGGATACTTCCTTTTACTGATGTAGTTAGTCGAATGGACGTGTTGGACCCACAGTCACTGCAGTGCTTCTTAGTTTCGATGGAGGTGAAATGAGGCATCTGCGTGCTGTGCGATGTCAGGGCACGTTAAAGACCCCCAGGTGGTCGAAATTGTCTCGGAGACGACCACTACAGCTTTTCTTTCTCTCTTTCTACTTTCACTCCTATCTTCCTCCTTTCCCTTATGGTGCGGTTCAGGTGTCCACAGAACAAGTCTGACAGATACTGTACATTTCCTGTGAACCAGTTATAACTTGGGGGTGGTAACTTCTGCTTCTGAACAGCATATTTTCATTAAAAAAAAAAGCTTGCAGGTAGGGGGGCCAAACTTTCTTTAATCTGAATTTTTTTATTGCTTCTTTAAATTTAAGAATTCATGCCTTTTTCAGCTGTTTGTTTTCTTGAGCATATTCGCACAATTTTTTCCGTGTGTAATGCTTATATTGAATATTATGAATGTTTTGTGCACTCAATTTCAGTCTCGTTGGCACGAGCGATGTCAAGGGCTCAAAAGCGCTTACATTGACTGCCGCCGGCTGCAGTTCTTTGTCATTGCTGGTCGTGCTTTGTCGCTTTTTGGGAAAGGATGACAGCAGAGGCGGCTGCACAGCTTTTCGTTTCGCAGCCATCTCCAGTGCACAATTCTAGCTCCCACGCAGTCTGTAATCGCAAGCCTCATTCGCATGCATCAACTACACCATGGTGGAAAATTGAATGTTTAGGAAGTGTAAATGTATCATGTGCTAATATTGCATAAAAGGTAAAAGGCAGCTTCTTAAAAAGAAACGTAATAATAAAGTAAAATAAAAGGGAAAAAAAAAGGCCATAGTCACAGTGCAAACAGGAGCCGACAATGCAATGACTTGAGAAGAGTTCGCGAAGCGTCCACTAATCTTTATGGAGGGAACATTGAGCGCTATTTATTAAAACCAGAAACACACAGGAGCATTAGGTATTTTGTCAGTCTTCGCTGCAATGCAAGAATCTTTAAGCTAGCTTCGCAAGCACCGAACATATTTGAAAGTAATGTTGCTCCTCTCCCCCCTTAGGTCGCGATGGCACTCCACTGCACCCCATCTTACCCGCGTCACTTGGGAGGGTCCACTAAGTGGGCGCATCCACAAAGCTCCAGGTGACATAAACGGAAAGGGGATGGATGCATAGTGCATGGGGAGGTGTCTCCCTAATCCATTGTTTCTCAAGGGGGGTTCTGCGGGTCTGTGAAGCTCGCGTCCACATAAAAAGGAAAGCTTGCGCAATAGGGTCAGGCTGGAGATAGTTTTGCAGGGTTAAAAGCACGGATGTTCAAAGTGGACTTCAGTGTCTCAAAGTGTAAAAACATGAGTGCTGCAAAAGAAGGAGTCTGTGAGAGAACCCCTCTCCCTCTCTCCTCCGGTCTCAAGGGGGTCCCCAACGCATTCATGGCTGGGAACTTCTACCCTAGTTAGTTGCGAGGGTCACCAGGAACAATGGTGAAAAATTATTTGTAAATTATAGGATCCACACACCAAATTCATTATGAATACATTTCTTGCCGGTCGGTATTGGCGCACTCAAGGTCATATCGCCATATTCACAGGTCTCCTCGATTTGGCTGCACTTTCGGCACTAGTTCTCAAAAGTGCCGTGCTAGTGCAGCGCCAGTTCTTGCGGTGCGAGTGCAGCGCGACACTAGCGCTCTTCGTGGCGCGGCCAAATCAAGTGCAGCAGTGCAAGCCTTGTCGTCTGCTGGGCCCGAGTCGAACGCCGGCGCGGTGCCACTCTCCTTTGTTTGCATCGGATTTTGCGTTTGCGACTTGCGTGGTTCGTGGATGAACGTGGGTGAAGTTGTTCAATTAGCCATGGAAATTATGCAGGACGACGAGTTCGATGCAGAGTTCGAAGCTGCATTTGCCCTCGCGGCGTGCAAGCTTCTGCGTGTGAACCGCAACCACATCAGGGGTTATTTCGAAAACATTACCTCGAGGTACTTAGACTTCGAGTTCAAAAAACTCTTTAGGTTGTCCCGAGAGACTTTTGACGCTGTGTGCGAACGCTTCAGGCGCTCTTCCTCATACCCTAAGGCTGTGAGCGGACGACGACAAATTTCTGCAGAAGAGACCATCTTGATCGCTCTCAGCTATCTTGGGAGCCAAACTAGCATGAACTCCGTGGCAGATCGATTTGACGTTACAGAGTCGTCTGTTGTGCTGTGTCTCCGGAGAGTGCTGGACTTCCTTTTCGAAATCAGTGACGATGTGATCGCTTGGCCAGACGATGCTGAGATGGCCCGTAGCAAGGCATGTTTCCTGGCTAAGAGTGGCGGGAAAGGCCCTCGTAACACTGTTGGCTGTATTGATGGGAGCCATATGGAAATCTGCAAACCTGAAGAATCCACTGCTTCCTATATCAATAGGAAAAAGTGGCCATCGATCATTCTGCAGGGAATCTGCAACGAGAACAACAAATTCCTTGATGTGTTCATAGGGTTTCCGGGCTCCGCGCACGACGCCCGCGTGCTGAAGGAAAGCTCCTTCTTCTTAGAGGCTGCCAGCAGATGTGGAGATGAATATATACTACCTGCATATATCTGCATACCCACATCTTCCGTGGCTGCTGACGCCGTACAGAGATAACTGAGCAAGCTTTCCACCATGGAAGAAGTATAACAAAATAGCCAGCCGAGGGTATCAATAGAGAACACGTTCGGGCTTGTGAAACAGCGCTTCAGGCGACTGTATTTAGTCGATGCAAAAACCATCCTCCAGTGCTGCAGGATTGTGCTGGGTGCCTGCGTGCTGCACAATTAGTGCAATGCGGAAAGAGATTTCATGGCCGAATTTGCCAATTTTCATCTTGACGACGTGGGCAACGACAACGAAGATGTCGGGATAATTTCGCCAGCGGGCTGCGAGAGCTGAAGACAAATGATTGCTCGTCACCGGTGCTGAAAACAGCCCAGTTGCGCAATGAAGCAGTAGCCATAGTAGTGTTGTTTACGCCGTCTCTTTATTGTCCCGAACGGCAGCTATTAGCTCCCGCAGCAGGGCCATTCTGTCTTGGTGGCGTCCCTCCCTTGCAGTCTCTGCGTCTCTCGATCATTATCTGAAGCAAAGACTCCACTGGAGTGTCCTTGCGGCGGCGCCTTCTGCTGATGCTTGGCAGTGGCTGAGGATCAGCAGGCTCCCCCTGCATGTCTTCTTCACTGAAAATTTCATTAGAATGAGCTTTTGTTATGCTATAGCCAATAAAAGCAACTCACCCTGAGACAGCGTCCTCTTGTTCCGGAGCTTGCTGACTTATGACTTTTACCTGCGTCAGCAGCACAGTCTGAGTGATGTGGTGCTGCTTTTCAAGCACCTCCGACAGCTCGCTGGAAAGTTTAACCCAGGTGTTACAAGTTGTAAGCTAGAGGCGAAGAAGACATTGAATGCTACTTACTTCTCATAATCGCAGTTCGCTCTCGAGTGCCCCGATGAATTGTTTATTTTTGTTTTCTTATATCGTAGCTCTAGCGACTTCCACTTATTTTCCACTTGCAGATAAGTCAGATTGCCCCTAAACTCCGCATTAGTTAGTGCGGCAAGTTTAGCCCACATCACCTTCTTTGTTCTGTATGGGTTGGAGCAGAAAGTATAAACAATAGTTTCCGTAGCTTGGGTAATGCGCGTGCATGTAAGGGCGCAAGCAATTTAAGGTGCAACACTGATGTTTGGGCCCGCTGGTATTAATCAGTCTAGTAAAACTTTAGCAGCACGTAAAAAAAAGAAAACGTAGAACGCAGTATTCTTCTTCTACTACATCGTCCTGTCGTGTGTGTTTCTTCGTCCCCCTTCCCCCGCTCTTTTTTTGTGCTGCGAACGTTTTACAAGTTAAGGTAATTTAGTTTTCTTGGTTGAAATAAATTTATGGCCTAGTTTAAACATGCAGGTGCTATTGCAAATAAGTTTTTGTTCAGCATTCACTACAAAAGCTTACCTAAAGCTGGACCTTTTCCCCACAAGCTCATTTAATTCTTTATACTGTGAAATTAAAGCGTTTTGCGCTTCTCCCACACTTCCCGCTCATTATCGGGCGGCAACTGTGCGTTGGCGCTTGCCTCAGGGTCTGCAGCTGCTTCGGATGACCGCCTTCCGGAACCGCAGCCTCTATTACTTAGCTACCGTTGTCATCCTCCGCGAAGACGACGCTTACGCTTACGCGAATGCCGTCTATGTAGAAAACAAAAGTTAAATGGATCCGCAAGTGATTACTGAACGGGCCGCATGCCTGCGCTGTCAATCCACAAAACACGTGTCACTTACCTTCCGTCTGATACAGCAACCCTCCTTGCTCTCCGATGGCGTGGAAGCCGATGTCATCAAACATGGGGAAAACCTCCCGCTCTTCACCATTTACGGGCACGCGCATGTCGTCTGCTGCAGAACTTGTGCACTACGTGAACTGGCTACGGTGCGCGTGCAAGCGTGCAAAGAACGCGTGCACTAAAACGCCTGCACGATGTCAAATCAAGTGTGACGGTGCTAGTGGCGCGCCCTGCACGTGCCAAATCGAGCATCAAAGTGCAGCACTTGTGAACTCGTGCAGAAAGTGCAGCCAAATCGAGGAGACCTCACGCTTGAGCGCCCTGGGAAGCTCGGCCGTGGGCAGAAGGTGCAGCATTTACAAATCTGTTGGAATAGCATTGCAAAAACATGGCAGCACATAAAAACTTCCCTACATGCGGTGGCCAAGTCTGAGCTATTCCCGTCGGCAGCATTACCAAATTTGAAGCCCTCGTTAGTAATCCAGGGGTGATTGGCTTTACTGGTGAGTGACAAAACTACCCTGCCTTCAATAATGCGGTGAAAGCAGTGCAGCAAGCATAGCCAAGAATGGAAAGTCTCGTAATTAAAGCAGTGTGAAACAGATAGAGCGAAAGACTGGTACAAACACTAGCTCTGTTTACATGTGGCTGGTGTACACCCGACGCACGGACCCACAAGATGTTAATTTGGTTTCATGCTCTGTTTTGCTAGTTAAATGAGGCGGCCGATGCAATAATTTCGTTTGACTTCAGCCATGATTTGGGCCAGCTGCAGGCGTGATAAAATTGCAAATTTGTGTTTTTTTCTTTCTAGTACATGCTAATGCAGATGGACGCATGCATGCATGTTGTCGGTGCACTTTTTGTGGAGCGGAAAAGCGAATGGGCTTTCAGATGACCTATATCACAGTGCCTCATGCATCCAGCGTCACCTCTTATTTGGCTCATTAAAGAAACATTTCTTAGCGCATTTCGTTACACATAGTACATAAGGCTCTGGCACGCAAGGCGGGATCTTCTTCGAGAAAGTAGTGACTACCGAACTGTAGTCTGCAGCCTACAGTTATAGCTAGTTGGCTGTAGACTACAGTTGAGTGAAACATACCGATTACTTTCCACTGAGAAACCACGCAAAGCAATTTGCAAGTGCAAAAGTCAACAGCGACCACAGCAGCGTTTATCACAAGGGTTGCTTACAACCATACTTGCTGCATACCATAAAATCTCGTTATTTTGGTCTTGTAGGGACCACAAAGAATGTTTGAATTACCCGAAAGTTCAAAAAACTTAATGGCCCTAAAGAAAATGCTGAAAAGCGTTTGCATCTCAGTAGTTTTATCTAATAACTGCCTGGCATATAGTTGTCTATACATTTGAGATGAAAACTGAGCTGTATTGAGATTTTTTGCAGTTTGAAGCGTCTTGCTGTGCATACACTGTTGGGAATATTAAGAATTGCTCCAAAATAGTGAGTACCTCTGCATCCCTTTTCCCCATGCAACACAGTAGCAGTGGTGGCTCTATACAAACGGCCTTACCAAGTTTTAAAGATGTTGGCGTGGTGTAATGTCCTCAAAATGCAACGTTTCAGTGTACTTGAAGAGTGGAGGAAGCACATGTATGCAAGAAAGAGAAATAAGCGTTAGAAATGTGTAACGCTATTCTAAAAAGAAGCTGAAAGCCTAGTGAGGCGGAAATCTAGATTGGCTGATGGCAGTGGAGGGATGGTGTCAATTTAGGAGAAGCAAAACAAACGATGCGTTTCAGCTATACTTTGGCGATGGGGAACTTGTGATCATTGTTGCACCTGCCATAGCGCGCATGCCTGAGGTGCATGGGTACTGCTGCTTGATGCAGTTGGGGGAGGTCTATTTGGACAATCACTGGCCTTGTAGGTCATGCCTCTACATGTGTGCGTGTCTGTGTCCAGAAACTAACCGGCATGCGGTGCGAGCCCGTCTCTGTCCAAGCATCTGACATCGTAAACTACATGCGGGTTGTGCAAGGCTGTGCTCCTAGTTCAAATTATCCAAATTTCTGAATAAACAGGGGCCAAATTAGTGAGATTTTACTTTAGTTGGTGAACAAATTGGTTATAACTGAGAGCACAATGGACTACTTGGTGTGTAGTGCGCATCCAATTTTTTACTGAAATGCAGTGTTGAATGAAATGTGTTCTACTCGCATGCTTTTGAAATATTTCTCGAATGACCCATGCACACTTCATGACAGCACTTTGCCCATTTAATGCCGCTCAGCTAGCATCATCATTGCAAATTTGCTGAAGAGAACAAAGGCATGAATGTGAAAATTTGCCTCTTTTTCAGGAGAATTTGCCACCCCTATTTGTAGATGTTTGTTTTTTTTTCTCATGTTTGTAAACAGTGGTCACCATGCAGTTGTCACGACAGTGAGTCTCACGCGCCCATTTTTCTAACTACCAAAACTAAAAGTAGCGATGCAAATTGCAGTATATCCAAGCAGTACCAGCTAGTTACTATAATGCAAGCATGACACATCGGTTAACTTACCATCTTATAAAATAAGCTGCCAGCATGAAGCAAAAATGGCAAATTAGTATGAGGAAAGGAAAGATGCAGGTTTGGTCTTGCTTCTCAGTTGCAGTGGACACGTCAGCTGAGAAAGGTGCTGCAGCGGAGGGACCACAATAATGTAGAACAAATGGGAATGTGTAACTTGTGCTGACACCGCGTGGCATCCTCAGCTAGAGGGACAAGGTGGAAGTTTATGAGAGGCATAAAGCTCGGAACCAGGTAGGGGACAATGGAGTGATGCCAACGTCATGGCGTGGTTTCGTTTTCACGCTTGTGGTTTGCGACAGTGCTTGGGCTCAACAAAACGAGCATACTAGGGTAGAACAGACTGTGTCATTGTGGACATCACATTTTGAGCAACATTACACGGCTGGGATTGTGAAAGGGGTGGTCCTGCTCCTGTTGTAACTGATGCTGCCAAATTTTTGTTGGCTTCGTCAGCATTGATCTCTGCCTTGCCCCTCCGGTAATCAACTGTTGACATCAGTCCTGCAGTAGGAAGTGCAGTGCAGTCCACTTATAACGATATTGAGAAAACCGGAAAATTCAGTCGTTATAACCTATTGTTAAACTGGTCTTGGAGAATAATAACCAGCCAAGGGACGAGGATGAAGAAAGACGATGTACACACGGTAGCTGGACTAAAAACTGTGTTTTATTGAAATATTTCCCAAGAAACCTTGCAAGGCATGCGCAGCTCAACGTCCAACACACAGCATAAAAGCGACAAAAAACAAAAAAGCTACCGTGTGTACATACATAGTCCCTCTTCGTCCTCGTCCCTTGGCTGGTTATTATTCTCAAAGACAATGTACTAACTGACCCAGATTTCAACCTTCCTTCAATGTAAACTGGACCGGCAAAAAAAAAAAAAAAAGCATGCACCCATGTATTTTTCCTTGTATTTGGGTTGCCCATTTACCAGCAACGAGTAAATTGGGTTGAACATCGCTAATCATAGTAAAGAGCACTTAACACTTTATTACAAGATACACCAATAGCCATAAAACAACTTTGGAAGTTCGCGCTCGCTTGACAATCTCTGTGAGCATTGCTTCCAGTAGCGCGTACGGTGGCGACAGTACTTTTTGCGTGCACGAAACCTATTAGCGACTGGATGAACCGCAATACATCCCCAGCCTTGATGATCGTTGAAATCATAGTGTAAATGAGTGATTTTTTTGCAAGAGCTATCGCTTTGAAACCCTGCTGTTTCATCTAGAGAGTTATCGCGCCGTTGTGGTCGGTGCCATCTTCCACAGGCGCACAATTTGTGATGGCGATAATGATGCGGCCGCATCCTTTGCTTGGCAACTGGCAGCAATTGTGATGACGATAGTGCCCCACACGCAATCGACCTTGCGGATTTCTTCATGACAGTACGTTTTCGCCACATATGTCACATTTTCACGTCATTGTTTTAGTATTTTACTTTTTTTTATCATTCAAGCAAATATTTGGGGTAAATGTCTACTGGGCGGCGATAAAGCTATCATTGTATCCGATATAACACCGATAATCGATCATTATACTTATTTATTCTTAAATAGGGGAAAGGGGAAAGCTGATAAATCCCAAGAATCTGATCCTTATAAGCGATATATTGTTAAATATGGTATCATATGTGGACTGTAGTGTATATAGTCACTTTAGTTCTGCATGACAGCATTCAGTGGAGTTATTTGTTATGTCAGTGCTAAGCCAAACTGTCACATTAGTCTTTACTGAACAAAATTACCTTGTTCAAACCACATTGGATGACAAGTAACACACAGATGAAGCAGGGGAAGCATGCATTGGTGCTGGAGTGACAAACTGCGTTTGAAAAAAAAAAGAATTAGAAAGCATTAGCATCGAGGCACTCATCATTCTTAGCAGCATGCAGCTGTAATCTCTGCTGTGTGGTTGGTGTGCACAGCTGATAGCCGCCTTTTGCCACAGACTGGTGACAAAGCTTCGAAAATGGAACTGTATGGCTGCACACCCCAGTCTGATAGATGGCCTGTTGATGGCAAATCGTCAAATTTTACATTGTACCATAGTAGCTGTTTGTGTCCTCACTTCAAACTAAGTGCTCCTGTGAGGTGGTGACATAATAATTGGGCATTTCATCCTCATTTTTTCTATTGATGAGCAGTGATTAGGGCAGCAAGAAGCCAACTTAATGGATTATTAAACTGATCCATTGTTCATGACATGGTTCATGGGGTTGCAAATTCATGTTGTCTGGAAATGGCAGAACGAGAAAAAGCTTATATTTGGGCAGGGCATGGCAGAGGATGAAAGTAGTGATTTCTTTAGTGCATAGTACTACTAGCCGCAATCATGGATTTCGCCAATGTGCGTTCGAGGCTGCTTTTTGTTCCTCTCTCTCCATGAACTTCAAACGTGAATGAGAAGGTGGCGGTGTGCGTCACACGGCGTAAGGCTCAACTCCAACGACACTTCCTGAGCGCCGGCGCTGTCAGCGGGGGCCAAAAGTAGTGCACATCTTCATGGAACTCTGCACTGGGGCGGTTCTTCCGCTGCTGTCACGTGACTCTGTCACCTCAGCGTGATTCCGCTCCCTCAACGGTAGGGTCCTCTGAGCAGTGTCACCTGGTGACAGATAGCGGAAATATGGTAAAAAGGAATAATAGTGGGATTATAAAGCTTGCCGTACTCGTTGCTTCAGTGGCGTAATGGATTGTCACTACTTGCCTCAGCACTAAGCGAAAAAAATATTTGTTCGAATCCTGTTTTCTTCATTTTTTTTTTAAATTTAGTTTTAACCGCAACATTAAAATAAGCTACCAAGATCATTCCTGGGGAGTGTTCCCCTTTAGGTTTCAATATGAAGTGTTTTTACTTCTTAATAGCCGCAAAACCAGCCGTGAACAGAGCCACGAGGTGATGGCGCGACAATGGTAACACTAATCAATTACCTTCACCGTAATCATTTCCCTGCCTACAGTGAGTGTATGTTAGCTTTAGGTTGCGTTCAGAGACACTTTTCGGTACCTATCGCCGTTTAACCTGCTGAGAGACAATCAGTGACGAGAAAGAAGTTGCGGGACCCTACCGTTGAGGAGATGGAATTATGCGTCACCTCATGCTACGTTTGAGCGCGCATCGAGAAGCGAACCTCGCGCCTGGC
Organism: Amblyomma maculatum; assembly: GCF_055883805.1. Classification (NCBI taxonomy): domain Eukaryota; kingdom Metazoa; phylum Arthropoda; class Arachnida; order Ixodida; family Ixodidae; genus Amblyomma; species Amblyomma maculatum. The sequence goes on along the minus strand of NC_139350.1, from coordinate 6,026,648 downwards.
CAGAAAGCAGCCGCTCCATGCGGGGATGGAGAGCCATATGCCAATGAGAAACATGCGTGAGTGAGCAGCTTGGGGCACCTGTGTGAATCTGACACCGGCATCTACCATGGGCAGATCTCAGTGCTTCGCTTGAGTTTACTGGAGTCTCGTACCATGCGCATGTGCAAACCGGTTCCTGCATACGCCAACAGCGCCGACATTCAGCACTGGCACTCGGGATGTGTCATTGGAGTTGGGTCTTTAGCCAACGAGGAGCCGGAGCGGTTGCACACAATCTGTTCAGGCAATCCTATATAGTGCAAAGCCCAATTTTAATGTGGGGTGCCTTTAAAGTTAATACCATGCAATTCATGATTTGTTCGCAGTGGTGTAAGAAATCTGTGCATACCAGTGGAAAGGCGAAGCGGTCACACACCTGCCGCCATTGAGAGAGTGACATGTGTTACTCTGGACTGAGTAGTCACGTGTCACTCATGTCCCCAGCTTTCTCTCGAGTCATTCACCTCTCGGCCTTCGTGTACTTGAGGTTCTCTTTAGACGTCGGCTCCAGGCTGCTTGCCGCGTCGTGAAGTATCTTGTACTCACCTCTGTGCCTTTACCGGTCACCCTTGCTCTCGACGTAAGAAATACCTTTAGTTCATAGAGTCTAATCATATGTGTGAGAACCTTTAGCACCAAAGCAAAATAAAGAATAAGGTGTAAAGATGCATATAGAAGCACAGTAGGAGTAAACAGTGCCAGCGCATCTACTTCGCATTTGATTAACTATGCACACTAGCTGTACTTTTTTTTTTTTTTTTTTTTCGGGCACCATTTTGTGAGCTGTTGTGAGAAATGGTATTGACCGATATATTGAGGCATATGATATGCATTTCCTTGAGAGAGCACTAGCTGACCGTTTCAGGAGCTGCTGTGCATAGGGCCCGTAGAGTGGATGGTGTACTTCGGGACCCCCCCCTCCCTTCCCCCTTTTGCTCAGCACCCATTGGAGAATTCAACGGCTGTAACTGTAAAACTCTCATAGAGTGTGATGACACTGTTTGTACTGGACATGTTTAGCTTTCGCAGTTCTATTATTATAGTATCTTGTGGCTGTAGGCACAGGAGCTTTGAACTAGCATGATGTATCAACAGTGCATTGTGGGACAATCTCTTGAGGTTTACCGTGGTGCTTTATGTAACAGTGTCATTTTTGCGCCCTTAAGGATGTTGTTCTCGGTGTAATGCATAGATTGGGAAAAGTGCAGGGTGCCGCACACCCAATCAAAACGCATCGGCGATGGGATGGATTCGCGAAACTTAAACCTTGATGAAAGCTCTTATATCTCTAGACAAATCACTGAATTTGCATGGCATGAACTGTAAAATGCATCCCACATTAAAAATGGGCTCTGCACCATATAGATTCTTTGAGCGGATTATTGTCACAAGGTATTGAAATTTCCCTGCAGAAATCAAACTAGTCTGTATCTTTGCTCATGTAGCTGGCAGAGGATAGTTTTTCATTGTGGACTTGTTTTCCCTGTGCTGCGTTAGAGGGCTTTTCGCGTGTCACTTTCAGGGCTGATTGAACTTCTTCTATTCAGTGCCCCACGAAATTGTGCCAAGTTGATTTTGGCCATTCAGGTTTTAAAAATTCAGTACTTTTGTTTTTGTAGCAAAGCTATCAGAGATGCCCACATCAGAGCATACGGTCATAAAAGGCTTGCAGGGTGGCCAGATTCCTCCTTAGAGGACGTCACTGGTTGGTTATTTGAAGGGCAAGGGCCGTTTTGGTGCATTGATGTGCCCGATGGCGTTGCACTTGGTTTTCTGACCTACGAGCCCACTGTGTCCACAGCCACAGTGGCTCTCGATGGCATTCGTATTGATGTTATGCAGGGCCTAGTATTACCGCGCATGGGCGCTTGTGCCATGCTGACATTGGACCCTCTCAGAGAAGAGCAAGTTATCCCATGTGACAAATAGCCATATTTAAACTTCACGCATGTTTCGTCACACTTGTTGCTGTGAATATTTAGGAGGTTCGAGTTGGGGAAATGCAGGGCAAATTGGATCGAATTCTGCGTGCAGACTACTTCAGAAATATGAGGTGATTGGAATCACTAGTCTGGAGCACAAGGACTTCTCAGTGTGACAATGTGACTATGCGAGGATATTGGTGTACTCTCACCACAAGGGTGGTGGTGGTGGAAAGCATTTATTGTAAATGGAGAGGCTGCTTGGAGGGCCACCCTTAGTGGGCCGCTCCCCTTACGATATTAGGTGGAGTCCATTGGTCCGGGCCGCCACACGAGCTCGCTGGACCAGCGCTTGTTGTGCCGCTAGATCCAGGTAGCCAAGCAGGGCCGCCTCCCAGTTCTCTCGGGTAGGGGAAGGGGTTATGGGTAAAAGAGAAGGATTTAGCTCTTTAGGGAATGTGTGGAGACGTTTCGTAGCAGCGTGTAGTTGCAAGTGACCATGTTGTCCTTGGGGCTGTGCCACTACATGTTGCACCAAAGTGCCACTGTGTTTGCCTGCAGGCGCAGCACGTACAACCACCTCAGCAGCTGGCTAACTGATGCCAGGAACCTTACCAACCCAAACACAGTAAGTGCATCACGCCCATTGGGGCTCTCTGTTCTCGTTGAAACTGTTGGCACTTTTGTGACTGGCCAGGCCCATTCCTCCAAAGCCTCGCCACACAGGATGGTTATAGCACCAAGATGCTGTGCTCCTCTGGAAGGGCGTGTGCAATAGCGGCAGCGACAGTCTGTGGTATAGCTTGAAATGTTCTTCACGTTAGATTGTGCAGATTTTTAGTTCATGCCATAACTGAGAAGCGAAAATCCAGAGAAGAGCTACAGCGGCAAGCTTCATGCACTCTCCTGTTAATGGGTGTGTTTGGTATATTTAATTAGTCAGTTTGCCCTCGCCTTGATCACCTGGGCCTTGGTCTTTAAGATAAGCTGTTTAAATTGAGCGAGTTATGATGATGGTATCATTTTGTCGGCCTTAAAATAGCATTACTGCATAGCCTTGGAAATATCTTACTTTCTGAGACCATGGGACGTGCTAGGATTATCTAGAGCAGGACAAGTGAGCACAAAAACGATTGTAAATTGGATGCGGCATTTTTTCCTAGTGTCCTTAACGGAGCTGTCACTGTAGTAGTGAGAGCTTGGACAGACTTGTGATTGTCAACTGTAACATTTTTCAATGTGACCTAGTGGTTGACGAATGCAGGCGAGAGCTTGGTGAGGGTGTATTTTTTAGCTTCAGCTGTGCCTTTTTTGGGTAAATATGCTTGCCCATTATGTAAATCACTGCCAAGGAGAAAGCAAGAGAAAATGCCTTGGTGAAGTCACTGCATGAAACTCCTCCTTAGGGGATTCCCCTAGAACACGTTAACTTCCACTCTTGTTCCCAGTTTGAGTTGTCCTCAGCCTACCATCTGCTGGCTGAGTTGGTAGAGCACCTGCCTTAGTAGGCGGCGTTAAAACAAAATGCCAAAGCTGTGTAGTTGCCATTTGTATTTGTGTGGTTGCACATCGGCGAATGCTACTGAGTTATTGCTTTTTCTATTGTACTAAAAGCCACATCCCCCTTAAGGGGTATTCACACGGGGGAGCTTTTCGAGGAGGGGGTGCAGGGGCACCACCAGCCGGCGGAGCCCCCTCCCTTGCTCCTGCATTCACACGGGTGGCGGAGTACGAGAGGGGTGTCACTGTTGCCAGACGACAGAGGCTCAACGCTCGCCGAGTAGAGTGCGTCTGCGCTGTCGCCGCTTCGCCGCAGCCGGGTTCAATCAGTCGGCCTTGCAGGTAGCGTAGTCGTGCCGGATAATTAATGAGGAAGGGGGAGATGGGAACACAATGAAGTTGCCTGGGAACTTAGCACCCAAATTTGCATGATTGTCATGTTCGATACAAAAATAAGGGCGTAAAAACTTGGTAAGCACCGGAGCCACAACATAAACAGAGTGCCACACACATCCACACTTTCATAGAATACGACGCCCTGTTGGATATATGCCTATCCAGTTTCCCAGGACAAATCTGGGGTTATGTTATTACAAATAGCTATATATTTTGAGTTAAGGATAGTGCAGCTCTTGTTTCCTTTGTAATAACTTTTATAAACCTATTTTCCGGCCCTGACTCAAGCATTCCAAAAGCTGATCCTGATGTAAGGTTTCTTTTTTACTGCGTCACTTGCTATGAGCGCAGTAAGATTGTCAGCAAGCACTACGAAATGCTCTAGAAAGAGTTTAAAATATAAATCTTCAATATACAAAAGAAACGGGAGGGCATAAAATACATCCATACGGCGTGTCAGTGAGTTTTCACCAGACAGGCGCTACAGTTCTGGTCCACGCTTCGATGTCCAAGCGATGCATCACATACGAGCGTAATGATAACCTAACGCCTCTGATGCCGAAGCAGCCAAGTTTCGGCATTAAAAAGACTATGGTTGAACAATTGAAACACTTTCGAAAAATCGCTACATTGCAAGGGACATCTGTTTGACACAATGCATTTTTTAAAACTATTTTGTCGGAGTAATGCTGTTTCATCAAGCCAAAATGGCATTCGAAGAGGACCGAATACTTTGACAAAAGACTATTAATTCTTGGGTAGGTAATTCCTTCAATGTCTTCTCAGCCTCCCCAAACATTTCTTGATCCTCTGCCCCACCGTCGGGTTTCCTGTCATCCTGGCCATTTCAGGCCCTCTATGTCCCTGTGCAGCCGTTGTCATAATGTCGCTCCCGCATTCCAGCGCGTCGTTCGTCGACCTTTCTTTGCCTCAGGTTTTTGGATAAAAAGGGAATGAATTTGCAACTCTGCTTAAAAGTCGCTGGCTCCCAACTTGTCGCGCAAGCAAGAGCGCCACAGGCAACTAGCCATTACAGCGTCACCTGCAGCATTTCATATCTGGCTGTTTTTCTTGTTTCACTGTGAGCGAATAAAAAATAGTAGTCAAAGTTGACGAAGGCGCTGGTCGCGCTTTCGGCCCGGTCAGGCAACTCTCCTGCCACCAGCAACCACCGAATCCCAACTACAATCACGCGCTTACCTTAGCGCGCGACCCGCGAAGTTGCCAGCCGAGCGAAAAAGGCCGCGGACACCCCTCTTCTCGGGGGAGCTTTTGTGCCAGCGGATAAAAAGCCCCCACCACCGAGGGGCCCCCGGGAAACCGGTTCCAGCGGTCGAAGGCGGCTCGTTTTCACAACATCCGGTCGAGAGGGGTGGGGTTCTCCCCCGTGTGAATACCCCTTTAAGAGGGCTCACCAGTGCAAGTGCCCATAGAGGATACATGCATATTTGGTCAGGTGTACAAACGCCAGATTTTGTTGTTTTATTTTTATTATTTCAAAACAGTCTATAAAGCTCAGTCATGTCAAGAAAGCTATTATGCAATAGTAAATTTGTTGTTAGCGTCAATATGCATGGTGTTATTACGCAGTTATTGGGCTTCTCCAAAAAAATACCTCTTGTGTGTTCCATAGTTCAATTTGTTGGCGTTTGGAGTTGTAAGCAATGAATAAAACATGAAAGAAACTACCTCTAGAGCAATTTATTTGAGTATTGATTTTTCAGCATTATAGTAACTTTTTTTTTTCTCTTTTCTTTAGAGTCCTTTTTTTGTTTTCGTTTTATACTGTTATGCAATGAGACTGGCATGCGATTGTTGGTAGCAGTTTGAGGCAACAGAAGGTACTGGCACAAATGTCATGCCTAGGCTCTGCTTCAAAGCCACATAGACTGCATATATTTATTGGCCCTTTAACTCATTGCTTTGTTGAGCAAAAACATTTTTCTTCATAGAGAAGCAAATGTGCAGTGTTCTGGCGGATGCATGCTGCTGCTGACAATGTCCAGGGATCCTCCCACACTAAATACTTTGTTTTGGCTTCGCTACAGTTTACCACATATCAGTGTTGCGTTCCTAGGCAAGCGGTACTACTTTGCACACTCTGGAGAACTAGTACATACCTTGGTGTCGCAGCGGGATTCACACGCCTTAAATTCACCTCCTGTTAATGGTGCGTAAATGCTGCCATCTAGGCATATAGAATTCGAATCTGAGTTGCCTAGGAGCTGGTGAGTCCTCTTAGGGATAGTATTTCTTGAATGTGTCTTTATAAATACATTGTTCAAATACGCTACCCGTATTATAAATATAAAACCTTGCGTTAAGTGGTCCAATGCATGGGAAGTGTTGAGTGGAACATGAAACTTTAGCGCCTCATTACAAAATGCAACAAGGATACATGCTGCGTGACCTTCTTGTAACAAAATAATGGTAATGGCAATTGCTGGTTAGTGTGACTGATAAAAGTACAATACACTGATAGAGTAGAATAACTCTATCCATGCTCGTTGCAAAGAAGTATGACCACACATTCTTTATACAGTGAGAACTAATCCAGAAAGGCATAATGTCAAAAAGCTTCAAGTTTGATGCATATTTGTTACCGTAACAAATAGAAAGGCAAGTGCAGTCTATTTCTCTTACGTAAAAGGACAAGAAAAAACTGGGTTTTATGACATGAACGAGTGGAATTGGATTAACATAGTGAGAATTACGAGGCAAGTCAAGCCAGGCAGCCAGAAGCACAAACCTTTTCTGAATACATTAAAATGCTTTTAGTGTTGTGACCAATCTAGGGCCGTTCAAACCTTCGAAGGAAAGCGGGTTGCCACTTGTGATGCCGCAAAGGACTACAGTTAAGCCGTCAGCTCTGCTACTTCCGATAACCACCATGCGCTTTGTGAAATTTGTCTATTCAGGCTACATGTGAGTGGGGAAGTCTTGGTGGAACACAGTTCCTTTTTTTCTTCTTTGCTTCTAATCTTTGCTTTCTTCAAACTCTGTCCTTGTGTTCACATCATTATTTTTGCTGTACTTGGTTCATTTAAATATCGCTTGCAGCCCCGTTGACTTTGAATGAATGGGGTTTTACAAATGAGTATACATTGTCATTCTGACTTTTTCAGGTTAAACTGGTGGGTGGATTGCGTACTGCAAAATTATTCATGGCGTCATAACATCTTTGTATTGGATGATGGACGATTGAGTTCACCGTGTAGCAGAGTCACAATGCCTTTAAATTTGGTGGTGGTTAAGAATCTTGAGAGAGTGCCTGTGTGACGGGGTTATCATTTGGTGTAACTGTCAGGTTCAAGAAAGCAGCAGCAGTGATAGGTTATTTTTTAAGCTTTGGCAAATCCTGTTGGCAGACACGAGTCACGCCCCTCTGTTTGTACATGTCTGTACTCGTACAAGTGCATTCAGTTCAGGCGAGCTGCTTTGCTGGGTTGGTGCCCAGTGGAACCATGCACGAGTTGAATCTGCTATACACGTTTGTTTGAGGGGTCATCCGTGGAAGGGCAGCATCTGCGGTTAGTAGAATGCTAATGATCAGTAGAAAGATGCTAAACATTACTAGGAATTTGTTATTACCACTTCGCACAGCACAATATGTATGTGATGCGTCAGTAGCCACAGTATGTGTCTAAAAGATCGGAATTGATGATTCTTCTGTTGAATGAAAAGTATAGGGGCATTATTTGTAGCTGCATGATGGCTTGATTTTCTCTGCCCTGGTGGTGACGATTAAAAAGCTGCCTGCCTAATAACTATTGCCTGTGCATGATAGTTATTTCATGCAGCCATGGAGAGGTTGCTGGCGCTACAGAATAGTAGTGGCATCTTGAGTTCTACCTGTGATGAACCATTCGAAGGCATGTAAGGATTGTTTGCCGCTGGCTGTAACATACTTGATTAGCTCTGAATGATGCAAGCGTCAACTTTTTTATAGACTGTTCTAAGAAGGGAGTATGTTGGTGCAGCGTTACGTGGCATATTGGTTGGTTTTGCAGCCGTTGATTGTCTCATGCAGGTCATCTTCCTGATTGGCAACAAGTGTGACCTGGAAGCCCAGAGGGATGTCACATATGACGAGGCCAAGCAGTTTGCCGAGGAAAATGGTGAGCAGTGCCCTGTTCTAACCGAGGGGCTCTTTTCTGTTTGGGCTTGTCACTCAACAGAGTGGCTCCTGTAACAATTGATCGCTTTGAGTAGCCAAGCCAGTCATGACACACTGTTGTGTCATCTGGTTTGGGTAGGAGGTGGGCGTAGGTCACATGACCAGTGACAGGGAGAGGGTGCTAGTTTAGTCTTGCTAGCAACTCGGAAGAAGGAACAGGCAAAGACACTCCGCTGCGCTGTTCTCTTAATGTGTTCACAACTGGCCATATGTCATTGCGATACTGCAAATGCAGCTGTACTCTAATTTCACTGAAAATAAATCCTCTGGACGTGCCTGAAATTTCTCCTGGGTGGAGCCTGCGATGTCAAGTCGGCCCCTTCCTTGACAGATTGGATGGGTAGTTCATCTACAGTATTTGTTTGGTACAATTTCTGGGCTCCGTGGAAAGATGTCTGGCCAGTTGGTGCATGACTTAATGGAAACAGCACACCACAAACGGGACAGAGAATAGAGGACGCACGCACACGAACACTGCACTACGAGCAACTGATAGGTCTTTATTTCTCTGGTTTTATTATCCTTGTTGGCCCCGCCGGGGTGGTGCAGTGGGTAGGGCGCCCGGCTACTGTGCCCAAGGTTTCGGGATCGAAACCTCGCTTGGCGGACACTTTTTGATGGAGGCGAAAAGCAAGGCTCCCTGTGTGCTGTTGATGTCAGTGCACATTAAAAAATCCCAGGCAGAAAAAGTTTCCGGAGGCCTCCACTATGGCATCTCTCATAGCCTGTGTCACTTTGGGACATTAAACCCCACAAATCAAGTCAAACCTTTTATTATCCTTCTTTTAATTGAACTGGAAGAAGATGCAATAGAATCCATCAGTTTGCTAGTAGCACAGTGTTTGTGTCTGCGTGTCTTCCCTCCTTTGTCCCATTTGTGATGCGCTGATTTGATTAATTCTTATTTTTGACCATTCGCAGGTTCAAAATTATTACTTTGGCACAATTTTTATGGTATTCCAGAGATCTGCAATGATAGCTGTATTCATATGATAAGCGCACCTGTTGCAGCAGCTGTAAAAGTATGTTTTCTTTTACTTGAATTTGAGCGCCCTCATTGTCATGCCAGATTTCATACCTAGCTGTGCTGCCTGGGTGCTTTAGGGCGTCGAGACACAGTCACGCTTGCATCGGTGTACTTTGTATGTGTCATAGCCTTATCGGAGCCAGTGCTTAAGACAGCTTAACAGAACTGTGGTTGCTCCAATTCTTGGAAGATGATTTAGTGCAATTTCATTTTTTTAAATCTACGTAGAACTACCATCACTGTGCCATTTTGCAGCGCAGCCTGTGCTAGGTATGCCAGAAAGGTAAAAAAAAAATAGGGCAGTGGATTAGCTCTTGTTAAGCCTGGATATACTAGCGAAAAGCTTCAGTTATGCTTGGTTTGACATCATGGTTATGCTTCGTAGCTTAGCTGGTATTGTATACATTGTTTATCTACAGACGTAGACTTGGTTACTCAGTGGCATATGTTTACGAGTTTAGCCTTGGCTTTATCATTTTTTCGCTGTTGTGCAGCCAACTCCCTAGTGGATCAGACGAATTTAGTTTCTCAGCTTTTCTGCATAGTCTAGCAGCAGCCGCACACTTTCTTTCCTTCCATCTCGAGTGCGCATGCCTATTCTCTGGCAAGCGCATTATATAGCCTCCTTGCGCATGCGTAGTAGCGCGCAGCACATCTGTGGTAAACACACGGCTGCAATGAAAGATCAAACTGTGGGCGAGGAGGCGACGCACGTGCTCAGTAGCGCGGGGCTGTGGTGTGTGTCGGCGGCGACAGCAGCGATGAAGAGCGACCACCTGCGCATCACGTGATGTCACTCGGTTTCACGCATGCCCAAAACTCATCAGTTCGGCTCATGCGAAGCTTGGCTCTGACCCGCATAGTTAAGCTTTTCGCTTCAAAAATTGCCTTGATGCTTGTTTGCCTATGATGCAAAAGCAAGACTGGAATGCATTCATGCTGGTCGTTTGCTTCTGGCAATGGCGTGCTGTTTAAGGTGGGCAAAGGACTAAATAATCCCCTGGCTTGCAAACAAAGCTACACTTTAATGGCTCATACTGTCGTCGACAAAAGCTGTCCGCGCAAGCGGCGCGCCTGATTGGTCGACAGAGAAGTGACGTCACCAGCCACCAAATTCGAAGCGACCAACCAGAAGTCTCATCTTGTCTAGTTTTCCTGCCATCTGCAATCCCACACTTGAATACGCGCCAAGGAACGCCACGCGACAGGAGCGATGTTGCACCGTTCAAATGCACACTTGTCTGAGAAAGTGCGACAGGTACTGCGCCTTTCCTTTCCTGTAAACCATTTAAAATTATATGTAGCACTGCAATGATTGCCGATAAAAGGCAAACGAGAGGCAAATGATAGAAGGGTGGGCTTTCATCATTCTCCTCTTAAGAGATATCTAAGAGAGACCCTCTAATTTTTATGTGCTCTGCTCCAAAGTCACGGTGCAACTGTCTTGAAACTGCCCACTGCTTTTCATTTAACATCTTGTTACGTTAACTGGTACTTCCAGCAGTATAACTGAGGATTGTATGACTGCACAACTGACTTCCACCACACATCATCAGCAGGTCATTCAAAAAAGTGGGTCAGTCAAAACCTGCCTCACATCCGTAATGGTCATGGGTAGCAAGCACTCAATTTGAGTGGTCAGCAAAACTGGCATGGTTAGTTGGTGTACCAGATCACATTGTTCGCATTGACTCCAATTCTACAAGGAATGTCAACAGCATCGCTGAAAGTACAAACTGACTTGGCCATTTGTGGGTGAAAACAAACAAGGTATTAGGCTCTTTTAGCCATTATTATGTATGCAGAAAAATAAATGCTTGCTTACAGGCAAGACCTTTGTTGTAGGGGTATTTTATTAGAATTGAACTGTGAGTACAGTTGTCTGTAGTAAAAAGGAGGACAGTATCGGCAATATGACACCTGTAATGTTAGAGCTTCAGTTAAAAAAACTTGGTTAAATATTGGCTAAAAACGACTCATTTGGGTTAAACAAAGCAGAGCTTCTGGCAAGACTGACAACAAAGGTGCATGTTGTAAGTTGGTGGAAACACCGGAAGACGTTGCAGCTAATGAGAACTACCAAGCCTGATGAGGAATACCAGTTTGTTGCAGAAATAATTTGCTTGAAGTAACCAGATGGTACCACTTTTCTTGCATGGGGCCCAATGGGGCATACAGAGTAATGTCGTGCAGAAGGCTTGTACTTACTGTACACACACGTCCCTTCACTTTTCTAGAAGTCTCTCTTGTTCAAGCATCCTACATAGGCTTGACCAGTCCACCTGGACCATTGAAAACGCTGTTGAGGATAGAGGAAAGGAAGTTTATTGCAGAACACAGGCATTGTCATGTGCAGTTTCTGGCGGTTGAACCCACTCATCAGGTGGACAGTCAGTCGCCAACGATGCGTGATGGTTCGCAATTGCGGCAGTGCTGTGGCTCTGGCTGAGCTCATGAGTTAGATCGATCGCGTGTTAGTTGTCAGTAGTCAGTGGGCCAATGCATGGATTAGGCGTTTATAGCTCATTGCTTTTGTTTATTTAGAAAACAAGCGTTTAATGGAGGTGGCTTTTGCAGTGTCTTTATGAAAAGAACATAAATGACCATCTGCAGGGAGGTCTAGTCCAGTCACAGTGGCCACTTAGATTTAGCAGTGTTGCAGACAGCAATTCGTCATGGCGATTTGCTGCATGCACACTACAAATAGTTTTTCCCCTCATGTTGTGCTGTGCAGGGAAACTGCAGTTATTTTCTGTCGGCCGGCTGCCATTTTTTTGCTGCTTTTGCTGCAAGGTCACGTGTAGTTGTCTCACAGCTGTCGCTTTGTTTTTTACCCAACAGGTCTAATGTTCGTGGAGGCTAGTGCAAAAACGTAAGTCACCTTTGCCCGCTCTTGTACAGTGTGTGTTTCTCTCGTCGGTCTTTCATTGAATGCTGTCAAGTTGGTAGTGTGCATTACTGTGGAGGAAAAGAGCATGTCACGAAGGTATGAAAAAATTTGCATGTGGAGTGCTGGTCAGTTCAGTTAAGGGTCTTTCGGACAAAAAAAATCGCGAAAAAAAATCACTTTTTAGAAAAAGTAATTTTTGAAATCAGTAGCTCATTATCTACCTATGTGCTAAGTTTTTCATCTCTAGGATCAGTATTTTAGTCACAGTGCCAATGTATATAATTGATGTTGCCCAAATTTGGGCCGAAAACGGCCACCAAAACAACCATTTTCTGCGAGGTGTAGCTCCTGTTTCGTGCGCGGCACCAGAGCCATCTTAGTCTCATTTGAAAGAGCCGCCTTTTATCTTCAAATTGCCGCCTCTGCTGTATTCATTCACCCGTTGGTCACATAAAAAATAGCAAAACCGAAAATGGGGCATTCGTAATCCCACTGGCTTTCGGGGTGCTCGTGACGGCAGAGCGTCACCACATTGGTGGAGCTGGCTGGCGGCGTCTGCTCGGTGCGCCCGAGCCACGAGGAGACTGCGGACATGTGACGCCGGTCACGCTTGGTTCCAAACCGCGAGGTGCATTCACGGCGAGATTTTAGGAAAAAGAGGAAAAAAATTGTTGAATAATCATCTCAAGTGATGCCCTGCCCTGGCTGTTTGGACTCAGGCCGACGAAAGTTGTGTACCGAAAGATCAAGCGTACGAGCCTGAAGTAGGCCTAGCGTGTTCCCTAGCACGGAAGACTGCTGCTACTGCCAGCGGTTGCACCCGCCGCGACACGGCGATATCGCAGGCCACAGATGGGCAGAAAGATAAGCTCAAAACAGATAGTTTGAACTCGCGGCAACTCTAGCGACGAAGCGGTAGTTTGTTTTCGTGACGATGACGGCAGCGCGGCGGACAGTCCGCTTGGCGAGGCGGAGTTCACGGTAGATGTAAACAGTTTGCAGAGACTGGCGAAGTGTAAAACATATGGCGGTGGTATTCGCGTTGAAAAAGGTGATCGGGAATAAGAAATCGCTGTCAAACTTATTCGCCAGTGCGTAAACTGCAGGGACACGTTATCGTCACAGAGCTTGCTGCGCATTTGCACCGATCGGATCGCGTTCATAGTCTTCATGAATTTGCTTTTGCTTCCCGTGCTACGCAGAGCACTGGGAAGCAGCAAACAGCTTCAAATGATTTTTTTTTTTCTCCCCTGCAATGAGCTTTTTTCACCGCGGCCTTGATGCGAGAACGTGGCAAAACGACATGCGGGAAAGAAAAAAAAAATGTCTGCATGTGACTCGCGCAGCCGAAAGTGACAACTGAACATGCTGCAACTGTAAATAAATATGAGAGGCAACATTTGGGTGTTTTAAAGCAAAGAGACTAAATCTCTGAAGGTTTCTAGCAATTTTATATTGTACATGTGTGCATTGCACCAGTAAACTTCTGTTAAACAATCGCCCGTTTCTTTTTTTGCTTTTTTCTCAAAACATGCATTGTCGACCACTTGCAGTTTTGCGGCCCCGATATCTGGCACCCAAAGCACATAGAGCTGAAATTCTTTTTGCAATGGGAAGCTGAATGTATGCTGTGTGAAATGTTGGAAGCAGTTTTTGTTTTTGAAAACTAAAATTAATTATTTTGATGAGCGTATTCCCACTTGGTACACACACTTTGTACACTGAAATTAATAAGGCTGCAACATGAGTGCTAATTAACATATTAGGAAATTACTCCCAACATTTCATTCTTTACTCTTCTAGCTACCTACCATGTCTTAATTTTAAGTTCTTAACTACCCATTATTTCAGAATTTTGGCCTTAAACAATTGAAGTTAATTAGTAATTATCTTGCAAACTAATTGCGCTATAGGAAAAACGATTGCATATTTGAAATCAGCATGAAAAATTCAGCAAGGCTGTGAAATAGCTCTAGGACCCATGTGGCATAGCTCTAGACTAGTGGCAACTTTGCCAGCATGTGACGCACAATAAGCATGCTACCTTGAGGTTCTCGAGGGAATCCCAAGTTTCCTCTCCACCCGGGAAGTGATTCAAGTGGAAGAGGATTTCTTAAAATGCAAAGCATGCCTCATAGGACATTAGGAGTAGAACTTCGAGTCGAGAAGTGTTTATGAATATGGTGGTTTCTCGGAGTAACCATTTGTTAATTGAATTCTGGATACCCTACATAAAAAGAAAGTTGAGCAGTTAAGGTTTCTTTTAGTTTGCCCTTTCATTCTAATGATTTCAAATGGGCTGTCGTAAACGATCCATATGCCTGCACTAATGACTTTATCATCTGCATCATCAGTCATTCTGAGCAAACAGTGATGTTGGGAGTTTTAATTTTGTGCAGACTAGAGTAGAAGCCAACTTGTAAAGAACATTTTCAAGAAACATAGACGAACTAAATGAGTCGTTCACTGCTTGCACTACTGGTGCCGCATGTCTTTTCCATACACCTCAAGAAGGCTGCGACAGAAATCGCAAAAGTCTAGTGGACACGAACGCTATGCAGGCAAAGAACAAAAAGATAATGCTTAGAGCGTTTTCCAAGGATACCTGCTTACGAAAACCTAATGAATGAAATGGTTTTAAAAAGGGGCATAGGCCTTAGAATGGTCAAAAAGGACAAAAAGTCGGTTCTCAGAAAAACACATTTTTGCAACGTTTGTACCTTCAAGCAACTGTGCTAAAAATATCAACGCTGAATTTGGTCAGAAAATGTTGTAAAAGTGACTTTCAAAATCCAACAGGAGCCACGAAATGGTCCAGAAGGAGTAAAATTTGTTCGAAATTCCCACGCACGCCATGGGCAAAGCAGCTGGCCTATCGCCGCCATCTTTGACTTTTTTTGAAGCTTGTCTTTGTGCATATTTTACGGCACTTCAAAATGGCATCACTCAAGCAGAACGACTGCCGTCGCAGGTCCGAAAAACCTGCGAGGACAGGTTTCTTTCTTTTCTTGCTTATTTTGCTACCACGGCAGCCGCTGTGCACGTTTCATTCCTGCTCTTGTGTATCAATCACTGTTGTGGTCGGTACTGATCTTTTAGACGTATGGGTGTCAAGAGCATATATAAAAAAAAAAGAAACCATCGGTGCAACGTTTCGTTTTTTTTCCAGAGTTCTTTCCGACTGTGCAGTAGACTGAGCATGGATCTAAGTTTTGTACAGTAAAATCTTGTGGATACGAATCCGGTTGATACGAATTTTGGGCTGATACGAATTCTCCAAATTCTTAGGCCAGAGTGCATCGTGTACAATGTGCAAAATTTCGGATGGTCTGAACACTCCCGCGCCACAACGGATGATACGAACGCACGAACTGTGACCGCAACCTTGAGCACTACGCACCGCCTATACATCGTTGACTCCGCGATCGCCAGCCGTACTGTATGTACGCATCACAAGCAGTTTGCACTGACTCATGATCCTCACCTCGCTGACATGATTTTCTGTCAGGCTCACGCTGCAAAAAGCTTTCATCGGTGTGTGGCCGACAAACCACAGACGTCGCAACTGCTGTAGCTGGCGGTGGCGTACGCGGCAGGTGCACACGGATTGGACATTGCTGGCTCCGCAATCACTATCCGCGAGCAGTTTGCGGTGTCATGCGGCCTGCATGTCGCCATCTCCAGTCATGCTGTAGGCGCTGCGAGAAGTACGCGAAGGTGGGCATATCGCACATCGCCGGCATCGCGATAGTTTTCCGTGAGTAATAAGTGAGTACAGTGAAACCTCGTTATAACGAACAGTTAAAAACTCGGAAAATAGTTTGCTCTATCCATAATTCGTATTATAAAATTTCGTAGCAAATACATGCAAGAGCAGCAAAATTCAAACGGAGAAGGCACAGCAACTCGGAGGGTGCCTATTTGGGTCACGTCCATTTATTTACGCGCAAAGAACTGCATTATCACGGCCTGCTTTTTTGTGTTGATCGCGTTCCGTATCTTGCCCTGTTCTACAGTTTGCAAACACTCAACAAGGGCAGACAGACCCACTGCTCTCAATAGCACTGCAGTGGCGGTGCAGTAAATCCAATGCAGCAAGCGCTTCTTGTGAACTCTGAATGTTCTCATCGTCTGCAGAATCAGCCTGAGCTTCGTCTGCGGGATGATCAGAAATTTCCACTCTGATTTCGGCGTCCGTCAGTACAGCCGTGGTCGCCGCGATGCCGTCGTCGCCTACAAAGTCCTCTAGAGTCAATTGTTGCGGGCATGTCACCAACAAAACGCGAGAAATCGTTCCAGGCCTCATCAAGCTCGCGGAGCTCTGCTTCTGCTTCGTCGGGATCGTCCCCATCGTCACTTGATGCACAGGCCTAACAAAACCTGCGTGCCGAAAGCAGTTGGCAATCGTTTCGTCTTTCACGCTGTCCCATGCCGCTTTAATTCTCCCAGCAAGTCTATCTTCAAGCCCTGCTTCATACGAAGCTTCACGAAAAGAGTGCCAGTACCGTATTTACTCGCATAATGATCGCACTTTTTTTTTTAAAATACTGACGCAAATTTCGGGGTGCGATCATTACGCGGGGTAAATTTTCTACAAAAAATTTTTGAGCACCGAAAACGCAAACAAGTTGCAGGTCAGACGTCTTGGAACATATATCTCGATTACAACCAAAAATAAAAGCTGAGTAAGGCTTACCTTTGCAATAAACACGCACATTAAGCATCACATGGAGTGCACAATGCCCATTTATTTTTTTTCGTCAGTACTCTAATCAAAGTCTGAATCCTCGCCATCCTCGCTTTCACTGCTGCACGACTCATCGGAAACGGCAGTGTCGTCACTCGGAGCATCTTCACAATCCCACAGGAAGTCATCTTCCGTTCCATCCAAAGCGTTAGATATGCCTGTCTTCTTAAAACTCTTAGCCACTACCTCGTCGGGGATACTGCTCCACGCTTCTGTGATCCACGAGCACAGCATCTCCACGGATGGCCTTCTAATCTTTCCGCTTGGCGTCAAATCATGCTGGCCCATCGCCATCCACTCAGCATAAAGTCGTCGAACGTTGTCCTTGAACGGTTTGTTCAAAGACACGTCGAGAGGCTGCAGCAGCGAAGTCAGGCCGCCAGGAATGACTGCAATGTCTGTGCGCAGCTCTTTCAGCTTGGCACGCACGCTGTCCACAAGGTGACCCCTAAAACTTCAAAACCAGAAGCGAGGGAAGCAGAAATGCTCCTGGTCTTCTTCCCCAAACAGTCTTGATCCAGTCGACCATCAGGTCTGCAGTCATCCACCCTTTCATCTGTGCACGTATATGGATGCCACGGGGAAAGTTTCCCTTCGGAATAGTCTTCCGTTTGAAGATCACGTATGGTGGCAGCTTCCGCCCGTCGGCCGTCACAGCAAGCATGACTGTGCATCGCTGTTTTTCTGCGCCAGACGTCTTCATGAGGACGCTCCGAGCACCCTTCTCGTTCACAGTTGTATTCCGGGGCATGTCGAACGTCAGTGGAGTTTGATCGGCGTTTCCAATTTGCGACATGAGGTAACTGCATTTTTCGCGAAGCCTAGTGACAAAGTGATGGAAGTCTATCACTTTGCTTTCATACGCGGCTGGGAGCCGCTGGCACAACGACGTCCGCCGCCTCAGGGAAAGTCCATTCCGTCGCATAAAGCGAGTCGTCCAACCGGAGTTAGCGCGGAAATCCTTTGCGGCGATTCCCAGCTTCCTGGCAGTTGTGCGCGCCTGCGCCTGTATCATTTCTAATGACACTGCACAACCATCCTCGCGCAGGTCCCTCACGTATTCTAGGACCGCCTCCTCAACACGAGGGAACTTGCCCGTTTTGGGTCCACGGAAAGCCCGCCGTGTCTTGTTCGTAGCCATCAGCTTCTCGCGCTGCTTCTTCCAATAGCGTATCCTCATTTCGTCCACGCTGAAATGCCTACCAGCAGCGCGGTTGCCATGCTCCAGTGCATAGTCGACAGCCTTGAGCTTGAACGCGGCGGTGTAACTGGCATACCGCCCCATGGTGAAATGGCGTAAACTCGCACAAAAACACAAAGCACGCTACGACGCTGCCGAATTGCAAAATGGCGAACGCCGCAAAGCATGCAATCATGGGAACTCCAACGTTACTAAACTAGGTTGGGAACTCGTTGGAATGCATTCGCTGCGGAATGACTGCAGATCAACCACCAGGCGGCTCCATGTTTGGGGTGTGATCATTACGCGGGGAATTTAAAAATTAGAATTTTGACCTCAAAATTCAGGGGTGCGATCATTATGCAAGTAAATACGGTACGTCTCCTCTTGTAAACTGCCTTGAAGGCCCTGATTTTATTTCAAGCTTGGTCTTTAACGTCAGTGCTGCTCTTTTTTTACGTTCACCGCCATCACAGCATTATACACACTCGTGCACCACACTCGACATGACGACGCGACCGACGCAGCTTCGGCCACGCCGCGACGCCGCTGCTAACACTGAAACTAAAAAACGCGAAAGATGCAAAAACCAAAAAGGCAAAAGCAACGTTTGATCGTGCTGCTGTCAGCGATTGTGAGATGCGAATGATTTCTCATGGCCTCCAAGATCACCTCCGCGCACAAATGCGTGCGGGGTTGATCTCGAAGGCCATGGATTTCTTTGGCTGTCAACTCTCAATGCCATCATGGCATCTGTGGCGCTTTAGTCCTGAGTGTTTGCTGCGCCGCTATTAAAGTGAGGTAGTGCTTGGCGTCACGAAGTTCGTAATATCAGTTTTGTGCCGAACCGAGTTTGCTATGGGAAGTAAAAAATAGATATGTTTGATAAAAATATTTTGGAAGAGTTCGATATATTCAAGAATTCGTTATATGCTTGTTCGTTACATTGAGGTTTGACTGTAGTAGTCGGCAACGCACGCGGCAGGCGCACACGGGCTGCACATCGTAGGCTTCGCGACCACTAGTCGCGCTGTAGACATCACGAGCGGTCTGTGGCGCTGCTCGGCTGGCACGTCGCCATCTCTTGTCCTGCTGTACATGCCGCAAGAAGTCCGTGGGGGCGCGTCCCGCGCGTCGCCGACGTCGCGGTCGCTTGTGGCGCTGTGTGCGCCGCGAGTGGCGAGCTGTGACCGCGCGACCGTAATGAACCTTCTCAAACGTAAATATATCTGCGCGACTGCCTTTCCCATGCTCCTGCATACTTATATTCCTTCGTTTTTATGATACAAATTTTTTCGTGACCCCGTGAGATTCGTATTACCGAGGTTCTACTGTACTAGTTTTTGCTTTTTTTTTTTCACCCTTGAAGGGACAACTCGTGTCCAATTTTCATTTTTCATGAAGGATTGATTCAGTGGCCCTTTCATTGGGCTTCCTGGTGGCCTGAAGGCGTGAGAAAATTGGGGAATTGGGCCGGTGATGACAAAACCTGCATCTCCTTTGAATGTGACAGGCCAGCCTGGCTTTATGTCATATTAATGAGAAAAACACTTCTTGGTTTAGGCAAGAGCAGGGGAGGCTGTGCTTGTGTAGTCACCCTTGTGAACTTGAGGCCTGCTTATGCAGGGGTGAACATGTGGAGGAGGCATTCCTGGAGACTGCCAAGAAGATCTTCCAGAACATTCAAGATGGAAGGTGAGCAAGATGTATTGCTACTACTTGTGGGGGAAGCCTTGCACATGCTAGGACCTACACGAGCAGTGACCCTTTTCCTAATGTGCCTTACCATACTGTGCCAAATACTCTACAGCTATGCTATTCAGGATGACACATATCCTTGATTGTTGACACCATTTTGCAAAAATAGTTAAGTAGGTTTTCTCAAGCTGCTTCCTGCCCCAAGCATGGCGTCACTGACCGCCAGAAAAACGGCGATAAAGGCCCGAAATCGCCTGTTGTTTCTACACACATGCATGTAGTGGTGATAGGGCAAATATGCGAATATGTTGTGATGTATGAATCATATGAATTATGGCCATAATATAATGTCTCAATACATGCTGTTCTGCCATTAGTGGGAAATGCAGCATAGAGATGAAGCCAACTTAACATTTATGAAAAGGGTCTATAACTTCATTGGAGTCTTTTTATAACGAATGGCTGTCTCGCAGCAACATGGGTTTACATGTTGTAGCAAAGTCTTGACGAGCGTCCCGAGTTGACGCCCTTTTTAAAAACTGTAGCTTCAACTCTAGTAGTGCGTGCGACTTCCGTGTTTGACTTTCTGACTGATTCGGTCTAGCATGAGTCAACCGTTTGAAAGGTCATTTGACTGCGTAATGTAGCTCACACGCGCAAATATGCCGATTCCCGCATGTACAGCGCGTTGTATCTGCCAGAATATTGTCTTTGCTGAGTGCTGACTGTGCCAGCTTTGGGAAGAGCCTGCTATGCATGGGTAGCAGGCTCTTTTCTTTTTTACTGCACAGCGTGGACTCTGTGCAGTGGCATTCACCCTTGTGAAGGCCGTTTGTGAAAACCTTGAGCAGCATGGCTGATGGCAAGATATCTACTAGATGCAATTGAAGATTGGGGAAGATTAGCACAGACCTGTGCGCACTCCAGGCAGAATTGATACAGCCGGCACAAGGGCCCGGTTAGGGTCATGTAGCCCGATTAGTTGCTCCTGCATGAGGAAAATGCAAGTGGGCCCAAAATGTGACAGAAGAACCTGCTGGCAGAAATAAAATATCTGAGATGGTTTAATGTGGAGGGAATTTAAAAAAGCCTACTTTTTACAAAAGAAAACTAGAGAGCCACTTATCAGCACAAATAGACCTTCCCACTAATTCCGCCGCGCCACCGAGCGGCTGCAAAAAGCCCCCTGGGAAAGCGGAGCGCTGCCGCGCTCATGTCTCTCCGACTCTGCCGGTGCTCAGGCAAACTTCTCTGTGCTATCTCGGCGTCCTTGCTGCGCTGCTGCTTCCTGTTGTTTTCTTTTAATTATGGTGTGCCCACCATTCCTTTGCATCAAGTTGCAAAGTTGGGCTTTCATTCTCAATCCATGGGTTATCTGCTGACACGAAAAGTCCGGCGGTTGCCCACTGCAGCTTGCCGTAGCGGTGCGTGCATGCGCAGTACGGAAACAGCCCTTCTCCTCCTCTTCGTGTCAACACACTCATTTGGAACCCAGCTGCGGAACACCGCCATGGTTACGGTGTGTCCACTTTAGCGGCGTGTGCCACGCATGGCGACCTTGGCTTTGCATGGCGTAGTGAAGCTTTCACTGCAAAAGTCACGAAAAAATTGCACACACTAGCAGCTAACCATCAAAGCAATCCAGTGCTTGTTGCATTTTGCAAGGAAGCAACAACAACGCGAATGAGAAGACTCATGATGGCAGAAAGCAGTGGCACAGCACGCCAACATGTTTGCCAGCAGCCGACGCGAAAGGCGATCGCTCCGTTCTTCCATCAGGCTTTTCGCAG
This sequence comes from Amblyomma maculatum, assembly GCF_055883805.1. Classification (NCBI taxonomy): domain Eukaryota; kingdom Metazoa; phylum Arthropoda; class Arachnida; order Ixodida; family Ixodidae; genus Amblyomma; species Amblyomma maculatum. Next base: position 6,005,282 of record NC_139350.1, on the reverse strand, counting down.
GTCTGCCAGGGGATGGCGCGGTGCTGCAATTTGTGGAAAGGTCTATTAGCTACTGTTCTTGCAAGTATAACCCCTTCAGGCGCGAAAAAAAATTCTTTGGAATACAAAAAATGTCTGAGGGCCATTTTCGCTTTTCACACTTCAGATGACGTGTCCTGAGGAAACTGAAAGAAAAATTTTATTTTTTCATTGCCTTTGCAATATCCGCATTAGGGGACAGGGCGCCTCAATACAGAAAAAGTAATGCATTCTACTAGCAGAAAATGCGATAGTTTTCTTAGCAAGATATCGGGCACTAAATATGGTTAACGAATTATTGCTTCACTTCGTAATTAAATCAGTCACTTCAGAGTATGCTTATTATGAAAAAGGTAAAAGCAATTGCTCTGAGCGGCATGCACAAAAAGATGTGGCACTTTTGGCAGCGAATCCGACACTTCGTTGTGCATCCTTCATGGCGGCAAGCAGCACTGTGAGTTTGGTGTGTTGACATGCTCGGGCCAGTGGTTTTAGCTGTCGTACCTAATGATAGCTGTCAGTAGCAAACGCGGTCTAGCCTTCATCGCAACAGGATCTGGGTACTCACTACTTGGCCGACCGCGCTATTTTTAAGGTGTACTGCTGCATGCGATTAGGCTGTTCACATCGTCACTTCGGAAGGTCGTCATGTCCAAAATACTTTCCTGTGCAAGTTTCTCAGCACTTGCATCTCACAGGTACTCCATCCAGCTGTGGCTCAGTGCAAAAGATAGAAAGTGAGAAATTACCCTCACTGGTCACTTTCTGGTTCTTGACCTTAGAGGGTACAGTGACATAAGGAAGTCGAGTTTGGCTTGTTTTAAAACATTCAGAACAGCGCTTTTATTGCCTTTTTGCACAGCAGGGTGCACAAAGTAAGAAAGTGACGCCAAACACTTAGAAAAGGAGTGTGCCAGCAGAGGCTGCGTTGAGGCGGCCCTGGGACGCCGAACAGGGACATAAACATTCGGAAGTGCATGCAAGGCTGAATACACTCGTAACAAGGATGATAGCCATTATTTCAGTCAGGGGCCCTTCCTCCAATAAATAAATGCTAATATTTTGGTCAGCGGCGATTCTTAACAGTCCAAAATAACAAAAACAAGAAGCAATTACTATTAGCTTCGTAGTACATTTTTACCGCTCCTTTCAGGCAGGATCGGTTTTACTTCGCGTAAGATGGTGCCAGTTGTCGAATAAAGTGGCTCAGGGTGCATGTTTTGAAACATTCAAAACGGCGTTTTTTATTGCCGTTTTGCACAGCAGGCTGCACAAAGTTTGCGTCCCCATACAGAGACACGGCGCCCAAAGGGGATAAGGCATCTGCTTTTAAAGTAAACATTCTAGTCTTCACCCTGCTCCTTCAGAAAATTTGAATTCAAAGCTTTTGTTACGAGCAAAACATCGCGAGCATGTTTTTGGCAGGTGGTAGTTCGCAGGTGACAGACTGGCTGGTGTTATGGCGAGACTGGCCTCTCCCTCCAATTACCCCAGTGCAGCTGCTGCCACCCTACAGTGTTTCTAGTCTCACGCAGCCCACATAAGGAATGTCGATGATTGCCCTGTCCCTTCTTGATTTTATCTGGAATGTCATCAACTCTCTTTTGTTCCCTGACCACCTCTGCTTGGTTCATGTCCCTTAACGTTGCACCTGTCATTTTCGCTTCAATGGGTCTTGGTGTTGTCCTCACTTTAAGTAGAAACCTTTTTATTAGCCTCCGCGTTTCAGCTTCATAGGTGAGTACCTGTACGATGCAACTGTCGTAGACTTTCTTTCCTCTTGAAAGCTACTGATAAATGGCCATTCATGATCTGATACTAGTACCCCCATTCTCACTGGCCATTGGAACCTCAAGGGCCATTAAGAACAGCCTCTCACTCACTGTGTGTTGACAAGCAAGAGAGAAAATCTCAACAAAAATGTCTTTTTGATGTGATTACAGAATCTTGGGCTACTTTAGCCAGTTCCTAAACTTGATTTTTATTCGGTAGCAGGGCTGTGAAAAGAAATCCTTAATCAATTCATATTCAATTTGAAAATATGATATTGGGAGATTTCCAAATATTTAAAAATTACTGAATATACTGAGACTTTCAGAATATTAATTTCAGAACATATCTTCAACCCTCATTAATTCAGATAATTCAAACTAGGAACGCGGTCCTAGCTGACACTCATGTAAGATCAGACACTTGTTAATTCAGACGTGGGCAGGCTCACACCGGTTAATTTGGACAGGGGATGCCGCTGAGATACGACCCGCGCAGCTAGTGTTCACCGAACTGGACCTCTCCAAACCAGAATTTCTTGGAACAGTGGTGGCCGTGCACCATTGTTCCAGGCAGGCATGATGGCAGTCTGAATTTTCCCAGTTTCTGGACTTAAAGCTCAGTTCGCATGCCACCTTATAAAACTTATACCATCTCGCAACTTCTATGAGGTATGCACATAGCCCGGTCCTGCCATTTCGGACTCTGCTTGACGCTTCACTGTTTTTATTTTGGGATGGTGCCACACTGTTGTAACGCTCAAACTTATATCCCTCTCGTGATGCTTCCAGTACGCTGAAACTGCTTCACTCCAATGCTAGGGTGGGTAGAATGGGGAGGTCTGATGACTGTGGAGCTTTCTTTTAGCTGTGTGTGTGGCGCCCTTGCGTGCCGATGCTGCTAGTCACGTGACAAGCTTTACCCAGCTGCTGTAACAGCCCCGCTGCTCATTCGCTCAGTTCCTGAGCCTATTGCACGCAGGCAGTGCTCAGAGTTCTTATCACGTTTTTTGTGCGAGTAAACTATGATGGCCACCACAAGTAGGCATCATCCGGAGTGTGATATAAAGCAGAAGAAAAGATAGTTTCCTTTCATCTTACGTTGGAATGGGCCATTGTTTTTGTTCATGGTGTCTGGCAAGGAGAGAGAGAGAGAAATAACATTTATTGCACCCGTCAAAAGGTTGGTGAGGATCCGAGGCGAAGCTCTGTCCCAACCATGTCCTCCCTCTCAGCCGTCGACCTGGATCCCTTGGATCTTAGCAGCGGCCAGGGCAAGACGGATGACTTCTCGTTGCCCTTTTTCGTCCTGCTTGAGAAGTAGTGCCTCCCAGGACTCATCTGTTCGGTCAGGTTCTCCAAATCTAGGACACGTCCATATCATATGGATCATGTCCGCTATGCCATCGCAACGTTTGCACCTGGGGCTAAAAATTTCCGGGTGCCACTTGCTGTAAAGCTGAGGGTTCGGGAATACTCCAGTCTGTAGCTTACGCCACATAGCCTCCTCGCTTTTGGTGAGTTGCTTACACGCTTTTGGTAGTACTGATCTGCCTAATTTGTAATGATTTAGGATATCTTGGTAGGTGTTAAGGTCATCGTCGAACTGCAGGGGCTCCTCATCGCGCAAGGGGTACGGGGTTGCACATAAGTCGTCACTGGGATCCCGGAATGTAGCTAATCCTCGGGCCAGTACGTGTGCTTTCTCGTTCCCCCTCAACCCCTGGTGCGCCGGTGTCCAAATGAGCGCGACCTGCTCTGCCGGTGGTGAACCACTGGCCAACACTCTTGCTGCTATGGCCGAAATGCGGCCCACGTCAGTTTCTAATCGCTGATTTCGAGTCTGCAACTATAATTTTGACCTGTTGTTGTGTTAGAGCTAGCGCGATGGCCACCTCTTCCGCCTCCGTTGTGGTCGAATTTCTGGTGCTGCAGCATACTACCGAGCCCCCGTCTTCTCTAGTTGCTACTGAAACAGGTCCCGTACCGTTCGCGCATTGTGCGGCATCTGTATATAAGACGTCCTGTCTTCCCTCAAAACGGGCTTGCAGCGCTGTTGCTCTATCACTCCTCCGGCTCTCATGGTAAACGGGGTGCATGTTTTTGGGGAGCGGAGGTATTTTTAATTTGTCTCTAACCTGTCTAGGTACTTTTTCTGTACGTCTGGAGCATGCTTGCGGCTCATACCCCAGTTTTTCCAAAATGCTCCGACCAGTACGACTGCGCAGCAGTCTCTGGTATTGTGAAGTCCTTGCAGCTTCAATGAGCTCTTCGAGGGTATTGGAGACCCCTAGTCTCATAATCTTGTTTGTCGATGTATTGGGTGGTAAACCTAGTGCCGTTTTTATCCCTTTACGAATGAGAACGTCAAGTTTCTCCTTTTCTGCCTTGTGAAGCCGTAAATACGGCGCCACGTAGACTATCCTACTGATTATAAAAGACTGGACTAGCCTAAGGAGGTTAGCTTCTTTCATTCCCGCATGTTTGTTTGCGATCCACTTCAGGAGTCTACAGGTTTGACTGGTGCTAGCGTCTAGCCTCTGTATCGTTTCCGAGTTCCTGCCGTTGGCCTGAATTCGTAATCCCAGAACTCTAATGGTTTCCACCGTTGGTATAACGTTACCGTTGATCTGGCAAGGAACTTTAGGCAGACAATACATGGTAGCTGTAAAGCAGTGTAACTATTTACAACTACTGCCGGATTACACGGTGAATGTGAACTGCTGTTTTCTCCGATCCATGAAGTTTTCTTATTAGGGCTACTGGCATGAGAAAGAGTGCGAGGCAGCATCAGGTACTTGAAGGATCTCGCAATTGAAAATGAAACCTTTTTCTTCCATTGCTGTTATCTCGAAATTACTCAGTGTTGCATGTCTGGGTTCTTGGGATACCCTCCGTGTCTCTGAGCGCATGTCCAATTTTTACCTGTGCCTCTTTCCTTTTGACCGCTTTTAGGCGACCTTAATTTCTTTCCCATTAGTGCATGCTTAATTCTGTTGTACTATACTTATGTCGGTTACCTTACACTTATTGATTTGGTTTGATTGTTCTTTCATTTCTGTTGGGGTTAGTGTCTTTTAGGCTTTGATGTTTCTTACATCTTTTGTCTCCTGGGAAAGCTTACTGGTATCCTAGCTATCCTACTACCTACTTCTGCTGCTCACTCCTTTGTAGTAGTTGTGAGATTATGGGTTTTTGCTTGAACACCACGGCTGTCGTCATCGGGTAAAGCTGTCTGTTGTGCAGAGAGATCCTTAATTTCTCTATTTTCTAACTGCTGGCTTGTCGATGGCCTTAGTTTTTCGTTTCAAGCCTGCGCTGGTATCGGAGCTCGCCATCATATGGTTGCTATTGCACCTTTCTGAGGACATCCTGCACAATGGCGGCGTGAGCGTGTAGTACAAAGTCTTATTCATTTTTAGTCTCGCCATTGGGGCATTTTCACATCCACTTGTGGTTCTCCCATTTACAGACGAAGGTATTCATGATTCTTAAGTCCCTTCTGCTATTCCTGGAACCTATGTCGTATTCACCCACGGCCTTCTCTTCAGCCATGAGTAATCTGTATGGTGTTTTCACCTCATTCGTAGCCGATTTCACATTTTCAGTGAAGTCTTTGACTATCTGGTCATCGTGGCTGCATAGGCCATCATCACCGTGGTGGCAGGCCTGCAGATCTGTGCCACCTTCAGTTCGTACCGAAACACAACAGCGGTATCAACAGAACTCACTCACCTAACAAGCCAGCAACAAGTGTATGATTCAACTCGTTGCCCAAAAGCTTCTTGCTCTGCACGAACAGCCAGGAAACAATGCAGGTTGCTGCCGTGTTGCCTCCATGTGACAGTGTTGGTCAAAGAGGTTTGGCCTGTTGCTGGCCGAGCAAATTTCTTGGATCCAACACACCAGCCAAAGCACTCGCTTCTCAGCAATTGACTGCGCTTCCGTGCCTTTCGTACTTGCCTTTAGTATGTTGTTTTCAAAACGTCTATCTCTATATGGCGTCTTGCAAGCGCTCTTGCGGTGACTGTCATCTGTCTTGTTGCCGTGAGCAGATCAAGCAGTCGAGCGGGCGTTGACTGTTGGCACTGCGCACAACGACATTGTGTCCCGCGTAGTCATGACTGCCTTCTCAAAAGTGACCAGTAGTTCATTAATTTCTCTATCCAGACGTGCTCGACGACTGCTTGCGCTATCTAAACTGGCCTAATTTACTCTGCACAAGTAACGCCGACAACTGTCGCTGGCCGCCTGCAGGATTGTTCATTAGGTCTCAGCGGCATTTTATGGTGGTTGTATGCATGGTCCGAGATGCAAGCAGTTATCAATTTGAGTTCACTGAGGCAAAAACTATGCTCAGTGTTGTTTGCATTCCCTAAAACTTGTAAAGTTTGCTGCTAAGGGTCGGCGGACGATGTTGTCGTTGGCTTAGTCGAGAGTAGAGCAGAGCAGTCAGGTGGCAGTCATGTTTTAGGCATCGTGCGTAGGACTGGCACAACCTGTTGTCTTTCTCTGATGCATTGACTAATGTAATTTGTTCTCCACAAGTAGCGGCAATGGCTGCTGCCGGCTAGATTGCTCCAGCATACCAGGTCAAACCGGTGCTTCTTGGTGGTTGTAAGCGTACCCAGTGATGAAAGCAGTCGAAAACTTTCACTTTGCTGTATCCAAGATATGCCCAACGGCAATTGGCATGTGCTGAAGCTAGTTTGTTTTCTCCCCACGATCACCAGATGTGCATTCGCCAAGCAATGCTTCCTACACTAAAGCCCATTTATGTGTCCTCACTCGTTATCGAACCAAGTTCAGGCTTCTTCAGAGGCCTGCTGTAGAGCATAGGAATTCGGGTAAAATTCTAGCGAAGCACTGCAACGAGCAACAAGTTTCCGTGCTGTGATAAGGCATTGCCTGACTGCCTAAAAGCAAGTTTCCGACAGCTGTTCGTGGGCAACACTTACAAATAGTTTGTTGACGGATAGTTTTCTCACTGTTTCTGTAGTGTGACTTTGCCTTTAAAGGGACACTGCAACATTTTTCAAATGTACCAATACTATAGGCTTTTGAAGGAGGTTATTTGTTGATCATGCCTGTGAAGTTATTTTTTCGATTATACATAAAACACCTGCGCAATCGTCGACTAAAAGCGCGCAATTCAAGTTTCTTGCACCCCGCGCGACAGCTACAGAGGAGGAAAGCGAAGGGAGAAACCTCGCTTCTCCGTCGGTCGTGACGTCACCGTTAGGAGCCAGAGGCATTCAGAGCCGACGGAGGGGGTTTTTGGCTTGCGCTGTTCTTCGTTTTGCGTACGTTGCGGAGAGAGAGAGAGTAAACGTTTATTGTTTAACGGAATAGCGTGGGTGGTTTCCTCAGTCCAGGATACCATTGGCCTGGGCTGTCTCCCAGGCCCTGGTAGCAGGCTGCGCTGCTCAGAGAGACCCGTGTGGGCCAGCTCTGCCCCCACTCCTCTTGGCTGAGCGCTCGAGCTTTATATTTCTCTAATTGCTCTTTGCAGTTCCATATCATGTGAAGGGCGTACAAAACACGTCAACTTAGTATTGTGCACCTGATACAACACAGCTCTGCATGTGTTCGAATGCACGAACAGCTGTGGACGCTACGATGTGATCTTCCATTGTATTAAAAGCTCGCGGCGCAATGTGGTGTTGCTGAGAAGAGAGATAAATTCAAGCCGACCAAAGGAAACATTCTACTCAAAGCATTTTCGTAAGTGTGACCACATGAAGTTTGTTTGTAATGCGATTTCTATAGGGCTTTAACAAAAAGGCATGTCTGAACCATGACACAGTTCCTTCTGTTTCCTTGTGCAAAACAGTCGGGACAGTCAGCTGCGATCCGTTCATGGACTGCTATCTCATGATGGGACGATCAGACAGCATCGGCGCATGGTTGAATTCGCGTGTCTCTCTCTCTCTCTCTCTCTCTCTTTTTTTTTTTTGCGCAAAAGCTTCGCGCAATGGCTTCTGTGCTAAACATGGACAACGCATCAGTAGCACGCGCTGATGATTTTTGCGAAGAAGAGTCTACTGCTGTGTCGAGCTAGGTTGTGAAGGCTGCGAGATCTTTTCCAGCACGGCACGTGCCTGATATGTTCGTGGAACCGATACGGGAGCATTATTAGAAGATAAGGAGTGTACCGCTCAGCTGGGTTGAGGCGCATTCAGGTAAGGAGCGTAAAGAGCAAGGTTTCCTTCAGTGCGTCCAAGCAATCAATCATCAAAGTTGTTCATACATGTCCTTGCGATTTTGCACCCGTTGCTGCCTCGTCATATTACATAGCCCTGTCTTGTTTGGAGATGCACATTAAGTTGGAAATGAAAACGACGAAGCTTTCTCATGAAGGTATGGGTGCGGAGGAGCTGCAGCTTGGCTTTCAACATACGTCAGCCGTCAATTCACTAAACGTGTATTGTGACAGTACGATAAAAAGGAAAGGCTTTCAACGTCTGCTAAATGTCGTATGACTCAAGCAGCATTCTGCGCGCATTTGACTTGGTCTCCAGCACAGTGGCCTCGTCAGTGCCTCGTATGCATTGCAGAGCTCTGCAACCGCGCTTCGTATTCATTTGCCTGGTGGTAGCTGTGTACTGCTTCACCCTTTCTTTAACATTCTTCGTTTTCCCAAGGTACCACGACTGGCATGCAAAGCAGGATTTTATACACCAAGCTTTGGGTTCATTTTTCACAACAATCATCTTTCGGGCGGGGCGAGAGGCCTGAGACGAAGGTAGTCGGCTAGGGCATGCATTGTTCGCTGCCCTTCCTTCCCAAGGAAATGCGGGCCGAGGTTTCGCTGAGGGCCATGTAGTTTCTGCTAATAATGACACACACTATTTTTCAAAATGCCTGTAACTAAAGCAAGTTTTCATGCCAAATCTACGCTCCCCTCAACGGAAGTGCTGCATCGTTTGTGGGCATATCTTGTACGGATATATGCGGTAAAAATTCCGATGGTCATTCGTCTGGAAATGGCATGCTATAATGACATTCACAAAGCCGCAGAGAGCTGTGATCAACCCAGCGCAGCGAAGGAGCCGCATCGGCAGCTTCCCCGCTCCTCAGAATGTCGTCACGCGACGTCTTGGCCAATCACAGGCGGTGGCGCGACCCGCGGTGAGCCCCGTCGCGCGGGCTGAGTATCTCTGCTGAAAACAGGCTATTTCTGCTTTCTTCTGCCTAATTTTAATCTGATATTCGAGCTCGCAGCATGAAAAACTATGGCTTTCTGCTGAAAGTCCAACTTTTGCAAAAAGTGCTGCAGTGTCCCTTTAATAAACTTGAACTGCCACCCTTTTTTTAATAGTATAGGATCGCTCTCCATTGCAAGCTACATCCTTACTGATGAGGGGATCCCATACCTAGTTCTAGTTTGCCCGCTAAGCCACTGTGACATGTAACATTATTCTCGTGTTGTCCAATTGGAAATGAGGGCTGGTGGTGGCTATCTCGCGGTTAACGTTTACTTGCACCTTGTGTCCTTTCAGTCTGGACCTGAATGCTGCCGAGTCTGGTGTGCAGCACAAACCCCAGACAAGGACCACAACGAGTCTGACAAGCGAGGCGACCACAGACAAGGAGGCCTGTGGCTGTTAGGAGAGCCCCTGCTTCTCCCCCCTTCCAGGTCAGTGGGATGTGTTAGCTCGAGTCGTATTTGACCACGCATCTTTTGGGCGCCATTACATCCCGCCACGCACCTGTCATCAGAACGCAGTTGTGGGCTGCGATGTGTTTTGGTGCCATTATGAGCTAGTACTTGGTTTGTGAAGTCAAGGGAGGCATTGACTCTTCAGCCTTGTGAGGCAGCATTTTTTGTTTTCATTGAAAAATTACCTTCTCCTGCCGAAATAGTATATTAGGTTCACAAAATGCTAGTTGGCCACTTTTTATAGAGCTGTGATTTGTTACTAACGTTGGTTCTTTCTGGTACTTCAAGAAGCAGTTTATTTTTTTTTTTTTTTGCTGAGCACATACATTAAGAGAAGCAAAGGAAAGAGTAAAACTAGGGTGCCCTACTGCCACAGCCAATTGGCACAGTGGATTTTTGCTGGAAACTGGACTCCAAGAAATGTAATCTATAATGAATTCTAAATGTTTGGAAAACTTCTATAATTGTTGTTTAATACCTTGTGACTCTCGTAACCATCACTTTTGATCTGCATTTGCAATCCTTCAGCCTGCATTCTGCTGTGGCAGATGACCTGTTGAAGGAGCTGTGTGCAGAAGGGAGGCTGTAGCTGTGGTGCATGTGCGCTCCTTCCTAGATTCGAATTTGGCAATTGGCGGCAGTGGTTCTCTCGCTTCATCTGATATACTACTCGAGTTCATTAGATCAGCCTTTATCGTAGATCAGATCATTAGATCAGTTTAGCGAGAGCCTTGTCCGTCTCGTGCTGTGTAGAACATGTGGCTGGAAGTGAGGGTACCAAAAGTCCTGTGACGAGATGTGACCTGAGTGTTAATTAGGTATAGAGTGGATGAGGGTGTAATATGTTGTAACGAGCTAGTAAAGACCAGATATCCCGTTGAGCCTCACTGCTCACTCCACATCCGTCGCGGCTCACTCGCATCACTGTTGCCATAGCAACAGACAAATGGCGTGCATCTGCTAGTTTAGTTAGCAATAGAGGTGCAAACTGACATATGTGCCTCCCATTGTATGCCTTAATCGCCTCAATTCACCACGTGACAAGCGGGTGTTTTCGCAAAAGGTGTGGAGTTTGGAGGAGGAGGAGGAGGAGTAGAGAGGGCACCGCCAGAGAAGCAGAAAGAGCACAGAGGGCAATCAAGCCAAGGCCACAAGGTTACCACAGGAGGAAGCGTGGGAATCTGGCTCTGGTGCGAGAGCGAGCTTTCACCTTCATACATGTACGTGGGCTTGGGTGTCTTGAAATGTTTTAAACATCCTGCTCTCCCTCACAGCATAATTTTTTTTGCTGTCTTTCACTTGCCCTACTGTGGCAATGTAGTCACTTCATAAGTAGCTGCAGCAGAATTCACGTTGCCCGGAAGCCACAGAAGATGATGGGCATACCAGGTTCACGGCTGCCAAGTCGGGGCGACCTAGCTCAGAATTGAAAATGACTGCTGGCTTTTATTGCAAGGCCAGGCATGGGGTGGCATTCGCATAATCCTGTTTTGTAAATAGGGTGAAATGTTCTTCTCTTTATTCTCTCTTTTCCTTTTATTTCCACTAGCTGCAGCCCAGATGCTTGGTACATAGCATAATCTCTTTACAGCGGGCCTTGATTGTGTCCAGCAGTATTTCTTAATTCAAATACTGTTATAGCAGACTTATGTTAGCTATAGGTGAGTCTTTTATAACCAGGACGACCTTCGAGCCATACATAGCTGCATACAAGACCCTGTTTTCAGTAATGCCTCTAGAAGGATGAGCTGTATGACTAATAGGTTTTAATATTTCATTGAAACCCTGTTAATTGGAACTGCAAGGGAGTGGAAAGATTACGAGGGGGGACACACACTTAAGCTCTGCCTTTGAAGCTATGACATGACAGCATTAACAGCTCCCATCTGCAGCTTCCTTTGCAGATGCTTGGTTGCACACGTGCACTTTGCAGCTCGCTTATTCATTTTTCTCTTTATCTGGGCTTCAGTTATCTCACCTGTTCTCAAGCGTCATTCATAAGCTGCATACCACCAGCTGACATTCATATAAACCCTCGCGTAATTAAGCCGTACGAATGTGCCTGCGTGACCTTAGGAGCAGCATGTCGGGCTCTCAGTCCCATCTGAAATCGGAAGCCAAGAGTTGGTAGCTCCTGAGGAATTGGTCATGTCATGTGGTTGCTTTGAAATTGCACAACCCTAGGACCACTCACTGTGCAGCCAAAGTGAAATTTATTGTCCTAACAGCTGGAAAGTAATCGCCTTCTTTCAAGTCTTAAACTGTGAGCAAGGTGAGTCTTTGCTGTAGCATCAAATGCTTTAATTCATGCACTCTACATGGAGTCTTGGAATCTATAATGGTTAGTCTCCACTGCTTATTCCACTGTGCGACAGTAGCTCTGGAACTGCTCGTGCGAAGACTTCACCACATAGGCATAGTCTCCACTGCTTATTCCACTGTGCGACAGTAACTCTGGAACTGCTCGTGCGAAGACTTCACCACATAGGCAGCATGTGACGAATGCTGAGTTGCAGCACGTGGAAGAACAGAAATATGTTGAGGATGAAAGTGAGGGGACAGTCGGTCGTGATGCCGACGCATCCTACGTCTGTTCTCAGCATGCTTTGCAGCTTCTCGTGGACGGAGCTCCTGGCATTTGGACTAGGCCGTATGAACGCGTTCTTAGAGCTCTCACATGACTGCATTTCTTTGGACATACAGCAGCCTCGTTGTCACCTTCATTCATCAAAGGCAGCAAAAGGTACCCGAGTCAAGTGCCAGGTAGTGCAGCTTAAACAACGAAGCATTTGCATCACTGCCGCGGCTGCGCGGCAGTAGTGCGCTAGTTATAACTCGTGGAGTTATAGCTAGACGGAGCGTGCCCACTGTAGAGGCTGCGGCTAAGTGCATCGCTCGCCACTCATAAATGGGAAAAGGCGCAGCCACCACTTCCCTGTTAGGGAATGCAACCACTCATCTCCACGCACATCCTCTGCCAGATGCATAAGAAAATTAGCTTGAGCTATTATGAAATTTAATTCAATTCACTAGGGCCATGACTCAGTAGGTGTGGCGTGTGAGCTATGATACGGCCATGAGAGGTTGCTTCAGAGATTGGTAGTTGAGACCAGCCACGAGGGTATCATGTTTCCGCACGAATGGCCCACATCCTGACCAGTTGTCGCACTGAAATGTGTAGGCTCCTTATTGCTCGCATAGGCAGATTGTGACAACGTGGTGTGTGGGGTCAAAGTTAGCACTGCCTTTGATAGAGTTGTTGGATATGACTAAGTGCTCTTTTGTGCCATATGTATACAGTCGATGACCGATTTTTTTAACTCTCAACGGACCACAAAAATGTCTGAAAAAACAAATGGTGCACCAAAAAAGCTCAATTTTTTGCCTGTTATTGATTTTGAGACCGGAAAAAGTCATGAATGCTTTTCTGCACCACGCTCCGCTTCCGTGCTAACAGGTCGGCCTGAATTTCGCTTGCATCAGCTCAGCTTGCGTTGGCTGCAGGTGAGTCGTCGTCGTCGCTCTGACTCCGCAAGCACTTGGCGAACAATTTCTGCGTCTGTGAGCCCAGCGCACAGTTCCAACTCGTGGCCCACGTCTGTGAATTTGAAAACGAGACGGCCGATGGAATTTCGACACCAGCATTGCGAAGGTTGTGAATGAGCTGCTCACTGCCTGACAGCTGCTTGACGACGCTCTCCTCGTCCAAGGCAGCCGACTCGTCATTCAGCACAAATCCCGCATGGTGGCAGAATTGCACAGCGTTGTGGGTGCTACAGACTTCCACGCATCGGTGAGCATACTAAGTGCTCCAAGCAAATCGACAGAGTAGGTTTTCCCACTGTCGAGGCACACTAGAACCACCAACCACTGGATCACAACACCGACTCCGTTGAGTGCCTTCTCGCTGCCGCGTTGCACAAAAGAAAAAAAAAAAAAACATTTTGGAAACAGCTTCATGAAGAACTGAAGCCGATTCAATTAAATGCGAGCCATAGTAGCGACAGAACGTAGCTCTCGCATCAGCACAACCACGGCTAGGCCTACTCGCTACGCTCGGCAACGCACGTGAAACACTGCATACACACAGAGGAACAGGCAGTTGAAGCGATCACGCTAAAAGAAGAAAAAAAAAAAGCACTCCGGCGGCGGATTTTATAAGGATTTTTTTTTTTTTTGCGTGCAACATGGCATCAAGAAGGCATTTAATGAAGTCGGTGTTGTGATCCAGGGGTTGGTGGTGGTGGTGTGCCTCCACAGTGGGTTTAGGAAAACCTACTCTGTCGATCTGCTTTGAGCACTTAGTATGCTCGCCAATGCGTGGAAGTTGGTGGCACCCATAATGCTGTGCAATTGCTTCCGCCATGCGGCATTTGTGCTGAATGACGAGTTGGCTGTCTTGGACGAGGAGAGCGTCGTCTAGCAGCTGTCAGGCAGTGAGCAGCTCATTCACGACCTTCGCACTGCTGGTGTCGAAATTCCATTGGCCGTTTCGTTTTCAGAGTTCACAGACGTGGACCACGAGTTGGAACTGTGCGCAGGGCTTACAGATGCAGAAATAATTCGCCAATTGTTTGCGGAGTCCGAGAGCGACGATGACTCACCTGCAGCAGCGCAGCGGCGCAAGCTGAGCTTGATGCAAGCGAAATTCAGGCGGACCTGTTAGCACGGAAGCGGAATGTGGGGCATAAAAGCATTCATGACTTTTTCCGTCCTCAAAGTGAATAATAGGCAATAAATGGAGCTTTTTTGGTGCACATTTGTTTTTTGGACATTTTTGTGGTCCGTTGAGAGTCTGAAAAATCGGTCGTAGACTATATATATACATATAGAATCATTTGAAAATTACCTGAAAACCTGCAAAGATATATGAATGCTTTCAAATAATTCTAACCCTCTGCTTCTCTGCTGTTTGATTTCTTTAGCTAATCTAATGGGATGATACTCAATTCTGTATTCAAGAATTTCAAATCTTTGTATGCCCTTAACAATTTCTCGTCCTTTTTTTTTTTCTTTTTCTTCTCTTCTGAAAAATATGCATTCTCCTTCTAGTTCAGCAACTATAGGTTAGGTGATACATCAAGATAAATTGTATTGAGAATGGCTATTACAGCAGCTTATTCATGTGAAGCTATACAGTCGAACCCGGATATATCGAACTCGAAGGGGATCGCGAAATATTTCGATATATCGATAATTCGATATACAGAAATCGGCTTGTGACGGCACTTACGATGCGAAAAAACGATACCGTATTTGTCGCGTAATCAACCCACTCGCATAATGAACCCACCCTCCACTTTTGCACCGAAAATTTAAAAAAAAAAAAAAATGCGTTAAAGCCAGCTCGCTCACATGCAAGCGATTGAGCGATCTCAGCGACGAGCGGCAGCGACAGAGCGAAGAATTTCAAACTTGTTGGAACTGTGTCCCTCTCTCCGCTCGAGCCACCGCGGTAGCTCAAAACAAGGTTTCTGTGTCGCTGTGGCAGAAATTGCGAGCGCTTTCGGTTGCATGTCGATGGCGCGCGTCACTCCGTTTCGATCGTCTCATCCACAGCTCATTGGCAGCGTGCCAAGATGCTGCGCGGCGATAACGTCAGGGCGTGCGTTTATCTTTTGATAGCTCCTGCGGTGGCGGGAGCTAACTTGGCAGAGTGCCCGTGATGGCTTGATTGCACAAGCCTGGTTCGATTTATCACGCCGCGCTTGGGGCGGGCGTTATGATCGCAGCAGCTGACCGCGTGCTTTCGCTGATTCATACAAGCAAGGATAAATGATAAATAAAATAAACATCCCCGCAAAAAAAAAAAAAAAAACCCTGCTGCTTCTAAACGTCCGCAGCCGCCATATCTTACGCTCCGCAGGCGCCGTAGCCACGTCAGCCGCCGCACGCAGAGGGTTTGCAACACACGCTGGAGAAAGCGTCCGATGTCTGTCTGGAAACGGGCAGCTGGCTTGGCGCATGCGTTGCGCGTGCTGAAGGAGAGAGATAGCTCGGCAAAAGAATGGGCACACCCACACACATGGCTTGCAAACGTCATGTGCTGGCGCGCGGGAAACGACAACTGCAGATGCGCGCGCCTTTGGGGAATGGGCGCGGCGCTGCCCAGACCAGCCGTCGCCGAACTGTCCCCTCTCATTCTTTCCGCGCGTGGCTTGAAAACGTCACGCCGCTAACGGCCAAGGGTGATGCGATTGTCTTTGGGGAAGGCACATTTTCCAGTGCGTGGCGCGAAGTTCGATATATCGAAGGACCGGTGAAATTGAGTTCGATATATGACGCGGCTTTCCTATACTTTTACATGGGATATTCAAGGGGATATTTCAGGAGTTCGATATATCCGGGTTCGATATAGCCGGGTTCGACTGTATAAATTTAAGAGATAGGAAACGTGCAGAGTGGGTAAGAGAAATAACTGATGTCACTGACATTTAGTGTAAATCAAGAAGAAGGAATGGGCATGGGCAGGACATGTAGCGCGAAGAAAGGATAACTGATGGTCGCTTAGGGTAACAAACTGGAACGTAGCAGGGGGTGGCAGAGGGTGAGGTTAAGGGGGGACATGGGTCTTAAAACTAACTTTGTTATTTACTGCCCAAATGTGATGAAACCTCGCAGAATTGTTCAGTTTTTTCTGCTGATTTCAAATATGCAAATATTTCTTTCTTAGGGCGATTAGTTCTAAAGGTATAGATAATTATTGCTATTGTCTGCTCAAACTAGAGGAAAAAATGCTCATTAGAAATTAATTTTTAATATACAGGTAGATACTATAAAGTATTAGGAATGCGATGTTGGAAGCACATTTTTTATTTTCACTTGTAAAACTTTTATATCTTATCTTGAAATCCTTACACAGTTGCCATGCCTGTGAGTGCGAAGTTCAGTGGGCTGCTAAATCTCTATTATTAGCTCAATTTTAAAACTGCTTCCAATATTGCATTTCTTTATAGTATCAATCTGTATATTAAAAATTAATTTCTGACAATCATTTTTTCCTATTGCTTGAGCAGACAATAGCAGTAATTCTCTAAAACCTTTAGAACTAATTGCCCTAGAAGAGAAATTTTTGCACATTTGAAATCAGTAGAAAAAACTGAACAATTCTGTGAGGTTTCATAAAATTTGGGTAATAATTAACAAAACCAATTTTAAGACCCTTAAGGGGGGACACGGGTCTTTGGGACCAAAAAATGACCAAAAAACCGATTTTCTGAAAATGGCATTTTTGGAATCTGTGGCTATTAATCTACAAGTTCACCAATTTTCTTCTTCCAGAAGTCAGTATTTTCAGCATAATAACGAATTGAAATCATCGCGCGGGCTGAATTTGCGCAGCAGCAGACGATAAAACGGCACATTTTTCGTTGCGCGCAACTGCCGTTCCGCCGGACCGATCTCGGCCATGTTAGGCTCGTTTGAAAGAGCGCTTTCTGGGTTTCAATTTCCCGCCGCTAGCGCTTGTCTGCCCTCAATGGCCACTGAGAAAAATAACCACAAAGAAAAACGAAAACGCGGCATCTGATTCGCTGCTGAGCGCACGTGACTGCAACTGAGCCATCCGATTGGCTGATTCTATCGCACGTCGTCTGCTTGCGGCGGGCCAGCAGCCGTTGAAAGCGTCCGAGACGCCATTTTGTTCTGAGTCGAGACCGAGGCGAGACGATGCCCCTCAGTAAATTCCGCTCGCGCCACAAATTCGGCAAAAAGAAGAAGAGTGCGCGCGGCGACAACTTTCGGAACCGTCCTGCGGCACCCGAAAGCTCCGAGGATGTGCAGGAGCCAGCGGCAAGTCAAGAAGTCCCCGCGGCCGAAATAGGCCTAGCGAGCTCGGCGGCGCCTACGCCCAGCGGACGCGTCCGCCACGACACGACGATGCTGCAGCCTTCGGACTTGATTGAAAAGAAAAGAAAAGCCGAAGGAATGCTGCAGGAGCTGGGTTCAACCGCAGCGACGAAGAGGAAAGCGGATTTCATCGCCACTTCTGACGCCCGTCTTCTTGACGCGACCGGCGGTTGCCGTGCGGACGATACGACGTTCACTGTTGTGAGTTTGGAGTCGCTGAACGAACTGTTGTCTGCTGTGAAATGTAAAGTGTGTGGCGGGGATGTCCATATTTCAAAAGGAAATCGTGAATATGGTCTAGCCGTTAAACTCTCTCTCGCGTGCGTGATTTGCGGGGACATTTCATCGGCATGGAGTTCGCCGCGCGTGCAAGGCAGCCAGAAGATAAATCCGTTTGCCGTGAATATCCTTGCTGCACGCGCGATGCAAAGTACCGGACATAGGCAAACGGCGCTGAATGATGTGTTTGCGGCGATGAACATATCTCATCGTGGCCTGCACACGAAAACGTGGCAGGACTACGTAAAGAGTAAGCTGACGCCCGCAGCAACACGCGCAGCCGAAGGAGTGTTGAAAGACAGCGCCCGTTCTGTTCGGCAACTCTATAACGAGTTGAACCTTGACAACCCCGGGAACATTTCTGTCTCTTTCGATGGTTCATGGATGACCCGGGGTCATTCATCCCACATCGGTGTCGGCGCCGTAGTAGAACTTTTTACTGGACTGGTACTTGACTATGTAGTTTTCAGTAACTTTTGTGCTGGGTGTGAGCGTGGGCCCAAAGAAGGTGACCCGTCCTATGAGGCGTGGAAAGAAAGCCACTTGTGCCAAAAGAACACGGACAAAAAGTCCGGTGAAATGGAAGTTCAGGCAGGACTTGTTTTGTTCGAAAGGTCACTGGAGAAACATGGCCTTAGGTACACGACCATGCTCTCAGACGGCGATAGCCGCACATTTCTTGCATTGCAAGAATCAGCTGTGTACGGCTACATCGAAATCAGCAAAGAAGATTGCACAAACCATGTGCAGAAGCGGATGGGAACGGCCCTACGCAATGCAATTGCCAAGCATAAAGGTGATGCAAATGAGAGCTTGAGTGGCAAAGGAAAGCTGACAGGCGACCTTGTCACCAAGTTGACATCGTATTACAGCTGGGCCCTGAAGTCCCATGCTGGAGATGTTGGGGCAATGCATAAGGCAGTGATGGCTACCTATCATCACGTAACCTCCAATGATACCGTGTCAAATCACACCCTCTGCCCGACAGGCGCAAACTCGTGGTGCCGCCAGAATGCTGCTGCAGCCAAGGGAGAGCCTGCTCCCAAGCACAGATACAGTTTGCCACCACATGTGTGCAAAGCACTTTTGCCTATTTATGAGCGTTTGGCAGACCCAAAGCTGCTGGAGCGGTGCCAGCAGGGAAAAACCCAGAACAGTAATGAAAGCTTGCACTCCCTAATATGGTCACTCGCACCAAAGGAGCGCCATGCGTCACTGTTCTCCGTTCAAGCAGCTGTTGCAGAGGCTGTTGTCCGCTTCAATGCAGGAAACCTACAAGCATGCTCAAAAATACTGAGTGAGCTAAATATGAACCCTGGCGTCCAGAATATCAGGAGGATGGCTGAGAAGGACAGGCGCCGAACAGCCGAATCAGTACGCAAGCGTGCCTCTGCGGAAAACATGCATCGGGCACTGAAAAAGCGGCATTCTAGTCAGCCCAAGCAGTCAGATTACATGCCTGGTGCATATTAGCTGTCTGCAAGTGTAAATATGCATATATCTTTTTGAAATTTTGAATAAATTGTGCCTAGTTTGTTTTTTCCCATTTTCTCAAAACTCAAATTTTGGACACTTGGCTGGTTTAGTTCGTCGATATCTCTGCATCTAGGACAGATAGAGATGTAATTCCTTTTTCTACATAAAGCTGAAGGTGCAGTGAATGCAATGATCGAAACAGAATTCTTTATTCAAGCTTCAAAAATTTTTTATTTTGCCAAGTTAATTGAAGCATGATAGGCACGTCTTGAAGGACAACTTTCAAAGTGCAGCAAAATTGCTAATAAGGGTAAAATGGAAAAACTGCTTTGATCATTGCACTCTTTGGTCATTGTACTGTACCGCCATGCATTAAAAATGATGTTTTATAGAGGCGTTTTTTTTGCGCGGAAGTACTAATTAAATGAATAATTAATATTATTATCTCGGGAATTAACTGACATAGAGAAAAACAAGTTACATTTTTGAAATCAGCATAAAAATCTGAACAAGAGGGTATGATTTTATCAGGATTGGCTTTAAAATAATGAAAATAGCTCTAAGACCAGTGTCCCCCCTTAAGTGGGCGGGTGAGGTTAAGAAGTTCGCAGGGGTCAAGTGGATGCAGCTAGCACAGGACCGGGTTAATTAGAGGAATATGGGAGAGGCCTTCGTCCTACATTGGGTATAGTCAGGCTGATGATCTCCCATCTCATGCATCTCAGCAGCCGTTTTCCAGTGTGCATTGAACATATTTGCATAAAATAATAATTTGAAATGAAACTAAGCCATCTTGTTTCATGATTCAAGATTGCAGTGTGAACAGAGATGTAAAGAAAGACAAACTCTGATACGTCAGGTGCTCGTGTGTCTTTGCCAGCTAGCCCACACGCTTACCCTTGATCTTGTTTCAGCAATGTGAAAGAGGGCAGTTTGTTATGCACATTATGTATTGCTTACAGACATATCTATGTGAATGTGAGTCACCTGTGTACCTTGAGGAGGTGCTGCAATTGCGTTAGGATGGGCTATTTGTGATCATCAGAGCCTGCTCTGTACCAAGTACCTACTGACCCCATCTAAAAACATTGGCCAAAATTTGTCACGATGCAAGCAGTTTTTCCCAGTATTTTTCATGGCCACTTAATAACTTGAACTGATGGACAGTTGTAACATTTTTCCTGCTCCCTTAAGTTTGAATTAATGAGTTTTCACTACGTCTTCGATAGTTAAAAGGATGTGGAGGGCTGCTGTCCTCTGCATCACTAGCTTTACCAACATTCAGCGTAAGTGGACAATGCGCATCAACATTGTGCTTCGTGTAGGCTTGTTTTTCATTGCGGCCCGATACTACAGTAAAACCTCGTTAATTCGAACTCTGTTAATTCTAACTTACGGTTAATTCGAACTGACGCTCTGGTCCCGGCATGGCCTTATGTATTTCAATAGGAGAAAACGCCCGATAATTCGAACATGCCAGTATTCACAACAGTTAATTCGAACTAGGAGCCCGTGGCTCACACAGCTCCTCGCAGACAGAAGTCGGCCCATACCGTGTACAGTGTGCAGAAAGATTACTAAAGATGCAAAAAACAATCTTTCAAATCTGCCCGCGCGCGCGAGACGAGGTGCACACTCGACAGTCACAGCGAGCATTCCGGTGCATGCCGTAGCAGGTTTTCGCTGCCGGGTGCCGCCAGGCTCCATCACACCAACGGTCCGGCGCAAGCCGTTGCAGGTTTTGGCTGCACCGCGGTTGCTGGGTGCGCTTTTGACAAGCCTTTTTTCTTTTTGTCCTGCGGTCACGTGTGCACAACGCAGTTGTCAGTGTCGTGCATTTGTTCGTGCCGCGGTGGTCCAAGTTTTACCGTTTTCGTTGCCTCACCGCTTTGCCAGCGACGACTCATCGATTGTGAGAGCCATGGCAAACCGCTGTAAATACACGGCAAAGGACCTCAAGACGACAATGGAGATTTTGAGTGAGGTGGAACGTGGTGTCCTATCCAAGACGAATATAGCCAAAAAGTATGACATCAAGAAAAGCACGCTGTCAATGTATCTCAGGAACAAGGAATCGATCAGTGCTGCCTTTCGTAAAGACGTTATGGAGCCTTCTCGCAAAAAGCTACAGACGTCTGCCCATCCCGAAGTGGAGAGTGCCGTAATGGCATGGATAAAAGAAGTTCGCAGCCGGAACCTTCCGTGAAGCGGGCGGGCCCATAATTGCTGCGAAGGCTGCAGTCTTTGCCAGCCAAATGGGCATCAGCGAGTTCGGCGCGTCGGAAGGCTGGCTGTCGCGTTTCAAGGTGCGTCACGGGCTGACATTTAGAAACGTTTGTGGGGAGTCAGCTGAAGTCGACAAGGAAACGTGTGAACAGTGGGTCTCCAGTGAACTGAAGGAACTTCTCGCTGATTATGCGCTCAGCGATGTATTTAATGCTGACGAGACGGCGCTGTATTTCAAATTGCTCCCCAACAAGACCGTCACTTACAAAGGCGACACTTGTGCTGGCGGAAAGAGAAGCTAAGAAAGAATCACCGTCATGATGTGCTCAAATGCGACGGACACGGAACGGTGCTGCTTGCTAGTGATCGGCAAGGCAGAGAAGCCTCGCTGTTTTAAAGGCATCAAGACTCTTCCTGTTGATTACACCGCAAACAAAAAGTCGTGGATGACACGGGAAATTTTCACCGACTGGCTGGGCAAGCTAGACAGGAAATCGCTGCACAGAACAGGAATGTTCTCATGTTCGTGGACAACTGTACAGTCACAAGCTGTGTACTGTACAGCCTATGGATCTTGGAGTTATTCAGAACTTAACAACGCTATACAGGCGCCACCTCCTAGAGAGACTTCTTCTTTGTTTGGACAGTGGCAAGTCGTACAACATCGATTTGCTTGGAGGTGTCCACATGCTGGCATCATCGTGGAATACCGTTAAGCTGGAAACTATCAAAAATTGTTTCCGCAAGTGTGGCTTCAGTGACGCCCCAGAAGCATGCAGCGCGGAGGTAGCGGAGGCTTCGTCTGATGATGATTCCGTCGTGCTCGACTGTGGCTACGCGGCTTTGTCGGAGGGTGTCGCCTTTGAAGCCTATGTTGGCGTTGACAACGGTGTGGAGACGTCTGGGCCCTTCAGTGATGAGGATATAATCGCGGTTGCATTTGCTCCACAGGGCTCACGGGTGGCGAACACGGCTGAAAGCGATGAAGAGTCCGACGAAGGCGACGATCCGGTGCCACCCCCTAGTGCATGTGAAGTAGCGTCGGCGCTCGATCTCGCTGCACGATACTTCTCCGCCGATGAAAATTCGGATCCTGCACTGGAAATCTTGGGCAAGCTGCAGTCGATGCTTGTGGAGTCGCGGCACAAGAAACGCAAGCAAACGCACATTACCGATTATTTTTCCGTGTAAATAAGCATGTTTTGAAGCTCGCTACTCACATGAATGCATTCCGGTTCTTGTTTGCGGCGCATGACTGACCGATTAGTCCCGTTCATTCGCCGTTGCGGCTCGATTGCAAAAATTATCGGAATCGCCCTCCGTAAACGTGCAGTAGCGCCTAGCCCTCTTTACTCATAGTAATGAGTCAACATGTGGGCTCGGCCAGCACGGTGGGCCACGATGGCGCTCATTCCAGTGCCCGACTGTTAATTTGAACTCAGCTTAATTCGAACAATTTTCTCGGCCTCTTCGAGTTTGAATTAACGAGCTTTTACTGTAGTTAGACAGTTATCTTCAGTCCATTCATATGTGAAATTTCGTGCTAGTTATTAAACAGCCTAAATGGTAGGACACCGAGGGGCACTTGAAGTTAAGCGTTCGCTGGCAAAAAGTCCTCCGTAACAAAGCCATGGCTCACCAAGTTCATGCTGTCTGAATGTAAATTAAACCGAATCTGCAGTAAAATAAGTTTCGGCAATGAAGATCAGTAGGTTGGTATGTTATACCCAAATATTCGTTGACAGCGGATCTATTGTAGCAAGACTATACTGCATTAGGAATTCTCATGGCCATCAACAGCTCCTATCATTTAGGAAGTGATGCATTGTTCAGGAATGTTCCCAGAGTTGTGATGTAACAGCTGAGTGTGTATTGCAAATGCTTCTGGAGTTCCTTGAGGGAACAAAGTTGTCTGGAACCTCCACTCTATGGGGCATGCTGTGGTGCCATGAAGAAGTCCCAAGTAATTAAGCATGTAGCATGAAGAGTGCCAGTGTGTGTATGCATTGGTTTCGACCAGCGACGTTTCCAGGTTCTGTGGGACCTCTGCAATGACAAAACAGAGTGCTGGCTTCCGTGAGACCGGAAGCTGTTTTTGTGTATCTAACTGCAGTGTCACGTGCTTCTTGCAGTGTGCAACTTGGGTGCTGAGCAGAGGGGAGAGAAGAAGATGGAGACACCTCGGAGGGGACAACTCTACTACCATCAAGGGAGGAGGGGAAAGAATTGGGGACACACGTGCGCAGGTCTTCTTTTAGCGAGGACCTGGGGGAGGGGGGCAGCCCCCCCACCTTTCCTTTTCCCTTTTTTTTTTTATTTTTTTGCTTTAGACTACTGTCGTTGTAAGAGCTGCTGCTTAACCCTGTTCTCACTGCTGTCTCTTTTTGACATCCTTGTTTGTTTGTTTTTTGGTGCTAGGGGTGAAAAAAAATAAAGGTTTCTGTCTTTTCTCTGCCAGAAGGGGCCACTGCTTGAGCACTGGCTTGGGCAGTCTGGTGACATTGTTAACAGGATTCAGGTAGAAGCAATGGTTGCTAAAGCACCCTTTCTTCTCCCTATTCTTCCATGGTCTAGTCAGACTTGGAAAAACCTCTCCGCTATGTGGGCGTGAAGGCACAGAAAGTGACCATTGTTGATGCAAACCTTACCTGATTTGAATTTGTATCTTCATTCCTGCTGTGTAAAGCCTACTATCGGGGCACTTTTTTTTTTGTCTAGTTTAATCTTGTGCCCACTTCTCAAGTTGGGGTGGGGGGGAGGGGGGAGAGTGTTTTATGTGATTCTGGTCTTTTGTGCATTGCCTCTGTTGAAACATTCCTTGCTTGTTGCATGGGAGGCTGGACACAACCCTGTTTTTCTTGTTTCCTTCTGAGCTGCTGACATGTACTGCATGCTTTGTACGGCGCTCTGTCTGAAACTCCTGCCATTGTGTGGCTTCTTTGAACCTACCCAGTGATGTGAACCTCGCGCCTCTGGTGGAGTTTTTTTTTTTTTTGCCTTCCCCAGGCCCACCATTGCCAAGCATTGTAGTCTAAAATGCATGCTCTTGACAGTGGCAATGCTGAGACTGGAAGGCACACACTGCTGTTTTTGCAGACTGCGTTGCCAACAGCTCTGTGCAAGAAGAGGAAGGAGTTGGCTGCTTGTTTTCAGGGATTGCTCTACTGGGGCTCTACTTTTCGACGTATGTGTGTACCAGTCAGTTGAGATTGAGGAAAAAATTCCTCCCCCCTCCCCCGAGTTGCTTGTGTGCTGCTTTTTGCGTGTTGCGTGTATGTGTGAGTGATTTATTTTGATTGTACATTAAACAAAATGGGGGCAAAAAGGCTTCTCGCTCTGTAGTCCATTGTTGGTTGCTGAGTCCTGTTCACAGCCACTTCATGTCGGGTGGTTATTTGGGATGTGATAGTTGTACGCCTTTTTTTTCCCCTTTCAAGTATTATGGCGCCTTTTTGTGTTGCAAAGAACAGTGTCTATGGGCCAGATGCCACCATTGTGTATAGAGAGCGTGCCCATTTTCTCGTGCTGTTTTCGCAGCTGCGGTGATTACTTGCAGGCTGGGGAGCTGCAGATGGATGCAGCTGTGCGTGTAACCTGTGCGGCATTCCTGTGACACTAATATTGTACGTAGGCTGTTTGGCGAGTTGATTTTTTTTCCCCTTTGGAAGGTTGCCAGCACTTCGATTTTTAAGCAGGTTTCAACCTTTGTTTTTCTCTAATGTAATTATATCTTCCACCTACATAGCTGAACACTGGCACACATTGCAGGTGACATTGCTAATAAAAGGAATCCATGAAGTGCGTGGCTGCGTCTGTGCTGCTTTTGTTCTCTTTGCTGCTATTTGCAGTGTATTCAAATTGTTACTCGTGAAAAGAAATCCAAGCCAGTCTGCTATCCTTATAGGGAGGCAGAGCTGAGTTTGCTTAGTCATCTACAGTATACTCCGGGTATATCAAATCATTGTTTATATCAACAGGTCAACACCCTGCTTAAATGCTATGCAGAGGTATCTCAACTTTCAATGCATTTGCAATGCACATTCGACTTTTTTCTTTTTTTTTTTCTTTCCTCTTGAGGCTGCGAGAATCTCCTGTGTAATGCTATATAACTGGGAAGGGCATCCGCGGGGTCGTGATATGTTTTGATGGAGATATCATTGTGTAAACTCGTGCCAAACAATGTTCGGAGCCAGTTACCGCCTGCCAGTGCCATGATCGTGATTTTTCGCTCGCAGTGCTGACGCCAGATTTTAAGGGAGTGTAGGAATTAATGCTACAGCGTTAAAGCTATCGCTATCGCTTTGACTGTTAAACGATTTGGTTTTTGCCAGAGCTCCTCAATACTACCAGTTTCGAAACTTCCCATAGGGCCCATGTATCAAAAAACTGCGGTTTTCATCGATCAAAATTCGGGGTGTGTAAACCCCGAAACATCATCATTCGTAAGAATGGTGGTGGCACCCGCGGCCATTAAAGGAAACAGTCTAAATTCCAAACTTTTTGATTGTTGATAAATGCCCAATCATTATGGAAAATAAAACTAGTTGAAGACTTGCAGCGGCAAAGATTATTAGGATAACAGCCATATAGTTAAGATGGAAAAGAGAAGAGAAAAATTTGATTTCCAAAAGGCAATGGCGGCAATAGCAAAAAGCTTGTATTGAACGCTTCCAGATGGCGCGGCAGTTCATAGACACCCAAAAAAAGCGTACAAAATGCGGTCACTTTTTGAAGCGGAGTTTCGCAACTGGTATGATCCAAACGTGATCATCCCGGCCTCGGCGGCCGCTTTTCGGTGGAGGCGAAAAGCAAAGCGCCCGTGTGCTGTGCGATGTCAGTGCACGTTAAAGAACCCCAGGTGGTCGAAATTTCCGGAGTCCTCCACTACGGCGTCTCTCATAGCCTGAGTTGCTTTGGGACGTTAAACCCCACAAACCAACCAACCAACCAACCAAACGTGATCATGTTGGGTGCCCAACATTTCCACTAAGTTTAACACATGATTTGCATCTTTTTCACGCAGTAGAGAGTACGAGGTAGCATTATTGAGAGCAGACAATCTGAAGCAACTGCTTACTCAGCCTTTTCGGACTGTATAGACGACTTATTTTTGTTTGGCTGATGAACCTGTGGTCATTCTGATTCGATTGCGTGAAGATGGAAGGCTCCACGCTCGTAACTGGTACTTGAGGTGCAAATCCGTGCAGCGCGGAGTCAGTGCGTTACGTTATTTGAACTTTTGTTCCGCTTGTACTTTTTACCACCCAGGCACAAGCGCGACAAGATACTCAACCATACTGCACAAATGCTATTTACATTTTTTTATCACCCCTGTACACCAGTTGACACTTGCAGTCTTGAGCGCGCAGGGCAACGATAGTGAACTTTCCAGCCACGTTGCGCGCGGCACTCGCAGCGCTGATTCATGATATATATCGATCTGTCGGGCTGAAATTTCAGTGCTTTAATTATGACAAATAAAAAATACCATCGGCATCTCTTGCCTTGGAACACTGAGGCTGTTTTCAAATTAACCCAGCCGAAAAAATTCAATGGGTTCAACTGGGAATTTGTCAATTGAAATGAATTTTTTAAAAACCAATTGTTTTCGCCACCCATTGGGCCTGACCATTTGATATGAATTAGTGCTCCCAACTGAAAATAATCGGTCACCCATGAAGACCAAATGGCTCACCAATTGAACTCAAATGGCATACCCATTGAGCCCAAATGGTTTGAACTCTCATAGCTGAAAGAAAAAAGAATGGAGATGCAATTTTAATGTACGTTTTGTGTCCAGAAGTTATAGGGGAGCTGACTTTTATACCAGTGGAATGAATTACAATTTTTTGCAGAAATCATATATGAGAGACCAGCAAGCATTACATACACGGGACTAACACAGATTCAATCTATATATCCACAGGTTGCAGACATATACTCCATTCTTTGAACAGTGCTGCTGGGGCCAGTGACATCTTTGTTATTCAGAGTTAACTTTAATTATGCCAGCACTTACAGTGAACACGATATAATCAATAAGATTAAGCAGCATATACTTTTTTATAAGAACTTAAAATTTTCACACCCCGCCGGGGTGGCGCAGTGGTTACGGCGCTCTACTACTGTTCCCAAGGACGCGGGATCGAATCCCGGCCTCGGCGGCCGCTTTTCGTTGGAGGCGAAAAGCAAGGCGCCCGTGTGCTGTACGATGTCAGTGCACGTGGTCGAAATTTCCAGAGTCCTCCACTACGGCGTCTCTCATAGCCTGAGTCGCTTTGGGACGTTAAACCCCACAAACCAAACCAAATTTTTCACTGTTGTCTCTTTATAGAGGTATGTATATCTGTGCACATCTCAGTCAAGGATATCACTGACGACTTTCCCAATTGGAAATGTTTGCTTAGGACCAATTAGAACCAATGGGAAGCCCAATTCGTTTCAAATGGGTGTCCCAATTGGGAGCGAAGGAATCCCAATTGGAATTCAAGTAGCCCAATGGGTTTATTCAATCCCAATTGGGACGCCCAGTTGGTTTCTTCATTCCCAATTGGGAGTCACGAAACCAACTGGGCATCCCAATTGGGAGTGAAGAAACCATTTGGGTTGGAGAATACCCATTGGACAAACCATTTGGGATTGGCTGAACCAATTCAATCTGACTGGTCTTCCCAATTGGACCCATTGATTTTTTTTTTGACTGGGAATCTGCCTCAACGTTACCAGATTGAGAGGACGGCGGAAAGGGAAACCTTGATCATGCAATGACCCGGCCGATGTGACGTCCTGCGTGTGTCGCTCACGTCAGCATGGCATACTTAGATTCTTCGTGAAGGTGCGAGTGCGGGAGAGCATAGCTTTTGAGCACACTTCGACCGTCGGGTGGGTCACTGAACTTGTGCCTAATTATGTGTCATGACTTGAGCAGCTGCATGTTCATTTATTTATGTGTTATATCAGTTTCGTGTTCCTTCATTCTTTACATAAATTTCTTCATTCCCCAGAGAACGGCGCCGGGCACTCGGTGCAAAACAAACGCAGCATTTGGCCTTTTCTTCCGAACAATGGTTTTTCGTGTGGG
This sequence comes from Amblyomma maculatum, assembly GCF_055883805.1. Classification (NCBI taxonomy): domain Eukaryota; kingdom Metazoa; phylum Arthropoda; class Arachnida; order Ixodida; family Ixodidae; genus Amblyomma; species Amblyomma maculatum. Next base: position 5,976,922 of record NC_139350.1, on the reverse strand, counting down.
GCAGGAGCGTACGCCATGTGCGGCTTGTGCATTGTTCGCTCGATTCCTTCCTTCGACCCAAGAATATGCGCGCCAAGGTTTCGCTGAGGGCTGTTAGTCTCTGCCGATAACGACATGCACGGCTTTGTGAAATACCTTGCTTGACTGCGCCGGACGGACCCAATGTACATTTTGTTCCGAGTACCGCTCGCTGTTTTTTGATGCTCTGGCTAAAGGTACGTCGGACGGACACGGTGTATTTGGCGATTTTGCGTTGGTTTCTCCGGGGCACTAAACTGGCAATTCAATATATGGCGTCCACCCGAAGGTCTGTGGTTGCGACCCGTGCTAACGGTTCATTGGGTTAATGTACACAAAATTCCTGGTCGAGTCGAGCTTTAAAATGCATGACGTAGTAGTACCGACGACCTTTTGCACTGACTTCGCACAGCACACGGATGCCTTTGTGTTTCGCCTCCATTGAAACGCGGCCGCCGCGATCGGGATCGAACCCAGCGCAGTGCGATTCAGTAGCCGAGCGCCTTATGCCACTTAGCCGTCGTGGCGGGTATGGCGGGCGAACCAGTACGTATACGTAGCAGCACGCGGACGCGGGTGGCATAAAACGAATCGCCTTTTCGTGCTCAACGTGTTGATACCCAATTTGGGACCTAGAAGTGAAATTCAAACGTGCCTACCTGAGGGTACCACTCAGTGGAGAACCGGTTGGGCAGCTAATGGTGCGCTCAAATTTACATATTAATATTGTTACGTGGAAGATCTACAGTCCCAAAGCTGTCCGCACAACTAACGTTGATGAGGGCACCGATTTCCAACACTCAGCGTCGTCGTCTTCTCCGAGTCTGTTGCACCACTTCATCCTCATCACGAACAGCGAATAAAGCTAAGTAACACTACCCCCCGCGGGAAAAGCACAGTCCCGGTCCGGTCTATGTTAGCGAAATAGAACGTTGATGATAGGGCTTTAGACGGGACACATGCACTATTTCGGAGGTTGGAGCTGTGGACGGGGACTTCGGAACCACAGATTCAACTTCGCAGGTGACGTCGGTCACGGGGCGCAAAACACGGTAAGGGCCAGTGTAACGGGGCAAAAGTTTTTCACACAAGCCCACTAGACGGCACTGGAGCCACAGCAAAACGAGAGATCCAGGAGTGTAGTGGACATCATGGTGGCGGCTGTCGTACCGGATCTTTTGAGAGTCTTGGGATGCAGAGAGCCTGGCATGAGCTATCCGGCGGGCATCATGAGCGCGGGTGACGGCATCACTGGTGTAAGTACTGGTGGCGTCTGCCGCGGGTAGAGAGGTGTCGAAGGGTAGTAACGGGTGTCGGCCAAATAATAAATCGAATGGGGAGTATCCAGCGGTAGAATGGACAGATGAATTGTAGGCGAATGTGACAAAGGGGAGATGAACGTCCCAATCTCGATGGTCGTCAGACACATACATGGCCAGCATGTCTGTGAGGGTACGGTTTAGACGTTCCGTGAGGCCGTTGGTCTGGTGGTGATATGCGGTGGTGAATTTGTGGCGGACGGAGCACGAACGGAGAATTTCGTCAACCACTCGCGACAGGAAACAGCGGCCACGGTCAGTTAGTAGTTCGCGAGGAGCACCATGATGAAGAATTACGTTTACTAGAAGGAAGTCAGCGACGTCTGTGGAGCAGCTGGTCGGGATGGCTCGGGTAATAGCGTACCGAGTAGCGTAATCAGTGGCGACGGCGATCCATTTGTTCCCCGAGGTGGAAACTGGAAAAGTGCCAAGGAGGTCAACGCCTATACTGGAAAACGGGTCAGTTGATATGGGTATCGGCTGCATATGACCTGAAGGCGAAATTATGGGCTTCTCCCGACGCTGACACAGTTTACATGCGGCAATGTACTGCTGGACAGAGCGGTAGAGCCCCGGCCAGTAGAAACGTAGGCGCAGGCTGTCGTATGTGCGAGAGACACCCAAGTGGCCAGCCGTGGGAGCATCATGGAACTGTTCAAGGATGGTGGAGCGCAGGTGTTGGGGAACGACGAGAAAAAGGTCTGTGCCATCTGGTTGCATATTACGTCGGTATAGGGTGTTCTCGTGGAGCACAAATAAGGCGAGAGATGGGTCAGGGCGGTCGGAGGTAAGACGGAGGATAATGGAATGCAGAGAAGGATCTAAGTGCTGTTCCTTGGCAATGTTGGCAAAGGCGGAGACAGACAAGACATATGCATCATCGTCAGAGTCTGTAGGACTGGGGGAGTCGACGGGATGACGTGACAGTCTGCATCTGGTGAAGCCGGCCGGACTTGTAGACGACGGAAAAGGTGTATTCTTGTAATCGTAGCGCCCAGCGCCCCAAACGGCCAGTAGGATCTTTGAGAGAGGAAAGCCAGCACAAGGCATGGTGGTCTGTTATCACAGTAAAATGGCGACCAAACAAATAAGGGCGGAATTTCGTAATAGCCCAGACAAGCGCCAGGCACTCTCGCTCTGTAATAGAATGATTTTGTTCGGGTGTTGAGAGGAGGCGGCTGGCATACGCAATCACCCTTGTACGGCCGTGTTGTCGCTGAGCGAGTATAGCTCCTATTCCATGGCCACTTGCGTCGGTACGGAGTTCAGTATTGGCGGAAGGGTTGAAGTGGGCCAAGACTGGTGGAGTAGTTAGAGCAGCAATAAGCTCTGAGAAAGCTGCAACTTGTTCAGGCCCCCAATAAAATGAAACGTCTTTCTTGAGGAGTTGGGTGAGCGGACGAGCAAGGACTGCGAAGTTCGGGACGAATCGTCGGAAATAAGAACATAGGCCAATAAAGCTTCGGACATCGCTGGATGAACGCGGAGTGGGAAAATCTCTGACTGCACGTATCTTGTCAGGGTCAGGCTGAACACCGGAAGCATTAACCAGGTGACCAAGCACTTTGATTTCCCGATGGCCGAAACTGCATTTCTTTAAGTTGAGTTGAAGGCCGGCGCGGCGGAATAGCTCGAGAATGTTAGAAAGGCGAGAGAGGTGGCTGTCAAAAGAGTACGAGAAAACAATGACGTCGTCTAAGTAACAAAGACAAGTCGTCCACTTGAAGCCGCGCAGAAATGAGTCCATCATCCGTTCGAAAGTTGCAGGGGCGTTACATAGGCCAAAAGGCATGACTGAATTGATAAAGGCCGTCAGGGGTGATGAACGCTGTTTTTTCACGGTCTCTCTCGTCGACAGAAATCTGCCAGTAGCCGGAACGAAGGTCGATGGAGGAAAAGTAGCTGGCTCCGTGCAAACCATCAAGCGCGTCGTCGATGCGCGGAAGAGGATATACATCTTTTTTTTTGTTATCTTATTCAAATGACGGTAGTCAACGCAGAATCTCCAACTGTTATCCTTCTTGACCAACACGACAGGGGATGCCCAGGGTCTACTGGAAGGCTCGATTATGTCGTTCGCTAACATCGTTTCGACCTCCGTTTGAATGACGCGTCGCTCGGCAGGCGAAACGCGATAGGGCCGCATGTGAATAGGACTGGGGTCACCGGTGTCAATGCGGTGGGTGACAACTGTCGTTTGACCCAATGGGCGGGTACCGAAGTCTAAAAGGTCACTGTAGGTAAACAAAAGCTTGTGTAACACAGCAGCGAATTCAGGTTGCAGATCAGCTGCAATCATGCTGTGAAGCGGATCAGGGCGCGATGTGGACGACGAGGGGTTGTTGACAGGGACGGCAGTTGTATGATCTGTAGACAGAGCTGAAATGGCACAATCGGTAATCGGGGACAGCGCAGATAATGAAATTCCCTCGGGCAGAACTTGAGTTGAAAAGCTGAAGTTAAGGACAGGGAGAGTGGCGCGATTCTGGAAGATGTGTACAATTAGATGAGGAAGGGTGACGTGCCGCTGCAGCATAACATCAGTAATGGGACAAGCGAGATAATCGTCATCTGGGACGGGTGGAAATGGCGACATAGGGATGTAAACGGCAGTTTCAGGAGGAAGGCGGCTAAATTGTGCTGATCGAAGGCGGGGTGAGCAGGAGGGGTCTTCAGAGCAGAGTGGAAGGTCCAAGCGAAGTAGGCCGCTAGAGCAGTCAATAAGGGCAGAGTGGGCTGTTAAGAAGTCAATGCCAAGGATAACGTCGTGGGGGCATTCATGTAGGACGGTGAACAACACTGGGGCATGACGGTCAGCAATTGTAACTCGCGCCGTACACATGCCAACCACGGCAGCAGGGCTGCCATTGGCGACGCGAAAAGTGGACGAGACGGCTGGCGTAAGGACTTTCTTGAGGCGACTGCGAACTGTGGACGAGACGGCTGGCGCAAGGACTTTCTTGAGGCGACGGCGAAATTAGGAGCTGAGAACGGACAGTTGGGCGCCTGTATCAATTAGAGCAGAAACGGGAACTCCATCCACAAGGACGTCGATACGGTTATTTTGTAGGGCAGGGGTCAACAGAGGTTTTTCGGTCCGGGTCATAAATGCAGCGTCACCTCCGGGAGCTGTATTGGCTAGTTTTCCGGTACGTGGCCAGAATATGACGGTGGCGAACTGCGGCGAGGAAGAGGAGAACGCGAACGTCGTGCTTGCGGGGATGGTGAACGGTTGGCAGCACGGACAGTGGAACCGGGGTCAGCAAGGGTCTGGTCGGGGCGAGGTGGGGTATACCGAGGGGCATAGTCTCCGCGGTGGTCGACGTAGGTGTACTGACGAGATGGCGTGTACCAGTGACTACGACAGTGGCGGGAAATGTGGCCAACGCGAGAACAAGTAAAACAGATGGGGCGGTTGTCATGGGTACGCCATTCATTTGGGTTGCGGTAACGATATCGGGGCGAGAAACCGGCGTTGGTTGAGGTGGCAGCAATTACTGGAGGGGCAGGTCCTGAATCCGTGGTGTCGGTGGTGCTGGTAGAAGGGAGGCCCATATTCGCAACCTCTTGGCGAACAACAGCCTTAATAAGTAATATGGTAGCCAGAGTGTTGTCGGGTGTATGCGACAGCGAGGCCGCGGCAGTCATTGCCTCAAGCTCTTGGCGGACAATGCGTGTCAAAGTGCTGTCGTTAGCAGGTGGTCGAGGAGTCGGGATATCGATACAGGAGGAGCTAGCAGCCGTGTTCGGCAGCCGGTCGAAACGGTGAGATATGCGCCTCTGTTTCGCCTGCTCGAAACGTCGGCACACCTGTAGCACAGAGTCCACGGTGGAGCAACCCCTGCACAACAGGAGGTTGAAGGCATCGTCGGCAATGCCTTTTACTATATGGCCGACTTTATCCTCCTCAGACATGCCTTGGTCGACTTTGCGGCATAGAGACAGGACGTCTTGGATGTAAGTGAGATAAGACTCCGTAGACGTTTGGGCGCGAGAGGCGAGCGCTTTTTTGGCGGCAATGTGGCGGCCAATAGGCTTTCCGAATAGGTCGTGCAGCTTCTGTTTGCAAATATCCCAAGATGTTAGCTCGTCTTCGTGGGTTTCAAACCACACCCGAGTGGTCCCAGCCAAGTAAAATATTACATTCGCGAGCATGAGTGTGGCATCCCACCTGTTGTGCTTGCTCACGCGCTCGTATAGGGCTAGCCAGTCGTCTACGTCGACGTCGTCGGTCCCGTAGAAGGTTCCGGGGTCACGGGGGTGGGCCATTGCAACAGCGGGTGCGGCGGCTGTAGAGGTAGAGGCGTCGGTAGTTATCGTGGTGGTTCCGATGTGGCTTCCGCTGCGGAGATCCAGCTTGTGACAGGGGATCGAATAGATTCACCTCCACCAAGAGATGTTACGTGGAAGATTTACAGTCCCAAAGCTGTCCGCACAACTAACGTTGATGAGGGCACCGATTTCACAACACTCAGCGTCGTCGTCTTCTCCGAGGCTGTTGCACTTCTTCATCCTCATCACGAACAGCGAATACAGCTAAGTAACAATATAAATATATTGTAACGTATTGCGCCAAACGTCCAGGTAACGCCCTGCGCCTAGCAGACTGCCGAAGTCCGAGAGTGGTCCGAGCAGCGGTCTGAGCGCGGTTCCAGACTACCAACAACTACTTCATCGTCTACGCCAACTAGCCACTGACTGTCTCCGCTTCGTCGTCGACTATAGCTTGTATCACTGCCCCCCTCCTCTGTAGCATCGACTCGATGCGACGCGGTGCTAATAGGAAGAAGTTAGAGAAAGGGTGCACAAAAGTGTCAAAAGGACCCAGCGGCGTTGACGAAAAGTTCAGTCATGCACGATCATGATAGGGCTTCAGCCGAACCACGTGCACGACTACAGGACGCTGTGGCCTTCGGGATGGAGCTGAAGCTGCGGGAACAACGGCGTAGGTGACGTCACTGATACGACGAACAATCTCGTAAGGGCCGAAGTATCGGCGTAGTAACTTTTCAGATAGGCCGCGATGACGAACAGGTGTCCACACCCAGACGAAGTCGCCTGGCTCGTAAGTGACGATTCTTCGGCTGAGGTTATACCGAGTAGCGTCATTCGCCTGTTGTCGGTGGATTCTGAGGCGTGCTAGTTGCCGCGCTTCCTCAGCACGCTGAACAAAGATGTCGGCGTCAAGTTCGGCGTCAGAGCCGCAAGAAGGACCAACTGGCATCATGACATCCAACGGCGTGCTCACTTGGCGACCGAAGACAAGTTGGAACGGGGTCAGTCGCGTCGTCTCTTGAGTGGCGGTATTGTACGCGAAAGTTATATAGGGCAAAATCGCATCCCAGGTGCGATGTTCTGCGTCCACATACATAGAAATCATGTCGGTGAAGGTGCGATTGAGGCGCTCCACCAGCCCGTTGGTCTGAGGTTGATACGCCGTCGCACGTCGATGGCTAGTGTGAGTCAGAGTCATGACCAACCGGATTAGGCGAGCAGTAAACCTGTTCCGCGGTCAGTGATTACCACGGCGGGGGCGCCATGACATAGGGCAATGTTATGAACGAAAAATTGAGCAACTTCGGCTGCAGTACCTTTAACAAGGGACGCGGTCTCTGCGTACCGTGTTAGGTAGTCTGTCGCGACGACTACCCAACGGTTGCCACACGAGGACCTCGGAAAAGGACCGAGAAGATCCATGCCCACTTGATGGAAAGGGGTCTTCGGCGGAGCAATAGGCTGAAGAAATCCAGCGGGTTTCAATGGCGGAGACTTCCGACGTTGGCAGTCACGACATGAGCGTACATAGGCCCGCACCGATGGGAGTAACCTGGGCCAATAATACTTTTGACGAATTCGTGCAAGTGTACGACTCACCCCCAGGTGGCCGGCGGTGGGTTCATCATGACAGGCACTCAATATATCTCGGCGCAACTCGGAGGGCACGACAAGGAGAAACGTCTCTTCACTGTTAGCAAAATTTCGCTTGTAGAGCACGTTACCACGCAGAGTGAACGTTTGAAGCCCACGATGAAAAACACGGGGAATCCGGGCATCGACGCCCTGCAGATAGTCGACGAGTGACGCTAACTCTGGGTCCATTCTCTGCAGCAGCGCCATTTGGGTTGTATTAATAGCCCCCAGAAAGGGAAAATCATCGGCCGTTTGGCCGATGATTTTGCCGTTGACATATGGCGATGGGCGAGCGCGACAGACAGTCAGCATCCTGATGCTTTCGTCCTGATTTGTATACGACTGTTACGTCATACTCTTGTATTCTAAGGCTCCATCTAGCCAATCGTCATGAGGGGTCTCTGAGGCTCGCGAGCCAGCATAATGAATGGTGGTCGCTTATAACGCGGAAAGGTCGGCCGTAGAGGTATGGTCGGAACTTGGTGAGGGCCCATATTACCGCCAGACATTCTTTATCAGTTGTTGAATAGTTGGTTTCGGAGCGGGTAAGTGTTCGGCTCGCGTAAGCGATGACCCGTTCTGCACCGTCTTGCCACTGAATTAGTACTGCACCAATCCCAACGTTGCTGGCATCAGTGTGAACGTCAGTTACGGCGTTTTCGTCAAAATGACCTAGTATCGGGGGATTCTGTAGACGGCTGCGAAGCTCAAGGAAAGCGGCCTCTTGTTCACTTCCCCACAGGAACGGCGTGTCATCTCGAGTCAGTGTGGCTAGCGGTTCCGCGATGTGCGAAGTCTCGAACAAAGCGTCTGTAATAGGAGCACGAACCTAAGAACCGTCGAACAGCTTTCTTGTCAGTAGGGTGCGGAAAACCAGAAACGGCAGCTGTCTTTTCAGGGTCCGGGCGAACACCTTTTGCGCTGACCACGTGACCAAGGAAGCGAAGTTCCTCAAAGCCGAAGTGAAATTTCTCCGGTTTGATTGTCAGGTTGGCGTCTCGGAGCGCTTTTAACACAAGGCGTAACCTTTCTAGGTGTTGGTCGAAGGTGGTCGAAAATATGACGACATCGTCCAGGTAAACCAAACACGACTGCCACTTCAAACCGGACAGAACGGTGTCCATCATGCGTTGGAACGTGGCCGGTGCCGAACATAGGCCGAACTGTAGCACCTTAAACTCATACAAGCCATCGGGTGTCACGAAAGCCGTCTTCTCCCGGTCTCTGTCATCCACTTCTATTTGCCAGTACCCACTTTTTAGGCCTAGCGACGAGAAGTATCGGTCATCTCGCAGTCGATCGAGTGCGTCGTCTATGCGGGGAAGTGGGTAAACGTCCTTTTTAGTGACGAAGAAATAGCGGGCCCAAGCATGCTTACATCTCGATTGTATTGCCGGGTTCGTTGCAGGAGCGTCGCCTCCATGGTGGTCGCTTCAGTGAGGAATTCGGCAACAGTACGCGGTGGACTGCGCACAAGACCGGCGAAAAGCTCCTGCTTGACCCCGCGCATGAGGTGACGAAGCTTCGTTTCCTCGGCCATGGAGGGGTCAGCACGCTTGAAGAGGCGCGTCATGTCCTCCACATACATGCGGACGCTTTCGTTAGTCCGCTGGTTACGGGAGTGAAGCGCAGCTTCAGCTTTCTCCCGGCGGTCGGCGTTTGGGAATGTAGCTAGGAGATTTTGCCGAAATGTCTCCCAGGCGGACAGGTTGCTCTCATGGTTCTCGTACCATGTCCTTGCAGTGTCCTCGAGTGCAAAATACACGTTATGGAGCTTACGGTCGTCGCTCCAATCGTTGTAGCGGGCGACCCGCTCGAAAGTTTCAAGCCAGTCTTCCGCATCCTCGTACACGTCGCCGTGGAAAGATGGCGGTGTTCGCGGCGTGTGGTAGAGGATGGGCGCCGGAGACCTGCTATCTGCGGCCATTTATGGTGGAACAGGCGGTCGAGGCTGCGTCGTCCTCGTCGAGGTGGTAAGAGGCTCCAATTCAGGTTACTGGCCGCGGAGGCGGTGGCTTGGGCGCTGATGGACAGGTGCGAGATCCGTGTTTCTATCTTGTAGGCGTACGCAGGTTGGGAAGCGTACCCAGCTCGACTCCACCAGGTGTGTAACGGTTGTTACACTAAAGAATTGCTGAAACCGCTGAACGTGGGCACCGAAAGATCTGAATCAGGAACGTGGGCAACAGGAACGGGCGGGCACTTCAACGCCCTCTACTTCGTCTAGCTCAAATGCACGTGTCAATATGGCTTAAGGCGTACAATATGCACAATTTCTGGATGTACTCGGCGCCGCTGCGATGCTGCCGCGCCGTCGGGAACGACCTCGTAGTTAAATTGTCCTAGTCGGCGAATCACCTTGTACGGGCTGAAGTATCGGTGTAAAAGCTTTTCGCTCAGTCCGCGGCGGCGAATCGGTGTCCAAACCCAGACTTCATCTCCCGGCTTGTACTCAGCATCGCGTCGTCGTAAGTTGTAACGTCGGGCGTCGGTTCGTTGCTGATCTTTAATGCGCATTTGGGCGAGTCTTAGGGATTCCTCTGCACATTGAAGGTAGGCGGCTACGTCCAGGTTATCCTCATCGGTTACGTGCGGCAGCATTGCGTCAAGCGTCGTCGTGGGCTCCCTGCCGTACACAAGGCTGAACGGGGTCGACCTGGTTGTCTCCTGGACGGCGGTATTATAAGCGAAGATGACGTAGGGTAGAATGGCGTCCCATGTCTTATGGTCGGCATCGACGTACATTGCAATCATATCCGCAATAGTTTTGTTGAGACGCTCCGTAAGTCCATTTGTCTGGGGATGGTACGCAGTAGTTCGTCGATGACTTGTATGACTGTATTCCAGAATGGCTTGCGTCAGCTCTGCCGTAAATGCCATTCCCCTGTCTGTGATGAGCACTGCGGGGGTGCCGTGTCACAAAATAATTTGTTCAACAAAAAACTTTGCGACCTCTGCCGCAGTACCGCTGGGCAGTGCTTTTGCTTCGGCGTAGCGGGTAAGGTAGTCGGTGGCCACGATGATACACTTGTTACCCGCAGATGAAGATGGAAAGGGGCCGAGGAGATCTATCCCAATTTGTTGAAAGGGCTGGGTTGGAGGCGGTATTGGGTTCAGTAGCCCAGCTGGTCTGATCGGCGGCGTCTTGTGTCGCTGGCACTCACGGCACGTTTCCACGTAATGGGCAACGTCGGCAGGCAGTCGTGGCCAGTACTACTTCTCCTGGATTCGATGCAACGTGCGCGCAAACCCGAGATGCCCTGCTGTTGGTTCGTCGTGTAACGCATGAAGAATTTCCTGCCTGAGGCTTTTAGGCACGACAAGAAGCTGTGCGGTCTTGTTAGGAGCGAAGTTCTTTACTAGGACGTCATTGCTTAAGGCGAACGACGATAACTGACACCTAAACACAGCAGGAGGAGAAGCGGTCTTGCCTTCCAAGTAATCGGCTAGGTCTTTCAGCTGAGGATCTGATCGCTGCTGTTGTGCAAAACTGCTGGCGCTTATTGGCCCCAGAAAGGCTTCGCCGTCATCGTCCTTCGGAGGAACGTCGACGGGAGCGCGGGATAAGCAGTCTGCGTCTAAATGCTTGCGGCCCGACTTATAAACTACTGTAACGTCAAATTCTTGAAGTCGTAGGCTCCATCGGGCAAGGCGACCGGAAGGGTCTATCAAATTAGCCAGCCAGCAGAGCGCGTGGTGGTCGCTTACCACCTTGAATGGTCGACCGTATAGGTATGGACGAAACTTAAAAGTGGCCCATATGATCGCGAGGCACTCCTTCTCGGCCGTTGAGTAATTGACTTCGGCATTTGTGTGGGACCTGCTAGCGTTGGCGATTACTTTCTCCTGTCCGGCACTATTCTGGACGAGAACGGCTCCTAGGCCCCCACTGCTCGCGTCAGTATGAATTTAGGTCTCAGCGTTTTCATCAAAGTGGCCAAGTACCCGAGGGCACTGCAGGCGGCGCTTAAGTTCGTCAAAGGCTTCTTTCTGCGGCGCTTCACATTTAAAAGGTACGTCAGCCTTTGTAACTTGCGTTAACGGTTCGGTGATGCGCGAAAAGTCCCTGACAAATCGTCGATAATAAGCGCACAGCCCAAGGAACCTGCGCAGGGCTTTCTTGTCGGCGGGCGGTGGAAAGTGCGCGATCGCACCCATTTTCTCAGGGTCAGGGCGAACATCATCCTTGCTAATGATATTACCCAGGAACCGCAGCTCCTCGTAGGCAAAGTGGCATTCTTTGATTTCAAAGTTAGCCCTCATGACCTGATAGCTTCTAGCACTGTCCGAAGCCTTTTTAGAAAGGTGCTCTTCAGAGCTAGAGGAGAAGACAACGACATCATCTAAGTATACCAGGAAAATCTGCCACTTCGAGCCCGCCAGCACAGTGTCCATTACTCGTTGAAACGTCGCTGGTGCGGAGCAGAGGCCAAATGGCATCACCTTGAACTCGACAAGGCCATCCGGTGTGATGAATCCGATCTTCTCTCGATCTCTTTCGTCGACCTCAATTTGCCAATATCCGTTCTTCAGGTCCATCGATGAGAAGTACCTTGCATTGCAGAGCCGGTCGAGAATGTTGTCGATGCGAGGAAGAGGGTAAATGTCTTTCTTCGTTATGCTGTTTAGACGGCGGTAATCGACGCAGAAGCGAAGTGTCCCGTCATTATTCTTCACCAGAATGACTGGTGCCGCCCAGGGGCTCTTTGATGACTGAATAACGTCGTCACAGAGCATTTCATCGACTTGCTCGCGGACGGCTTGACGTTCTCGCGGCGATACGCAGTAGGGGCTTTGGCGCAGAGGTCGAGCGTGTTCGTCCGTTATAATGCGGTGCTTGGCGAGTGGTGTTTGTCGTACCTTCGATGATGACGAGAAGCACTCACTGTAGCTTCGGAGAAGACTGCGAATCTGATCTTTTCTGCTGTGGGTTAATGCCGGGTTGATGTCACATATGGGCTGATGAAATCGGTCAGGTGCGTCTTCCAGGGGTTGGCCGTGGAGGGCGGATACATCTCGGAGGTCCGCTAATTCGTCGAGAAAAGCGATCGTCGTGTCCTTGTTGAGATGCCGGTACTCTTTGGTGCAGTTTGTTATCAGCACCTAAGCATGTCCTCTTCGGAATTTTGTGATGCCTCTTGCGACGCCGATGCCTCGTTCTAAAAGCAATTGGATATTTCCTTCGACAATGCCTTCTGCGGTTTTGATGTCTGCACTACCCACGCAGACTACGACGCTTTATCGGGGCGGCACGGTCAATTCTGCGTCGAGGACGTTTAGAGCGACGTGTTGCGCCGAAGTTGTCGTAGCAGGGCCCGTATTCCGAGTTTGCGTCGTTATCGAAGTGTCGCTATCTTACCTGGCCTCAAGTCATCTGAATGGTCGAAAAGCTGGTCGTCACCTTGGTCGTCACACCATCGTCACTTCGCTGGGCGGCAGTGGTAGCTTGAAGTTTGGTTGTGTCGTCTTGGATGTTGACGTCGGGAGTAGCGGCGGTGTCACCTTGAAGTTTGGGCGTGTCGAGGGTGTCTTCACAAGTAATGTGGGCGTCATAGCGGCGTCGTCGTTACGCGTCGTCGTCGGCGGAGGATATTCATTAGTTCGCCATATAGCAACCTCACCTCCAAAGGTTGCTACCTTTAGTTTCCCCTACGAGGGCTTGGGGAGCTTCCTCGCACACTGTCATCGTAGCTGTAGCCTGGCGACGAAAAGCGGGCCCTGTACGGCGATGGGGACCTAAATCGACGAGTTGGTGGCGCCAACTCACCGCTACGCAGATAGTTCTCGATTTCTTGAAGTCGTTCACCGGGGCGGTGTCGTGGAGCGTCGACTGCAAATCTGCAGAGACCGATTCGTCGGTACGGGCAGTGGCGCAGAATGTGACCGGCCCCACCGCAGTGGAAGTATAATGGCCGGTTGTTCGCTGTCCTCCAGGTGTCGCACTTTCTGGGGCTTGGGGGTCGTTGGTAGGCTTGGTGGGTGGCTGCCAAGGGGCGGCTTTCAGGAACAGGAAGGTAGCGGCGAGGGCTTGGAAAGTCATCACGTCGGGGCGCAGGGCGACGTAATGCAGCAGCGTAGTTCATCGCTGTTGCCTCTTGTGCTGGAACAGTCGCAGCCATCGCTTGAGGAACGCCCAGTGCCTGCTGGACTTCACGGACGTCCGCGAGCGTCGCCACCTAGGGTTGTTGCGATGATGGCAGCAATCAGCGGAGCTCCTCTCGCACGATCTCCCGGATGAGGTCCCGAAGGTTCTCTCCGCTTGCAGATGAGCTGTGGTAGTGGCTTGAGTAGTCCGGCTGAAGTGGTCGCTCCTAGTGGCGCATCCGGGTGTCCGTCTTCTCGATGGTCGATGCTTCACTTTCAAATTCGTCCACAGTTTTCGGCTGGTTCCGGAGAAGTCCTGCAAAATGGGACTCTTTAACGCCTGGCATTAACAATTTCACTCTCTCACCGTCGGTCATGTTAGGGTCGGCGCGGCGAAACAGGCGCTTCATCTCCTCTACGTATACCAGGACGGGCTCATTTGGGAGTTGAAGTCTCGATTGGAGGAGGGCTTGAGCTCTTTCCTTTCGGACAGAACTTGAAAAGGCCATCAAAAACTTTGCTTTGAATATCTCCCAATCCTTTAAAGAAATCTCGTGATTTTCGAATCAAACTCGGGCATGTTCTTGAAGAACGGTAGACTTGCCTGAGTTTCGCAGCGTTGTTCCAGCCGTTGAATTCTGCCATACGGTCGAAAAGGTCCATCCAGTTTTCCGCATCTTCGTCCGGTCGTCCATGGAAGCAGATGGGCTCATGGGGTTGGACGAAAACAACCGGTGCTGTAGGCTAGGCCATTGTCAGCGTCGATGCCTTCCGAGATCGAATGGGGTCCGGCAGCAGACCGTGTTCAGGTTGGAGCCTTTGAATCCGGCGACTGGTTCGGTGGCCTGTTGGCTGGTCCTCCAGGGTAACAGGAACAAGGCTGGGGTCTTCGCTTGAAGGATCCAAGGCAGCACCGCCACCAGATGTCACGTAGCGGTGACAAGGCCGTTGACACCAAAGAAGACACAGGCTTGATGGTGTTGAAATTAACTCTTTATTGGGCTGACTTGCGCCCTCAAAAGAACTAAGCAACTCGGCGGCGGCGATAGCAACAAACGTGCTTGTCGATCGTCGAACAAAAAATGCCCGTCGCATTCGTCAACGCCCAATTTAAAGGCTGCTCAGAACGATCTAGATAACGTCGCAAACTGCCACTAGCACAACTGGAACATTGTAGAAACATACGCGAGTGATCGGAATCTTCGAGACAGATCTCGGTGCATCGTTTGCGACAAAGAAAAAGATGACGCGTCGTATCGCAACAACGAGCGTGAACAAACACGGGATACAGAAATGATAAGCGCGCCAGAATTACAATGTAAAGGCCGCATGGCAGCGGCTGTCGAACAGGAAAAGATAAAGATTTAAACAATTCGCGGCACTATTTTCCAGTAAGCGGGGTCACCGGTATAGGTGCAATTTTGAAGTAGTCGGTAGGCTAAGTATGGTGCCCAGCGAATTACCGCACTTCAGCGCTTAGAAATGTCCAAAGCCGGAGGCCCTGATGGTCTGTCCAATGGTCTCTTTGAGATATGTGCCCAATCTGCATCTCCTATATTAGTTCTCTTATTCAGAAAATCTTTACTTACCAGCTCCCTTCCGAGCGATTGGAAGGCTGCCTGTGTAGTCCCGATTCATAAAACTGGTCCTCAGGAATTCGTCTCGAATTACCGTTCTATTTCTTTAATAAGCAACGCCTGTAACATTCTAGAGCACATCTTATACTCAAACGACTTGAATCATCTCAGTCCCGTAATAAACCCAAACCAGCATGGCTTCCGGCAAGGCGTATCTTGCATTACTTAACTAACAAAGTTTGTCCACTAGGTATGTGAAGCATTGGACCATTGCAGCTTTATTGAGTGTGTCTTCATTGATTTCAAAAAGGCTTTTGACGTCGTAGATCATGGTTTGTTAGTCCACAAGCTGCGTTGTTTAAATATTAATGAGAAGGTTGTTGAGTAGATAAAGGAATATTTAAATGGAGCCAATTCTAATATGTAACTTCTGTAATGTCTGGCACCCCACAAGGGCCTGTTTTGGGACCTCTGGTTTTTCTTGTGTTTATTAATTATATATCGGTGAATGTTACTTCCTGTATGCGAATGTTTGACGACGACTGTTTGGTGCACAGAGAAATGAAAAATGTTCATGGCTCGCATGCTTTACAGGAAGATCTGGATAGAGTGCACCAGTGGTGCGACCAGTACGTGGCACATTAAATTAAACTTGCAGAAGACAGTGCGCATGATTTTTACGAGAAAAAAAATGTACCTAAATATGTCTGCAATGTGAACTGGCACTTATTGCAAACTGTTATAGAATATAAATACTTAGGCTTGTATATCACTCGAACTCTAAGTTGGCATCGGCATGTTGATTATGTTTCTGCGAAGGCTTGCAAAATGTTGGGGTTTCTGCGTCGTAACACAAGAATTTCAGCACGATTCCAGAGATCTACTTTTAAAAACTTACATTAGGTCCGTGCTGGAATATGCATGTACTGTATGGGATCCGTCGATCAATGTTGATAAGCTCAAATTAGAAAGAGTTCAGAACTTGGCTGCCCGCTATGTTTCAGGAAATTATAGTAAGCAAACTAGCATGACCAGCGTAAAACAGAAATTACAATGGGAACCACTTGAAGTGAGAAGAAGAAAACTAAGACTAAATTATTTCACAATATATGTCACCAAGGAACTGCTATTCCTAGAGGCAAGTACATTTTCTCCCCGCACTCTAAATCCGAGAGAATTGACCACGATTATAAAGTGCGTGAATTCATAGCGAGAACCGACTTGTTTAAACCGTCGTTTCTTCCACACACTGTTCGGGAATGGAACGCCCTGTCTTCATCCTGCGTTAATATATCTGAAAATGAAGTGTTTGGATCGTCTTTGTAACTGTTTTTTTCTTATGCTTTGTAGAACTGTACCCCCCCCCCCCCCCCCCCCTGTAATGCCACATGTGGCGCTGTGGGTAAAAGAATAAATAAATTGAAGCCTGCCTTACATCGATTGTTTCACCTTTTTTGTTTTGACCTAAAATGTCATATCTTAATCATTAGTCCCCCTTTATATAATACCCCTCGTAGGGGTCTTTAAGGGTCAATAAATGATGATGACGATGATAATCGTCATGATGGCGGTAAGTAGAAGCTCGTTCATCACGGTGTTGCACTCATACCTACTGATGCATTTACCAAAATAAAAATGATAATTAATGCAATGCAGATGACTACTAATTGACTTCGTAGATTTCTGGGGCGACGCCGGAGGCTACCCAGAAAGGCCTGGTGTACTGCTTGTGGAAACCGCGCAAGCCACATTTGAAGGGAGCGCTTTTCCCGCGGTGCGCCGCACCACATTTGAAGGCCGCGCCACTTCCCAGCACTCCCTGTGCGCTGCCCTTTTGCCCCTCTCCTCTCCCGCCGACGGGGAGGCGCACGCATCGCCTTTCCCTCTTGGCTTCCACTCTTCACTCTTCACGCTTGGATTTGTCCTGCTTCCCGCTGCCTGGCTGCTCCCGAAGACGACACCCTGACCTCACACATCGGCATGGACGGACCCCTTCTGTGAGATAAAAGTTGTTTCTTCCACGGCCCACTGTGTGTGTCTTGCGTCTACCTCCGGTAGAGGAATCGCCCACATGCTCTACCACGAACTGCAGTTTTGCGTAAGTTTTTTCGCCTTGGAGAAATTCAAAAATTTTAGAGCTCTAGCTTTATTGCTCTCATTCGTCAATATCATTTTACGCCTCATTTTAGCCTTGAACTACAGGTGTTGCTAGGCGCATATGCCACGCGGCGCGCCAGCTGCTGTGGAGAGGAGGAGCTTAGTCTCGGGATCCTCCATACGAACGCCGTTGTTAGCGAAAGGGAAGGAAAAAGAAGATAGTGAAAGAAGAGATATAACTGCAAAAATGGAGGGATCCGGGATAATTTCTACCACCTGGGCATCTTTAACCTGCAGAGTCTGACGGCGCTGAACCAGTTGAAAGGTCTGCATCGCACGCTGCATTCGCCTTCCCAGTTGAGGTCGTGGAGTGCATGCATGTGACGGAGCACCTTCATCCTTGGTGGACGCAGGAACAGCAGCCTGAACTTCTTGAGGGGCAGTCGTGGGCTCAAGGGTTCTGTAGGGCCCACTGGATAGCTGGAGGTTAGGTGCCTGGGGCTTTTCAACACTTTGCGAAGGGGAGGTCTCGAAACGGCATCCGAGTAGGATGGCTATATTGAACAGGCCACCGATCACCGACACGTTAGGGCACATCCCAGGATCTGTTAATGACAGCGATACTCCTGGAGTAGAAGGGCATCGCACACTGGGCACGCCGGTGTCTTCACGAACCACATGGGCGGCTGATGCGCTGGAGTACCTTGTTGCTATAGGTCATTGGATGACCAGCAATCTCCATGTGGTTGGGTGCAGGTGAGTTGGCTTCATTTCAATCGTTGCATATCGCACTCCAGTGGTGACAATGGGACGCGATCTCATGACGCCTCAGCTGATGTGCAAGACGTTTCCATAAAGCGCAAAAGCCTTGGAAAGTGCTTCGTTACAGACACACTGCGTGGTATAAGAACGGGACAGTCAACCAAACGTTCAGCGCTACGATGCCGACGCATTCCATGCGGATGGCGAGGAAAGATATGTCCACGGTGTTAAACACAGCGGTTTCACATTTCACGGTCACTTGTAAGCTGCGCCCTCCGAAATGTTGAACGCAGCTAGTACACTTCACCAGTACAAAATAGCAGAGGCCTCTGCGAGGTTGTCCATGTTTAGGCGTCCGACAGCCGCATGGCCTCTTAACAGTGCTCTTGGAGACCGCCCACAATGCGCAGCACCGGACACCGACACGAGCCAGGGATCGGAACATCGCGCAACTAAACATCCACTAAAAGTCTCGCAGAGTTCCTATTGATGGAGCGTGTGTTTGCGTGTGAGAAAATAATTTATTGAAGACGATGAAGCATTGTGGATGTTTGTGCACCTGATGTGTCATGATCATGTAGCACATATGACGTAAAAATGGTTTGATAGCATAACCACTACTTGAGAAATATGCACACCGTTAGAATTTAAAAGCAACAAATACGTTCCTAATATTATTACTCGAAGGCATATAAAACGAAGTTTCCAATATCACTGTAGCTATCCGCTTATTCACAGCGCTGATTGCGGGGTTAGCGCCGCAGCTGGCCCAAAAAGGCCAGGGGCATTGCCCTAGAGCAAAGAGCAGCTCACGTTAAAGTTGATGCTGCCTGATTAGAAATTGACTCCCATTCTGCACTCGCTACGTTTGGTTGAGCTGGTTGCATGAAATTTTTATTCAAGTTGTGTGTGCTTGTGTTGTTGACGAAGAGCTGAAATTGAATTAATTAACGAAACCTGCTTCACCAGAAGCTGCCTCCGCCCCGACAATATAAAAACGTGTAAACGACGCTTCAGGTTTAATAGCTGAGCGAATTAAATTGTTCCCGATGAAAGAAAAGGCGCAGTATCTCCAATACTTCCTGGCGGATACCTGAACTATGCCGTGCGAGAAAAGAGGAAGGTGGTATTGAATGGAGAGAGAAAAGAGGAGCTGTAGTGGAGGGCTCCGAAATAATTTTTACCACCCGGCAATCTTTATCATTACAAAGCACACGAACTCATTTGCGTTTCTCCATACACGGTCGCCGTGATCGTGTTTGAACACGGATGCTCCGGTTCAGTAGACGATGAAGTTAAACAATGAGTCTTCGCGGCAGGTCGCATTAATTGTAGCGAAAGCTACATTGGCCACGAACAAGGAGTTTCGCATGGCGGGAGGCGCAGAGCCGTTGCTTAGCAACCGCCTCCGCGCTCATCGCGCGATCTGGCAATCAAGAAGCAACCAGAAGAGCTCTGGTCTTTATTGCAACAACAACATAGCTAGACATAGTGAGTAGCGCATTTAATTCTCCTTCTCTAGCGTGAGGATGATAGTATAGTCAGGATGATCGGCTAGTCTGGGGCGCATTTCGGGCAAGCATGTACTTAGCATTGGACATGATTCGAATGGACTGGGCTCGATTGGACTGGTTTGAATTGGACAGGTCTTGATTTAATTAGACAAAATTGGTTGGATTGTATTTAACTGGAATGAACTGTACTTGATTGGACTGAATTTGATTAGACTGGATTTGATTAGACTAGATTGGATTGGATTGCATTACACTGGATTGGATGGGATTAGATTTGATTGGAAAAGAGTAGGCAGCCCAGCGCCAGGCACACATGCTTTCGCTACGTATATCCTGGCCTAGCTCAGCTAAGCCCTCGGCAAATTTTTGCTCAGCCGCGTTTCTCGCTCAAAAATGAAGGCGAAACGTAAAAGGCGTCAGTGTACTGTGCGACGTCAATGGATGCTAAAGATGCCCCGGCGGTCGACAGTATTCCGCCAGCCATCCAGCCATACCTTTCTCTCTTCTTTCACTCCAACCTTGCTGCCTTTTCACGGTGCAGTTCAGGTTTCCGAAGAGAAGTGTGGGGATACGGCGCCTTTCCTTTCCTAAACCAATTTTCACTTTTGTGAAACAAAATGGCGATGGCCGGGCGGCCCGGTGAATTGAGCGGTCGCTGCCCGCACATGTGTGGCAGGCCTACTGGCGACCTCCGCGCCGCTCCAAATTGTGTTGGCACCCCACTGAAAAGGGGCTTTTGTGCGGAGGCTCCCATATAGTAGCGCGACGCATTCTCCCTGCTCGCTTGTCACGTTGTGCACTTATAAAGAACCCTTCTATTCTCCGGAGAGACGTACGGAATTACTGAAAATCCGAAAGTGACCCCACGTCGTCGTCGCTGCTATACCGCGATCAGATACATGCACCGAGTCGATGTTTTTGCCAACGTGGAAGGTTCCCAATTAGAATCCGAAGCTCGCGTACAGCCATGCCCCTAAGACTGCGACAAAGTGTCTTGCTCTTGTTCGAGCTTTGCTCGAGGTGCAACTGCGATGTCCGCCTTAGTTGCCGATCTGCCATCGGTTTCGAGAAACCTTGTCCGGTCTATCAAGTGGTTTTTAAGCCTCCGAAAATGTTAAAAAAACACGTCATTGGCATTTGTCGTCGGCTAGGGACGCATTATCTATAGAGGACGTCGTGGTGGAGAGCTCTGATTTTAGACAGCTTACGGTTTTTCAGCATGCGCTGCCATTGCATGCAGCACGGCTTTAGAGCGCTTACATTAAAGGATCCTAGGATCTGTATAGTGTCGGTTGGCAACGTTAAGCTAATTAAGCAACTCTTTCCTTCGGGACATATCGTTTTGTTTCTACTGTTTAATCTGCGATACACTAGTGGTGCAGGGGCGGTATCATGTTTATGAATGTAATAGCCGCAACTCATATTTCGTCAACATCCTGCATTCTGTGCAAACCTTAGCGGTGCTGACAGCACCGTGCGGGAAGCGCACAAGGAAGGGTAAAAAAATTGGAGGCTTTCAAGGTTAAGCCCTTATACATAGCCCTTATATAACCAGCCCTTATACATAGCATTCATTGATTACGAAAAAGCATTTGACTCAGTTGAAACCTCTGCGGTGATGCAGGCATTGCGAAATCAGGGGGTAGACGAGCCGTACGTGAAAGTGCTGGGAGATATATATATAGTGGCTGCACAGCAACCATAGTTCTGCATAAAGAAAGTAACAAAATTCCCATAATGAAAGGTGTTAGGCAAGGAGACACAATCTCCCCAGTAATATTCACAGCTTGCTTAGAGGAAGTATTCAGAGACTTGGAATGGGAGCAGTTAAGGATAAGGGTAGGTGGAGAATACCTCAGTAATCTGCGATTTGCTGATGACATTGCCTTGCTAAGCAACTCGGGAGATGAACTACAAATAATGATTGATGGCCTAGACAGGAAAAGTAGAAAGGTAGGCTTGAAAATCAATATGCAGAAGACTAAGGTAATGTTCAACAGCCTCGGGAAGGAACAGCAATTTACATTAGGTAGCGAAGTACTGGAAGTAGTAGGCGAATATGTCTACTTAGGACAGGTAGTAACCGCAGATCCGGACTATGAAAAGGAAATAACAAGAAGAATAAGATTGGGATGGAGCGCATTTGGCAAGCACTCGCAGATTATGTCTAGCAGCCTACCGGTATTGCTAAAGAGGAAAGTATATAACAATTGCATCTTACCTGTACTCACCTATGGCGCTGAAACGTGGAGGCTAACCAAGAGAGTTCTACTTAAGTTGAGGACAACCCAGAGGGCTATGGAACGAAAAATGGTAGGGGTAACACTAAGAGATTGGAAGCTTGCAGAGTGGGTCAGAGAAATAACTCAAGTTACCGACATTCTAGTGGACATTAAGAAGAAGAAATGGACATGGGCAGGACATGTAGTGCGAAGAGAGGATAACCGATGGTCGCTTAGGGTAGCAAACTGGATTCCAAGGGAAGGAAAGCGTAGCAGGGGGCGGCAGAAAGTTAGGTGGGCGGATGAGATGAAGAAGTTCGCAGGGGTCAAGTGGATGCAGCTAGCACAGAACCGGGTTAAGTGGAGAAATATGGGAGAGGCCTTCGCCCTGCAGTGGGTATAGTCAGGCTGATGATGATGAAGGTTAAGCCCAGTGGATGCGAAGCATGTTAAGCAGCTGCCTCAGTGTGGATGGGGCTAAGTAACGGAGACGTGGTTTTAGGTTAATCGTCGTACTTTATTCTTTGCAGCCCGACAAACACACTCTTATGGTCCGTAAATGCATGACTCATTCCTATTATTAACGTCCTTAGCGTTTGGAGGCATCTTGACCGCATACACGCCCGGCGCAAAGACGCTGGCGCGGTTGCGGGCACAGAGCCTGACGCGACGGCGGGCGCGCCTCTTCATCCCTGGCGTGACGTCACATATCACGGGATGCAGCGATGGTGGCGCCGCCGCCGCGTCGCGCGCGACGGCGCGAACCGAAGCGTGGAGGCCTCCGCCGGGCGACGTCCGACGGCGCGATATGAGGCCCCATCTGCAGCCGGTGTGACGTCATCACATGACGTCACATCATGTGATTTCACTTCAAGGTCAATGGTGGCCACCGCCGGGAGGCGACCGACGGCGCGATATGAGGCCCCATCTGCAGCCGGTGTGACGTCATCACGTGACGTCATGTCACGTGACTCCACTTCATTGGGACCACCGCCGGGCGTCGCGCGAAGGCCCGAAACCTACGTTAATATGCTTCGCATAAAAAATTACGGGGGGTTCTTAGAAGTTTCCCAGATGTCAGGATGAAATCATAGTTATCTGTTGGTAACATTTATGCCGTATATTTTCTTCAGATCTGCTGTTGAACTTTCTGTTCACCTTTTCGCATCTTGCACGTGCGGCAATTTATAGACTGCCTTCACCGCATTAGGGCCCGAAGTTGCTCTTGTCGGGCCTTTGCTCCTTGTCCAGATGGCGGTTACGTAGAGTGGTATTTCGAGCCTCTCTAGCGGTTTGCGCCATGCTCTATGCGTCTTTCCCGTTTCCGACTAGGGCCTGGTAAGTCGTCACCCTGAGTGACGCGAAATGAAGCCCTGAGACCAGATGTTGGCTTATACAAATGTCTCATTTCACGGTGTGTACCTCTGTCACGAAATCGCCGCACGCTTTCACTAAGCCGGCGCGGCGCGAGGCCCGCGCGTCGCCGCGCGGTTCCACAAAGCTCGAGAAAAGGCTCCTTCCCCGCGCGAGAGAGCGCGTAGCTTTGTACGACTCGCCATCACCCTCTTTCCCGTTGCCCGGGGATGACGGTGAATCATCAGTCTGGAACACGCCAGAGTGTTCCAGAATGTTCTACGGGTCGTGGCCAATGACGACGCGCGGCTCGACGGGAGGAAAAGGGAGCGCTCTAACCAGCGAAGCTAAGTGTGTGTGCGCGCTAGCTTTGGCGCCTTTACAGAGCGAGCGCATGGGCGCTGCCATATTTCATCATGTGACCCTTCCGCCATCGCCGGCCTTCGAGCCTTCTGGTTTGACGGCTTTCGGCGCGCTGGTACTTGGCTGCACGGTGCGGCGTACCCGCTGTCGCTGGGGACAATGAGCTTGTGGACAGCCAAAATATTTCATGTGAATGCTCATAGTGTGTGTGTAGGTGCTAAAAAATGTTTAATTTAACCACATATTTCATTTATTGCGTCCTCCTAACTGTCTGCATTGGCTAGAATGCTTCGACGAAAACGTCAGCCGTCGACTCGTTTTTTTTTCTTTTTTATCAATTCCCTCTCTTGCGCTCTTTGTGGAAAACATTTTATGTAAAAGTGAATAGATTACAAACTGATTATCCCCTCAAACTTTTTTTTTAATTTTCTTGCACAAAGGGCAAACGCATGTTCTGACCGTACTGTCTTAGACAAACTATGAATGTTCACCCTTTAACACTGTGCACAATATTTACTGTTCAATATGGACGCCATGTAATCCCCGACAATTGATAAGGTATAATTTTACCTCCTGTAAACGTTCTGGCTTCAAAAGACTATTACGCTGCTTGAGGGCCGCATCACGCGCTCAGCGGCGTTCACTGGCCATGTGCTCGGGCGAAAGTGACTGGAAACTGCATCGGAATTCAGAACCCACAGTAGGCAACCCAAGCAAGTGGGGATATAAAAAAAATCTTATCATGGTAAATTTCATCATTGGCCTGTGCATAAGTTTTATAAAAGCAGCAGTTATTACATGTATTGCAGCAGTGCTTGTGCAATTAAAGTTTGCCTTGGTTTGTGGGGTTTAACGTCCCAAAGCGACCCAGTGTCACGAAATCGGCGCACATTTTCATCAAGCCGGCACGGCACGAGGCCCGCGTGGCGTCGCGTGGAAAGCTCGAGAAAAACCTCCTTCCCCGCGCGAGAGAGCGCGTACGTAGCCTTGTACGCGTCGCCGTCGCCCTCTTTCTCATCACCCGGAGATGACGCGGATTCATCAGTCTGGAATACGCCAGAAAAATCGAGAATCTTCTATGGGACCTGGCCAATGACGACGCGCGGCTCGACGGGAGGAGAAGGGAGCGCTCTAACAAGCGAAACTAAGTGTGTGTGCGCGCTAGCTTTGGCGCGTGCTAACAGACAGACGCGGCGCGCCGTATTTAAAGAGACCGCGCCGCTTGTGTAGGCAGTCAGTCAGTCAATCAGTCAGTGGTTGCGGCGTGTTCGCCAGTGCTTTGGCTGGACTCCCGGGGATCACCTGCTGCTGGCAAGCCCACGGAGCTGCGAGGGAGCGGCGCTCGTCGTGTATGGCGGCCACATCGGGACTCTCGAGGCGTCGGACTGCAACAGTGCCCGGTGAACAATTTGGTGTTTGTGACTCGTGTTTGATCTGTGTTGTAAAGCCTCTGTGTTATTGAGTACCTCTCTAGTTGTAAGCTTAGCTTTTGTTTTTCCGTGAACCTCTCGTCTGTGCAATTTTACTGTTTGTGTATTCCTCTGTATCGTCTCTTGCTGTGTATAAAGTTTGTTTTGTTTGTTACTTCTGGCTCCGATCCTTACTCTGACTTGAACCGGCGACAGATGGGCCCCAAACGGCCACCCCC
Source organism: Amblyomma maculatum (assembly GCF_055883805.1). NCBI lineage: Eukaryota > Metazoa > Arthropoda > Arachnida > Ixodida > Ixodidae > Amblyomma > Amblyomma maculatum. Next base: position 5,952,055 of record NC_139350.1, on the reverse strand, counting down.
TTCTGTCACTACAAGGTAGTTGAATTCTGGCTGAGCTTGTCACGCAAGTCGAGGGCATCTCCTTTGCGACCGGAACAGCTACTCCCACTCACTCTAAGGGTGTCGGGAAGTGTGCGCACCATTAAGAGCGCATCGTTAATCATCATCATCAGCCTGACTATACCCACTGCAGGGCGAAGGCCTCTCCCATATTTCTCCACTTAACCCGGTTCTGTGCTAGATGCATCCACTTGACTCCTGCGAACTTCTTAACCTCATCCGCCCACCTAACTTTCTGCCGCCCCCTGCTACGCTTTCCTTCCCTTGGAATCCAGTTTGTTACCCTAAGCGACCATCGGTTATCCTCTCTTCGCACTATATGTCCTGCCCATGCCCATTTGTTCTTCTTAATTTCCACTAGAATGTCGGTAACCTGAGTTATTTCTCTGACCACTCTGCACGCTTCCTATCTCTTAATGTCACCCCTACCATTTTTCTTTCCATAGCCCTCTGGGTTGTCCTCAACTTAAGTAGAACTCTCTTGGTTAGCCTCCACGTTTCAGCCCCATATGTGAGTACAGGTAACATGCAACAGTTATATACTTTCCTATTTAGCGATACCGGTAAGCTGTTAGTCATAATCTGTGAGCAGAGGTGGGCAACCTCATGAGGTTTCGACCTCATGAGGCCAACCTCAACCTCAAAATGACCTCAACCTCACGGAGTGAGGTGAGGTTGAGGTGAGGTCGGCAACACCTGAAATATTTTTGAGTGAGGTCAGCAAATGAGACCTCAACCTCATGCGTGAGTTTGAGGTTGAGTGAGGTCGTAACTTAGTGAGGTCGGCTTGTGAGGTCGAAATTATTGTTTCCCACAGCGATAAAATAGCCGGCAAAACACCTTTCATAATGCCTGTCGTGTACACTCTTTTGGCTACCAACGCGCACATAACGAACAGTTTGCGTCTGTGCGTTCGCGTTCGACACGAAAAAAAAAGGAGAGGGGGGGGGGGGGGGGCTTGGCGTAAAGTGCAGCGCGGCAAACGAGTGGGGTCGGACGACGGCTGCAAACTCGAAAGAAGGTGAAACAAGATCCCGCCACCATTCCGAGCGAGTTTGAGAAGTAAAGAAAGTCTGCGCAAACTCGAAGGGTTTCCAGACCTACGTGGGTGTGTCGGCTTCTCGAAAAAAAAAGCTAGAATAGTAGAAAAGAGGGAAGCGCAAGACCCAGCAACCAAGGAATTGCTTGGGGAGGATGGCACTAGAGAGGAGGTTTCAGAGAGGCACATGGAAAGAACAAGGATGCAGAAGAGACGAGAGATAAATGGCTTGACGAGAAGTCACCCCACGAAGACTGTATTTTAGTAAATAAAATCTGCTTTTGCTATTGTATATGGTACGAGTTAAAGCGAAAGAAAGCAATAGGACGGTAGATCGTAGTTGTATCATTGCAATCCACTCTTTTATTATTATTATTATTAATATTATTATTATTATTACTATTATTATTATTATTATTATTATTATTATTATTATTATTATTATTATTATTATCATTATTATTATTATTATTATTATTATTATTATGATTATTATTATTAGTCACTAGACACTAAATTAACCCTTACATAAAAAGATAAATTTAATATGCCCTTCTCGAAGATTCATTGAAGAACAGACAGGTGACTGACGACTGCTTGCAGTCATTCCTTTCTCATACCCTATGTGAGCTTGCGCCTTTTTCATTTACATGTTTGTTTATCGAGGGCCTCCCCTCCGTTTTACAGCTTGCAGCCAAAGTGGCGGGCGCGCCTTTTGTTCGTAAGCTGGCTTCTGCTCTTTTGGCTCCGCAGCCGGTGTCCGATCTCAACTAGCGGACAAAGCGCGGACCCGGGAACCCCTCGGCATTTCTTGGAAAGTAAGCCACTGCACATACGCGTGCCTCTGGGAGTTTGTGAGTTTTAGGTATTTTTAAGTGCGTTTCTGTCAACGGGGCCCAGAGTTACAAGGACAGTGGCAGTGTGGGCGAGAGAGCAAGATGTGTGCGCGGTGCTCAAGCGTGTGAATGCGCGAGTGAAGATCTGCGTCTCCTCTTCTCTTTTTCAGTACACTTGCACCACCCCTATTTTTCCTCACTTCTTATTTTCGTTTTGTGTGGTCACTTACCAGTGCCCCCTCTCGCGTTTGTGCACCCGCGTTTACTCACAACCGGCCGCTTTTCTGCGGTACGGCCAATCGCCACCCTCCCCCCCCCTCCGCCTAAGAAAAAAAAGAAAAAAAAAATCAGAAGAGACAATTCTCAGATTCTTTCTCTCGCCACATTCTTTTTTTATTTTGCTTCTTTAGCTTTTGGTTGTGCGCTATACCTCCGACTGGCGTATTCCTGTTGGTCTAAAGAAATATAGACAGGCCCTTCTCGCTTCTCGGAACACCGCGGCGGCTGCGCGGACCTCTGTCGCTTGTGACCATGCAGGCATCTCATCGTTTCACGGGAGGGACAAGCTAATCAGTGTTCAAACTCTGCTCTTCCTCCGTGTAGACGCGTTGCCACCCTGCTCAACGTTTATAGATACTTAACGTTGACCCTGCTCACCACCCGCTAGTCTTCCTCTCTTGACGAATATTGTGCAGTCGAAGAAAAACGAAACAACTCCCGTAGCATGGGTTAGGAGTTCGCGCTTCATTCTCCCAGTGGGCGTGGCTCTCTCATCGCGAATGGAAGCTGATGTCTCAGCCCCACGTTCTCATCGACACCAATCGTTCCTGGAACGTCTGCTTGGAAGTCGCCCCCAAACGGCGTCGGTGAGCCGCCCGAAATTGGCAAAAAAAAAGGCAGCATCTAAACAACATGCTGTGTTCTTCGCCATTCACCGTGGCCGTCTTTTTTAAGCGAAGACACGCAGCCATGCCGTGGTCGGCGACTTGCTATAATTTATGACGGAAGTTTCCGCCCTTTCCAGCTGAGGTCTGCCCTTCTTCTTCGAGGTCTATCGCATTGTTGCGTTCGGCGTCGAGGGTGCATGACATGGTTGCGGTTATGGCAGGTGTGGTTATGGCAGATATAGTGAAAAAATCTAAATATACCGACGATAATGTGTGCGCGCAGTTGTCGAATTGACAAAGGCACCGAAGGCCATTTCCGTTACAATAGCCACGCAAAAGAAACGAAAGGCACTGTAAACTTGGAATGCATTCACTGCGACAAGAAACTCTGTGGACAAGGAAACCAGCTTTTGAGCTTCTCTCGGCATCTCAAGGTAATGTGCGAATTATCCCTAATCCAACGTATTATTTCTTTAACTTACATCAATGATAAAAGGAATGTTTTGGGGCTGCAAATTCACCGTTAATTATAAGTAGAAGGGAGAGAATCTCTCCAATAATTTGTCACGGCGTTTGTTCTATACAGCACAACCCACTCGTCAGGACTATCGAAAGTAGCGCAATGTCAAAAGTCAAGCACGCTTTACCTTTTCGTAACTAAGCGTCTCTGCATATGGCAACATTTTGTTCTGTCCGCCCCTTGTGATAAGTCCCACGTCAGAAGCCAATTTGATAAAAGAATGTTATGGTACTACAACTTCCATATATACGTAAGTGGTCGATATACTTTTTGTTTTTGTAACAGAGACGTAACACTGAAGAAACATTAGATTGCTTGTGATTTTGTCATCCGATTCGATTTCAAATCGCAGGAAAATGTCTTCACCAAGAAATTATGACTTGCTTGTCATGAGGAAACACTATTTGACGGTCACAGATATCTGCGACGTTTCACTGCAGACCTACGGGGGCTCGCATCCAGCAGCGCCAACGACACACAAGCATTACAGCGGGAATTAGGTCGAAAGTCACCATATCAAAACAAATAAAAATAAAATTTGAGGAGTTGAAACTGACCAATTATACTGCCGTTATTAGGTCAGCCTGCTATGAATCAGTAGCCCCGCTGGCAAATGTTCATTTCAATTTTTTTACTTTGCAAGTAAGCCTCATCATATTCAATGTTGTTTAAAATTTATGTCGTCATTCTGGCGTGTCACCGCACAGGACTTGGGCCGTGACGTTTTATAGTTAGTGCTCTCATGTGAAAAACCTTTGCTTTTTTTCTCTTTTTTTGAGGTCTAGCGACCGACCTCAAACTCACAGTTTGAGTTTGAGGTGAGGTTGAGTGAGGTCGGTGGTGGCATCAGAAAAATTGAGGTGAGGTCACCTGGTCAAACAACCTCAAAGCGTGAGGTTGAGGTTGAGTGAGGTCAGGAAATTTTTATTGAGGTTGAGGTGAGGTTGCACTTTTTGAGGTCAAATGCCCACCTCTGTCTGTGAGTGCTTGCCAAATGCGCTCCATCCCAATCTTATTCTTCTGTTAATAATCCCCCTAAATATTAACGGTTGACAATTATTCTGGCGTCCGCGACAGGACGTTTGGTGCACTCAAGTCCAGAGGACGGTGAACGAGTTGGATGAGTTTACGAAGAGGTCGTAAACAGTGTAGCAGCAGAGCGGTAGCGAGAGGTTGTGCCGCGCGGAAGCGTTTAGGGGAGGTTCGCTAAGCAGACTTTAGGCTACACCCAAACGGTTCGCGCTTCAGATGTGAGTCTGAAAGAGTTGATTGAAGCTGGCACCCAGCTGGGGTTGTGCGCTGCCGAACTGCGCAAATGGGTTAGCCAGAGAGAAAAAGAGGAAAGAGAGAGAGAAGAGAAAGAACGAGAGAGGGCTCGAAAGGAGCGAGAAGAGGAATTTCAGCGGGAAAAGGAATTAATATAAAACTTCAGCTCCAAAACTCAGGGAACAACGGTTTTGCTGAAGTGCATAGCCCCAGTGAAGGACATAGCAGCTTGCGGATAGACGCAAGTAAATTGATCCCGAAGTACGACGAGAGAAGAGACGATCTCGAAGCGTTTCTCTTGCGCTTCGAAAGGATCGCCATTAATGCAAATTGGACAGACGGTGAATGTGCTACCATCTTGAGCACTTGCCTTAGCGGCGAAGCATTAAGCGTATTTGGAAGACTTCCTCCCGAGGATGCAGACAGCTATAACAAGGTGAAAGCTGCATTACTTAAAAGGTTTAGATTTACGACGGATGGGTTTCGTGAGAAGTTCAGGACTGGAAAACCTATGGACGGTGAAACGGCAACACAGTATGTTGCGCGATTGAGTCATTATTTTGACCGCTGGACTGAACTCTCAAAAATTAAACAAGAGCATGGCGCACTTCGTGAACTCATAATTAAGGAACAATTCCTGGGCAGCTGCCACCTTGGTCTGTCGCTTTATTTAAAAGAAAGAAAAGCGCCTACATTGGACAAAATGATGGATCTCGCAGACCAATATCTGGAAGCCCAGGAAGGCGAAAATTTGAGCAAGAATGCAAATTTTGAAACCCCTCGAAAGCCCGAATTCCGGCAGACACAACCTAGCGTAAAGTCACCCCCGAGGTGCTATCTTTGCGGACAACTAGGCCACATCGCACCTAACTGCCGCAAACTCGCAACCAACAATCCATCCTCGTGTTGGAAGTGCGGACAGAAGGGCCACAAAGCAATGTCGTGTCCCGACGCTGACAGGGCAGCTCCGCAGGCGGCATGCGCGAGGGCTCTGTCAGAGTCGGAATGCCGCCTAGATGAAGAAGATGCTTTGTTGAGCTGAAGAACGGCAAGAAAGTCCGCGTGGTGCACGAGGAGGAGGAAGCAGAGAAGGTTGTCAATCAAGAGAAGAACAAGAAAATCCGGGTGGTGGTAGTACACGTGCAACCTGAAGCTGCGATATGCCGGTTTCGATGAGGAAGATAGGAAGGAAATCACTTTCTGTGCTACGAGATACAGGTGCCGTAATCGTTAGACGCAGTTTGGTTCATGAGAATTACCTGACTGGTGAGGCTAATTCACGGCTCAATTCAGTTGCTACCTGAGGCAAAATTTGTGGTGCAGACGCAATATTATTCCGGGAAACTGACAGCCCTGTGCATGGAACGCCCTATCTACGATTTAGTGTTGGGCAATATCAAGGGCGCAACATTTTCCGAGGATCCTCATCGAAGTTGCGCGCCTGTGCGCTGCAGTGAATCTAAAAATAAAAAAGGAAGGCGAGGCAAGCAAGGCCATGTGAAGCCGGAGGAAGAGCCCCGAGAAAAGAATGAACAAAAGGAAGAACCTCAGGAGGAAACCAAAAAGAAAGAGGCGACACAGGAAATGAAGTCAGGAATGCCTAGGCCGTCGTTGATACAGGTAGCCCAAGTGTTTTTCCTGCTTATGGGGACATTACTTGGAATATTTCACTCTCAGCGGAAGGAATACCAGTGCCTAGGAAACAGCACTACTACAGTGATTCTTTTTGTTGGTCTGTGCGCGTTGGCACAGGTTCCCGTGTATCCGTCGGCGCTACTAGTTGTAGGGGCACTTATTGGCACACATTGGTTGTGTGACTTGAAAGGTGACTATCAGACATGCCTTAAGGAATTTGCAGTAGCCCGATCTGGGAACATGAAAACACCTCAAATGCGAGAACCTAGAGCGAAGGTAGAATCCCTGGCGGACAGAAGCGTTTAACGCGCTGATCGCAAATTGGAATTACGCTCGGAAATTTAGGTTTGTGCGCTTCGCATTTGAAATGCTGTGTGTTGTTGATTCCTATGCGTATCTGACAACAGTGTGTTGCTACGTTTGTGAACATCACGTAGTGATGTGTAATCGGCGCACCTTTTTACTAAGCCGGCGCGGCGCGAGGCCCGCGCGTCGCCGCACGGTTCCACAAAGTTCGAGAAAAGGCTCCTTCCCCGTGCGAGAGAGCGCGTAGCTTTGTGCGCGTCGCCGTCACCCTGTTTCCCATTACCCGGGGATGACGGTGAATCATCAGTCTGGAACACGCCAGAGCGTTCCAGAATGTTCTACGCGTCGTGGCCAATGACGACGCGCGGCTCGACGGGAGGAAACGGGAGCGCTCTAACCAGCGAAGCTAAGTGTGTGTGCGCGCTAGCTTTGTCGCGTGTTAACAGACAGACGCGGCGCGCCGTATTTAAAGAGACCGCGCCGCTTGTGTAGGCAGTCAGTCAGTCAATCAGTCAGTGGTTGCGGCGTGTTCGCCAGTGCTTTGGCTGGACTCCCGGGGATCACCTGCTGCTGGCAAGCCCACGGACCTGCGAGGGAGCGGCGCTCGTCGTGTATGGCGGCCACATCGGGACTCTCGAGGCGTCGGACTGCAAGAGTGCCCAGTGAACATTTTGGTGCTTGTTTTTGTGACTCTCTCGTGTTTGAACTGTTTCTAAAGCCTCTATTTTATTGAATACCTCTGTAGTTGCATGCTTAGCGTTTGTTTTTCCGTGAACCTCTCGTCTGTGCAATTTTACTGTTTGTGTATTCCTCTGTATCGTCTCTTGCTGTGTATAAAGTTTGTTTTGTTTGTTACTTCTGGCTCCGATCCTTACTCTGACTTGAACCGGCGACAGATGGGCCCCAAACGGCCACCCCCTTCTGTCACTACAAGGTAGTTGAATTCTGGCTGAGCTTGTCACGCAAGTCGAGGGCATCTCCTTTGCGACCGGAACAGCTACTCCCACTCACTCTAAGGGTGTCTGAGAATGTGCGCACCTTTAAGAGCGCATCGTTAATAATTCCCCTAAATAATAACGGGGGACAACCTTAAAGGGCCACTGTCCAGGGAATGACCTTTTAAGCAAAGGAGCCCAATGCTTCGATCAGGTACCGGAGATTGTGCAAAAAGCTACAGCGATACGCGCGCCGCAAAGCGGCAAAATAGAAATCAAAGCTCTCTCAGCCTCCTCTTCGGGAAACCAGCTTCCCCATTCTCTACGCTGGCTCGTCGAGCCACAAAGCTGACGTCGGACTAGAAAACGACGTCGATTGGTCTGTCACGCTGACTGACGGGTGAAGGATGGGCGTACACCACTAATTGTGTCCACCGCTTGCTGCTGCGCGCTTTTCCCTCGCCACGGCCGGACTGAATGCAATGAATGCAGCGACGCACGCGCTCCCTCGCGCGTTTCGTTTTCGCGTACGCAAAGTGCCACGTCCCAACAAACGCGGAGGAGGAAGGGGAATTCGGCTTGCGGAGGCTAGATGACCGAGAAGGAGAGTGAAAAACCTTTGCGAGGGAAGGGGAGGAGAGAAACACGACAGAATCGGATGATTGCGGTGGCTGTAACTGCGTCATTAGTTACTCTTTTCAAAAACATTTTTTTCGACCTTGCGTTCTGGGGGCGAAGCCTCACAGTCGCGGGGGAAGAAAATATTAAACTCGCAGCCAATACGAAGGCGAACCTAAAGGAAATTTTCGGATTAGAACCTGACCGCGGCAGGTGCGTTTCGATAGTCGCGAAGCGATAAGGCGCACGTGTGCTGTACGATGCGAACGCACGTTAAAGATTTCCAGGTGGTCGACATTACTCCGCAGTACACGGCTACGGTACCTCTTTCTCTCCTGTTTCTTTCAATCCTACCCTCCTGCCTTCCCTTACGGCGCGGTTCAGGTGTCAGCCAAGAACCGTAGCATTTATTGCGCCTTTCCTATAAACGAATTTGTATTTTTGAACCCGACTGGCAGCGGCTGCGTTCCGATAGAGGCGAAATGCATCCGTGTGCTTGCGATTGTGCGCGTTAAAGACCCCAGGTGATCAGAATTACTCCGTGCCCCTCCACTATACGGTACCTTTTCTTTCACTCCCACCTTCCCCCTTCCCTTACGCCGCGTGTCAGGTGTACACTTATATTAAAATGTGACAGATACTGCGCCTTTTCTCCCAGGCGCCACCGAAGAACATCAGGATGTATATATATATATATATATATATATATATATATATATATATATATATATATATATATATATGAAGGCTAGCGTTTTCGCTTTGCTCTGCAGGAGAGGTGCATGAGCGCAAATGCAACGTTATCCACGATCGCTTGAAGCAAAATTTAAGAGATCTGGTTACCTTTTTTTACTATACTTGGAACATTTTTATTCAGATGCGCGTCATCTTATTCTGCTTATTTTGCCCCCCCCCCCCCCCCCTCCCTCATAGCCGACTCAACTTTGGGACACTAAACTCTATACGCCATATATACCATACTTAAATTTCCTGCTCGATCAGAGCTAGCTAAGCTATACGTGGATATTTAATTCGTTCGTCAGGTTCCTTTCAAAAGAAAATTTAATAATCGGAGAAATAACCTTGCGCAACTTTGTCGGGATCCTAACAATGTTAACTCGCTTTCTAGGACCGGTGATGAAGTGTCGCTCGTTGAAACTCGCGAAAGTGAAAACAGAGAAAAGCTACTTCACAGTCCAGGCCGTTTCGGCAATATCGCGCCGGAGTGACCACTCAAGGTATATATAACTGCCACTACCTCCACAGCAGCTTTTATGTCCTTTTATATACAAACATATACAAGGGCAATACTGCAGATTAATGGGAGCAGACAGCGCAGCTTTGCCACCTTCGATTAAGATCATAGGGGCATGGAATATCGCGTCAAAACTTCTTATGACTTGATATTATATACAGCAAAACATGCATGAGTTGCTGCGTTATTCGTCGTTCGGTCGAAAAGCAACCAGAAAAATTAAAGTTTCAAACGAATTGATCAAATTTCAGTGCAGAAGTACAACGCACGTTAGCCGCGAAGGCAATCCGTCGCCGAAGGGTCTACCTGTCGAGCTTGATGACGCTGCCCTTTGCTCTCATCTTTATCCGACCGCAAGAAACATGTTAAAACAAGTGACATTTTTTTTTTGTGCCTCGTACCGCACCACAGCTTACAGGAATATCGGAAATTATGCTCGAAAACGCAGCAAGCGCCGCGCATCCAATGCAGAGGGTGCGGGCTTTTGCCTACAGCGCGAACGTCACTGCTGTCGCCAGCGCCGTTGCATCGCCACTGACGTCACGGGCTGACACTTGTCTATACGCTGATGACAGGTGACTCGTGCTTCGTTTCAATCATTACATATCGCGCCCTATCGGTGACAGTAGGACGCGATGTCATGAGGCTTCGGCTGATGTGCAAGACGTTCTCATAAGGCGCAAAAGCGTTGCCAAGAGCTTGGCATGGTCTAGTAATAACGGCACAATCCCTGAAGGCTTACGGGTAGAATGGCTATGCGTTCTGTTCCGAAGGGGGCAGGGGAGAGGGGGGCGACGCCGATGTTAGCTGTAGGGCCTAAACTTTTCACGGTAACTTGGAATATCAGCAGACTTCATCGATCCCAAAATAGCACCGGCCTTTGCATCCACGACGGCCTCTGGAAAAGCCTCCTTAGGGACAACTATAATAATAATAAAAAAGTTTTATTTCCTCTTTCCAATGCAGGCCTGTCAAAACCCAGGAGGCTTGAGTGACAGTGCAAGACAGTAGACAGCATATAAGTCATATGCCGACCATACAAGTTGCAAAAAAAAAGGATGGCAGAAAAAAGAAAGAGAGCGAAAACAGAAATGTATTCGAGAAGACAAAACGCAAAAATACACACAAAAGGAGAGAAAACAAAAACATGTAAAAACAGCATAAAAGCAGAGTACTGGAACTAACAACGCAATTTCAGAAGACAAGCTTTTATATCTTTTTGGAGTTAGCAGAAAATATTTATTTGGGTAACCAGGTGAGTGCATCAAAGACAAGGGACACTTCATGAGGTTGGCCATGTTGAGGCGCCCGAGAGCCGAATGGCGCCTTAACAATGCTCTTGCGAACTGCAGAGAATAAGCACTACCGGCCACCGATGTAAGCCGGTGGTCTGAACGCTTCACGAAATAATCTAAAAGGTCTCACAGATGTGGTGGGGGGGGGGGGGGGGGGGGGGCAGAATTAATTCAAGACCATGAAAAAGTGTGGCACTTTGTGAAGCTACTATGCCAAGTTGATAATTTGGCGTATATTAGAAGCAAACAATGAAGACACCAACCACTTCTTGCGAATTATGAATACAAATAAAATTTCAAGAACGGTGTTATAGACATTTTGAAGTCCTGCATGATGAAGTTTCCAATATCAATACAACCAGTGCTTATTCACAGCGCTATTGTTGGAGCAACGCCAAAGGTAGCCCAGAATGGCCAAGGGCATTCCACTTAGGCACCTTTTTCTCTCTTTTCACTTTCACGCACATTTTCCTCCCTTCTGTTAGGGTGCAGTTCAGGTTTCCATCACTTAGCACACTAACGCTTTGCGTATCGCTCTTAGCAAAACACCACCTCCATGGTCGGAGGAGGAAAAATATTTATTTTATTCAGTCAGCGGGGCCACCCTCAGTCCAGGGTCCTGTTGGCCGAGGCTGCAGTAACAGCGCGGAGAACCAGCCATTACTGGCGCTCAGAATAGGGCTACTGCAGGACGGCCTCCCAATCTTATATGCATGGGAGAGGACAAAGAGAAGGGGTAACTTGGCACGCGAAAACCATGTGGTAGAGCGTTTCCCGCTCACTGCAATGGGGCCGTCAGGGGAATAAAGGGATGGGTATCAAAAGTTTAGGGGAAATGATGTAACAAAGGTGTTAGTTTGTAGCGCCGGCGGTAAGTTGTTGCCTCCTGGGTAGACAAGGGGAGATAAGGGGGTGGTAATATACGGCGAGACAGACTGTAGTGTTCAAGCAGTTCTGTGTATGTAAGGATCGGGGAGGCATACGGGTGATCCGGGAAAGGGGAAGCCCGGGGAAGGAGCGTGCGAACGTGTCGATGGGTAGCTTCATTGCCGGGCATCGACTGGTGTCCCGGAATCCAGGTGACACTGATCATTTTCGGAGGGATAGTGAGGAGGATCCGAAGGCTGGCGGATCCGAAGATAGTTACGGCAGGCCGTGCGGGAATCTGAGGTGATGGTAGCTTGTGCATTAATGGCGGCGACCAGAGCAATGGGTGCTTCTTCCGCAATACTCGGTTCAGTGATGCGAAGAGAGGCATAGTTGAGGAAAGTGCCCGCTGAGTTTGTCACGGTAATGGCCATGTAACCGTTAACAGGCCCTGCAGCGTCTACGTACAGAGTATCCGGTTGGCTATCCCATTTTCTGACGCACCGGGTTCCACAGGAGGCCCATGAGTGTCCACTTGCATCGCCGTGAGAAAAAGGGAGCGGCACCTCCCGGTTATGTCACAAATTCCAAAAAAGCGGTCGCCCAGAGGAAGCGCCTATACAACTCGAGTGACGCAAGCAGCCAGGCCACCGTGCTGTACTCGCCTGCTAATGATGACTCTTCGGCTGACGACGATGGGTTCGTCCCGGTACTTAGCAAGAAAGCAAAGCGAAGACTACACCGACGACAAGATTCGTCCTCATCAAGCACGTCCACGGTCATCACTACGCGAGGCCCTCCGACACACACTGTCTTGTTTGTGCCAGAGACGCCAACAGAAAATCTGAATCAACTCAACAGGCAAGCCACGTCTGTGTTCCTTGAAAGCCTCGTCCCTGGAAAGATGAAAGACGTAAGAGTGAATCCTTACAAAAACATAATTGCCACTGATGTCATGGAGCGTAGCGCATTGGAGAGATTGATCGCCACCAACAAACCCGGCGACATCAGTGTGCGCTCCCATATTCTTCAGGACAGTGGCACTATGGCCGGCGTCATCTACAATGTTGACGAGGCCATCGCTGACACCGATATATCAGACTTAATCAAACCAACATCAAAATAGCATCTCCATACTGCAAGTGCAGCGCCTCGGGTGATCGAAATGCATCAAGCTCACTTTCAAGGGAGACTGCATACCATCGCATCTGAAGTTTGGACATTTCCGACACCTGGTCCGTCCTTTCGTGCCCAAGCCACTTCTATGCAGAAAGTGTATGAAGATGGGTCACTTAAGTGTGGTCTGCAAAAATTCCATCATGTGTCTTAGATGCTCCGAGTCGCATAGCGGCGACATTTGCCGCGCGATTGTTCTGAAGTGCGCCAACTGCCATGGCCCTCATGACTCCTCCTCAAAGGACTGCCCCCGCTTAAAGACAGAACGGGCAGTGCTGAAGCAAATGGTGCGTGATGAATCTACACACAGAGAGGCCGCTGCTATAGGGTGCGACGGCCTCGTTCGCGTCGCCGAAGATCATCGAAGAAAGCAGTTAATTTTGATAGCAAGGCCTCGAGTACTCCTACATCTTGTCCTACTCCTATGCCTGCAGTTTTAAATCAAGGGACCTCGGTGGGTGGTGAATCTGGAGGTGGTGCCTCAGACGTTACCTGGCCACCGCTAACAAAACCTTCCACGTCCGCTGTGCCAGGAAACTTGCCGCGAACCGAATGTCCTGCACCTACTGCCGAACTAGAGAAAAGTCATGATGTGGGACATGGCCAAGACTTACAGGTAATTGCCATTCTCACGTCCATGATGAATTCAATCCGCGCTGTGCTATCTAGTCTGAACACGCCAGCAGCACAGATTGCGCTACAGGTTCTGGACGCGCTAACACCAGTTCTAGTGGCTGTACAGTAGCAGACACAATGGATTCCCCAGCATTAACATTTGGAAAAACACTCAAGGACGCCTCTATTTTTCAATGGAATGCCCGTGGGCTTCAGTCCCGAATTTCAGATATTCGACAATATGTTCATGCAAATCGCATCCCCATCCTTGTTATTTGTAAGCCGAATGTACCAAAGATATTACGACTGTCAGGCTACGAGGCATTTGCATCTCCAACGCACCAGGGAAACAGCAAGGTCATCATTTATATTCGGCGAGAACTCACATATGTAATCCATCCGGTTACTCCCAGCAACGACAACCAGTAGGTTTGCCTAGCAGTGAAGAAGCGCAATCTCACGTTTACACTTGTGGGTGCGTATATGTCGCCATCCAGTCGTTTTGACGCCACGCGATTGAGCGACTTGATGGCGATTACACCTGGCCCTTGGATCATCATAGGAGACTTTAACGCTCACCACGTGATGTGGAGAAGTGTTCGAATGAACCTCAAGGGAAGAAAGCTTGTGTCCTTCGCCTCTGATCATGACCTGCAATGTCTTAATGACGGTACACCGACCTTTATTCGAGGGGCAACGTACAGCAGCTGTCTTGATTTAGCTTTCGTGTCTCGATGCCTTACCAACGACGTCCAATGGTTTGCAGATATAGAAACACACGGAAGTGACCACATTCCTACATATGTGATTATTAATGGCCTTTCCACATCCACGTCTATCCCACGAATGCGCCACATCGATTGGTCGGCATTTCAAGCACTTATGGAAGATGCTTGCACAGCAGGCCTCTCTGCAAGTATTGAAGAGAAAATTAAGGAGGCCATGATAAACGCGACGTCTTTCTTCACCCCAGTGCCTACCTACACAGAGTTTGATACGGAATTACAGCGCCTGCGAGCATTGCGACGGAGGGCAAAGCGTAGATACCGACGCACGAAGTCGCGCCACGACATCAGAGATGCGAGGCACCAGCAAAAGAAAATTCAGCGCCGAATTCAAGCCCTCCAGGCAAAACGTTGGCGGTCATTCTTGAAACGCTTGATCCCCGCAAGCCTTTATCACGCATCTGGAATGTTCGTGGTTTCCGAACATCCCCTAAACAGCTCTACCCATTCGTAGAGCTGTTTAGGGAGGTCGAGGTAGCAGAAAATTTCTGCCCTAAGGTAGCAGGCCAATCGACTCCAACGGCAACGCTACATTTCAACGATGTTCCAATTTCACGGGATTCACGAATGGACCTTCCCTTCTCCGTGGAGGAACTTGACGCTGCGCTGGCTTCTTGCAGACGGTCATCATCGCCGGGTCCCGACGGTGTAACATACACTGCGCTTGAAAATTCTGGACAAGAAGCCAGGCACGCTCTTTTGGAATATTACAACATATCATGGAGTGAGGATACAGTTCCAGACGAGTGCAAGTGCAGTCGTTTAGTTCCGCTCCTGAAACCTGGCAAATCGCCTCTGGACTTGTTATCACAGCGTCAAATTGCACTGGCTAGTTGCGTTGGTAAAGTACTTGAAAGAATGCTGCTTATACGTATTGAATGGTACCTGGAGCGCTACCACATATATCCGGATATTATGTCAGGGTTTCGACGTGGACGCTCTTCGATTGACAACGTGGTGGACCTGGTATCATCTGTACAACGGCAAAAAATTTTGAAGCGCTTACCCGTGGTGTTGTACCTGGATATAAAGAGCGCATATGACAACGTCACTCACCAGACCATTTTGGACGCCCTGGAAGCTGCCGAGCTTGGCGGTCGTGTTTTTTGCTGGATACGCAGTTATTTATCCAACAGATCTCACTTTATGCAGACTGAGGATGGCCCAACTTCTTCTCATTTCACTTCCCGTGGAGTCCCACAGGGCGGAGTACTAAGCCCAAAGCATTTCAATCTTACTCAATTGTCGGGCTTGTCGACTTAATACCACAATCGGCGCAACTTTCAATATATGCAGACGACATCTGTATCTGGGCATCAGGAGTTGCGCGCCCACAGGCTAGAGCGAGGCTTCAAAAGGCGGCAAGTATAGTTGCGGCCTACCTCCATCTGCCTGGTCTACAAATATCAACTGAAACGTGTTCGCAAGTTGCATTTACACGCAAGAACATGGCACCTTACACCGTACGCATTGATGGAAAAACAATACCCTACGAAATCAGCCATCGCTTTCTGGGAGTTATCATCGACCGAAATCTTTCGTGGACTCCCCATGTTTCATTCATGAACAAGAGGCTGACAGCAGTTACTTACGTACTTGCCTTTATTGGGGGAAAGTCATGGGGAGCGTCCGTGCGGTCGATGCTCCAACTATACCGTGCATTATTTATGGGATTTCTTCGGTACAGCTTACCTGCACTTGGAAATATCAAGAAAACCAACTTAGGAATTCTACAGAGCGTTCAAGCTCAAGCTCTGCGAACCTGCCTGGGATTGCCGAAATGCGCCTCTACGGCTGCTATCATTTTAATTGCACAGGAGCATCCCATATCTACCTACCTAACAGTTGACTCCCGGAGGGCACATTTCCGACACATCTCTCGGGTTCCCTGTCATTATTTGACCAGTGTTCATATTACCAGACCGCGTACATCGTTTACAAAGACCGTTGATGCGCATCGCGCTATATTGCCGTCCCAGTTTACACCCGCATCTAGACCGTCCTCTCTTCTATGGAGCCTGCATAAACCACACATGCTTCTTTCAATACCCGGCATCAGGAAGAAGGTCTAGCTATCAACGACAGAACTTAAACAAATCACTCTTGAATACTTCCATGAGTACCATGCAAATCGTTTGCACGTCTACACCGACGGTTCAGTGAATGCCGTGAGTTCTTCAGGCTCCATTGTCATACCCTCAATTAATACAGAAATAAAAGTTAGAACAATTCACCAGACTTCTTCAACAGCTGCAGAGCAACCCGCTCTTCGTGTCGCAATTAGGCATATCAGTCAGCAGAGCCCCCAGCGGTGGTCTATTTTCACAGATTCAAAAGCAGCCCTGCAAGCCTTAAAAGCGGCTCTTCGCCGTAGAGCCCATGAACAACTCGTTGCGGAAATACGACAAATTCATCGTACTGTGCAATTAATGGAGGACATGACTGTCACCCGTTAATAATTAAGGGGGTATTATTAACGATGCGCCCTTAACGGTGCGCACACTCCCAGACACCCTTAGAGTGAGTGGGGGTAGTTGTTCCGGTCGCGAAGGAGATGCCCTCGACCTGCGTGGCAAGCTCAGCCGGAATTCAACTACCTTGTAGTGACAGAAGGGGGTGGTCGTTTGGTGCCCAGCGGTCGCCGGTTCAAACCAGAGTAAGGATCGGAGTCAGAAGTAACAAACAAAACACAATTTATGCACAGCAAGAGACGATACAAAGGAATACACAAGATCACTTGAAATACATAGACGAGAGGTTCACAGAATACAAACGCTAAGCATGCAATTACACAGGTATCCAATAACGTAGAGGCTTTACAACAGATGAAACACGAGAGAGTACATAAACAAACACCAAATTGTTCACCGGGCACTGTTGCAGTCCGACGCCTCAAGAGTCACGATGTGGCCGCCATACGAGACGAGCGCCGCTCCCTTGAAAGTCCGTGGGCTTGCCAGCAGCGGGTGATCCCCGGGAGTCCAGCCGAATCACAGGCGAACACGTCGCAAGACGCTGACGAACTCACTGACTGGCTGACTGACTGACTCAACAAGCGGCGCGGTTGCTTTAAATAGGGTGCGCCGCGTCTGTTTGTTAACACGCGCCAAAGCTAGCGCGCACACACACATATCTTCGTTGGTTATAGCTCCCTCTTCTCCTCCCGTCGAGCCGCGCGTCGTCATTGGCCAGGTCCCATAGAACCTTCTCGAAAGGCCTGGCACATTCCAGGCCGATGAACCACCGTCCTCCCCGGGCAAGGGGAAAGAGGGTGACGGCAACGCGTACAAAGCTACGCACTCTCCCGCGCGGGGAAGGGGTTTTTTCTATACATGCTTTCCACGCGACGCCGCGCGGGCCTCGCGCCGTGTCGGCTTAATGAAATTGTGCGCCGATTTCGTGACACTGCCCCTCCCTTAAAGAATATTGTCCCACAATATTCACAACAACCACGAACATCGCGCGCACATGCATGCGCTCACAACTGTATGGGGCAAATGTTCACATCACACATATTGCACAAAATTCACAAGCTGTAATAACACATTACAGATATCATACATCAATGCCATGAAATTCACAAACATGTCAACACACTGTTCTCGGATACACATAGGAATCAACAACACAGAAACGCACAGCTATTCAAATGTGAAGCGCACAAACCCAAGGCATGCTTTCGCCTATATTTCCACAAACGGCTTGTGGCTCTTCCTTCGAACAGGTGAGCCCCTCTTAAACTACCTAGCGCGCCAGTTCTCTTTCTTACGAAGCACTGGTACTTCTTTCTCACGCGTGTCCTGCTTTTCTTCCTCATTCGCGTTTTGATCTTCCTTATATTGTCTGTTTGCCGATCAGAAGTAGTTTGGCCCTTGTATCTGAGGCCCCCAACAGTACGCTCGCGGAGAGAAATGTTGCCTGCAGGCCTAATATTATTCCGTGCCGGCAGCCCAGTTCCTTCTCTGTTTAAGCTGTTCTCCTTGCGCTTCAAGTCCTTCGGTAAGTTCTTCCTTTTCTTTCTTCTTGACTTTTCCGGCTCCAATTCACCTGACTTGGCAGGTTTGAAGTTGTTTCTTTTCATTTTCACTTTTATTCGCACCTTTGGCCGAGGAACGTTTGATCCAGTTTTACCCACATAATCAGAACATTGTTGTCTGAAAGGAGCGTCCTTTTGAGAACTCGGTTCTCTCTCAATCCTTTTCATTTTCTTTCTTCTCTTTACGACCTTCAGTCGTATTTTCTTGAAGCAGGACTCATTTTCAATTAGAGACTCATTCTCCTCACTTTTAATTAATTCTTCTTTCTTAAATGTTTCCATGAATTCCTTCATTGCCTTGCAGTCTTCACTTTCTTCCATTTCTGAATCCTCAAGGTTAGGATCTGCACTGCCACCTTCATTCAAGCTTTCGTGCTCACTGCTATTTGAAAGCTCCTCATCCCGGTCACTCAAGTACTCAGCCATGGTGTCATTTAATAAGGAGCTACAATCCTGCCCTATATCTCTAGGCGTAGAGTACATGAACGAGCATTCTGGCTCGACATCTGCCCTTGCAGCTTCTCTGCAACCTGTCGTCTCGGAGGGCACAATCTCATTTTTCTGAGAATTCTGAACTCCAGTTAGGTCATCTGAAGTTTCTGTTGCAGGAACACGCTGATCCACAACCTCATTCTGGCTGCTGGAGCCAGTTTCTACAGTACCTGTGGCTGTCAATGTATCGCTTGGTTCGCTGTACTTTCTAATATAAGGAAAGGTAACCTCCGGAGGCTCGGCAATACCTTTCAAACGCCGAACCTCAGCCAGCTTTTTGAGAAGGATATCTCTCTCTTTCAAGAATTCCTTTTCTTTTTCTGCCTGCCTCCTGAGCCATTCTTTCTCTCTTTCTTTATCAGCCTCTTCTCTTTCCTTCTTAGCCTGTTCTAGAACCTCTCTTTCTTTTCGGTCCACCCATTCTCGCAGTTCAACTCCTTTAAGACCCTTCTCTAGGCCTAAGGCAACAATCTCCTTGATATTCATCTTCAATCTGAACTGCCTAATGCTAACAAATAGCACTCTCAATGGACCTTACACAACCGCTTCAGCGCGGTACCTCTCGTTATCGCTCTGCTGTTACACTGTTTACGACCTCTTCGTAAACTCTTCCAACTCTTTCTCCGTCCTCTGAGCTTGAGTGCACCAAACGTCCTGTCGCGGACGCCAGAATAATTGTCACCCGTTAATAATTAAGGGGGTATTATTAACGATGCGCCCTTAACGGTGCGCACACTCCCAGACACCCTTAGAGTGAGTGGGGGTAGTTGTTCCGGTCGCGAAGGAGATGCCCTCGACCTGCGTGGCAAGCTCAGCCGGAATTCAACTACCTTGTAGTGACAGAAGGGGGTGGTCGTTTGGTGCCCAGCGGTCGCCGGTTCAAACCAGAGTAAGGATCGGAGTCAGAAGTAACAAACAAAACACAATTTATGCACAGCAAGAGACGATACAAAGGAATACACAAGATCACTTGAAATACATAGACGAGAGGTTCACAGAATACAAACGCTAAGCATGCAATTACACAGGTATCCAATAACGTAGAGGCTTTACAACAGATGAAACACGAGAGAGTACATAAACAAACACCAAATTGTTCACCGGGCACTGTTGCAGTCCGACGCCTCAAGAGTCACGATGTGGCCGCCATACGAGACGAGCGCCGCTCCCTTGAAAGTCCGTGGGCTTGCCAGCAGCGGGTGATCCCCGGGAGTCCAGCCGAATCACAGGCGAACACGTCGCAAGACACTGACGAACTCACTGACTGGCTGACTGACTGACTCAACAAGCGGCGCGGTTGCTTTAAATAGGGTGCGCCGCGTCTGTTTGTTAACACGCGCCAAAGCTAGCGCGCACACACACATATCTTCGCTGGTTATAGCTCCCTCTTCTCCTCCCGTCGAGCCGCGCGTCGTCATTGGCCAGGTCCCATAGAACCTTCTCGAAAGGCCTGGCACATTCCAGGCCGATGAACCACCGTCCTCCCCGGGCAAGGGGAAAGAGGGTGACGGCAACGCGTACAAAGCTATGCACTCTCCCGCGCGGGGAAGGGGGTTTTTCTATACATGCTTTCCACGCGACGCCGCGCGGGCCTCGCGCCGTGTCGGCTTAATGAAATTGTGCGCCGATTTCGTGACAATGACATCATCTTCCAGTGGCTTCCAGGACACAGCGGCATAGCGGGCAATCTTCGGGCGGACGAAGTCGCACGAACAGCCCACCATTGACGGCGATTGTGTGTTGATTCCCTTTTCCAGGGCAGACGCAGCGGGCAGGCTTCGCGCACTTGCGCGGGAACACACACTCTCCTTGTGGAAATCTGGCCAGTTTGCGAACTGCCGCTTAAAATTCCTGGACCCTGACCTGAACCTCCGCCTTCCACCTGGCCTACCCCGACATGAAGAAACTTTGCTATGCCGCCTGTGGGTTGGTGTAGCATTCAAAAGTTCGTATTCTTTTATGATAGGCATGACAAACAGCACTGCATATACAAACTGTGGATGCGACGAGTCTATGGGCCACATTCTTTGTGAGTGCCCGATACACAGTGAGGAAAGGCAGTGCCTGTGCCGTACGCTGGAGCATCTAGATGGACGCCCATTGAGTGAAACTAAGATTTTAGGTCCCTGGCCACGGCGATCGTCTGCAGTGAAGGCCTCCCAGGCACTGCTCCGCTTTATGAGAACCACAGGCCTAATCGAAAGACTATGAGTTTGCTATGACATGAATGTGACGTGATGTGATGTGGCGTTTCTGTTATGTGACTGTACTAACTTCAACTATCCCTCTCTCACAACTTTTTTATCCACTCATCTCCTTCCTTCAGTGCAGGGTAGCAAACCGGTTGCTTTTACTGGTTAACCTCCCTGCCTTTCCTCCTCATCTTCCTCCTCCTATCCCCTTTTCCAGATAGATCCGCAAAAGAATTACCGTCAAGCCTCTCCCCAAGCACGTGCATGTAGAATATCACCAAGCCCGCCGACAGGCAAGAGCCACTTATCTCCATAGGCTCCCAAAGCATCGTTGGGCGGCGCTGCGGCTCCTGATGGGCAACGCCATCTGTGGCAGAAAAACACACACTGGGACGCCGCCGGCTCGGCTCGCTGCCTTCGCGACGTGCGCCGCGCGCTTTCTCTCGAACGAGCACGCGCCCTGACGCGACCCCGCAGGCGCATCGCAATATGCCGCCTACATTCCGTTTTGATTATTGGACAACCTGCCGCGTATTTCCATGAAGGAAACGTAATTATAGGCGAGAAAATTTTTATTCAGGTCAGCACTGTCGAGCAGATGACAGACGGCGATGAGTAAATATTGATTGTGAATGCGTTTCCCACGTTAGCGAAAACGTAGGAAGTTTATCTCGAGGTAAGTCAGCTATGCAACTATATTGTTGTATATAATATGTTTAAAAACTGCGGAAGTATTATCAGTACTCTGAGATAAAGTTGCTCGCTTGTTGATTATTGCTTTGGCCTGTAGCATGAGATCTATATACGGTTTTGTTTTTATTATTACGATGTCACTAAAGCAAATCTTGCAGTAGAAGAATAAGCTATAGTCCGAAGGAGATGTTTCTTCAAAGGCACGAATGCTAGCAGTCTCAAAAGCACATGCGTGCTCCGCGCGCTGCACGCGACATAACCGGCTCGCTGGCTCGGAAGGAAGGTGAAATCCAAGCTTGTACTACAATCGTGCTTTATTTCGGTTCTTACTAAATGGTTGTGCTTCATTTATATTTGGTTTGCATTTACGAAACCTGTGACGCGAATAGGGTGCTCCGTGCAAGTAGTGTCAATCAAGCCATACCTAGGATCGCTTTTGTATTGCACTTCCAACATATTTTGGGTATGAATAATAATAATGTTGGTTCATTTATTGGCCAATTTGCGGAAATCTGTAAAAGCGGCTCAGCCAAGCATGTTTTACACCACCCCCCCCCCCAAAAAAAAAAAGGCCTCGTTCCTAGATATTTTCTTGGTCGTAGGGCACATTCACACATCATTATCGATCGCGGACGTCGCACGCTGGACATCTGTTGATTTGGTTGCTTTCAGAGCACTCGCAAAGCAGGGAGAGAGCACAGAAAATCGGCAAAGCAAGACACGCGCGGAGCGAAGAGCAGGATAATCCTCTACCCCCTTCACTTCGTATAGATGGTGTTAAACCATTGTACTTTTTTGATGCCCCTCTAAGACGTCTTTGTCAACTGTCGAACATTTCTGAGTTTATGGAGAAGGGGAAAATTGGCCCTTTTCGTTTCCACAAAGAACGCGAGACTTCTCAGAATGCTGTCATGCGGTTGGAAAACAGGTCTTGTGGAAACGCTTCCAATGAAATCTGCAAAGTTCCACATGTGAGCCTCGTCTTTTGGCGCTTCGCCTACTATTGTGGCTTCCCATGACACAATGCTACTAGTACCTCCGTTTCGCATCAGCGGAAGCGTTTTTGTATCGCCAAATAACCGCCAGGCGCAACTCGATCGCCGCACGTGCACAGGAAGCTAGCGGAGCGTCTGCTCCGGCGACGTCCCATCGTTTCACATTTCGCCACCATGCCAGGAATGCGGCGCTGCCATCGCGCTGCGAAACTTGAGCTTGGGTTCCCTATGGTCGGCATCGAACGCAGGTGGTTCAGTAGCCGAGCGTCTATAACCAGTAAACCTCTGCAGCGGGTCGCATTTATTGCTCAAAACGCGTTTCTAGCTCTAAAATGAAACGGAAAATGCGACAGTATATACTCTGCGATATCTGTGCAAGCTAAAGATTTTTACTTGGTAGAATTTATTCCAGAGCTCTCCACTTGGGCACCTCTCTTCTTAAACTTCCTTCTCTTACGCCGCATTAGAGTTGTGAACCGAGACGTGTGGAGGATACTGCGCCTTCCCGTTCTTCTCAACCAATATTCAATCTCGTGAAACAAAGCGGTGACGGCAGAGCGGCCCGCTAAATTTAGCGGCCGCTGCCCGAACAGTGTGGCTGGCCCACTGGCTGCCTCTCGCGACATTCCTAATTGAGTGTACACCACCCTGAAAATGACTTTTGCCGCAGGCTCCCTAAAGGTAGCAAAACGCATTATCACTGGTCACTCGCACGTTGTGCGACAGTCTGAGTGCACGAGCCACCACCGGACCTGATTGCCCATTTTCTATCTTTTTCAATAGGCCAGTGCCAGTGTCCTGTTCGCGTATTGCCATTCCCCGAAAACTGCAGCATCGGAAGTGCCAGGTGCGTCACTCAAAAATAAAACAACCTTACGTTTTGTTCGAGCATGAAGCGCAGTACGGAAACTGAAATGAAATATTAATAAAACAGTTTTATGAATTAAAATTACTTACTGTAGAGAGCGTAATACATCGGTGGCGTCCGTAGCACCACCTTTGCGACATTGAATAAGTTAACTCTAAAAGTCGGCGCGGCGTAAATCCTTAAAAAGAGTTTAAAGCACGTTAGAAGGCGATTGTTGCTGAGAGTTGTCTCTGAACGCAACCTGAAGGTAACATACACTCACTGAAGACTGGAATTGATTACCGTGAAGGTAATTGTATAGTGTAACTGTTGTCATATCGTCCCATCCTGGCTGCGTTCGCGGGTGTTTTTGCTGCTGTTAAGAACAAAAAACATGGTATTATGCAACCTAAAGGGGAACATACCCTAGGAAATATGGTCGTAATTTATTTGATTGTTGTGAATATAAAGAAAATTAAAAATTATACCTACAGTAGTCGAACACATATCTTACAATCATGTACGTGGTGCGAATCCATTGTGCAGCAAAAGCGACGGACAGTGCGATATTTGAGCGCGCTTTTATTCGTTTTGATTCAACGTACTAGAGATGGCGCGACGGACGCAACTGGCATAATCAGAGGATTACTGCAAAAGCTATATTTATCAAGCAAACTATTTTATTGCGTATGCATTTTAGTTTATGCACTTCAATGTATACTGAAAAAATAAAAACAAAAACATATAGCTTTATTGACTTCGTTTTGTTGTGTTTTATTTTTTAGTGAGGCCACCCGGCACTTCGGTTGCTGCAGTTTTCAGTGAATGGCAATACGCGTCCTGTTCTTTCAAGCTGTTAGTGAGCCCACGACAGTATTAAAAAAAATTACTTTATTGAATTTGACGCCGGTCAATGGCACATAGGCTATAGTGGAAGTCGCAGTGAAGAGCCCCTAATTTATACAGCCTAGGGTTTTTTGTGTGCACTGACATTGCCTAGCACATGAACGTTTTGAGAGCACTTATTTTGGTCAAGGTTCCTGGCGTCTGCATAGCTGCGGCTGTCAACGTCAAGCTAAAACAACCTTTTCCTTCGGCACATATAATTATAAAATTACTGTCAGTTATAATCAGATCGCCCAAGTCAGCTTTCTTTCCTTTTATTTCTTACAATAGGCCTACAAAAATTCGTATTCTTAAGCAACCAGGAAAATTCCCTTTCGACAACTTCCTTTGCAAAAAGAGTGATTTACGCCTTTGGGAGCTATTCGTTAATACAGAGAGACAGAGTGAAACTACTATGGTGGTTCATAAGAATTATGCGAAATGAACAAAGCCTGAACTGCTTTTTCTTGAATGAAATCTTGGTAACAAAGGCGATGGTTTGATATTCACTAGATATCACTATTAAAAACAGCGGTCGTGGTTCGATGCAGTGATTTTCCAGAATCTCGGAGACAAGGCAGTATCACTACGAGAATGTGCTTTTATATATTTTTTAATTGCGCATGGCACCTTTGTGAAGTAGAGCAACAGGCAGATTTTACACCAGGCGGGCTGATACAAGTAGCATTAAAGGAGCATAGACACTAAATTATTAATGGTAATGATGCTCAAGACATTCCTGCATAGGGTGGCTTTCTGCTACCACCATTATGTAATTTGTAATCAAATTTTCATTTCTCACCAGTTTCGGTTTGAATTTCACACCTGAAAGATAGCTGTGACATCAAAGTCAAGTCTAGGTCACGCGCGGGAAGGAAAAGCAATGATATAATCGCAGACTCTTCATTTGTTTGGATTCCTGTTCTTGAGGCAGGCTGACTTTAGCGTTGTAGGGAGTTCAAACGGCAGAGAAACGATTGTATCGTTTTTCATCCCTCCCGTGATCCAGTGACGTCACAGCCACCGCTCGGATTTTAAAACCGAAACAGGCTAAAAGGGAAATTTGTTTATAAATTATTCAGCAGTCGTAGGCGTGTATAACGTGACGATTCGTGTACAGTAATGTTTTAGCCATCAATACAAAGAAAAAAAAAACACGAACTCAAAAATTAGTTGTCTATACCCCTTTAAAGGTGTTTAACATTGAAAATAAGAAATTTTGAAAACTGCTAATTTTCTGTTATTCTTTTGGCGACACAAGCCTCAACAGCAGATTTACCACTCTTATGATCGGGTACGAGAAATTGGTTTAGGCTAGAATGCAGGAATAAAATACATATTGACGGTTGACTGGAACCCCATGTTTCACATTATACTTATGCCAGTGTGGAATTAGAATTGCGGAAAGCGTGGAGAACATATTAAGAAACTCCTAATCCTTACAGCTGGGATGCCCAAGAAAATGCCGCATGATTAGGCAGTTATTGTCCCTTTTTCAGCCATCTCAAAACGTGATTATCAACGAGCAGGATTTCACGTAAGCTCTACGCGCTTCACAGAAAGCAATAAAAAAATACACGGGTTTCAAAATACGAATCATATCTTTTGAGCCATTCTTCTGTTTCAAACTTTTATGTAGGCCAGTACATTTATGTGTTGTCGATGGTAGGACCAGTAACCAGTCTGTTTTTTTATAATTGCGCTTAGAATTTCACTGCACATCAATTTATGAACTAAATTAGGTTACGAATGTTGTGATTTTCGCTTGAGGCACAAAATTACTGACGTGGTGATAATGCACGATATTTGTAGTGTGCGATCTGTCTTGATGTTCGTTCGATATTCATGATTTCCTTTCGGCACTTGTCCAGTTGGATTACTTTAAATCATGCTCTCGTGTACTGGCCGCAGTTGGCCAACACGGCACCTAAACAGTGTCGACAGCGCCCTTAAACAAAGCCACTGTGGGCGCAGATGGTGGCGGAGTGTCTTTGTATTGTACCAGAAGACAGTAAATAGAACAGAGCAGTTGTGCAGAATCTAGGTACCGACAATGGGGTGTTTTCTACCACTCCAAATAACCCGGCCGCTAATCGGAATAAGCTCATGTCGCTTATTAAGCTGCTATGTAATCTCCGCTAATTCTTACAGCGCGAAGCTGTTAACGCTTAGCGACCCTTAAGAGGGGCATGGATGAAGCCGCTGAAGCTCAAGTTTCCCATTCATCTCCCTCTGTCGCCCCCCCCCCCCCCCCCCCACACACACACACACCACTGATAGCGTATAGCTCGAATCTCAGGCATGTGACCGCATGGCTGCGCGTGGTTATGTGTCTAAGGGCAGAGAGTAAAAGCATGAAGTCACAACTGGGTAAGTACGCACTACCGCATCCTGCTTTTCTAACTCAGTTAGGAAATGCGTTTCGCAACGTGGTTCAAGAGCAGGAAGAACACTATGGAACACACTAGTAGTAGTAGTAGTAAGTGTTTTATTATTATGAAATAAAATATTAGAAGAAGGAAAAGATTTTTGCCTGCATCGGTATCTGCAATCGAAACGAGCTGAAGCACCTGAACTGGGGCGGCGGAAATAAAGGGATAGCAAGGAGACCGGTAGGAGAAATCAGAGTTGAGCGACAGGGAGAAAGGACAGTTTAGGTTAAAAGGTAAAAGAACTCATTTTTTTTTCTAATACGGTGATTTTTTTCTGAACCTCGCACATTGAAAAATTCGTAAATGGTACGATCGTAAGTGAAACTATGCTGTGACGATCGTGCTGTACGTTACAGTAATGTGAGCGGCGCTATCGGTGACTCCTGCTCATGTGCTCCTCTCGCTGTTTTGGTCTTGTTTTAAACGATAGCGCACGATTCTCGTGACGCGCAGAAAACCCGGCTACACCCGGAGTTGTCGTTGCCGGCGCCAGCGCGAGCGAAAAAATCCCGGGATGCTCGAGCCGACGTCGCTCAGTGGGCGGCGCGGGTTGTGATGACATTCCTCATGTCATCTTGGAGACTCGAGGAGGCAGCTCCACAGGGTCGAGGTGTCAATCGACAGCTCGGGTCGGCAGTGTGCGGACCTCCGTCGATATGGAGCTAGAAGCAGAAGAGTAGAAGGGAACTCGACCAGTAATAGTCGCACATATGCCCTGCGCTGTTGAATTTACACGCATGCCGTGTGGTCTTTGGCGTTCATGACTCTGACTGTCAAGGAGGGAACAATGTCCCTGTCTGCGTGGGCAAGAAGAACCGTTCACGGCACAAATTAACGCTGCCGCGTCATACCCTTAAAGCGAGGCTTAAAGACGGGTGACACAAAGTTGATTTTTATACTTTGCAGCCTTCTTTTAGAACGTTTCACTTGCTTTCTAAAAATTGCATTACACCAAGGCTTTCACGATCTCAAAAATGTTCTTTGATGGATATTTTGGCCGACATTGTGAAAGATGTAAGCATTTAGATGGTTTGATTTTTTTTTTTCGTTTTGTAACAAAAAGTTTAGGTTTTGCATCCTGTCAACGGAGTGCTTCTTTAGATTAAGGAAATGTATTACAATTGGGTATCAGCAGAAGAAAAATTCTTTTTTTTTTTTGTTCTTTTCCGCGGTCACGTCGAGCAAAAGTCGGGAATTTTCAGAGCATTTAGCTGCGTTTTTCTCAATACAGCACTTTAGGAGGTTTATGCACCGTTTTCTTGGAACCATGTATAGAATGCAAGCCAATAGTGTTTTCTACAGATGACGATCAAAACTTTTTACATGACTGGTACCGGAATCAATAGCGTAAGTGTATTTTCATTCTTACGACAAAAGTAAACATTCATGGGAGGCAATGGTAAAACGCCGATATAGAAAAAAGACCAAATAAATCTAAATTTTTTTAAACATTGTCGTTTTTGTTCTTGTCCTGTAGCACTGCATTTTGTTGCACGTAGAAGTTTAACTCTCCGCATTCAGCAGATTATACTATAACTGCACCTGAATCAAAAATTGAAAAAGAAAAAAAAAGCAGACATATTAGGCAACCTTTCATTCCTGTTTTTAAGCTGTAATGCGGTTATATACATTTATAAATTTTTGATAAATTTCACAGTCTTAGCCTTTATTACAGGTTCTCTACAACCAATTTCTGAAGACATTTTTCAGTCTCATCCTAGCATTTCCTTCCGCAGCTGTCCCAGAGCTGCGGAATGGGGGATGGGGAGTGGGATTTCCGAAACTGTCTTTCCACCGGACGACATGATTTGAAATGGTGATCTTATGTTCTAGAATAACGAGCACTATTGGCTCGTTCCCTTCATGAAGTTGCATGTAAGTAAAATTGATACGCGACAGCATACCAATACGAGTTTAATTTATGCAAGATCTCTATTAAAAATATTGGCAAAGTTTCAGTAAAGGTTAAACAAAGTTAGACGTGCAAGAGTACGGTTTAATTCGGTTTAGCTGTTGGTCGGTATTTGTTCGTTTTCTTTTCTCGTTTCGATTTGGTTACTCTCTAAGATATGCGCACATTAGCAACGTGTACACGTTTGCGGCGTCTTCTCTCCCGTTTCAACTCAGCCAACCGGATAATGATCCCTGCCCCGAGGTGTGATGGAAGGGACTTTTGTCACTGTTCGTCGACACAGCTATTAAAAACGATGGGTGCGCGGCCCCCTCCCTACTTCCCTTTGTGCAGCCTCTTTTGGACCCGCAATGCACCTCTCAGTTGGCGGTTGACTACGAGTCAGCTGTTGCTGCTTGGTTTGGCAAGGTCACACTCAAGGTCGAGCCATGCACATCTTGAAGGCACCGTTAGACATAGGGCATTAGCACTAACATTTAGAGGTCCCTGCAGAAACTGCACTGAGAGAATAAGATAGCATTAGCGCTATTGCGATGTTATTGTAATTTTTACTGTTTAACGTTTTGGGTCTTGAATATTTGAGGGCCGGGTATTAAAAAATCGTATGCGAAATCTACTGCAATATTGGAGCTGAAATAATGTTCACAAAGTAGCAAAATATGGTCTACGTTATTTGATAAGTTATTCAACATCGGTACTTGCCTAGATTTTCCGGAATAGGCGAAAAACTGCTCTCGGCGGTGTGCAAAATTTTCGCAGAATAGTCGAAAAGCTGCTTTGACATGGTGCGCCATCTGTCAAGCAGCAAGCAAAGCTCGTCAACGGCTGGGATGGCGCTTGCCTCGCTGCTTGACAGATGACGCATCATGTCAAAGCAGCTTTTCGGCTCTCTTCTGCGAAAACTTTGCACGCCGCTACGAGCAGTTTTTCGTCTATTCCGGAAAATCTAGGGAAGTTACCGATGTTGAATAACTTATCAAATAACGTAGACCATAGTTTGCTACATTGTGAACATTATTTCAGCTCGAATAGTGCAATAGATTTTGCATACTTTTTTTTAAAACCCGGCCCTCAAATATTCACGACCCTTTATACTTATCTATTTCAATTATATTTTATATTATTTTTTTACATCTTTAGTTTTTATTTTATTCTTTTAACCCGCTAATTATTATGGATGATTACTTTGTTAGCATTTTTTTATTAATTAGCATCTTCAATATTTGTCATTTTTACACACTACTAATGCTTTCATTAGTAGTTGATTTACAGGAAAGTAAAGGCGCCGTATCGGTCGCGCACATCCTGAAGGTCCGGTTAGACCTCGTGCATTTTTCAACGAGATGCCATGACGAAGACCAAATCGCTGCAAAGGATATTCAAGCTTGGCACTGGTGCACTGGAGTTCTGTAAACCGCACCAGTCGCTGGCTATTGAATAACCGTCCCAGCAAAAGAAGGAAGCATGGCTTTCGCGGCAGACCTTTATTACCTCCTGGTGAGCCCTCAGTAGAGGCACACCTTCTGGCAGGACCTGAGCGAATGAAACTGATTGCCGCCGACGAGGCAGCGTCGTGAGTGCATCCTTTCGCGGGATGCGTTGACGCATCGCGCACGGCCTCCGGCTTGCATGAGCGCGAAATACGGAAAGCGAAGCTGGCTCAGGGTGCACGGCCTGGCTTCCGGTACTGCGCAGTGCACCATGTTCCCTTTGGGCGACGTGTCGTTGCACCGGTGGGAGCACTCTTCGAAAGTGCCGTACACGCCGTAAGGCATCGACGGACAGTTGCCATGCGGGAAGCTCCACGACTTGCAAGTGGTCCCGTTGAAGTACCAGAAGGCGGCCGTCATGTCCTGCCTGCGAGAAGGCAGAGAAGAGAGGCGGAGCTACGGCACCCGGACATCTTGAATCGTAACGGTGGAATATCGATGTGATAGAATACGAAATCCACCCAGCACTGCCCACTAACGGTGTGCACCTTTCCAATCAATCAATCAATCAATCAATCAATCAATCAATCAATCAATCAATCAATCAATCAATCAATCAATCAATCAATCAATCAATCAATCAATCAATCAATCAATCAATCAATCAATCAATCAATCAATCAATCAATCAATCAAAAAAGAAAGAAAGAAAGAAAGAAGGAAAGAAAGGAAGAAAGAAAGATGAAAAAATTCTTCGACCTTCTGCTTACGTGAAACATCGTAATACTTCGATAAGTGCGTGCCTACAGACTTCTGGTGAGCATCGCAGGACGCTTAGCCACATAGCCAGCGCTAGCTCTCTAATAATAGCGACGAAATGGAGACAGAGTAGACATAGAAGAGCCCGCCTAATAAGCGGAAGTTGCTGACTGGTGAGGGATATGCTGGACATTAAAAGGGAGTTGGGTGCTTACAGGTGGGCGTACGCTGGTGGGTTTGCTCCGACACGGGCCAAAAACAATGAAAACAGCTAACGACTGCACACACGATAGGAAATATTTGGGGTACTTTTTTGCCCAAACACCGACACATTTATTAAATTTCTTATTTATCGAAATACACAAGGCCTTGCTTTATTAAAGTCGAGCAAACGTACGTGCCTCCATGTCCTAGGGGTAGCATGTTTTACCCAAGGGTTCTATTTTCATCCAACTGGCGGAATTTTCGTTTCAGTGGAATTATTTTACATTCTTACATGTCATAAAGGTGTTAAAGTCATGATTTGCCATCTTATAGTTACAATTTATTTCACTTTATAGTTATTTTACGTTATATGTGGCGTCGAGACCTTCTCGACACAACGCCGACAACAATTACGAGGCCTGGTTTTCCACTGAACGAGACCTTTAACACTGTCGGGTTAATAAATGCACTAACTTATTTTGTACCGAATACCTCCGTGCCCTTTCCGAAACGAAGCGCAGGCAGTAAATTTGAAAGCACGGTAGACCTAAATCCAATGAATGCAACTTTATCAATACAATCCTATATCTTGTCTGAGGTTACTAGCACTCGGTGACCCACCCAACAATAAGCATTATTCGAAGCCTTAACAAAAGCAGGCTTTTGTGAGCTTGTTGCAAAAACAGCGGCTCTTCCATCTTCCAAGGATCAAAGGCTCAATTTTTGAACCCTAAACGAGACTTGTGTTTTCGGAAGTGTGCAGTTTTCGTTGCCTTAACGACCTACGGGAAGTGTGGCGAACACACGCCAATAAACCATGGTTCATGCACTCGACTGCCGCACATTTGTATACCGTCCGCCTCTCTGTCGAAATTTGGTTTATATACTTGCCTCATTCTCTCTAAAAGGTTTCTCAAACTCATATTTTTCTCAGGGCCGCATTAAGAAAGTCTTGTCTTAGAGGGACGTCATTTACAATGGTGGCGCATTTTAGTGTGTGACGAGTGCTAGTCTAGCTAAGTGTTAAATAACAGCAACTATAAAATTGTGAGCCTTATCAATCAAGTTTCGATTTTTAGTCGCAGGAATTAAAGAGAAAGGGTGCGAGCACAAGTGTGTGCTCTCCAACACGGTAGTGAACCTTGTCGTTTGGCACCAAAGAAAGAGTGGACAACTCTGTTGATCCTAGCTACTCAAAAGTAAAGGTAAGAGACACAGGACTGACTCATGCATACCAATTGAGATATCGCCGATAATATTGTTATGCCGCACAGCGAGGCTGCGGAAAGAAAACGAGCAGATCGATCAACACAAGAACGGAGCTGAGCGGCTCTACCGATACTGACCTTTTCGTGACATCCCCGATTCCTTCGGGCTTCCTGTATGTACTACACAGTTAGTTTCTATCGCTGAAACTTCGTATTACTTGGTCGAAGGTGCGGGATATTTATCCGTGACCCACCAGCCCCCCGGAGCCGACGCTTGGCCGGGATACCGTCAGCATCACCTGTAATGACTACTCGGGGGTGAAACCTGCACGTAAGTCCGGCAGGAGTCATCGACCTACCGACAACTTTCCCGAAATGCTCATGTTCTGGTCACATCAACGCGAGCCGCTTACTGGAATGACGGATAAAAATGTAGAGCAGCGGCTGAAATATTACCAGCGAGTGCGAAAATATAACTGCTGAGACAAGACAATGCAGCTAACGCGATTTCTTTCTAGCCGGCTCCCCGCTTTTGTGGATTGAAATCCTTGAAGGTACTTCTGCGACTTAGGACAGTTTCATCCAGACACTCAGCGAATGCCTCGGGATTAATAACTGAAAAGAAAAATAAAATGACTGAATAAGCTATTTCCCATAGCGCAGTGGTGTGATGAGACCTGCACATAGTAGAAGTGGAGAGGAGAAGTTAGGTTCTCTGCCGCCTGTCTGCTCTAGCAAGGGGCAAGTGGCTGTTCCAAATGCGCAACAATAGGCCAATTTTTGAGGCCCTTACTTGACTACGTTTACGAAAATGTGTCCGCAAAACGTGGAAGCAAAAAGTGGAAGCAAAATGTAACGAGTGATATGACGTCACATTAAGATGAGACTGGTGGTCATGAATATGTAGGTAAGTACATTATGAAAGAGCACTGAACACAGGGGGCGGCTCAGTTCGCAAGCCGGGCCGACGTTTCGACAAGGCGACTTGTCTTCTCTCGTTCTACCCTAGGTAATGACAAGTGGTATAACCGCCATGTCATGCCTAGTCATGTGATGGGCTAGTCATTAGTCATAGCCACTTGTCATGAATCAACCAGATGGGAGATCCAATGTGCATGACTATGCAGTCCGTGACTTGTGTAAGTCAATCAAAGTCATGACTCTCCAAAGTGCTGAGTCATGTCACTCTAGGAGCTACTAAAAAGCAGCCAACGCACATGCTTTCGCATTTATCCAATGCAGACTTCAGCAGCGCTCTCAAAATGTTTTCATTGCTAATGATTTTCCTTTACGCAGTCATTTTTTGACCTCATTTTTGATGAGTCATAGTAATCATTAGCCAGCGTAAATTGTTCTGATCTATTCCTTTAATCACATCTCTTAGGTGGTTTTCGTTGCAGACACCTCCCGGCTTCTCTCTTATTTTCCCGAAAAGTGCACAACGGGATAACCTCGGCAGCCGGTTTGCAGGTGCGTATACAACTCTGTAATGCTGGACGTCGGCTTTCTTTTCACAATGGGTTTCTAATTTCAAGGGATTAATAAACAGGAGCAGGCCCAAAGAAGGTGACAAGCTGATGTTAAGGCATTCGAGGAATGCATGAACCTCTACGACGCTTAACAAAAAACAGTATCGCAGCTGTAAAGCTTTAACACGTCGGCCGCACTACTGAGTGCTCCTACGACTACTGAGTGCTCCCCCCCTTTCTCTATCGACACCTCTTTCTGTGCAATAAATTCTTGCTGTCATTACTGGCGCTTAAGTTCCAGCATCTCCTTACAATCCTGTACAATGTCATTTACCAAACATGACATGCTTTGTGAAGCATATCTTGTCTGTGCCTTGAACATTATTTACATTCCGACAAATAACCTCTGAAGCTGGAGCAAGCTTGTTTCTGCATGACTAGCTTCTATGACGCGCCGTCACAGTCGTGATTTAAGCGAAAGAACATAGCGGCATACGAGACGATCTAATGGAGCGCTAAGATCCTGCACAAATACTAAAGAATGTGCACGTGCAGACAGAAGTAAACGGGGCACGCCTCACTAGAAAGAAAAAAAAAAAAAAAGCTGCGTGTCAGTGCAACCAAACTGAGCCCAGCTAAAGCTCAAGAACACTTGCGCAACACTGATGATGCTTATCATCGCATGGTCGCGCCCTTTGTAACGAGTGGGCATTTTGGAATGCACAGACCACTGGTTTGCTAGGGCAGAGCTCGCTGGGGCTCGAGGCAGCTGTATATGTGTTTCGTGCCCAATGTACTCGCGTGTTTAGAACCTTTTGCTGCTCTGGGACCCAACTGCATCTGGCTAAAAACAGGCCGCTTTCGAAATATCGATTTACCCCCGCAACTTCGGGCTTGTCTAATGTATTTACAATTTTTTTTTTTTCACCTGGCATTTTCGAGCTGCTGATGCAGCAGCAATGCGCCCCTGTCCCTTTTTTCAGCAGCACACTGCTTCCGTAGCGTAACCTTCCTCGGTTCATGTGCATAAAGCAACAGGAAACCACCGCTCCACCAGTTTTGGGTAGCCGGAGCCAGCAATTCATGCAAAAGGGTCATGCTCCGGAAGGGGCTGAATGTTGCTGCTGCGTTGCGACATCTATAGGGCTTAACATACCCACGTCTAAGTGGCAGCCGCATCAGTGAAGCACAAAGCTCTGGCAGAGAAGTTACTGCGTGCCTCATTTCCGATGAGTGGGTAGGTAGGCTGCATTCCGTGTGGACATGACGCAAAAGAGGCGCAACACTACCGCGCCTGACGAAGCGAGACTGCGGCTTCTTATAGTCAGCCTTGAATCCGAAGTGGGCACGCAAGAGATAATGCGAGCTTCGCTCGCCACGCCAGTAAATATGCACTACGTTGACTCGACGACGAGGAGGTCCGAATTTAAAGCACGATAGTGCAATTGACAGTGGAACGTGGCAGCCTCATTTCATTGCAGGCGAATTAAACAAAATAGTTTCAGCCATACGGAATTCAGGCGTGCAGCCACGCCTGCTGCGTTTGCTCATCTAGTTTGGTGTTCACAGGAGGTGCTTTAGCGCCGGTTGAAAGAAAAAGAAATTTTCCGAGATCCGTGCAGAATCTGCACTGGAGAATTGCGTTAGCCTGGGCGTTGCTGTGTTGTCCGCGAGAAGTGTCAGCGGGATTCCGTGAGTGTCAGATACTGCGCCTTTCTTTTCCTCTAAACCAATTATAGAACGCCGGCGAACTTTGATGCGTTCAACGGAACGCTGATTGTGTTCGACAAGGGGCGCGCGATCTACAGAGTGCAGCAGCGATGCTCAGGCTTTCGCATTTATGCAGATGCAGATTCTGCAGTACTATCGGAATTTCTCCGACTGTAGTTGGTTGGTTACCTTTCTTTACGCACTTTCTAACCATTCCCACCTATCTGTGCAAGCAAATCACGCCCTTTCCCGCTCGTTCACGTTCAAACATTTCAAATTTCCCGCTACCGGAAGTTAGGCCTATGTCACCGGAAGTAGAGTACCACGTGACACCCCTTGGACGCCGACATTACCCCTCCCGGCTATTTTGTCGTCTGATTGACTTAACTGGTTCCAAATATTTAACAAATAACTCATATCAACAATTTTGTCACTTGCACACCTTTCCTTTAACGCTCTATCCGATGGTAACATTCTTTTTTCCGATATACCAAATAGTTTCTCTTTTATAGCGATGTGAAGGACATGCCCACGCGAAACTCACCTACATAGCCATACAATGCTTACGCTTTAATAACGCTGGGCCTCACGTGCTAAGTGCGCAAACACAGCAAAGTACCGTTCTAAATGTGTGCCACGCTGGTCGCTTTTTCTGGTGCTCTACTGCGATTTACGACAGTCTCATCAACTTACAATAATCACTATGCACACCACGTGGGTAGAACACGACATCAAGAAATGATTCTCCGAAACACAGGGGCTACGTAGGTCGAGAGCAAAAGGTGTAAGACCAAATCTGTTGTTTTGCGCACCTCTTCACTCACAGACTCATGCCTGGCGGGATCGTTTGGTCGGACATGAAAACTCGTGCTTTGAGCTGTGTGCTACAGCCCCTTCGTCGTCGTGTAACGCACATCTGGTGTCGTAATGTTTCACAGCACGGTGCTTTGTGTAACAAACCTCAGGTTTACATCTTAAATGCCCCATTCGCATCTTAGGGTTACTACACATGAGCAGTTGCAGACTTACTTTTAAAATGTGGACGCGGCAATGGTCCGTCCCTGCTCGGCCTTACCCGCGCGTATTTTGGTGTACGCACCGATGCGCTTCCATTCATCGGACAACGACCTACGGCAGCCTCCAAACAGCGCTTTGAACTCCTCTCTTCGTGCTATGGAATTTACTGGTATGGCTGCCCAGCAAACATCCTCTCGTTTTACCGTGCACGCTTTGCAACTGAGCCGCAGCATTGGGCACCTTCGGAAGCAGAATCACTGTCCTTGTGTCGCTGGATTCTAGTATGAAAGGCATCGGAAAGCGCTTTTATATCAAGCTCAACAAATAGGGCTTTAATACACGATCAGGGTACTACAGGAGAGGCAGCCATGTGCATTACTGCTGTTTTGGCACTCTAAAATCAATGGTTACTACAAAAGGAACCTACAGCGCGTAAGTGGAGTATTTCGAAGAAGCTCGATAGCTCCCAGGGGTGCACAATAAGAAATACAAAGAGCGTGATCTGGATCGTCGTGAAATGCAAGGCAAGCAGAGCATAGGGGTTGGTTGCGTGCAATGATTTGCAATTTCTTTGACGTAATGCCCCTGGGTCTATTAGCCTTGTATCAGCAGTCAGACTCACTTCAAGCACGGCTCGAAGAGCGTGTTCTCAAAGCACTTTTCCGAGACACGTCCTGGTTCGAGGCAGCTCTGGCGGCACTGGTCCAAGCTCCCGAATCGATTGGCGCCTCGATTGCAGAGCTGTGCGCGATTCTCTGCGGCCGGGATGCATGCCCGCTGCTCCGGGTCGAAGTGGAACAGATTCGCCGGTCTGGAGCAATAGGTGTAATAGTAGCGGCTGCACTGCTGGTCCACCTGAGAATAAACGGGGGAAATGTTTTGTGAATGAGATCATACCGGTGGCTAAGCGACAAGCACCAAATTTTCTTAGGACGTGATAGACATAATGTTAATCGAAATACTAACCAGCAGCAGTAAGTGGGGCCAAGAAGAAATATTGCGTTTATCTCCAGCTGAAAGCCTGGATAGCTAGGAGGGAAGGGGTCGCCATCCATTGTGGCTTTCGACTACAGAGACCTCAGTTCATGGCCTGATTGCTAATGGAGCGAAGAGGTAGTGGGTTTAGTTCTTTTGACGAAGTCTGCCTGCCGTAAATAGAATGTTGCGTGTTGATGCACGACTAAACCTAGCGACAATGTGTAGTTTCTGCCCAGCCGTAAAAAAGTACAAAATATTTACTGTGATCACAAGATTTCGGTTCGGTTTGTGACCGGGAACCTGTTGGAACAACCGAAATTTTTGTAGCAACATAAATATTTGCAGTCACTCCTTAGAACTACTGCAGAGTTACAAACTACAAAATGTACTGCAGGAAGACTATAAAACTATAAAACATACTACAAAATGGCATAGAAGTTACGTTACAGGAGAACTATGTAATATTTTGTCGTATTTTGACACGGTTGTGTAGAGTTTTCAATTGGGTGCGCCTATTGGAATTCCTAAATTTACTTTGCGGCCTGAGCCGTTTTACGGAAAACAACCTGAGCCGTCACACGGTTGAAATTTGTCCAAGGTAACTGAAAGAAGCACCGAGGAAAGAAAGAGGAGTGAACAAATATGATCGATGATGAGAGACAGAAGAGAAAAAGGCAGAAAAAAAAATGGAGCTGCGCTGTCAGCACCGCCTTTCCCCTTGTAGCTCTATCCCGTTGCTATCGAGGTTGTGTTGAAGCTCGAGTGAATTTATCGCTGATACGAGTGTCGCCATAAGTTGATTGCTCTCGCGTCGGATAATATCGCACCATGATTCTTGTCATTTCATTAATCGCATTGATGCCGCTTGGCAGCGATAGTGATTGACGAGGGGTAGCTGAGCTGAAATTGCATCTGCGGGTGGCTGTGGGGACAAACCGAAGAAGCGAATTGCGCAGCCGCTGCTGTGCTGCTGGTGATTCGGGGGAATTTGAACGCGACTTCGGCGTCCAGCAAGTTGCGCTTGCCTCAGAAAGGCGATCGTCCGCGCCGAGTCAAGACCGAAGTGCGGCGGACGACGAAGGCCGTTGCGATAACCGCGCCGGCGATAACGCAGAGAGGGCGGGTTTCTAACTGCCGTCTCAGACCGTGTTCATGCTTAGGAGGGGCGCGCTGGAACGACAGCGTCGAAAGCACGAACATACCACACCCAGCCTTTGGATCAAGCCGACTTCTTAACTACGCCGTTTTCGATTTAATATGATGGCTTACTGATACTACTGGCTTGCTCATCAAGACGTTTACACCTGCGAGATTGTTTTAAGTCGGCTGGTGTATGTGACTTTGTAAAGTACGTATGACTGGTAAAAATCATATTACAAAGATGACTTTGTGAAAACCACAGCTACTGTTAGATTGCTGACTTATATACAAGCCTAATTACGCGCCGCTTTACTGTTTCACTCATTTGCCAGGGCACCTGAATAAGCTGAGCTGAGGGAGACGTAGAATCTCAGGCGGCACGTCGTGTACGAAAGAATATAGGGATCCATTATCCATATCATTTGGCACGATGCCAGTGTAATAGCAGAATGAGATAAAAGCATCCAGTGGTAGAAACCGAAAGGCCGTGGGTTTCTACGTTGGCGGTTGCCTTCGCCATTCGTCGCACGCACTGTCTCACCGTTGGTTGCGACATGAGAGGCAGGGATTCAGTGCGCCGACAATGAGCCAGTGCTGCGTTGCTTTCCTACGGGCGCTTGTAAGCACCAACTACACTATGAGAGGACCAAACTAACTAATCCGAAAAAAAAAAAACAATTGGCCTTTGTAGAATACGGCCCCTCGTTTTATGTTTACACCCATTAACTAAAGAATTGCAATTGTCGTTCTCGAAACAATGCAACCATGACCAAGAATTACGGCCTCGTGATTCACTACGAGAAACAACTAATGCAAACGCGAAATTTTTCGGCGCCATTTGATTCAAGCATGCTGAAATCTAAATTTTATATACGTAAAATAAAACCAGACGCCGACATGGGACTGAGTGTTTATGCTGCTGCACGAGTATTTGATGCAAGCTTCTTGAAACTGTTCACCTGTGACCTAAGCTTGCTTCATACTTTGCTGCCATCTTTTGTGCTAATGTCTATTGAATTTTGCACCCATTCATCATACCAAGTCAGCAATGTTTGTTGTTTCGTCATTCGTATCACTCCATTTCAACCTAGTGTAAATATCAGGGTGTGATGCGCGCTGGTGCTCACGGCGTAAACACAGCAGTCTGAATAGCTATTCTAAGATTGCAGTATGCGCATCTGATGTGTGTGCTCCAGTAACTAGCGAAGGAAAGCGGATGCAGCTTTATGGCGGAAAAGAGTAAGATTCATGCACTTTTACTCGTCTTTCGGAGGCCATAGGAGGCGACGCTCCAGCGTACTGCGGGGCTTCCTCGCTGGCAGCGGCGCCTGTAAACGAAGGGTCTCCCGACCTCGTGAGGGCCCCTTCGGCTGGCGCATCTTGAACAACATGCTGAGCTGCGTCCTCATTGCGAGAGACCACCACGAACACATTCTCATCGGCTACATCCTGAATGTCGTAACGGGGCAGTAGCGGAGCTCGAGCAGCGCGTTGTTCCTGCTCGGACTGTAGATCGTACGAGGACAGGAGTCCACTGGGAGCGTCAATCACCACCAGCGCCGCCGCAACGAAAAGACCGGCGAATAGGACTCCAATCAGGAAGTACTGCAACGGGTAAACCCTCTCGTTCGCTGGCCGCTGAGCAGGTGCAACGTTGTCAGCCTCTACCCGAAAAAGGGGACCATGATTGGGTTCGAAGGGCACTGGCGTGGCTATCTCCTGTGCAGGCGCGACCGAGTGCTCCTGCAGCGTCGGTGCAGGCCCACCGGGAACAGGGTCATTGTAGGGCCAAGCATAGCGGCCGGCTGGCGTGGTAGTCTGAAGCTGGCCGACGGCCGAGCTGGAGGGACCTGGCGATGGGGTGCAGATCACTGGCGGAGGCGTCTCGCCGGGACGAAGTACCCGAAGAAGGCTTAAGTCGTAGCAGGAGCCATCTTCCATTGCTTACGGACTGCAGCCTTCTTCGTCTTTGCACGCGCTGAAGCACCAGCGATGAAACTTGGGTTTTTGTCTCGGTTTCTAGCGTGTTAATGATGACCTGCTCGACTGGCGCGCAGAAGAAAACAAAGAAGGTGAAATGGAGAACCACCTAATAACAAAATGTTTAGGGTAAATAACATAAAAACGACGCTCGATTTCTTTTATATTTTACCAAGAACAATTTAAAGATCATCAGGTCGCTCCTGTCCCTCTATAACACTGGTCGTCTACAATCATCATCAAGCTCATTGCTACTCTTTGATCGCAGAAAAAATTAATTCACTAATTTTAGTCTTCTTGCCTTGTATCAACGTTGAATGCGAGACGCGTTTGCATTAGTGCGGGTTGAGAGCAAAGTAATATTCGAAGCCGCAAGGGAAAAACACCCCACATCCGAAATTACCTTTTTCAGTCCCCTTTACTCCTTGACATCTTGAAAGAGCACTGTAGAGGGGGGAGCCTCAGTTCGCAGGTCGAGCCACCGTTTCGACAAGTGGACTTCGTCTGAGCAGCGCGATCATCCTCGCGTGGGTTTAAATAAGCTTTTTCTTCAAAGAAGAAAAGCTAGGGATGGGGAAGAGAGGAAGGAGGGGGAGAAAGAAGTAGGTCAAAGAGTGAAAAAGTGTTCATTCGGTATGTATTTCTCAGCCTGGAACCGGTGGCCTCACAAAGAAAATAAAAGCGGCAGAAAAAACTACAATGTGGGCTGGTACGACTTTCTTGAAAGGGGACAGGCATTCCAAAGGGATACATCTGCAGGGGAACAAATTTTCCACAATAAGGGGAGAAGGACAAAGAAACGGAATAATAACAGATCAAGTAAAGCACACCTAACTACTTCTGAAGAAAAGCGTTGACCAAAGTAGGAAGTGATAAGTAGGAAAAACACGCGCAGCTTATGCTATGAAGAAGGGGGTGCATAGATTACACGTCCTGTAACAAATTGTACAGTTAACGCTATATGGGATTTGTAAGGGCGCGGTGGCCCTTTCTTTAGTGTTTCGGCGCGCGCGCCGCAGAAAACGGCGATGGAATGTTCTCCAAGCTACGAGAAAGCGACGCGACCGATTACGTCATCTCGGCCACCGCGCTGCGCCTCCTCGCCCTCGTCGCCATGCGCGGAGTCAAGCGTGCATTCCCCCGCACGGTCCCGGCCCTCCTCCTCGCTTCGCGCGGGAGGGCCACGCGTGCTGACCATGTTCGAGAAAATTCGAGACCTCTCCAGAAGGCTAAGGGGGGAAGGCATAGCTTTGGCAGCGCTAAGCTGTTTTCCGTTCCTCCTCCGCGCCTAGAAGGTTCGGCGCTGGCTATTTAAGAGCGCGCCGCGCAGTTACTGACGGTTCTGGTTCTGATTCTCAGTTTGGTTTGATTCTCGCTCGGAGAAGACAGCGTAGCAGGCAGGCCCCGACTGAGAAGTCGTAAAAAGAGCAATGCTCTCGTTTTGCCGTTAGTTATCCGCTCAGTCTCTTTTGTAAAGTGTGTCGCCTCTCTGTCTCGTGTAAATATGTTTTCTGTATCTTGTGTTTGTGTCGTATAAAGTTAGTTTTCGTTTTGTTACTGCAAGTTCGTCGTCCTGCGTCTCATTGCGTGGTTGTGTGTGAACTGCACGTCGCCTGCCGAATCGAGGAGCACCTTGGAGAGGTGCGGAAGATTTAAAGAAGAACGCGAAGAACCTTGACGTTTACTGGCGCAGTCGACAGTACGATTCGGCAACTGCAGCACTCGGCAAGCCCAGCCCGTTACTCGAGCCGTCGCAACGTTATCGGCGCTCTACCGAAGTCTGCCGGCCGTTCAAGGTGGAAGAGCTTCGACGCGTGCAAGGACCTAGGAACCCCAAGAGGAGACGGTCAGAGGCAGCGGCGAGTAGGAGCGCCCACCAGCGAGGAGCAGCGCGGCAAGGAGGGAGCAACCGTTCCTGAGGTGCCAAGATATCCCGGTCGTTCGGGGTAGGAGCTTCGTCGACGCGTGCAAGGACCCAGGGACCCCCAGCGGTGACGGTCAGAGGCAGCGAGGATCGGAAGTGCCCCACAGCGAGGAGCGACGCGGCGAAACGGGCGGAACCGTTGCTCAGGTGAGCGGGATTTCTCGCGTCCTTTGGTGTGCGTGGCTGAGGCATTAGGAGCGGGAGGTGCGCGGTGTCGACGTGTAGTTAGTTCGATCAGTAAACATGAACAACAGAAGGTCAGTGTTTTCCGGATGGACCAGTGTGTCCGTGAGAGTCCCCGTAGCTGCACTAAGACGGAAGAATTGCGTAACAAAGACGAATAGTAAGGACC